>NW_027287172.1:0-723074 GCF_022747635.1 Hetaerina americana | reverse complement strand
TGTGAGGGTAATAGTTTCAGGGGACCACATCTGGGACGTCGATGTCCTGTTTTCATTTAAAGTATTTTACTGAGATTTTGGTGTATGCCGATATATTGTTGTAATTCCAAGTATTTTACAGAGATTTTGGTGTATCATTCTATGTGCCATAGTCTGTGTAATAACCACGACTTAAGTACTTCCACAAAGGGGAACTGAGTTTGAATTGTAAATCAGTTTTTTAATTGGGCAGATCTATTAAAAAGTGAAATTACCTTAAGGGAACTATGGGAAGAGTGAACGCTCTTCAACCATATAAACCTATTACACCCTTGATAAACTAAACTATTACGTTCGTCCTCTTGCTTTAAATGTGTAACGGTCTCAACGGATAGGCAGTCGAATCCCATTTCCATAAAATACCCATCTTCTTAAATTGCAACGAAATAACACTCTTCCATCCTCCTAGTCTGATGGGACATGAATAGAGAAGCAGGAACCACATGAATAGAGATAGCAGGAACCACACGAGAAATGATAGTGATTAATTTTCAGCTAAAAAGAAATTACGATTGCATTAATTAAACGTGAGTTACTTACCCACCGAGAAAACTTCTAATACCACATAATTTTTCACATTGTTATTACCAAGAGTTTAATTAGAAGGAAGGGGCAAGAGACAACAAAAAAAACCTTAGCCTTTTTAAAAAAACAACCGTTTACCCCAAGTTAACGACTGGGATAATTATCATATGCGGCAATGATAATTAATCTTACGCAACAACATTTACAAGTAGACACCGCCTTGGGGAAAAATAGTAAATTCTCGCTACGAAAATTAAGGATCACTAAATTACGATAGAAAAAAATCACAAATATGCGAAAAACCGAAAGCGGTAATCAACTAACTCGCGTTGACTACATTGTGCCCGTAATCTCAGGACTGCAATAAAACACAAAAAAAACTAAGATAGAGATGCGATATAAGGAAGAAGAGAAGCGCTAGGCAGACCATTAAAAAATAGAGACAAAAACTTTGGAGAGGCAAAGCTGAACTTCGACTAAGCCTCGAGAGAAGAGACTCAAAATGAAGAAGGAACACTGATATTTGAAATAAATCTCCTTTCATTCGACAAATAAAGTTTGTAGGAGGCCTAAAAAGGAACCCGGCCGAGGAGAGCGCTCCCAACGAGAGCGGATCCTCGATCCATCCTCAGGGAGTTATATCTCTGCACTTCGGGGGAAATGGGTTCGGGATTGTGGGGTGGGGGGGACTCAAACACTTTATCCCATCCGCCGGAAGTTGCGAAGGTGCGAAATTTCTTATCTCTTAGTTTCTGAGGTGAAAGCGTTCATTTTGGGAGTTATATTCCCGTCTTCGCAAGCTGCTTTATGGTAAGGATGTGATATTACGGAGAAAGACATAATATTTTCCGTGTTCTCCTCTCACAATATAGCGATTTTGAAGAGAACCGCATGCCCATTAACGTGGGGAAGATAAGTGCACTGAACAAAACTTTCCAAAATGAAATTTTCGCGCGATATCTAATATAAATAAATACATATACACTTCGACTGGGCTAAAAATAAATTAGTGAAAAGAAATGGTGACTCAAGTAATTTATCAAAATAATACGAGGTTTCCGGCCGAAAAAAAACAATTAAAAAAATTTGGCAGAGGAAATTTGCCACCGTTACCACATAAAAACAAAATTTTGCGATGATACCATTTGGTAAAAAAATTAACACGTGCCTTTTAAAATCTACAAATAACATACGTAGGCATTTTTTGCGTAAAAAAACTACGAGGATCCAAATTATTATTTCCAGCAGGTAACGCATTTTTTATGCTTGCAGTAATTCTGAAACAATAGTCGAATAAATCCGTTTCCACTCCAGGCTCACCGCTAGGCAACTACACACCAGATTTCATTTAAAGCCTTGCAGTTTCCTGACGCACTCGACTGGGAGAAAATTATTCGCACCATTTTCACCCCACAATATTCACGCCGAAGATATGGGGTTATTCGTAGAGATCTCCTTCCTATTCGAGTACCTTAATACCCAACTACATTTTTAAAACACTTTAAAATAAGGTTTGAGAGGGGCAAAACCTTAAGCTAACGATAAAAACCACGAACTAAAACTTCAAACCACTCAAGGTTACATCGAACTTCCTCGAAGAACAATACGTTATTGCATTAAAGACTATCCAGCAGCAGTAGAATGCATCGGCAATACCCGGAAAACGAATTTAATGTGAAGAAAAACCCGTGAGTCTGCTCTCAGTCGTTCGCGTTAAGACCGAATATCTTAAGAACTCGTAATGGCGAAACCAAGGCGTCTTCTTACGCTCGACGGCATTACCGACGCGCTGACTCACACCCAAGAATACCTGAAACTATACACGCGCTCTAGATTGTTTCTGTCAACTCTTATCATTTCCTTTTCCGCCCTTGACAGACACTACAGCTAAGTGTATTTCCATTTCTACGCCTGCCGTTCGCTGACGGCACTCGAAATGGAAACCGGAAGTTTACTAATGGCTCGGGAGGATGTTTCACCTTTATCGAGCAATTCAACATTAAGACGGGCGCACAATAGGAGAAGCGACTATGCACAAGCCACCTCTCCCTTCCACACAAGCCGTGGAACGATTCATCACACTCAACCACAACCCAACAAAGCCACTCTCCTCCGGCCTTCAGAAACCCACCCCCCCCCACCCTCCTCTGAAACATTCCCATCGTAAACTCAAATCCACCTCCGTCCCGACCCGCATATCTATCTCTCCTCCCCTGCTCAAATAGGCATGTCGAGGGCAATTTTTTGAGGCCTTCGGGGGGAGAGGAAAAAAGGCATGGATGTTTCGTTAGCCAACAATGGGGCGTAGGGTTGGGGGGGGAAGGGAACAGGAGGAAACGTTTTCTTCTAGGGGAAGGGATTCGTCATCCTTCGCAAATTACCCGTAATGCATCATATGTGATTCAAGGGAATAAAACAAATCGCCGCGGGCTTACGCCCCGCCATAACCATCGGTTTTCGTCAGGATGAGATATGGCACCGAATTTTAAAAATAACTGCCCTCGTTTTTTTCCTCCCCTGCGTATGAAATAAAACGGCCTAACTTGAATTAAATAATGTCCACTTTCGAACGACTCAATCAACGCTTGGGAGTGGTCTTAAAAGCGCTCCATCAGATCCGCTTTACATCCACCCGCTTCGATTTTCACGATTTTAAAGCAACGAAATTAAATCTCGAGTGCCGTAAAGCAGGAATGTTGTTTCAATCCATTTTCAACTCGGAATTCCAGAATTTCTTTTTCCGTCTTTTGAAGTCTCTCATCCTTTGGTTTCCTATATGGTCAAATCGCTTAGTAAATACTTACGTTGTCATAAGCAAGTCTAGCCGTCGCATCCGTTCGTTTCTTGCTTATTGAATTTCCTTTCGCTTCCGACGACCGAATGGGGACGAAAAATCAAGACCGCGGTGAAGTGCCATTGAGAAAATCACCCGAAAACCAGCCTCCCTTCACGGATAAGGCACTATCACTCAAGGCAATCCCGTTTACAATGCCACTCAAGACTGTCTACAAGCACAAATAAATATTTTACATTTGTATAAGTTCGATCCATTCGTCAATGTTGTGCATAATACATACAGAAACTATGCAGAGATGTGATTCTGTGTATAATCGTAGTAATGGTGGGTTGGGGGGGGGGGGGGGAATGCTGGGGAGCCGAGTTAGCAGGAGGAAAAATATGGTAAATGTGCATGGAATTAAGAGAGGTAGAAAGTATGTAGAACTAAAGAATGACTACGTGAAATATGCAGAGTGAGGTTCGAGGATTTTGATGTCAAGTTGGGCAGGGATAATGAGTATTATAGTATTGCATACTGGCAAGATCCAGTAAAAACCTCCCAAACACAACAGACTACTGCTAATAATGAAATATACGCTTCTTATGGCATCTAGCGAGTACGTTCTTCTTTGACTTCAACTACTTCTTTGGATAACGACGTTCATCGCGACTGACTATCTGCTCAAAACCTATTCTCCTTTACTCATTACAACCGCATCTGAAAATTCTTCCGGAGCTAACTAACCCTGGACTGGGCACAAAACATCGTGGAATAAATAAAAAGAATTGACTAGCAGGTGGCACAATTGCATTACATTCCATGTACAGTTCGTAATTATTGAATTATCAAGTAGAAAAGGTGCCCACAGTACTAAGTGTCTACATCATGAATCAGGGATCCCCAAAGCTGAATACGCAAAAAAATGTTTTCAATTTATTTCTTCCGCCGGAAGTAAATATTTACTGCTCAACTTTTCAAAATCCGCAGCGCGATATTAAGGAAAATCCTGGAAAATCCACACGCGATACCGCCTCTCATAACGTAGATCCTAATCCACAGATTTCTTATCATCGTGGTAGACGTTCAATCAAGAGGAAAGTAGAAAAAAGAGAGCTCGCACTTTAATGGACAGAAAACCGGACGGGATGACTACGACGAAAGACATAAAAGAGACACACCACGTCCAATATTTTTATAAAGCATGCCGCTGTGCCCGAAAGGGTGAGGTAATAACTCCAGATATTAGTTTGAATTGCCACCGCCCCTTTACCATGACAGCATCGCTGAATCCATCTTTGGCAGCGCTTTTTCACGAAGGACAATGGCCATAAATTTTTAGAGGCAATGAAGAGAAAAATGAATTATCTCAAGCGAAAATACACATGAAAAAAATTTCAAAAAAGTTTTTAACAAAAAAAAACCCCTTAATGCAGCAGCATTTGAGCACTTTCTTTTCTATATGAGAATGACACAAAAAATGTTTGATACGCCGGCCGGATTCACGGGAATTTAAGTAGAAAACTCGAAATGAAATAAATTTTAGTTCGCGGATGAATCGTAACTCGGTACAAAAAAATAAAGGAAAATATCGGAATGTCCATGAAAATCCACAGCGCTGAATTTCAGTGCAAAATATATTGCCTCTCTCAAATTCTCATGCTTACTATTATTCTCAGACACTATAGGCTGAAGCGGCTGTCGTTGCAAGGCCGGATCTCTGGGCGTTTATAAAGCCGTCTCGAGAGGAGAAATAAAGCATTAACTTGCAACTCTACTCCCCGTCTACGGAAATTCCAACTCTTTATTTAACTGCCCATTCCGGCCTCAAGACTAATACGAGATGGACAGAAATCACGCCATTTTGCAGAGCTAACGTGCATAAGTTTCGCATTTGCCATTTTCCCGAAACGTTCTGTCACAGTAATTTGCATTCACTCAAAAAAAAAGATACAGTCAAGTTGGCATAGAGCTCGAGATGGCCAATTTTTGGGAAAATCAGAGGTCATTATTGCGGTAAAAAGGTGCGGGTCAGGCCATGCACACCGTTTTTTTTCTTACCCAAGGAAATAAACGGGGTTTGCTTCAAAATCCCACACAGTAAATTGCTTTCCTTCACCGCAAGCATTAAAAAAAAACCGCATTCTAATTGCGACGAAATTCTTCCCCAAATCCAACGTAGCTACTACGATGCATTTGAAATTGTGGCAAAAATTCGGGAAGAATGGTTCTTCCGCAGCGCAGGACGCACTGCAGCTGATAAGCAAATGTCACAGACGACGCATAGCACGTAAAAACGTGAGATCTGTTGATGTGACGTGTACACACAAATTAAAATAGACGGAGTGCACAAAGCGCAATCAACTGATGGAAAAATAAAGAATACAAATTTTATTTGCAACCGATTTTAAAATAATACGATATTGGTTGCAACAAATGGATTTACGGTTTTCCGACGATTCATTGTCTTGCGCTCCCCTGCGTCTTAGTAGGTCACATTGCAACGTTAACTCCAGGACAAACGCTAATAAAATAATTTAAGATATGCTTAAGTAGATATCCGACTCCAATAACCTCCGATTAACCGGTGAGCACGTTGCCTACTGGGCAAACCAAACCATTGCGGATTCAGAAAGAATGCAGCCCTTCCATAAAACCCTTTAACAGAATTCGTGTCTATGCCCATCTTTACATACAAAGCAATGGGCCTGAACATCCATCCAGTGAATACACGAAAAACTACAAGCCTAGGCAACTTCGGAAGCAATTAATAACGACAGAGCTCTAGGTGACAGGAGAACAATGGAAAGAAAGAAAGGAAGAATGGGCTAGGTTACAGTTAAGAGTCGGGGTGTTTCAAGAAAGGAATTAGCGGCTATAATAAGGCAAACAGAGAAGGCAAAATCTGACAAAGAACACATATGCAGAATACAGTGCTGGAACGTGCACAAACAAGACAAATGAAGAGAAGGTAATTAGGGCAAAATTATAATGTGACTTCCTGAAGACTGTGATCACTATTTTAATTAGGAATTAAGCTATATTGTTCTTAGTCACTCGAAATGGGTGAGAATTAGATCAGTTAATGGCATATACGAGAATACAAACACAGTAGAAGTAACCGAGGGAACTAAACAAACTAAAAAAATAATCGCGAGCCAAATTCGCTAATTCTTTTCGCTCGTGAAACTCGTATAGGAGTCTCTCTATGTCCACGCAAAATATTTAACACCTGGGAATGGCGCGAGATGAAAGAAAGCACACCTCTATATTGATCAAATGTATCACCTAAATGTATAATGACGAGGAAAGCAAAAAACCGAAGGCTATTGGATCTAGATGTGATAACGTGGACAAAAATGTCCCTTTCACCCCGACCACAATTTGTTCCTCATTGATTAAAACCTAATAAAGTATTCAGTTCCCAAAATTAACGCAGCGATTTTATACGAGTTAAATTGGAACGGCATACTATATGGGGGAGGATAACGGCCATTACGCTGTAAAAACAATAAGAGTTCAAGTTGGGAACGGAAATTGTGATTATTCTCTCAAAAATAACTCTACCTGGGAATTTAATTTCGTCACACTGATGCAAATTAATGAACTTTCAACTTACATTGGTACCAGCTTCAACACGGTAATCCTATTCCATATAATAGCAGTGTACCAGTCAGAGGAAATAAACCTATACTGAATACGCACAACAATAGTATAACGATTCCCACGTCTTACCTTGTCCAGGACGCTAATTCATTGGCCATACTTAATTATAGGACACTTATTCGTTAGGTTAACCACGAGAGGGAACAAGTGTGTGAGAGGGACCTTAAGAAACGCTTTGAAGGTGATAATAGTAATGGGCGACCACGCCAGGTGAATCAGCCAAGGAAAATGCGAGTTCCTGATTTATTGTTTATCTTTGCAAGTCATATCCACGTACAGGGTTCGTCCGGAAAATAAGTGTACTGAGCTCGGGAAAAAAATTTATTACACTTTTACATATCTTAAGCTAATATTCCTCAAAATAGGACCCTTGTGAGTCGATACACTTGTTCCAGCGGCGTTCCCATTCCTGGAACGCTCCCGCGAAGGCATCATCGGGAACCTCTCGAGGACTCGTCGTCGACCTCTTCTCTTCCCTCCACGAACATCTTGTGCCACCGAAAGATCATGTTTCTGGACATGGCTGACTCCCCGTAAGCCTGGTTGATCATACCGACAGTTTCGGCAGACGATTTCCCAAGCTTTACCGCAAATTTGATGGAATAACGCTGCTCCAAAAACTTCGGCATCGCGTTCCGTGACGTGGGTCGAGCGTGGAGGTTCGCGTTAACAGAGCTCCTCACTACACCACAGCTCAGAGCCGACTGCCTTTTTCAGCGTCGCTTGCCAACATACCCCCCTCCAATCGCAGCCCGTCAGAGCGGTGCTGGGCGCGCCTGGAGCGGCGCGCCCAGCCCAGGAGTCAGTACACTTATTTTCCGGACGAACCCTGTAATACGTACACGCCATTCGACATGCGGCTGAATTCCTTCGGTTTTGCCGGTGCACTATATATTTAATTTCAATCTTGCTTTCATTGGCGTAAGTTCCGATTAAGAGCCATGAATTGCATAATCAGTGGATATTTAGATGCCACGGAGATCACACCGGCACATTGACTAGTGCCACAACAACATTCTAATTATGCCTCCTTCAGCACTCCTAACGTCAGGGTTGCCAACAACCTTTTCTTCAATCTCTGATATTTAGGAAATAAGATTAATTCGAGTTTTGGGCGGTGAAAACTAACTTCCAACCGACATATATTTGAGTGGTCTACAGAACAGTTATACGTATGAATGCATGCGGGCACTAATACCCTATTGCGGGGGTTTAATGAGACTACCGGGTCCATCAACCACAAACCCTTTCCGTAATTTCGCCAGGTAATGAAAAAGTATACCGAGAAATCACGAAATATCATGACGACGCTATGGATCGTTATGATGACAGCCGACTGCACTTTCACCATTATGAACACAAGACTCTCACGGGGAAGCAAAGGTTAAGAGGCCGGCAGAGAATAATGGCCAGATTCATAATATAATAACGAACATGCCACATTCTCGTTGACAAAGTTATCTAATGCAATAATCCATCGTAATATCAGAGCCGAGGAAGCCACACGACAGTACTCATCAATAAATTCACGGATCAGCCAGCTATTCATTGCAATGATATTCCAAGGAATCGTGGGGCGGCAAGAAGGGAGAATGGAATCGAATATGAGTAGGAATGACGCGTATGACCTTGAACGGTCCAATCAGAGCGCCCAGCGGAGGTATGACAGACGGACATGGTGATGAACCAACTGTGCCCGTTTCCATGGAGACGCTCTCGCTGGACGGTCTCGCGGAAGGCGAGAAGCGCTCTAGGGGATTTCGTTTGCTCAATCCCCGCTTCCATCAAAAATCTCTCTCTCTCGCGATAACACGACAATCAATTTTCTATCTCTCGGTCTTACGGATTCGAAACCCATGTACGTATTGCATGCGTGCGAAGGGTACCTCTAAATTTATTGAATAGACTGCAACGTAAAATTAACAAATGTTGACACACATTATATTAACGAAGGAAGCCGGTACTACCTAGTATATTCAACTTTATATTCTGAAAATTCAATCGCGAAATTCCAGATGAAAATTGGCTATTGTCCAGATTTCCAGGTCTTTTCTCGATGAAAGAAATTTCCCAACTTGTGCACGTTTTCCGCGTCCTCGGAAACTAGCCTGTACCTCCGAAGCAAAAAGGCCTATGAACAACCCGATCACACTTCCCATTCCCTTTAAATAGAATGTGATTATGAAACCTGGGCTACTGCTTTAAGAGAAGAGTCACCTATTGCAACTCGGGGGGAATATTCTCTTCGTGGTTACCAGAATTTCATTTCAGTCTGGCATTAGGAACACATTTATGAATGCAAGACATTTGTTTATTATAAAAGATGAAGAATATTTACATATATATCTATATATATATAATATACATACATACATATACATAATATATACACACATACATATACATACATATTCATAATTGTTTTCGACTTGTCATCTTTTATAATATTTGTCTTGCATGCGTAAATATGTTCCTAATGCCAGACAAATGAAATTCTGGTAGCCACGAAGTAAATGTATATATACATATGTAAATTTTATCTACATGTATTATATACATGAATATATATATATATATATATATATATATATATAAAACCATAAACACAGTAATCAACCCGAAGGTCGGTTTAGTAGGTGATGGTAGAGATCACCCAGTACTAAGCCCTATACGGCGTGTGAAATTCACATGTCAGGGTAGGGGGGCCAGTTCCTTTCCCTGTGCCGGTTATGGTTTCCCATGAAGACCTGGTACCCGAAAAATCACATTGGCTTGGGTGGAGCTGCAGGTGCCCAGAGTGCCTTGCCCGGGAATCGAACCCGGGACCCTCCGATTAGCAGTCCAACGCTCTACCCACAGGACTACCGCGACCCACAATATATATATATATATATATATATATATATATATATATATATATACACACATTTAAATAATATTATGTTAATGTGCTATTTATTGTGAAAGGGTACCGGGATTTTTTAAGGATAAACAATGATGACAGCCATGGATTACAGGAGCATTATGGAAAAGAGAGGAAAAAAGGACAATTATATTTTAAGCAGGCTGGGTGCCAAACGGCTTCGTCGAGTGATACACATAAAACTAAATACTAATCCGCTAGCATACGACTTGCCCGCTTGGGACTTCCCTTGGGCAGTAATGAGACTAGTGCTAAATTCAAAAATAAGCTGCATTTCATTCCCTCATAACATCCGCGACTGCATTTAATTCTATGAGGATTTCCTCTAATCCTAAAACAACGGGAGTCGTTATAAAATGGACAATAAAAGTTCAGCCTCCCGTCACTAGACAATTTTTAATCTCCTGATCTACGAAAGCACGCGATGTTATACGCGAAGAATGTGTGTGGACGGACGTGTTGAGCCCATATTCTCGTGAATAATGTTCATACCCCTCCTTAATTTCTCACAGAGGCATAAACCAAGTGAAATGTGATCAGAAGACAACATTTAAATCCTTCTCCCACGAAGGCAATTAAAACTGAAAGCCTAAGGGCAAAACGAGTAGTAGTAGTTTTGAGGGGAGGCGACCGACAGCTAAGGTCATTTGCGCCATAGGGGATGGACAGGAAAGGATGAAGGGTGGAGAGAAACCCGGCGTCGGCATTAGCCTACTCTTTACGAAAGGCGCCAAGGGGTCCGCAGTTTAACGTCCCATCCGACGGACGGCGTACTCACTCAAAGTGCCCTCCACAAAGCACCTCAAGTAGGGATCGAGATACCTCTGAAAAATATTCAACACCGCCGGGATTTGAACCCGCGCCCTCACGGTGGGAAGCCAGTACGTTAGCCCCCGCACCATCTCGATCCCCCGGGCAAAACGAGGTCGAGGAGACATAACACACATGGGATAACCCCTTAGTTAGGGGAAAACAAAAAGAGTTAACTTGCTTAGAATCCTGCTGAATTTGCGAGACTAATTTTCACGCCCTTCGCCGATTACGAATTGCTCTTTAAGCGAAAATGTGGACCAAGCAGCAGTGGCTTAGTCCCTACTGATGCACTTGTGCAGTTTGAGCTAAGCATCTCTCCGAACACTTCGCAAATTTGATCAATATAATACCGAGCACAATTTCTGGAAAATTCCTGTGTCACGGTAGTTGGGGGGAGGGAAAGAAGGCAAGGTCTCCTCCACACGAGCGTGAAACACTCCCATAGGAACGGCGGATGCTGAAGTGATGACTAAAGCCATTGCGAAAGCGTTACGGCCGCGCATTCACCGAGCGCGCCCTACTCCCACAGTGCCCTTATTACTAACCTTTCCCGTGAAATATGTACCGAGTTAATGTCGCACACTTTTCTTTTTTTTTAGCTGAGACTCCCGGCCTCCATCGCCTCAGAACGGGCGCCGTAATATCTCACAATGATGCCACCCATGATGCAAAGCTAAGTGAAATATACGACATTCCGGCCATAATGTCCCATACAAATCAAGTTAATAGGATGCATTCGTTAACAAAAATTTTTTAAACGTAATTTGAAGAAGACCGTCGCCAAGAGATGGAATTATTTCCAACCATCGAGGACACCCTCGACGTACAACATTATTGATGGAAACCCCCCTAAGCTAGTTCCACCCGGTAAAAACTAAAACCAAACGGGAATAAATTTGAAGGTGCGGAATGTAACGCCAGTCGACTCGGAATCCAACTCGTCCCTCACTGTACATCGACTCTAAAACACAAGAGGAGGAGGAGGATTGGAAAGACTTGGCCCGCACACCTCTTGTGGTCTCAAATCCCGACGCCGTGAAAGATTTTTAAAAAATAATAAAAGACCCGAAACGCCCGACTCAAACGACGTGCTCAGGCATTTTCCCCAGGGCTAATATTCTATCCAGACCCGAGAGCGATTATAAAGCTTTCGGTTTAACGGATCCCCTCCATCCGTCTTTTCGGTGGGTCGAGTGGAGGGAGACGAGCGAGTAGGTGGCGAGGAGAGGGCATAAAAGACGCGGGAGAGGAATGGTGAGAGGGAGAGAGGTAGGAAGGGGTGGGGAAAGAAAGTGGGCGCCGATTTCCGCTCTCCCAGAGGCATACCTGAGAGGTGACTGTCGACGGGGCAGATCGACGACTCAGCTGCCGTCGGGCCGATATATCGCCGGAAGACGTCGCACGAAGAGGAAACGTGAACAATGAAGAATGCATTAAGACGACGGGAAAGAAAATGGTGGTGGCCGAGGAAGGAATGAGGGGAGGGGAGAGAGAGAGAGAAGTGGTGGGCAGTCGGGGAATGGATCCGTTGCCCGTGCATTGTCCAGAGGAGGAGGAGGAATACAACGTGCCCGCTCGACAATCAGAAATGGCCTACGCCTCGGCAAATCTTGATGCAAAGAAGCGCACGGGGTCGCAAGTTGTAAAGATGCAAATGGCGGGATATAAATCAACAGTTGGATTCTTTCCGATGCAAGCAGCGTCTGCAAACTCTTTTCGCCGGGGCTGAACGGCAGAGAGGCTGGGCCCTGGAGGCGGGAGGCCATAACTCCTCTCCGCGGAATAAGGCCCCCATGACCTATACACGACCGCAGACGACAAATCAGGGAGAAAATTTACAACGGGTCGTGCTGGTGTTACTACACCCAAGAATGCATAAATATATACACACTCGTATTTGTACATGGTTTACGTGAAAAAAATACTGCAACTGCAGCCCCCGACCAACCAAAGGCGAGGTTTACGCATCTCAGTAGTCCAAATTATCTAACTCCAATATCTTTCCAGGAGCTACTTAACTTGGAGGAGGTAACAAAGCAAAGGAGGATTGATTGACTAAAGTGAAAATAAATGAAAGACAATCATGGCGTTCAGGATGAGCAAGAACGCTCGTAAATGGCGAATGAAATCACGGTACGGCGATAGAGAAACAAGGGCGATACTCTTGATTTAAACCATGAGAAAATTTCAGAATGCAAAGAAAGGACGCCATCATCATATAGATGAAAACGAATTCCCGGCTAATGAATCGACTTTCGCGGCGAAAATATCTGGATTCGACGCCTCCTCCATCGCATCCAAAAAGACCGGTGAAAAAGGCAACCAGACTCGTTCCAAAAAATGGTGCCTCGTGAAATCAAAATAAGGCCATCCTGTGCAACAATAAGTACCCTCATGGTGGTGCAACGCACTGACTGCAGTTACGACGAAGATTTCCACCACCATAAAATTCCGCATTCGTTCTCCCTAACATTAACGCGAATGGAGAATAACTATGCCTCGAGAAAATTGGCGAATGATAGGTCATTCCGGCAGGACAAGGCAAAGCAGTGTCGAGACGGAGGGTGAGACATTGATCACCAAAACCGGTGGAAATGGCAATACCAAAAAAAAATAACACCCAAAACATGTTTACGCAAAAAATACGAGATGAAATGTGAAGAAAAGATTCCCCATTGGAGTGAGACCGTAAAAACATCTCTTTGAATCATACAACGACGGGTCCCCTAAGATGAAGCAATGGGAATTCCCGATTCCATTCTTGATCGCTTTTCGAACGACGGCGTTCAAAGACCACTCCGGCCAAGCTTGAGCAAATAAAAAAAAACAGCCTCCCTGCACCATCCTTCACAACTTGACTTCCCCGAGACGAAAGGGCACACTCGAGAATTAAAAAAAGGAAAACGAACGACTCGGGAGCCAGTCTGCATTAAGGAAAAAAAACATACCTCGGCACACGCACAATGCGATCGAACGGACAAGACGTGAATGGCCATCCGAAGCGGAAAATAAATGACATTTACACAATTAGCCGGGGCGGATGCAATTCAAAGAGGTACGGGGAGAGAAAAAGGGACGCGGAACTTATCGAAACAAAGCGTTATTATTCTTTTTGTTCAAACCGAGGGATTCGGGAACGTGACGTTGACGGCGGTGCGGTTAGAAATTAAGACGGGAGACCGACGCCTAATTCACGCAATCTACTGGATGTAGGAGAATGACGGGAAACAAAATTCGATCAAGGAGAGAATCGAAAGAGTACGTGCATCGACTGGAAAGAAAAGAGGAAATGGTGACTGGCTAGTTGCCGAACGATACACGACCGCCTCGGTCGAAACTGCACGCGAGGCTTGGAAACGGGAATATTTCGTATCTTAAGAACGACGTTGGCAGGGGATAAAAAGGGACCCATGACATTAAAATAATAAAAAAAACGAACGGAATTGACGAAGGCGATCGTATCGAGGCGTGCACAAAATTGGACGAATATCTGCGATTCCGCAAGATAAACCAATGCATTAAATCGGAGAAATTCCTATCTTCGGCCGTGGATATATCAATCCGTGTCAATCTACAACTTATTCCAAGAATAAATCTGCATTTCCCGGAAACTGATTCATTGAACGCGGCACTGGTCCCGGCCAAAGGGGTTTTGCAACGAGGATGGCAGCGTTCGTCAGCCGTGTTGAAAGGCACCACGCGAATAGACCGCCGAAAACGATTCAATGGCCAAAGAGAACTATTTCGCTACGGCTTACTTTGCAAGGGCCAAATTCGTTTACTCACGCGACATTACCCGAAACTTACCGACACACATTTCGGAGGGAATGAAGAAAAGGTTCCATTGTGTGTCCCCCAAAACAAACTCGGACGGTCAGAGAGAATTAAGACGAAACGGGAACGCAGGAAAACTGAAAACGAGTGCATATTTTGAGAGTATTACCTCACTAAAACTAAGATCCATTTCTGAAATCAAAAATCATCTTCCGACAATCGGAATGTATCAAAGTTGACGAAGCCAAATGAATGACAAGGTTTAAAAAAAATTCGACCGATATATCTACACACAAAATGTGCAACACCAAATTTTGGAGACGAATTCATATGAGCATGATGCTTAATAATTCTTACGCGATTGCGGTTTAATCATTCCCTACTATTGGTATTTTGTAGACTCAGAACAACTAACCCTACGAGCATAGCAGTCTTCCTCTTTTAAAGGTAGAGTTTTGATGAGCTATGAGACCAAGTATTGCTACACACTTAAGCTCCGCTGAACACAAAACTAAATATCCTCACGCCAAACTTAAAAATAAACTTTTTTTCAGCAGCATGGACTTTCAAACACCTTTCATTCCGTCCGACACCGTAAACAATTTCCTCCATCTATTATGGGGATAGCACGAGATTTCAAGTGTACGTCACTTTGATCAAATTTTCTATAAATGGCGATAATAAAATGGGTTCTTTCAGTTTCACATTTGATTGACATGGACAACGAAATTCCAAGACTTCATGCAAGCTATTGTGGCAGAGGAGGAACATAACACTCGAAGAATTATGGATAAATGGTTGAGAAATACATGTCGTTCTCACGGAAAACACATAATGAGCACAATGCAACAACAATTTTAAAAGTAGTTACAAAACAGCAATTTACTGCCTTATTTTAAATTAAATTCATTCAAATGGGGTGAAAAACCGGTCGGAATCGCATATCCTAAAAAATAGGCGCCTCTGAACTAGTCCAAAATAAGGTTTAAGCTTCTTAGCTATATAAACGAAATACGTCTTAACTGTTACTTACTAATGGGTTTTGCATTGCGTTTCATCACGCACCATAAATATAAATTGATGAACTTAAGTAACACATTCACGTTTTGCCACTATTCACTTATCCTCAACATTCTATTTCCTCCACTGTTCCAGCCTTATTCGAATCACTCCCAACAATCATCTCTCATCTCCAACCAGATAAAGACATCTTTGCTTGTTTCATTGCACCCATTTAATTTTTCCACTCGTTTTTACGACCATGTCTCAGAAACCTCCCAGCTACGCTAATTTTCTCAACGACCAAGTTTCGGAGCCACACATAACTAACTACCTTGCAGTTCGCATTACATGTGGACAATGTAACACTACAATCTTAACCTAAGCAAAACACGAACGTGGAACTAATTAAAAAGAACCGCGGGGTGACTTCAATACAACGAGATGCAGAACTTGACTCATGACGAACTTCACGTTATATCAACAGAAGACTAGATTTCCTATTATAAAGTTGCGACGCCGACTTCCGCAGCCTGTGGATTGCTACCCCTAAAATATTTCCGACAAAATGAAAACCAGGGAAGTTGAATTAAAAACTATCACTCAAAGAGCAACATCCAGGGATAAGCAGTCCAATTACACTTCCCTACGAATAAACGTTTTAATTAATGTACCCTGTCTGAATGCAAAAACGTTTTTATGAATATTACAAATTTGAAGCTCATATGAAATAAATGAAAGAGACATTGAAAGACTCGCATACAAAGATTGTGAGATAAAAGAGAAAAATATATTCACATAAAATGAATGAATTCTATCGTGGACAGTACACTAATTGCAAGTTCATCAATGGTGAAAATCAAAATATACCGCTGGAAAGGTTTCCCGACTGTATCCCCACCTAACAACCGAAGGGATGCACGCATTGCTTGGAAAGCAAGTACTGTACCAAGGTGGCTGTACACCTGCGTTGGAGGTTATGAGCAAAGATAATTCTATAGCCGAAATATTATATTTCACCGTCGATAAAGTGGTTCGTCATTATAACAAATACAGCGAAATCGAATATCCTTGGGGATCGAGATGGTGCGGGGGCTAACGTACTGGCTTCCCACCCTGAGGGCGCGGGTTCAAATCCCGGCGGTGTTGAATATTTTTCAGAGGTATCTCGATCCCTACTTGAGGTGCTTTGTGGAGGGCACTTTGAGTGAGTACGCCGTCCGTCGGATGGGACGTTAAGCCGCGGACCCCTTGGCGCCTTTCGTAAAGAGTAGGCTAATGCCGACGCCGGGTTTCTCTCCACCCTTCATCCTTTCCTGTCCTTCCCCTATGGCGCAAATGACCTTAGCTGTCGGTCGCCTCCCCTCAAAACTACTACTACTACTACTCGAATATTCTTCGACGCATTCCAAATGAGTAATTTGCTGGTCTACTTTCAGAAGCCAAATCATTAGGGATGATACATGCGTCAACTTTATGAATAGGTAAATATCATTCTTTCAGGTAGTATAATATTTTTTGAAAAAACCACAGCGATTAATTTATAAAACATAAATCTAACCTATCACAACTTATTATTATTTAGCCATCCATATATTTCTTAAGAAGCCATAACCAGTCGTAATACATCAAAATACGACACGATATAAACTTCAATACGATATTAAACTTCAAAATTTGATAACATAAACTAAAAAAAAATAGTACCGGGCCATGCCAGCAAAGAGTTCTAGAAAATAATATCACTCAATGATTGTGAATTTCACGTGAAAAATATTATCATCTATTACCATATTTAAACAAAACCAGCACCAAACACAAATTAAAAACATGATGATGATGCGCACCATCGAAATTATGGTCGAGAAATATTAAATCCTTTTGGTGGAATTGTTAAGTTTATTTTTACCCTCATGATGAAGGAATTCCACGAAGTTAAACCTGAAACTGTTATGTCCATATCTACCGTTGCCGTTCGCTGTTTATCAACAAATATGAGATCTGCAAGTGCATACCAAAGAAAGCCGACGGTAAAAGTTCAAATACAAACTTAATTAGCTACTTAATAACCGCACGCTTCACCCTAGGGATTATGCATTATATTAGCCAAAGAAAATAAATCACGGCTAATAAAAGGCAAAATAGAGATTGGCTCTGAATCTCGGAAGTAAACAAGTAGTTTTTAGTTAATTACATGGTGCAACTTCAAATCAGAGGCTCAAATGATCATTACAAACTTTAAACGCGTATAAAGAAAAATTAAAATATCTCTCATATTCGCGTTCACTTAAGATAAATGTCTGCAAGTGTGATGGACATGGCCACCAATACGTCCAATTCATTTCTTTCTCCAGCAATCAACACAACTCACTCAGCATTGCGTGTCATCCATTGATGGCTTAAGCATACAAAAATATCATGCACTAACCTATAGAAGTGACGTAGAGATCAGTATCCTCTTCCTCTGCGACCGATAGGACAAATGACGCCAAGAGGACGATACTGCATGCCAGCAGACAGAGGCCAGTTGAGGTCAAAGTCATCTTCGAAGGTTACTCGCTCTATCAGCTTCACGCTTACAAGAGTAAACGGCCGTGTCGGAATCCCAGCAGATCCGAAGACTAGTCTTTTCACTCGAACGAAAAACCCGCCAAGTAATACGACAGTTTTCAACTGTTATTCATTCAAAAACACACCACTAAACACACACACACGGTGAACCTTCACGGTATTGGCTCCAACTTAAATTTTTCTTCAGCGGCCGAGTCATAAAATTGAAACCACTAAACTAATCGCTACCATCTGCATATGACATATTTTCCGGAATACACTACGATTAACCGAATGATGATCTACGGGAACCAAACGCACGTCCCCGTCAAGAGTCAAGAACACCACGAAACATTTTTCCTGCTATCAAATGCACGAGAAATAATGTTTCGTCGTCAATCCATAAAAATAAGGTAAGTAAGGGCTTAAAAGAAAACTGCTAAATCCTCGAGCACCGATATTCACATCCAACGCGACTAGATGTCAGCGAGCACAACCGTCACTACCATCGTCGTGGCAAATGTCACAAGCGCGACGGACACGAGATCCCGAACCAAGCGCACTTCACCACGACGGAAGAGGAACTGCAACTCCCGAACACCTATGCGGCCGCCACCCACTCTACCGGTGAAGGGGCGAACCAAACTCAACGTGTGAGAGACCCTCTCCCTCTCGGCGAAGCGCTCTCACGAGAAACACACACACACACACCAGCGCGCACAAAACCTTAAGGGGTTTCTCAGCGCTTAAAAATTCACTGTCGAGAGGAGGACGACACTTGAATATTCCCTATCTACCTTACCTCAGAAAGAGCCTCCCTGCGCTCATTAGCGTTTCAACGCACAATAACCGCACAGGGCACAAGTTTTCCTCGGCTGAAGAAGAAGGAATCTCGGGCCAAAGGGCGACCCGCGGCGCTAAAACAGCCAATCCCGCCGCTACCACTGCCTTCGAAACGGAGAGAGGGGAAGGGAGAGTCGAGTGGAGGGCGAGATAGGATGATTGTTCACGCCGAATCTGATTTTCGATGACGCACTGCCCCAATCATCTCAAATATTTCTCGGTAAGGGAACGCGTCACTTCCAACAGGTAGGCGCGGTGGTACAATTTCAAAGACCCTCTTATGTATGCGTAGGTGGGGAACCGTTAATTTGCCAAGTTTTACGTCGATTCCTCAGAATGTCCCGTGCGGGGTGTATATACGAGATAAACACCATTAATTGTAGATACGGAGTCCTATTTTTCTATAGGTGGGTGATCCAAGTGTGAGTCTCACAGAGAAAAAGCGATGGTGTCGGAGAATGCTATCTCTATCTCCAGTCTCATGCAGGCCGAAGCCGTCCGTCTACAGCAAGCCGTTCAGCAAACGTGTCTACCCCACCTCACCCGTCTTTCCTTTCACCCCCACTCTCTGTCCCTCTCTCCACCTCCTCCTTCTCAAGGCGGAGCTACTCGACTGTGTCGCCCGCACCAGGAGCTACCTGTTAGCTCCAACTTATATAAAAGTAAGGTGGACGGAGGAGGTCTATTATTTCTCTATCCCCCCTTCCGTGGATGTCGAGATGCGGGCACACTCCCTCACAAACACGCACTCAGAGCGAACTCAAAAATCACAAACAGAGGAAGAGAGAGGCTCGTTCAAACATACACAAAACCGCACGCACGAGACCTGTTGTCGGCGTCCTCCACTCTTGCAACCAGCCGCCATGGGGCGGGAACAAATAAGGAAACTTTTTATTTTTCCCCAAACTCGGAAATCAGAAGTCGAAGTTGGGACGAGGCGAGGAGGGAGAGAGGAAGAAGTCCTCTGGTGTTCGGAGGGAGGAATTTCCCGTTTGCGCGCGCGCGCGGAGACTCCGGCCGCCAATTTCGAACGGATAATTGCCTTCTCTACACTTCCAACCTCATCAGAACTCAGCACTGCACTCACTCGCTCTTTTGTCACGCAAAACTCCAAAACAGATGTCTTCTTCCCAGGCGAAAATCACACCGCCGACGTCGCTTTTATTCCCGCGAAACTCGACGGAAGGAAGTGGTCTGTTATATAGATCCTCACGGTGAAGAAATTGAACTGAACTCGGAGAGAGAATATACCCGAAGGAAGATCAAAATAAGAGAATAAACTTCAACCGTTTATCCCTAACGTTAGAAAATGAAGGATTGAACGATGGGTAAGTATTCCCCCCTCCGTCGTGTCCTTTACTCTCTTTTTCTTTGCACCACTTTTTCAAAGAGCCATTGTATCCAAAAAGCAGACAGGGATTAGCGATACACGCTGGCCGAACTGAAAACGCTCGGTCTCACTCCGTCGACCACTTGTTGCCAACTGACTGAGGCGAACCGGCCGGTGTTCTGCTCCCCCCCTCCGCCTTTCTTCCCCTTCCCAACCTCACCCCTCCCTTTCCTCCCACTCCTCCTCCACCACACATCCCCTTCCCTCAACCTCCCATCGGGGCAACCATCCCTCCCCCATCCCTAAGCCAACCCTCTTCCCCCCCTCCTCTTCCCTTCCCGCTAAGTTCAGAGAACCCCGTGTCCCTCCTCGCCCCTCCTTAGACTCTCCATCCCTTCCCCTCTTTGCCTACCTTTTCTCCTCTCCTCCCCTCTTCCCTCCCCGCCGTTGCCTCCCGAGAGTCCATCTCGTTCAACCACCTTTTTCCTCTCTACTTTTCAAATGTCCCCTCCAGCGGGGCCGTTATAGAAGCCTAACCCATAAGGGAAGAGGAGTATTTTTTCCGTTCTTATAGCATTTCGCTCTCTGACTTGCAGAGAGGATGAACAAGAGTTTTCGCTCTCGAAAATATCAAGGTGTCTCGTTGAGTCGTTTAAAGTGAGGGAGGGGGAAAGTGATATTTGATGGAGGGAGGAACTGATATCGAGTGAAGTTATGAAAGATTCTCACCCAACAATGATTTCGTGCGACAGGTTGGCGAGGAGATTAGATAAGAAAATGCTTGAGCCATTTGCTTGTTTGCTCCAAGGTGCCAGCCTATCCGCCTCATCAGCGTTTATTCTGAAAGCATATTGCAACTTATGAGATGGTGTACTTAGCGGAAAATTCAATCAGTTCCTACATCGGATTAGCATTTTTCCCGCATGGACGGAGTGGAATTATGACTTACATCCCCTTCGAGAATGCATGGACCACTAAGGTACCTACCGCAAGCACTGCTATAGACCTATATCTGATAACTTTCCTTGAAATTCGATACCAAGTTCAGCAGTACGTAGTAGTTCCGAGGCAACCATCCCACCTCGTCGCTCCCTAACGCCCTCGCGCCTGGTTTCTCGGAACTATGGACGAAGAGAAAGAGAGGAAGAATCGTTCGGGTAAGATCGGGTGATTCCGTCGGTTGGCGGGTGTGAAGGGCTGACTAACCCGAAGGGGTGGGGGAGTGGGGGTCAAAAGTGAGAGCGGTCGACGAGACGTTAAGCAGGTTAGCGCAGACTGTTTGTGTGTGTGTGTTATTACAACAGTATCCGAGCGCCAAAGAGATCGCGAGTTCTCTTTTTGTCAAGGTGGTACCAACGGGAAGGATTGACGAGGTAAAGGTGAAAATATTGGCCGCTCTTGCTTTCCGACACGCTCTTGAGTTCCTACGGCTTCGTTCGGTATTTTCTCCGCTTCGCTTTTCGAACTTTCTGATTATAAAGGTTTATGTCTGTGAAATAACTTTTCATCCTATTTTCATGGAATTTGCCCGGCGGATTTGGCTAAGGATTGAAAGAGTTGGTTAAGGATTGAAAATAAATTACTTAATATCGATGGCCGAAATTAGCACGTTGGGAGCTCAAGTTCCAATCGAATGCGAGTGAAATATAATGAATGAAGTGCGGCCGATATTTAATTTTTTTATAACACTAGGATTCCACCCCTCTCTTCTGTTAAAATTACAGTTTTCTAAGCCCGAACAATCGAATTAGTCGATTGGCATAGAAGGTGACCATATGCCTCGGAATATGTAGCGACTTCCGTGATTTTATCTGCTTTCGTTTTACCTTTAAACATTATTGAAATTCTCAGACTTTACTTGATTAAACTTAAAAATAAATAATAATATTTATTTTCACCTTTACTGGTATCATAATCTTCACATTTGAACAAAAATATCTGATAAAAGAAGAGTGGATTAAAGGTCCTCCGAAAGAAATTCTTTGACGTTTGTAGCATTGAAATCGGAGCCGAAACGACCATACGCAAACACATAGTTTCACTCGTGCCTAAATAATTGTCATTTTTAGCAATTCATTAGTGTTTACAATATAAAAATACATTTATTCCAAAATTTTATCCATTTTTCTTTAAGGAAACTACATTTTTAAGTATCGTACCATGTTATACATGAAAAAAATTCGGGAAATGAAAAACTATATTTGTGTTTCCAAATCAGAAATATTTTTATCGACCGACCAGCGTGTCGACAACAGGTATTGTCAACGGAACTTGAAGAAACGAAGGTCGCCTACTTGCAAAATTTTCTTTCGAAACCTTAAACCATTTATTTCTCCTCAGTTGGAAATAAATGTTTTCAGAGGATGGAAATCAGGAAAATTTTAAATAAATGAGGGCAAAAAACTACCGGCCTCTTGGAATGTTGTGAAATTCACACATGAAGCAATACATACATTTCATAGGAGCGAAATAAGTATCCAAGAGAGGGTTAGCAAGAATTAAAGAGTAAAATAGGTTCACGGCTCGAAAAATAATTGAAAATAATTCATTCTATCATTTAAGGAGCGCAGTAATGTGCGGAGAGGATACGTGGTCATTGAAGCAGGATGATAGGCGTAGATTGGAGGCTTTTGAAACGTGCGTGTGGAGACGATTAACCGAACAGAAAGGAAACGATGTGAGGAGGTGCTAGGAATGGTGGGTGAGGAGAGGGGTTTGTTGAGAGAAATCATAAGGAGGCAAGAAGAAAGATCCTTATTGAAAAGAAATCCTTGAGAGACAGAAAACATAGATGCAAAGCACATTGATTGGCAAAGGGATGTTGAAGACTGTGATAACGGGGAGAATGTTAGGAAAACGAGGAAGGGGCAGAAATCGGATGGGAATGTTGCCCTGAATGAAGAGAGGAAGGGATCACAAGGAGATGAAGAGGGGTTTGTTGTAGTTATTTGATAGTTAGTAGTAGTATTTAGTGGAGGCGACCGACAGCTGAGGTCATTTGCGTCATAGGGGATGGACAGGAAAGGACGAAGGGTGGAGAGAAACCCGGCGTCGGCATTAGCCTACTTTTAACGAAAGGCGCCAAGGGGTCCGCAGCTTAACGTCCCATCCGACGGACGGCGTACTCATTCAAAGTGCCCTCCACAAAGCTAGGGATCGAGATACCTCTGAAAAATATTCAAAACCGGAAGGATTTGAACTCGGGCCCTCTGGGTGGGAGGCCAGTACGTTAGCCACCGCACCATCTCGAACCCCTTATTTGATAGTTGTGTCCATCAAAAACCTACGTTAACTGGCAGATTATCAATAAATATATAAATTCTATCAATGTACTTGTGCATTGTACCTCGACACGAAACGATTTAAGAAGAACTAACTGATGAAGGGATGCATGTCAGTGACGTATGCATACCGTCACGTAAGGGAATAATGGACATGGTAATCGCCTTTGCAATGCCACTGTGCATATTCACCGAGTTCAAGTGCGTGGTCGTAAGTATGTCGAGACGATTCCCGAAATTCGATAGTTCGATAATCAACCGCCTTCGAAGACCCAATCCCAGTTGAATAAGAGAAATTCTCCGAACTTATACGAGTTCCTACTTATCGGATGTTATTTACAATTCCTCAGGATTTTCATGACCAAGCAATCGAGAAGATTACGTTGGAAATTCAAGTGTGTTCTAGAGGTATTTTTTTTCCAGAGGAATTCTCCCTTCTTCGAGAAACATGAGAAACGGCTATCCTTGCACATAATCCTATTTCAGATGGCTCTAAGAAAAATTTTACGTTCCTCGAATTGAAACGAATTACATCTATCTGCAAGGAAGGAGATCGTAGCCTTCCACGTGTGTGGCATTGAAAGTAACATTGAGTTAACCATTCAATATTTCATACCCTCACATCATTAGAAAATGCATCTTAATCGTCTTCACTAATGTACAAAGTGAAATATTATTCAACAGATTAACATTATTTAGATTTGGTAAATTTTTACACACAAAGAAAAATAGCATGAGGGTTAAATGTTACTTTTTCTTTTCGCTGCATTAATGAACATGTAAACTTTTCCTGCGTGAAATTCCCATTATTTAACTCGACGTGCTTGCGTTTGGCTGCACTCTGGCAGTTGTTGTTAATTTATTTGTAAACATCGATAAATCGTTGGAAATTGGTTTATGATAATGTTGGGTGACGATGAACAGCGCCAGAGATCTGCAACTAAAACACCCAAATCAAATTAATTTATTTCGTACATTTTTTCTCGAGTGTTATTTGATCTGAGAAATATCTACCGGACTGTTTTTTTTTTTTAGAGTCGATAATTCGTCGATTCGAAGTTCATAGCTGGAGAATGCTTTGCGTCTGAAATAAAATTTCGTCGCGATAAAATTGGCTAATTTCTCGATGAAACAAATTTGGGATATGAAAAACTATATTTGTGTTTCCAAATCAGAAATATTTTTATCGTCCGACCAGCGTGTTGACAACAGGTATTGCCAACGAAACTTGAAGAAACGAAGGTCACCTGCTTACAAAATTTTCTTTCGAAACCTTAAACCATTTATATCTCCTCAGTTAGCAATAAATGTTTTCATGTTTCAGATGAAACATTACTATTTCGAAATTTGCTTCATAGAAATATAATATCAAATCACGAGGAGAAATTTCCGACGTTCCCCTCCGGAGTTCCAGGAGAGCACAAGCAACCATTGTGGTAAACATTAGCATTCTTGAAGGATCTCAGGTTTTCTCGGCGTATGGTATTCAAGAATTTCTCTCGGGTTTCCCACCGGGTCAGGTTGCAGTACACCGACGTTTCGATGGCTGACTCTGCCATCGTCTTCAGGGTGAAGACGATGGCAGAGTCAGCCATCGAAACGTCGGTGTATTGCAACCTGACCCGGTGGGAAACCCGAGAGAACTTCTTGAATTAGCATTCTTCATTTTCTAACATTTAGTTTCCCAACCCTCTTCCGCTTCCAATATTTTCTCACCCTCCTAATAGCCATACTCTTCCGAAAATCTCGGCCAACACTAATGACGCTTGGGAACTTGTTACACCACCTTTTATTTGCCATCAGCTTTCTCTCTGCGCAAACCTGAGTCTGACTTCGAAGCCAAGATCTTTGGGTAAACAGAAATCCGGGGCTGAAAAGCGGAATCATTCACTATCAGTGTTTCTACTCACTGGTGGCGAGAAGATAGGTTTGCAGGAGACAAGGGCGTTGGTCAATAAAAATTAGAGAAATTAAGTGGATCACAGATAAATTCAAGATGTCATTTTTCCAACGAACGATAAGGAATCAGGATGACCTTGTCCGACTGCGCTAAGGGGGAAAAGTATTCGGGTCAAAACCTTTCAGTTGTGTACTACCTTAATCAAAAAGTTCCCGGAATAACCACCGTGTGGCGCTCCCATCGTTCCGATTTGAGTTCTGTTTTTTTTGTTAAATTGGTACATCTGTTGTTGATATTCCCTTTAAATCTTAGTGTCATAACTTGACATTTGCAAAAGTTACGTAGCCAAGAGTACATCTATCTCTGTGTGTGTTGGCGATTTTTTACAATTTCCGAAATGGATTTAAATTTGCAACAACGAACTTGTATTAAATTTTGCGTAAAAAACGGATTTAGTGGCGCACGGACGTTGGAAATGTTGGAAAAGTGTTTCGGCAACGATTCTCTAAAAAAAACGGTCGTTTACCAGTGGCACGAGCGGTTCAGAAGTGGTCGTGAGTCAATCGAAGATGATGAACGCAGTGGCAGACCATCGACATCGAAAGTCGGTGAAAAAATTGATAAAGTAAAAGAAATGTTGGTCAATAACCGCAAATTAACCATCAGAGAAATAGCGGAGGACTTGAACATTGCCTATGGATCCGCCCAAGACATTGTGGTTAATGATTTGGGTTTCCGTCGTGTAGCAGCAAAGTTGGTGCCGAAAGACCTCAATTTCATGCAAAAAAGAGACCGTGTTGACGTCGCAAAAGACATGATTTGCGAGGCTGAATCCGATCCCACATTCATCAAAAGGATCATTACTGGAGACGAGACGTGGGTTTATGAGTACGACACGCAATCCAGACATCAGGCAAGTGAATGGCGTTCACCAAATGAGCCGAGACCAAAAAAACCACGTCGTTTTCAGTCAAAAAAGAAGGCAATGCTGACGGTTTTCATGGATTACAACGGTGTAGTGCATCATGAATTTTTGCCAGAAGGCCAGACAGTAAACAAAGAGTATTATTTGGGCGTTATGAGACGTTTGCGTGAAGCAATTCGCCGAAAGAGACCAGAAATGTGGGCAGAAAACTCGTGGATTTTGCGCCAATGATAACGCACCGTCGCACAGTGCTATCATTATTCGTAATTTTTTGACGAAAAATGCAACAAATACCATCCAGCAGCCACCGAATTCACCTGATTTGGCTCCCTGTGACTTCTTTCTGTTCAATCGAGTTAAAAAACCATTACGGGGAACGCGTTTTAGCAGCCGAGAGGAAGTAATGGAAAAATCGCAGGAAGCACTGATGGACATACCGAAAACCGACCGTAACTTTTGCAAATGTCAAGTTATGACACTAAGATTTAAAGGGAATATCAACAACAGATGTACCAATTTAACAAAAAAAACAGAACTCAAATCGGAACGATGGGAGCGCCACACGGTGGTTATTCCGGGAACTTTTTGATCAAGGAGTATTTCTCCATTTAATGACTTTTATTGTGGCGAAAATGAGACTTAATAGTCCCTTCTTCCATCTAACCCTCATGCATACACACAGTTAAGACAATTATAAACATCGAATGCCTGGGTGGAGGAAAGCCCAATTAGGTGGGATTCGAACCCGCGACCTCTGGGTGGCAGACGAGGACGTTACCTCGCCAACACCATGGCCGACAAAAATTACTGTATTCACCCCCCACCAGATGCCCTAGCTGGGGCTTGCAGGGTACTTAGAACACAATTTTCAAAATCATATTTTGGTGCTAAAAAATCAAAAGTGAAAGTAATTCAAGGCTGGATGGATTATATGTTATACAACGTGACGCTATGAATTCTCAAGGAGTACTGTGCAGGGTTAGAGTCGTGTACGGTGAAGCTCAGAAGAGTAGCAGTTGATGACCTTTGAATTCATCGAACGTACGTACCCATTAGAATACCATAAGGATTAAATGAACATAACGAAGAAAATAAACATAATGGAAGAACGCTTGTAATCGAAATCCCCCACTAGTCAGCTCGACACAATAAGTATTACCCTACAAGGTAGGGACTGCGCATGGTTATACGAGTATATTATATATATATATTTTTTGCAGGTTCCCCCCTCCTTTCCCCATTAATTTGAAAAACCCTAACCCCCCATCCCTTACCCTTTCCTCCTGGTGATGCACCCCCTGCCACACACCTTTTTGGTGGCTGGCAGGGTTTTGATGTAGATGTAGATCTCATTCTTATTACCTAACCTACCCAAATAGTTGAGGGCAGTGAAAGTTCCCGTTTTGTAACCGTTTAACTAGTGGTTCT
This sequence comes from Hetaerina americana, assembly GCF_022747635.1. Taxonomy (NCBI): domain Eukaryota; kingdom Metazoa; phylum Arthropoda; class Insecta; order Odonata; family Calopterygidae; genus Hetaerina; species Hetaerina americana. The sequence goes on along the minus strand of NW_027287172.1, from coordinate 695,302 downwards.
GAAAATTCATAAATGTCTAAGTCTCGCTGGTTCTCTTCGCGACTCAACCCGCTTTTTGCCTAGTGCCTCTCATGATTTTTTATCAATTCCTCATATAAAACCTGTTTTTCCGAAGAAAGAACATTTTATCATTGCTGAGACATCGGCCACTCGAGACGCCACATTCCTCTTTGTATTTCGGTCGATATGAAAAAAACCTACAGGCCCATACATACTTGGTCAGAAGTGAAAGTAATGTTAAAAAACATTAATACCTCAATTAGCCGTCCGGTCCATAACCGGGTGCCCGGGTATCTATTTCAACTTCGCAAATAGAATTAATTGACTTTCCCGCAAAAAAATTGTATGACCGCCCGTATTCCCCAAAATTGAAGTAGTTTCTCAGCAATTCATGGTAAAAATTTGTTGCAATCAATGATTCAATAACAGTTATTAACTATCAAATTTGATACACCCTCCGCCATGACCGGGTACCCACTACGGTCTCTGTGTGTGAAAGCCGGGTTTATACGCACTAAAGAGACAGTTTCATCAAGGTGTTTATGTAATTTAACTTTCGAATAAACAAACAAAAATATCGTTTGTAATTTCCTTCATTTAAACAATTTTTATTATAAACAATAGTAAAGACAGCTGGTAAAAAAACATCATTCCGTTTTTTTTTCATTTTCTGTATTTTTCCACTCTCCATGCGCTGAGCACAAGTAATGGCATCATCAAATCGGATAAAACGAAAAACTGTTCCAGAAAAGACTAATCCCCATTGCTGCACAGTACAATGGATATGAGTAAAACTTCCAGTACTACGACGCGCCGTAGGTGGGTACCCGGGTACCCGGTCATAGAACGAATGGTGAAAGTTTGATTATGGACCGAACGGTTAAAAGAAATCATATGTTAATCCTGGTAGCGAAACGAATCTGGAAATAAGGTGGCGAGTGACGTGCCCCCGTGATGTAACCATATACTCGGAAACTCCTGTTGACCTTCAATGACTTCATGGTGGTCCCAAAGACAAAACAGGAGGGCGCCCATACTTAACGCTCAAGGTCAATCCGACAAAAAAAATAGGTTGCTCCGATAACACGCAGAACACAACAGCTCTGCATATCAGAGTGTTTTTTAAAAGAACTGTTTTTGTTGAACTTTTTTTCTTCGCACGTCCTTGCTTGCGGGGACTTTATAATGACAAATAAAAATACAAACATCGTCAGCAATTTCTCAATCCTAATTTTGTATGATTCATCGTAACCCTTCAATCTTCCCTTAAGACAGCGTCCATTTCTCTTCCTTCTTACTTTTTCTGAGACGCCCTATCTACTGACCGTTCTTCGCTTTTCTTTGCGCTGTCTATCTTTCTCCATCGCCAGTGCTCTTGTTGCTCCAATAGTGAAGCCCCTTCCTTGAGACTTTCCCTAGTCTTATTGAAAATTAACCTCCTATCTCCTCGGCATGTCTTCACCTTGGTATTTTTACGCTTGTTTATCTCATGGTTCTTCCTTCTCCTTCTAGATAAGAATCCTTGCCGAGTCTGTAGTCTCTGCACTGTAGTGCTATCGTCTGCAAATCGCAACTTAGTCATTCTTTCATTTTGCACTCGTAATCCGTCATTTATCCATGTTTTCTTATCTCATTTATTGCTTTCTCAATGCACATATTAAATATCGGAGGCGATAATCCTCGTTAATTGTGAAACAACTGCTCAAATTCATTTCTCTTTTTTATCTTTTGCTCTTCATTCAACATGCCTAAGCGCTAGTGTTCAGCCTCATGCCGTTCCATCCAATTCCAATTTCTTTTGGAAAATCTACGTTGAAAATAAAAATTGGTGAGCTTCTTCTCCTCTAGATACGAGTAATGTGGTGATTTCCCGCAGCATTTCTCCTCGCGGCACTGCAGACGTTTGTGCGACTGGGGCTCTTTAGTGATTCTTCGAGTGTTTTTCATTTTCTTAGGCTTTTCGCGGGGAAATGTGAGAACCTAATTTTATCTCGCCAAAAGTAATTGAGAGGAAATGCCATATACCTGGTAATTGATAGAGTTGAGAGATTTCCTATAATTAAAGCGCCTTCGCTCTTTAATGGATAGGTAGAATCTCTAGAAGCCGCGTGAATTTCGGGAACAGGATTTTTTAATTTGTTGTGAGTGTCTTGATACGATCAGTAATGGGCCGCGATTTTAGAAAAAAATATTTGGTTTTAATGGTTTGGTGTATTCTCTATCATGTTTCAGTGAAAATCTTAATTCAAAGATTAAAATTAAGGTGGAAATATCTCATCCACCCTATGTTTATATTGATTACCTTTTCAAAAGCATTTACTGATAAAATCGATCTTTCAATGCACCAATTCCTCCTTATGTATGTACAAAACAGTCTCTAAGAACCACATTTCTCCGCATGCATCCAAAATGGATCCTTCCATCTTAACAGTAACATCTGCGACTCACATCAACTAGGCAACAAATAGAACCTTCAGTACACAGATGTATGCAAGGTATGCAGGTGTGTATATATTTTATTGTATGTATATGCATGTATGCATCTGTACGTGTATATATTTTAGTGTATGAATATGGTGAAACAGAATGGACTCCCTAGTTAACAAAATCACTGAAGAGCTCGCAAATTAATTAGCGGAATAGGGGTAATGACGTTAGCTGGGGGAAAGAACGCCATTTTCAGTTGTTACCATGCAGTGGTCTGGTGAGTATCGAGGTTTTGTCGTAGAAACATTCTTTAAAAACAATGATAGTGTGGCGGCGACGCAGATGGCTTTTCGTAACCGGCTTGGTTTGACTCGTCATGACAGGGTTCCTGATGCTAAAACCACAAGGTAATGGATTACTAATGCACGAGCGACAGGATCTGCACTTCCTAGAAAACCAGCTGGGCGACCTAAAAGTGTGCGGACACCTGAAAATATCGTGGCAGAGAGGGCGTCCATTGAACAGTCTCCATCGTACTCTGCGCAGAAACAAGCTTCTGCTCCTGGAATATCGCCAAGAACGGCAGGGCGAATTTTAGACTCTGACCTTCACATACACCCCTAGAAGATGATGGCTGCTCAAAAATTGAGTTCAGAAGACTGGGAGAAACGTACAGATGCCTGCAATGCAATCTTAACCTCTGTGCAACCCGACACTATTCTGTGGTCTTGCGACAAAGCGTATTTTCACCTCACCGGCTCAGTAAATAAGCAACATTTTTGTTACTGGGCGACTGAAAACCCTCGAGAACTTATCCCAAGACCTCCTCATAGCTCCAAAGTGACAATTTGGTGCACTGGGTCCTCCATAGACATTATTGGGTCTTACTTTTTTGAATCTCGAGGTTCAACTGATTCTGTGAACTCTGTGCACCATTGTGAGATGCTGGAGAACTTTTTAATCCCCATAACAGAAGAGCACGGTGAGGAGGAACATGACACAGAAGCCTTTTGGTTTGAACAGGATGGTGCCACGGCTCATACCGCCCGTCGTTCACGCCAAATCCTGCAAGAACAATTTCCCGGCTGCCTGATCTCCTTACGAGGGGATGATCCATGAACCTCTCGCTCCCCAGATTTGAGCCCGTGATTTTTTTTCTTAGGGGATATCTCAAAGGTGAGGTTTACAAAGTTACTAGGACCTTGGGAGTAGGCAACTACAGATGGCATCGCAGGAATAACGCAAGGTATGATGAGAAGAGTTTTCGAAAACTCTTTTGAAAGACTCAGCACGTGCATCCCTCACCAAGGTCGTCACCTGGATGAAATCATTTTCAAAACCTAATAAAAATAAAATGACATTGGATGCAAGCCTTTTTACTTATTTTTGGGTGGCTGGGACGAGCTACTTGAGCTGACACTTAGAATTAGTTTTGAAGTACTTAAGTAGTCGAAGCTATATTTAATAATTAACATTTTACTCTGGTTGATATTAATCCTTAGGCTTCCGCGACGTCTATCTGATGAATGCATGCTGCTTCCTGGAATTACCTTCGCGTTGGTGAGTTGATGGACAACTGTTTCGCCCGCAGTCCTTGAGGCGTCTTCACTTCGACCTGAAGACACCTCTAGGACTGCGAGCGAAACAGTTGCCCATCAACTCACCTACGCGACGGTAATTCCTGGAAGCAGCATGCATTCATTTTACTCTGGTTGCATAATTTTAATAAAAAAAGCAATGGCTCCCTGTGCATTCATCTTGAATCCCTTTATCCGATTTGCATTTGAGAACTGCTTTCTGCAGTTATGGCTCTAGCATGTTACGTGACTTTATCTTTTCGTGTTTTGTGCATGCCTGGCGTGTGTACGCTCCCTGCCACGTACATTCCAGGTGGCTTTCAGGGTATTATGTAGATTCTAAGTAATTCTCGTCATACCTGCAGTGAAATGAATGTTGCCGTACCGTACAACTGTGGTTTCCACGTCATTCACACAGTGGATGGTTGATAGCCACATCCCCTTCCAGATTATTGACGGTCTATTGTTCTGCGAAAACCAAGTCACAGCTAAGTCAGGCTCCTTCGAAGGAATCCGCGGGCTTTTTAGGCTATTTTACCCAAGGATGGTTTCTCACGTCCTCTTTGAGTGCCGCTGATTACTGTTCACGACTGCTGTTCATTTAGCGTACTCTCTTTTTTCACAGCCGGCCTCTACTGGTCGATCCGACGGACACAACCCGGTGGACGTGCTCAATAGAGTTAAGCTCAGCAACGAGTCTCTTTATCTGACCTATGCATTTGTCCCTCGCCCTTGCTCGTGCAACCTACTCTTCTCTAATGTTCCCCGCAAATCAATTATTGTTCCAGATAGGTCATACTGGTCCTCCTTTCCTTATGGTATTTTATATCGTCCTCTCATCTATATGCATTCTCTTTATCTTTCCATTGTTCCATACAGGTATACACTCTTCAGCAAATTGTTTCGAGATCTTTATTCTCTGGTTGTCCAATGATTATCTTTATTATTATTATTGCTAATATACCAGTTAAGGTAAGTTTTGGATGAACACAAGCTACCAAACGGTTCAGCGATAATTCCTTCTTATAAAACACAACCTGGCAGCAAGAAGCCAATAATAATATCAGTAAACGTTTTACGTTTAAATTTGTATTTATTTATTTATCATGAATCCGAAAACAGCCATTTTTTTACCTTAACATCGGATTTTTTTAGTTTTGAAGTAGCAACAAAAATTTAAAAAATCTAAGCCCTAGGAGGAAGAAAGTTCACCAAGGTAGCAAACGAATCCATAACCTCTTGGTAGGCAGGCAGAGACGGTACCCTGCCGCCAGCGCGGTCGGAGAATCGATACTGTTGCGTTAAAATGTTATCTTTCATTACAAATCCTATGCGAGCATTGATATTTTGGTGAATCACTCTGCCTAATATAGGATTTTGCGTAACCCTGGTTCACGCCGGATCATGTTGGGGAATATCTACCCCAGTGTTGGCCATTTGGTAGTCTGTTTGCAGTCGGAAACAATGCTGAGTGCACTCGAATCCGAAAATTAGTGTGCCAACCTCTTATTTCATTCGCCAAATTCATCAGTATCCTCGTCACTTAATTTCTCGTCGAGATATTTATCACCTGCGAAGGAAAAGATCAATTATGTTGATCACAGAGACAATTAAGTACCATCCTTTTCCGCCTGAACTTCTCTGGGCGAGTCTCGAAACTTCCGCAATTTCAGAAGCTTATTTTCTCAGAAAGTTTTTGTTCATTTCCTATCCTCGGGAAGAAAAAAGTAAGAGAGGAAGTTTTTTTTTATGCGTCTACGGCGACCTTAATACGTTTTCAGTCGGACTTAAAAATGTCCTTCGCAAAAAAAATGCATCGGACGGAGGAGGAGGGTAGTGCGGAAGTTCCAGGGGCTGAAACGTTCAGTATCTTTCCAATTCACGGTTGGAATTTCGCGGCTTAAAATTTGTTTCAAATACCCTAAAAAATAATACGAGGTGGAAAATACGTAACAACTTCGAGTTGAGAAATAACATTTCGAGTTCCGTCACTGCCGTAATTTATTCAGTTCCCAAGATTACATTAAAAAATTGGGCTCAGTTTCGCCAAACTTTTTCCTGTCCTCATTTTACCAACAATCAAATACCTATAGGGGTTGTATAAAAAGTATCGGGAAAAGTTTCGGAAAAAAATTGTTTTATCCCAGATATTGTTACAGTGCCTGAAAACTCTTCAAAGTACATCCATTGAGCAACGACATACTTTTTCCAGTGGCTTTTTCATGGCTTGAAGACTCCCTGGTAGGCGGATTCCGGAAGGTCCTTAACGTGCAAGCTTATTTGATGGCAATTAGGGTTCCATGGTGGTGCCTTTTGAGGGAAGATTTCACTTTTGCGAGTAGGAAATAGTCTACTGGTGTCAAGTCGGCACTGTAAAGGGGGTTGGGGAATCGTCGCGATGTCGTTGCAGAAGGTCTTCGCGAGCATATACTCGACTCTGCTCTCGGTCGTCCGTCAAGACTTTCGGGAAGAGTTTAGCGCAGATCTTTCGCATCGCAAATTTTCAGTGATAACGGTGTGTGTACTGTCATATTACCAAAGCCAATATGATCGGCGAACACTAAATTGATTGTCTAAATTCAGCACTTCACGCACTCGTCGCAGGTCGTCGTCGGTTCTTGACGTCGACGGCTGTTCAGCGCGGGGCTCGGATTCCACACTCTCTAGGCCATCTTTGAAAGCTTGTGCCACTTAAAAACTGCATTTCTGTGACGGTCTTTCATCCATGAACATTTGACGAATCATGCCCAAGTTCTCCGTACACGATTACTTCAGTCCTTTACAAAATTTGAGGTCGTACCGTCGTTCAATCATTAGCTACTTTTGCGCTTGCACCGAGTCATTACACGGGGGTTCACTAAAAACTGAGTCTAGCCTGAGAAAACTCTCGCAGGCAATTGGCGCTGGTAGCATGTTGAAGATCAGGCACCCCAACTCCCAGCCTGCGCGGTGCGACGTACAGTCGTCGGGAAAAACCCCTTCCCCATACTTTTTACATAAAGCTTGCATAATTGATCAATTATTGTTTACAATTGATTATAATGCCATATGAAAATACATAAATGAATGAGAAGCGGATAAACAAATTAGTCCTGATTGATTTCTCTCCAATTGATATTTAATTTATTTCTAATTGATTTACTCTAATTGATTGATCTCCATTGATTCGTTTTTGGGCGTTTTCTCCGTACATTTTTCTACGGTGGCACGGGTCACTAAATTGACGCTTTTCAAATAGCGCTCGATTCCAGAAAATTGTGGAATATTTTGTATAAAATGTCCCAATTTTTAGTCGAAAACAAAACTTGAAGGTAATAATAAAGTTCATTTAGTTCCCTTTCTTATGATACTTCTCTTGAGCTCGCATGACTAATATATATCATTTAATTTTCAAAAAGAAAGAAAGTCTAGAAGTGATAAAAAAAACTTTACACACATCTTATGGTAGTTGATGTGAATAACTCAGTGTCAAATCTAATATTTTAGGTTGCAAAGAGTAGTCTATTTTCTGCTTATTGGTGACATATAAAAACGTACAAGGTTTGACAGTTGATTTTTGAAAATACTGAGCGTTGCGGAAAACGTTGCAGATTAGGCTTATCTCTTTAGAATGGAGATTGGCCTCATGATATTTATGATCATTAATTTATCAATAGCACTACTGATTACTATCCACTTTACCCAGAATCAAAGCAGGAAATAATTGAAAATCAAGCACTGACTGTTATTGGCAAAACCCGACCGAATTGAATATCAATAACCCAATAACTTTCTGAATCATATACGAGTATATAAAGATTTCTAATAATGCGATGTCCATTTACCTGCTTGATCAAACTGGGGGTGGAATTTGTATAGCTCATAGACTAAAGTAATGAGTCTAATTTCTCTCAGTATGCGAGGCCGTCGCGGTAAGAAACAAATTTATATCCGTACATTCATATGCACGCAGTTCTATTGATGGGGAAAGCAAGTTCACCAAAGTCTCATTTAAATACGTGAAACTGACTCCTTTTTGCACATTTCTCCCAAACAACCCCGTCTTCGCACATACTTTAGACTCCTTTTCATTGAAAGACGTATGCGAGTCTGTTCCCGAAAATTGTAATATTTCTTTGATATCATTCTGCCATGACTCGCCCAGTGCATCCTTTCCTCTCAAACCATTTACTTTTCTCTCAGAATTCTGTTTGATGACATGATTCTCATGCATTCTCTCCGGACGGTGTAGTTCCCTTCCCGCAACAACCGATTTTATGCTTGTCCTGACATAAGAAAGTATCATTCCAATTCCATGACTTGGAGGTGGAGTACACTTTTGAAGACTGCCATCCTTTTCTACCTTGAAGACATTTGTCTTATTACTTATACTCGAGATCATTTCAAATAGTCTAGTGTCGCGTTCCTTTTTACATTTTCACAATCCGTGATCGCGGCCATTAAAACATTGGCGCCACCTTTAAAGTAGTCGAAAATATAAAAGAATATTTCTATAAATAATCTTTATAATAATAGGTTATACATTTTCTTGTAAATTTCGTAATAAAGTCTAACTTCCTTAATGAATGGTGTCCTAATGCACACTTCCGTACGCCCAGGTGATGGATTAGAGTGTTACACGTAGATGCTCAATTTCGATTCCAAATGTCCTACGTACCTTTGTGTTCTACAAACGAACGATGGCTGCATATTAACACCAACTCTTTTTCATTTATTTTTCATTCCATCTGTCATTCCCTTCGGGTTGTTAATGACGTCCTAAGGGTTGATTGGCACACCATCACTACACTGCGTTCATTAGCGAATGTTTACTAGGATTTCTACAATTAACTTCGCGTAGCGGAAATTTATAAATCGATAGAAAGACGAGTGGCGAATATATATAGAGAGGTATCCGTAACTTCGACCTGTCTCATTTGCTCTATGTTTACGCCACTGTAACAATATTATTATTTATTATTTACGCTACTCTAGCAATACTCATTAGTTATTCTCCACCAAATCCAATTGAAATATATGTATGATGGAATTCATGGAGGAGGAGAATCATTTCTATGATTTTCAAAATATGATTAAGTTGAGGCGTGTAGGAGTTATTAGTACAGTCTGATACCGAGCTGGATGTGCTTGTAGTCTGATTCGGATTCTTTGGCCGATGTGAAGTGAGGTTGAGCGATGATTGAAGGCTTAAGAGACGTGTATTTGGGATTGGATTCAGAAAGTGGTACGCCTTCACGGAGAGGAGGATGACGTATGATGAAGTTAAGGATTCAGCGGGGGGCGGGGGGAATGAGCGGGGGGGGGGGAAGAGAGGAAGTTGTTGGGCGAAGCGAGAAGAATAAAGGAGGAGTAGATGAAGTAGATATTGCGATAGTGCCACGATTAGGGCAGAATATAGGTAGGGGAGAGGGAAGAAAAGATTTTGGAAGGGATGAAGCGGATGGAAACTATGACGAATTGAAGAAGGACGTTCATTAAGTCCTCTAATCCGATGATTGGTTTGAAGGTAACCCTCTATTATCCCGGACATCCCATGCTAACTCCTTTAATCCTTTTTAGCTCTTCCATCAAATCCATTTTCATTTAACCTGCTTATATGTCCATCGATCTTTCCCATCCCCTTCTGATCTCGTCAAAATCAGTATTTCAATCCGAAGTTTGAGTAACTGCAAGCATCTACTTTTCTTTTTAGTGTTGACTCCCTCACTCACTCTCACTTTTCCGTCTCGCATTTATTCCATCTTTCTTTACCATCGTAGTTATGTTACTAACAAATTCACAATTTCCCAAATTGCGCCAAATGCATCCGGCACTTATTTTACTTTCCAGTAGTCTAAATTGTTCCTACCTCTTTCCTTTTATTCTTATGTAGTTGTACTAAATCTCACTCTCAATTTGCTGCTCACTTGATATTTTGCAGTAGCTACCAGTACCATGTTTCGTAGGTTCTCAACTTCTTTTGCAATGGTCCCCGTCTCAATTCAAAAGAGCCACACTTCACGACAATGTTTTAATATTGCTACCATATTCGTAACCATTTCATATTTGAACAATAAACTTGCCTCTAAATTTTAAATGAATATAAAACTTGAACTATTCTTTTCTGCTCGCCCGTCCAACTTCTACAGTTCCGTGTTACGCCGCTTCCGAGACAGGTGAACGATTTTGACATTTACACATACTATTTCTCCTCGTGGCACAACCTCCGTGTGAAGATACCCTCTTCTGACTGCTAGAAATGTTAGAATGAATTAAATTTAGTCAGGTTTACGACACGTTTTAATTTTCCTCCTTCCAGATTTACGCGAAAACAGAAGTCATTTTCAAGATTTACTTATGAGTGAGCCCGAGCCCTCCGTCGGAAAATAAAAAGTGCTGTGGACTTACCCGAATGCATATGATTCATAAAATGAAGCACAGAAAAGTGACACCTGAAAATAGCGAGTTAAATAGGTTTTTCTTTTCTGAGTGATTTTCATTTTATATTGGAGAATTTGATCCATTGAAGCCGAAATTAGAGGTTGACTGAAGTAGTTTTCAGTCCCTTTGGATTCTCTGCTTTGACTGCATTATCATCTACTGTATGCTCAAAATATTAAATACGTGATCAAACATATGAATTAAAGAACTAATTTTCTCGAGGACACTCCCCACTAGCATTGATACCATATGTAAAAAGTGGACTGAGAATACAAAGCGAGTTACGCCGGGAGTAATTCAGCGCTGAGCGACGTACGATCTAGATTTTGTGAATGACGTCGATGATATTGTCGACACTTCCCATGTGGACAATACTGCAGATATAGCAGTGGTACTTAATATGTTGATACGGTAGATCTTGCTGTGCTTACCAATGTGTCGGATATACGAGGGTCATCCGGAAAGTAGTACCCGTTCGTGCCGCATGAAGTGCTGACGACGCGAGTAGCCGCTGGACGAGGTCAGATAGCTTCAGTGGCTTGTCTGCCTTCTCTGAGCCAAGTTGCGTGACGCTAGCATTGCCTGTGTTGTTTCTGTGATTGTTTACAATGTTTAAAAAAATTGAGAACGCCGCCAGTTGTGAAGTGAGGGCAGTGATTAAATTCCTCAATGCAAGAAACGTTCGCCCAAGTGATATTCATCGCCAATTAAAGGAGGTGTATGGAGACAATGTAATGGACGAGTCGTCTGTTCGGCGGCGGTGTCGCAACTTCAACATGGGGAGGGGGAACACACACGACGATGAGCGTTCGGGGAGACCGTCTGTCATTACAGACCAACTGGTGAGCTCAGTTGACGAATTCGTGAGGAACGATCGGCGCGTCACAATTGATGACATCTGTGAGCATTTTCCCAATGTTTCTCGAACAATTGTTCATGAAATTGTTAAACACCATCTGCATTATGCAAAAATTTGTGCAAGATGGGTCCCTCGCGTATCTCAATGAGCTGGCGGCGAAGGACTATGCAGCAGGAATACAGAAACTTGTCACACGTTATGACAAATGCCTTAATTTGCTTGGAGATTATGTTGAGAAGTAGTTTAAAGTATCCTCTTTCAAATAAAATTTTTTATGTTTGTTAATATTTACTTTTGTGTCTTTATTTCACGAACGGGTACTACTTTCCGGATGACCCTCGTATATCGTAAGTACCCCGATAACTCGAAATTGAACGTTTGTTACTCATCGATGTTGCAGTAACCGTCGTTGACGTCTATATATCGCCAATATCGCTGTTTCATGTCGACAGTCGACATTGTAAAATAAATATCGTACATCCTCACTATTTAATCCCCTCACCGGTGCCCTCCGACCGTTGTGGGAAGAACAGTCACTAAAAACAAGCGGGTGAGCATATATGATATCCCCACCCCTCTCCTATTCATCAATTTTTTTATGAGCATACGACACACAGTTAAAGATCGAAATACGAATCGAAATGTTAATCGGTTTTCTATAAATGTCACCATCGACGTCTCCGGCCGTGCCCTTCATTAACTAGCCCGCCGCAACGACATGAAAGTCGCTTCCAAATACACACCCGTCCATCGCACACCCTCCTTACCTCGACGCCTCCACTCGCTCAGAAGCCCAGGCGCTTGATTTTGATGGAGCATCTCGAGTCCCGAGCATGCTCGGTTTGATTTTTTTCCTCGACGTCTCCCTTCCCTCAGCCTCCTCATTCCTCCCTCTCTCCCCACCGCAACCCTTCCGCCACGCTGTCCATCCCCCAAACCCTTCAAAAATAGAAGTCCGATGATCTCAACCGTCCAGCCCTGGACACTGGAGCGACATAAAAGTCAACTCCATTTTTGGACCTTAGTCGAGGGGACCGGCTCCGCGGTGGAGCAGTCATGCCTTTCTCTGCTTTCCCCCCCTACTTCCTCTCCCATCCCCGCGGAGGAGGAGGAGCGGGGTCCGGGGTAGTGGTGGGGACTGTTCCGTGGGCAATCCAGAGCGGTGGCGGAGGAATCAGTGGGCCGTGGCGACGGTCATCCGCTCCGTCCGTGTGCCGCCTCGAGAGGCGCAGTGAGAGTGCAATCTCGGTGCCTCAGAGCCCTTCTTCCTCTTCTTGTTCTTATGCTCGCAGTAGAGCAGGGAAAAAAATACATTGCCCTGGGTTATTCACGACTCGACGGGCACCCGTCTCCAGACGGCGGAAGGCGTCACAAAATGGTACTCTTGCACGACAACCGTGCCAAAAGGTTTCTGCTGAAGAGAGTTCGTCCTTTTTTTTCGGTTGGGAAGGCGGTTTTATTTTTGCCAATAGGTACCACGTTCGCAGGTCGCGGGCGATAGTCTAACCACGGAATTCTTATTTCCCTCCAAGTAAAAACTGAATGGTCCCTCAATTATTTTGCTAAATATGGTGGAGGAAAACAAGGTTGTGATAATAACGTAGAGAATAGGGTGAAGGTGAGGTTGGGTGGCATTGTTATTTGAACGCCGTGATAGAAGGGAGGAATTCCATTGAGCGGGGTTTAAGAAGGAAGAGGATGAGTAAATTGGGAGATGTAGAGCGGATATCAAATATGACGAACCGAGGATAAAAATAATGCAGATCGTACAGTGTTGGGTCTTTGATGATGTTTCTCCGAGAGGATGTGCAGCCGGACCACCAGCTATTTTCATGCGAATGAATGAATGAATATATATATATATATATATATATATATATATATATATATATATATATATATATATATATATGTGGCATTTGAAATGTGGGTGTGGAGAAGAATGGAGGTGAAATGGACAGAAAAGAAAACAAATGAGGAAGTACTTGGTATGGTGCAGGAAGCGAGGGGTTTGTTGGGAGCAATCCTATGGAGGCAGGAAAAGTGGATGAAGGGGGTGTTGACCGGCAGTGGGATGTTGAAGACAGTGATAGAGGGTAGAATGTTGGGCAAAAGAGGAAAGGGAAGGAACAGGATAGGGATGTTGGACGGGATGAAGGGAGGAAGAAAGTACTCAGAGATGAAGAGGGACCTGATATAGAGTGGGATGATGGATTTTGTGTTTTGTTAGGAGTAATAAAATATTTGTTTGGTAGTTGTGTCCATCCAAAAACCTACCTTAACCGGTAGATTACCTTAAAAAAAATATATATATATTTATATATATACATATGTATATATACATATATATACATATGTATATATACATATATATACATATGTATATATACATATGTATATATACATATATATATATACATATATATATGTGTATATATATATATATATATATATATATATATATTCACAAAGACACGAAAAACCACCAAATGGGCGAACACATATTCATTCACATGGAAATATGAGTAGATATTAGAAAAAGGGATAGGACCCACATTGAAGATGAACACTGGCATGGTGGGGAATATGGAATTGAGCAGATCACAAGTATAAAAAGGTTTACATGACCGTGACTCGAGGGGATCTTCGAATTACTGGACCAATGCTCTAACCATGGAGCTATCGAGGAAATGTAAATTACAATGAAATGTGCGGAGGCTTTATGCAACCCTTTTGCTCCGATTCTTTGGCCAAATGATCTCCTTGGTTTCAACTTCCCGACCTCTCTTGTTTTTGTCTATTGTATGCATTCCATTTCTTTTCCTTATATTTATTTCCATGTGAATGTGCGTGTGTTCGCCATTTGGCTGATTTTCTTGGTTGAATGTGTATGTGGCCAATGTGGCTCGTTTCCTACTTCTGGCTATGCGTGCCACGAAGCACGTATGTGGTTGAGTACATAAAACTTGTATACATGCACTCTCTCTCACACGCACACACACACCCACACACACACACACACACACACACACAGGTGATATCATTTTCATTTCACAATTTATATTTCTTTAGTTCTCAAGATGAAATTTCACAGCGTTAAGCCTTTTGCAATCAACTATACCAATTACTAAGGTCTCCCACTTTTCGGTATTTCTTAGGTCTCCTATCAAAGACCGTAAACTGTCTTCGCTTTTTTTTAGTCACACCTCTGGCTGTTTAGATACAAAGATGAAAATTTGTATAAGTGTATTATTAATTATCTGTTGACAATTTCTAATTAACAAGCTCAGCACAATCAGGTTTAAATCGTTTCGTAGTGGACGGCTGTCCTTGGGCGAAACTAATCACAGTTTATATTGCTTGGATAATGGCTCCCCGTAATCGCCGCTATGTAGTGCACTGAAATAAAACCGGCTCTTTTAATATAAGGTATATATATATATAAATAAATATATATACATATATATATATATACATATATATATATACATATATATATACATATATATATATACATATACCTTGATCAAAAGGTTCCCGGAATAACCACCGTGTGGCGCTCCCATCGTTCCGATTTGAGTTCTGTTTTTTTTGTTAAATTGGTACATCTGTTGTTAATATTCCCTTTAAATCTTAGTGTCCAAACTTGACATTTGCAAAAGTTACGTAGCCAAGAGTACATCTATCTCTGTGTGTGTTGGCGATTTTTTACAATTGCAGAAATGGATTTAAATTTCCAACAACGAACTTGTATTAAATTTTGCGTAAAAAACGGATTTAGTGGCGCACGGACGTTGGGGAGGTTGGGAAAAAGGGAGGGACCACCTGGACAATTGAATAGGAAATGGTTGGAGGTTGGGACCTGGGAGACCTGGTTGGAGACCTGGTGTGACCTGACATCACCTGGATTCGGAACGTTGGAGACGGAGGATAGACCATCAGACCTGGATATACCTACAGAAATTTCGACGTACGCCTCCCTTGGAATATTCTACTGGATACTTCTAACCCTGGTTGCTGACATCATTAAATAATCGAGGGACAGCGAAGCAAGGCGCCGGTGGCGCCCAATATGGACATCGTGCCGCTGCCAGCGGACACTATAAGGACTCCTCTCGACCAGCAGCTGGAAAATACTTCTTCAAACCCTGTTCATACTGCCGGCGCTCTAAATATGGACGTTTCCATGCATCAGAACGGGCCGTCTGCCCCTGCCGCGAAATTCAACGACGACTGGCGACACGTCAAGGATCCCAGAGGAGCCGGGAAGCGTAGCGCACCATTCCTTTCCATTGAAGAAGCAACTAATAAGCGCCCGGTAAGTACGAGTAATAAATTCTCACCGCTCGTCACGGATCCGGACACGGACAACTCTTCTGCTCCCGTGGCGATGGAGGCTGAAAATTCATCTGCACCATCTGGATCCCCGGCAAGCCGAAAAAAGGAACCACGCCCCCCGGCACTCATCATATACGATGTAGTAGACCACGCGGCCTTGCTGAAACTTGTCCGATCCAAGGCAACGGACAAGTCCTTTACTGCAATCCATACAACCGACTCGACGAGACTTCAACTAAAGACTGCGGCTGATTATGCGGCCATAAAGCAGCTGTTGGTGCAGTCAAATGCACAATTCTCGACCTGGGGCCCGAAATCCCTACGAGCCAATTTCTACGCGGTTCGTGGACTTCCGTGCACCTACCCAGTTGAGCTACTGAAAGAAGATATGGACGCCATGGGGATTCCGGTGGAACGAGTGCATCTGGTGCGGCAGGGAACCTTCTTCCTTGTCGTTGTCAAGGAAAACCCTGAATGGCAAACAAAAGAAATGCTTGCCATAAGATACATCGGCAATTCCCGTGTCAGGGTGGCAAAATATCAGCACAGGGAGCCACAAATGTGTTACCGGTGCACCCGATTCGGACACGCATCTTCCAACTGCACGGCAGCCCCGCGATGCTACAAGTGTGCTGGTGCACATGAAGGCATCCAATGTCCGGATACGGAAAGGAAGAAGACTTGTTGCTGTAACTGCGGAGGAAACCATCCTGCATTTTTCAGGACCTGCCCTGTCTACGCCAAACAGAAGGAGATGAAGATGGCTAGCCTCCGGAGGAAAGGCGCACCAACCCAGGGGGCGAAGAACACCGCCGCTGAAACAGAGCTGCCTTCTCCTCAACAGAAGACGCTTGGTACCTTCAACGCGTCGAAGCCGGGAGACCCAACCAACGCAACCCAACGTCTGACCATGTGCAAGCATCTTGACTTTCCTCCACTCTCGACGCCGGCTCCGGTCGCCAGGGAGACAGCAGAAGAAATAAAAATTCCTCTTCTCCAGAAGAGGCGGGCTGCAGACTCGCAGATGCCGACTCCAACTTTGGCTACATCCCTCTCTTCCATCCTGGAAGCATTGACGTCCTCTGCTGCGCTATTGCAACAACAGCTGCAAGCTTTAACTGTCGCCCTTACCACTATTTTCCCAAACCAAAATGGACCATAGGCGAGAATTAAATAAATCTATCATCCTAGCCACATGGAATGTCGGCGGCGCATTGAAGCGAAAGACCCCTGAATTGCTTGCCTTTCTACGGAAGGCAAGAATCTCAATCGTCTGTCTGCAAGAGACTCATCTCCGTCCTGGAACTTCATACGGCGTTCCAGGCTATGCAGTTTACCGGGATGACCGGCAAACAAGAGGAGGGGGCACGGCGGTCCTCGTTTCGCTTGACCTGGCTGCGAGAAAAATTGACCTACCAGCTCGACTGCATCTAGAGGCGACAGCCATTGAAGTAGATACTTCGATCGGCTCTCTCACAGTGGGGTCACTCTATCTCCCCCCAAAACGACCTCTAGCCACACAGGATTTCGAAGTCATCTTCTCCGGGTCACGGCCGTCGCTTTTTCTCGGGGATCTAAATGCAAAGAATGCTGCATGGCATTCAATTACACCGAACCCTCGTGGTGAAGCGCTGCTCACATGGGCTCAGAACAACGGAGTACGCGTCGCGGGTCCACATGGGCCAACGCATCAGCATCACGGCAGGAGCGAAGACGTCTTAGATATTGCGCTGCACCGTAGGCTCACGAGTTCGCTTTCTCTCGTGGCGACACCGACGTTGGACAGCGACCACTACCCAGTCTGCGCCTATCTGGGATGCTGCCCAACGTTACTTCCCCCACGGCCGGTGCGATGCCTGGACAAAACAGACTGGACAGGGTACAGGCAGATCCTGTCCGACATTTTACCGGAACAGCCGCCATCACTGACGTCACAAGCTATGCTGGACGAATATGCTTCTGTCATAACAGCTGGCGTGGACCAAGCATTACAGAACACCGTGCCAATAAAACTGATCCGCCCTTCTGGACATCTGACGCTGCCTCATTCCATCCTTCGCCGCATCCGCGAAAGAAATCGGCTTCGACGACGATTTCAAAGAACCAAATGTCCCGCGGATGGGGCACGGTTTAGAAGAAAACGAGCCGAAGTGAGGCAGCTCATCCAGGACCACAGGCAGACGACGTGGGAAAGGAAGGTTGCTTCCCTCCGAACCGAAGATGGGAGCATCTGGAGAATGGCAGCTTCTCTTCGCCACAGCATTCGGATCGACCCACCGATCGACTCACCTGGTGGCCCTCTTATCACGGAAGACGAAAAGGCTGAATTTGCAGCAACTACGCTGGAGGCCACTTTCACGTCGACTCCGGATCCACTGGTACCGGATGATCCTAGCGACTTTCCTGAAGAGGATGAAACAACGGAGGAGGGCACCATGACGGTAACGAAGGTTACCGAAAACGACCTGAGAGCAGCCCTTGGACGACTACGCTGCAAGAAAGCACCAGGAGAGGACAACATCCCGAACGAGGCCCTTCGACAGATGCCTGTCTCGCTCGCAACTCACCTGATTACGCTCTTTACGGCCTGCTTCTCCATGGGACATTTTCCGGCCATCTGGAAATCGGCAAAAGTCATCCTATTGCCGAAGCCGCCGAAGTCCGCTAGGAACGTAGAGAACTACCGCCCGATCGCCCTGCTAGCGACCCTGGGAAAGCTGCTTGAGAGGGTACTGCTGCCACATCTCCTGAAGCACATCGCGGCCTACTCAATCTTGCCGGCATCACAGTACGGTTTTCGAGAGGAACACTCCACCACACACCAGCTCGTCCGTCTCGTGGAACAGGTGACGGCCGGATTCAATCGGCGATGCTGCTCAACGGCGGCGTTCTTTGACATCAGGAAAGCCTTCGACCGGGTATGGCACGCTGGTCTCAGGCGAAAACTTGCAATACAGCGGTTTCCAAATTGGCAGCGCCGCTTGCTAACATCATACCTGACAGGAAGGACTTTCCGTGTCGCCTGGGGACGCGCGCTGTCACAGCCGAAACAGGTCCACGGAGGCGTGCCGCAAGGATCGGTGCTCGGACCGATACTTTTTAATCTATATACGGCGGACCTCCCGGTAGACCTTGGACGACATACCATGGTTGCCCTGTATGCGGATGACGCAGCAATAGTGACCACTTCGCGGAGAGCACACATGGCGGCAACATACCTACAGCGAGCAGTAGACAAACTGCTGGAGTGGTACGCCCTGTGGCGAATCAGCGTCAACAGCGCAAAGACACAGACGATTCTTTTTTCACCTGGAGGACTGCGAGAACCAGGAGAAATCCTCGTGGGCACCGAGGAGGCGCCATGGAAGGAAGAGGTGACCTATCTAGGCGTGATACTGGATAAAAGACTGACATTCAAAAGTCACGCCCTCGCTGCCACCAGGAAGGCAAGAGGAAGACGACTACAACTCTCGCCGCTGCTGCGTTCACCGTCCCTCTCTATCAAGACAAAGACGTATCTGTACGTGGCGGCAATTCGCCCAATCTTGATGTACGCTTCACCGGCATGGAGTGGCAGAATGACTCAGACGGCCTTCCACCACTTGGAGGTAACGGAAAGAGGGGCACTCAACAGTGTACTTGGGCTTGGCTGGAACTATGCCGCAGAAATTCTCCACGCCTTAACTGAAACTGCGCCCATTGGAGATGTCATCAAGACTCGCGCGACGGCCTTTTACGAGGAGCTTGAAGGCAAAAAAGAAGAGCACTTGCGGTCGATCGGCGGCTTAAAACCTGTCTCCTGGGAAAGGCACAAACGCCCAAGAGCAGCAACGGGACGGGACGACGACCAACCACCATTGAAAAGGAAAAGGAGTTGATTGGACCTTCCTTCATCGACGGGCTAAGAAGCCGCAAACACAGCAGCTGAATGATTAAATCATCGGGCAGCTGCAAGCCAAGCGTCAAGAGGGAACGTTTTGGCAAAAAAGAAGACGAGGACGGACGTTGGAAATGTTGGAAAAGTGTTTCGGCAACGATTCTCTAAAAAAAACGGTCGTTTACCAGTGGCACGAGCGGTTCAGAAGTGGTCGTGAGTCAATCGAAGATGATGAACGCAGTGGCAGACCATCGACATCGAAAGTCGGTGAAAAAATTGATAAAGTAAAAGAAATGTTGGTCAATAACCGCAAATTAACCATCAGAGAAATAGCGGAGGACTTGAACATTGCCTATGGATCCGCCCAAGACATTGTGGTTAATGATTTGGGTTTCCGTCGTGTAGCAGCAAAGTTGGTGCCGAAAGACCTCAATTTCATGCAAAAAAGAGACCGTGTTGACGTCGCAAAAGACATGATTTGCGAGGCTGAATCCGATCCCACATTCATCAAAAGGATCATTACTGGAGACGAGACGTGGGTTTATGAGTACGACACGCAATCCAGACATCAGGCAAGTGAATGGCGTTCACCAAATGAGCCGAGACCAAAAAAACCACGTCGTTTTCAGTCAAAAAAGAAGGCAATGCTGACGGTTTTCATGGATTACAACGGTGTAGTGCATCATGAATTTTTGCCAGAAGGCCAGACAGTAAACAAAGAGTATTATTTGGGCGTTATGAGACGTTTGCGTGAAGCAATTCGCCGAAAGAGACCAGAAATGTGGGCAGAAAACTCGTGGATTTTGCACCATGATAACGCACCGTCGCACAGTGCTATCATTATTCGTAATTTTTTGACGAAAAATGCAACAAATACCATCCAACAGCCACCGAATTCACCTGATTTGGCTCCCTGTGACTTCTTTCTGTTCAATCGAGTTAAAAAACCATTACGGGGAACGCGTTTTAGCAGCCGAGAGGAAGTAATGGAAAAATCGCAGGAAGCACTGATGGACATACCGAAAACCGAATATTAAAAATGTGTTGCAGTCGATGGGGATTACTTTGAAGGGGACAATATAGATTTAGATGAATAAACTTGTATTTTTAATTTTCTGAATAAATTCCGGGAAATTTTTGATCAAGGTAGTATGTATATAAACACACACATATACATAGAAATATGCTAAAATCCATATTTTTCGTGAAAGGTTTTTTTTATGTTCTCATGCCGTGAATCCTTCCATGAGAATTAGGGGCTTTTAGAGAATCTAGAGGCTTTAGAACTAGATTTGGATCTCTAAATCTAGAGGCTTTTAAAGGACCCAGGCAACTATGTAAAGATGCCTTCGTAGCTTAATTAGTTAAACTACTCGACCGGCGATCAAGGGGTGTTGGGTTCGAGTCGCGTTAAAGTCGGATGATATTTTTACACTGTGATTTTTTTTCACCTTGATGCTAATCAGTGGATGACTCTGCGAAAGTAACTGTCGCAGTATCTCCCGTAATTCTTTGAGTCTCTATTTTACGTCGTAGCTTTAAACTCTCACTCATAAAGCCATCTGCAGGGTAGATTGCTCTTCACAGGGTATTCTCGGTGGATGATGTTGTTCAGAGTACTAGACACAAAATTCCCACCAAACAGGTGAGCATGAAGGGGTCTTACGTAGCAAAGGAGGATGCCATATTAGTGAAGGGAAATATGCCCGGCTAATGTTGCAAAGAGGGAATAAAGACGTTGTCATCAGGAGATTGGAATGAGGACACTGGGCCACGACACCTGTTGGGGAGAGGAAGGAGATTCTCATCAACAGCATTGCGCTTATGTAGGCCTTCACTTTTATTTTGGCAGAAATTCATTTTCACGTACTCTGTCAGTATAGCGATTAGCCTAGGACATGATAACGCACTGAAGTAACTATGGCGCTCAACATCGAAGTAGTGTAACTTCATATTTCGCCAGCAACACATCTCAAATTTATGCGGAGATCATTTCGCTATTTGCGAGTAAAAATAATATCAGTGACTACCATTTCACACGCCCTAATTAACTTACCTTTGATACGCTTAAATAATAGGAGGATGATCAAAAATATTATTAAACATTACTGTATTATTGCTAAAAATTGCTGATGGAATCGGTCAGGCCTTACCTAATCCATTATTTCAATAAGCAATGGGATAGTATGTGCTAAAGAAGTAATCATTTAAAAAATATGTTACTCAAGCATGGAAATAAGTTGATTGCGTTTTATCGTCTGCTGTACTTATGTAAATAGCTTTACGCTAGGCGAACATCATTATTAGCTTGTGAAATTCCTAGGGCCTCGAGCCCAACGTTTAATTTTCCGCTTCTCTAGATACCAAATTTCGTCCTGGTGTATGTACGCCCGAGGATCAGTAGCCGTAGTGATGGCACAGGTATTTATCCTTCTCCACTTTCAAGAAATACCTCCATACACCTCCTTTGTCTAACGTTCTTTAATTTACCTTAGGTAATTGTTTTACCTTAAGTTTATAGGAAGAAACAAGCTTCATTATTTGCCTTTAGGTAGACAGAGATAATATTGAAATATGTAATAATACATATTTCAATATTTGCTTCTTTTTCATTTTTTCCGTCACGATCCTTTCATTTCCGTGCTATTCTAAAACATTTTATCCTCTTTTTAGATTCGGTTTTTTTTTCAAAGTTAACCTTAGCCTCTCTACTTTGATGTGGGAAATTTAAAAGTAAGGAAATAGATATTAAATTTTTTTTGGACAATATTTATTTACCTTCCTTTTTATCTCGATACCTGGAAGTCTAAACTTTCATGAACTTCTTGAAGTCGTTTGAAAATGAACTTGAACTCCATGAAGTGGAAGGATTTAAAAACCATAAAAAGTTTTTCTATTGCACAAAGTAAGAGAATTTTCCGCCAGAGGAGATAATTATGCCGGCTTTAATTAAAATAGGAAAAAGGTTCAGTGTTAGCGGTTGTCGTCTTTTTTTATTGCTGGGCTTTTACGCAACGCTAATCGTAAAGCATGTCTACCTAATAATTACCTGAAGAGAAAATAAAAAAACGCAGTCACCGGCAGCTGAACAAGACTGACATTGTTTAATGAATAACTTATCGTAGCACTTTTCCACTTGATAAAGTGGAAAAGTGCTACGATCAGTTATTCATTACATTCGACTTCCACCACATCACGCCTGAAGCTACTCAATTTGACATTGTTTAAGTCTGAATACGCAATATTCCCACTCTTTACTCACTCTATACTCTGGAGGATTTGTGGAAACGTTAACGAATTCGGATCTGTCGTAATTGAACTGTAGCAGATTTGGCGAAAGTAAGATGACGTGATGAGTCATGCATTTCAGGTATTTCAACGCTTAGAGTTCGTTAATTAATGACAAATGTATGCAGCTAAGTAAATAATCGGCGACAGTTTTGAAATCCGGAAAATATATATAAATTCTGTGCAGATAACTTCATATTCTATAACTTCGAGATTGAGAAAGCAATGGCTAGTTGTTTCCAAATAACGCAAGAGCACTCGCGTAACTCTCCAAGATCACCTAAAGAATTGCACGCAAATCTTGAAGTTTTTGAAGCGATGACCTATTCGAGCCCCATTCCTATTTTATCGATTAAATCGGATGATGACATTATGGCATTCGGAGATAATTTAAATACTTCAAGCGGAAGCCAGACAAAATTAACAGCTAGACTTAACACCGATCCAGTTTTCGACAATTTACGCATTCATTTTTGAGTTTCAAATACCTGAGTCGGTGAATTAACAAAAATTTCTGAGGGCTCCGCAAAGTGTTTCTTCCCTCGTGTAAACATGACAAAATCGCACGAAGGGACACCTGGAAGAATTAAGCACGTTTAAATGTTTATCTACAGGGCCAAATTTATAGCCCAAACGAGGATGATCGTTAACATTAGGACTATTTATTTCTGCGTCTGTTTCCATTCCCTCCATGCCGACAGCGAGACTTGCAAATAAGCCAGTGACGCACTTATAGCGAAGAGATAAAGAGACATGTTAAAATTCTACCTTCAAACTAGGGTCGAAAGCGAATCAATTTTTCGGTAAAATCGATACAAGAGGTCATTTTCCATATAACCTTTCAAGAAATGGACAGTATGTGATTTTCAATTGTTGCAAACGAAAGACAATATCATCAATGGCTGCAGCGCAGTAGAAGTCTACTCTGCCGGAGAACCATGCAGAAAATTTCGTGACATAAACATGGCGTTTGACAGCCCTGGTTATACGATACGATGAAAATCTCCCTGAAAGCGTAGCACATCCATAAGGCATCAAGAAATTCTTTACAGTTGACTTGCAATTTATTCAGGTATTACGGCTATTAGAGAGATCTAAGACTTGGAGTATTTTATTTGAGTCCAGTGACAAGAAAATTTCAAAATTTCGACTCCATAAATGTATCCTTGGCCTGAAAACACAATGAGGATTTATTGTGATAGTGGTAGCCGTGTCTCAGAATTTTAAGAGTTTCGTGTAGGTGCCCGTCCAATTTATAACCTCGGATACAGTCGAAGAGTTACGAAAATTCTTGGAGAAGCCTCCGCAAGTCAAATATCTTTGGGACCATCTCATGGTTGAACGACAAAGAACGTCAGGTCGTACGCAGCACATAAACAAAGGGTGATGAATATTTTTACATGTTTTTTCTTAAATTTTTTAAGTAATGGATTATTCGTGATTATAATAACTTCGAAAAAATGTCTTCACCTTCCTGAATTACCTTACCTCACTGTTTAAGACTGTAAGAGATATTTAACGATAAATATATTATTTTATAAGTTTATCTCAGTTTGAATTCAATGTACAACGTATTTCACGCCTTAGAAAACGCTTCGGGTTTAAGAAACTTAAACGAAAATAATGTTTTTTTCTTTCATTTCGCTACGTCAGATATAACTTGGAGAGCTTGACCCCAACTCACACTCAAACCTATCGCTCACATGACTAATTCTAGTTCACAATGGTAATAATTATTTATAAAACACACACAGATAACCCCAATAACATTTTTGTGATGTAAAACTCTTAGGCCACATGGTTATTTTCTTTACATTTTCGTTGGTGAACACTATTTCTGTTTATACTTAATGCATCGATTGAGCAATTAAGACAATATAACAATCATTATATTTCCGTTTCTGATACATTTATCATACTGTGAGTTAATTTGATCTTGCTCAAATGCTAGGAAAATATTTTTAATTATGCTTTATGCATTTGGGTCCAAAGGCATGCAACATTAATTTAAGTTGAATTAATGGGACTAAACCGGAGTCAATTACTCTGAGTTCATCCGGAATCATGTCATTCAATGACCAAAACAACAAAAATTTGGGGGGGGGGAAATGCGCCCATTTCACATACACATCTTACCCCGCAAGCACCCACGAAAGCGTGCGGCATGATTTGCTCGGTTACCAGCCATTAAATTCATCGGTGAGTAATGGTTAATGGTATTCGGGACGCTCAATTTGTTGTAATTCATGTTTTCTCCTTCTCTAGTCTTAAATTGTTCTTGGGTAAATTCATTCCTTGAATCGATCGCTGTGGCATTTAATTAATTTCTTGAGCTTGTGATCTCACCCACCAATGCAATGCGGCACCAGAAAATTATTCCTCCCGTGTAAGCTTTAAAATTCGGACCGTTAGCATTTTTTTCTCAAAGTCTAAGTCGCGCACTTAATATTCGTGCTTACTCTATCTCCCAGCGCGAGCTTTCCAACAATAAACCGCGAAATAAGGTCCATTCGTCGCTTCCCTCGCTCAATAAACAACCCGGGCCGTGAGTTTAATCGAGCATGTAACTTTACCCCGCTGGGGCTCGCATTAGATGCCGCCGAGCCCCGACGCAGCAGTTTGTTCGACCGGACATTCTCCGGGACGAAGGAAACGCCTCGGACTCCTTCCCGAGCAGTGAGTCACCGCCCGTGCCTTTCCGGGCACCCACGCCGAGGAAAGTGCGTGCACAAAGCCGGTGTGTGGGAGATCCCTCCCCTCTGGATCCACCTCCATTGTCGAGGGTTGGGCGTTCAGGGGGGGGAGCATAGGAGGGAGGTGGTATAAAAGAAGAGAGAGAGAGAGAGAGAGGCCGCTTGCGGACAAGAAGTAGCGGGCAAAAGGTGGGGGGCACACGCGGGAGGGGAGTTGGTTTGTGATGGAGAGGAGGAGGACACGACCCATAGGATATAGCGCTCGCCGATGCGCGTAAATTTCAATTAATTATATTTTTTTATTATTATTTCCCCCCCAACCTCCCCGCTCCACCCTTCCTCCCCTCACTTCGGGTCGGCTTGTGGGCGCCGGAGGGTGAAAGGGTGGACTCCGTAAAAAAAAGGAGCATTAAGTCCTTTTGTGATACGATGATGGACTCGGAAGGGAGAAAATAAAAAGCGAGCGCATGAAAAGTCTCCATGGAGCACATGGGAGAGGGAGGTAGGGATGGCAGGAGGGGGGGGGGAGGTATAAGTAGGAGGCGGTGGCGGTGTGGGAGAAGGAGTTTAGGGGGAGAAAATGAACCGGGAGTTGGTGGAGGGAGGTGGTCCCCTTATTTTAAAAAACATTTGAAGGGCTTTGGCCTCGGTTCCCTTAGGAAATTAATGTCGGGGAAGCTGCCCGTGTCGCCTCTCAAACCCTTCTTCCATCGCCGCCAATCCCTCCGCCCACATAAATTCACGTTAGAGACGCCGCTTTGATGCACAGATTTTTACAAGCCCACTCAGGACACGCGCGCTCACTCTCTCTTTCCTTCTTACTCACCCTCTGACCGGCATCCACTTTATTACTATGATTATTTCTTTTTTTTTATGGAAGCGACCCGATTAATTCCGCCATCCCGCCCACTTAATTAATTATTACGCCCGTCGGTGGAGAGGTGGAGGGGGAGAAGGACGCGGGCGGTCTTGTCTCTCGAAGCGGAATTGATCGGACTAGTTTTGTCGTTCCGACCGACGGGTTACGTCGTACGATTATGCTGCCCACCCCTCCCCACTCCCTCCACAATCCCCCGACACCACGCACCACGAGCTGATTCCTCGACACTCTTCCCGGATCCGTTCGCCCCGCGGCTCTCGCCCGGACCAACGTCCGTGTCAGCCGGGAATGGTTTCGCCCCGTGCTGGGAAACGGTCTCGCGGGGTAAGCGAGAATTTGTAAAGGTCGCGGACGGAATGGTCTTCGCCTCAGGATCCTCCGTTGAGGCAATCGCGTTGCGTGCAAATAAGTGTGTGTGTGCGTGCATATATGCTCGCTCGCTCTAATGCCCGCCCATACTGTGCGTATGTGTGTGTGTGTGCGTTTGCATGGGAGACTATGCGCTGCCGTTTCAATTCAGAGCGCGGTCTGATTACCGCTCGGCGATTACAAGTAAGCGAGCTGACAGCCGCTAATAGGTTTTCAGCCGAAACGTTCGGGCTGGGAAGGCAAAGTGGTCATGGACGTTTAAAGCATGCGTGTAACCCTGCGCTCTTGCTGAATTCGGGTAATCGGACCGGATTTTGGAGCGGGTTCGCGGGGTCTCGTACCTGTCACACGCCCCTAGGTATTTCTTTCTGTATTACGAGCTAGGTGGTAGAAGAGACTCCATAGTATCAATTTCATCCCAAAATTAAGACGACCAGCTAGCTATCTATCTGCTGAGTGGGCACGGTGGCCACGGAGACCGATTGGTACGCAGAATCGCCGCGTCCGAGATGAAAGTTTTACATTTGTCATTACCTTTGCGGTAAAGTCAGTACAGTGTCTTGTTGGGTGGAAGATGGGACTGACTAGTCTCAATATCACCCCAATAAAGACATTTAATTATAATTATTATTACATCTTCACCCCTCCGTCGTAAATACGTGCAAAAGAATCACTACTTTGTCACCGGTGTTTTTACGTGCACATTGCATTTTTGTCTCTTAAACCAACTGTTACCTCGCGAAATGGTTAACTTCTGTTTTCTCTTCATATTTTGCTTCTTTGGCTAATACACTAAGTGCTGTATTGAAATGTATATTTCGTTTGTCATATAATATATTTCGATCGTTAATAACTGTTTACTTTATAATTTACCACACCTTATTTCTTTTTTCATTTGCAGCAATTCTGGTGCCATACATTTACTGTTCGTTAGCTTTGGAAGAGGATTTAAAGTTTCACTATTCGTTGGAAGAAATATTTCATCCCTTCTCTTAATCTTAATTATTAATCTAAGGGCCATGTGGTTTCATTTATTTCGTTCCATTACATGTTTACCTACTTTAATGTCTTGCTAAAATGTTTCTAATTAAAGAATATATTAGGTATTATTTCTCCCAAAAATAATTTTAAGTACAAGGTTATATGTGTATTTGAAATCATTTATTTCAATTAATCAAAGGATCTTCTCCTAAGTGAGGAATTAGAAAAACACACTTTGTATATTTTCCCAACATTTATAGCGATGCGAGCAGTTTCATTACATATTTGACAAAATCAGGTGCACTTACTTACAGGGCATGAGGCTATAAAAAAATAATATATATATATATATATATATATATATATATATATATATATAAAGATACATGTAAACATATATATATGTGCATTTTACATATATATACATGTATACATATATATGTATATATAGACATACATGCATACCTATATATAAAATCTAGAACACAAGTGCAAAAATATCATTTGAGCAAGCAAAAAGAAGAAACTCACGTGAAGGTTAATTTAAACTTTTCGGTGGCACAACCACCCACCTTCTTCAGTGTAAGGAAGAAGACGGAAGAATAAGATATACGAGTATTTATATGTATGTATGTATATGTATATATGTATATATATATATATATATATATATATATATATATATATATATATATATATATATATATATATATAATGCACGGAAAGCGCTTCCTTGGGTGTCCTTAAAAAACCCAATTTCAGGTCGACGTAGCAGTAAGAAGTGTTTGCCATGAATTAACTCGGTGAGATGCATTTTTTAATCACATAATGGCAGGTTAATCTTCGCCTCAAGTGCAAACTAAATTATTAATATCAATGATAAAGGTCAATACGGTTAGTGATGTCTCAACGAAAGAGTAAACAGACGTAAAATTTTGAGCAGACTTCTTTACAAAAGGGAATTAACATTTTTCCCGGGGAATTTATTGCGAGCTACCGCTCCCCTTTAAGAAAATGAAAATTTCCAAAACATTCCGCATGGAGCTTTTACTCCGATACATTTTCAAGGAATGCATTAATTTAAAAAAAAGGCTTAGAAAAGGATCCACCTTTGACTCCTTAAAATTAAAACAGTTGTGTACTATTAAAAAAAGCTTTTATTTTGCACGGCTACGAATCTTTAGGTTGATTTGCTTGCTTTCTCACTTATCGAAATAGAACGCAGGGGAGGTTTCCTTGGAGTGTGTTTTCGTGCCATGGAAAGAGGGTGAATTCGTCAAGAGCCCTCGGAGGAATATATCGCGAAATTTCCTTTACCATGTGTTATATTGGTATTAGATCCATTGCAATTGAGTTAGGATGTAGAAATTCCATGAAATTGAATCACGTAATGGAAATGATCTTTGATATCAAAAGACGTAATGATCATATCTGGGAATCGATGTCCCAAGAGCTTTAACCATTACCTGAAAGCATTTCCAGCGTAGGAGCGCGTTATTAAACATAATATACCATAATGTATATTGTTTAAAATATAGATTAAAGTAACTTATATCATTTCTCCTTATGTTGTTGCTTTGTTTCTATTGTAATTATAAAAGTTTTGCACACAAAAAAATTTAAGAACCTAAAAAGGAATACAAAAATTTCAATTTTAGATGCAATTAAAAATACAATCGTAATATAATACTTAGTGCAAATCTGAACGGGAGGGGTCTACGTACTTTTTTGATAAATACCATCAGTACGACTTTGGGTTAATAAAAAAAGACAAAATATTATGCTCTACTCACGTATGCATCAATTTGAAGATTATTTTCCTGAACCCTCCCACCTCCCGGTCTCCCCAATACGTTTATAATCCTCTTAAAAACTAGTTGCATTTCTCTCTTTCCCGTGAGAATCTCTATATTAATGCTTCCACCGAATCCATTGTTACGATGAGGTTTGACCAACGTGGTTGGTTCTCCTTTTCGCATGTCAGTATTGACTCTTTCTTTTCTACTCTTTCTCATACTTCCCCGTTTCTCATTTTAATCTTCTTGAACATACCTGTATTTACATCTTCGCATTCGCGACCCGCACCAGATTTTGAAGGCATCCTATCCTTCTTTGGTCCGCTGTTCGAATGGTTTATGTCTCTGACCCCAACTCAAGTTCTACTCCCACCACTGATGCTCCGATGTAATACTTTCTTGCTTGAAGCCGTATTTTAATGAGTACTTTATTCATCTCCTTGTGCTATGCGTCTTCTTAGCTCGATGTAACGATCCATTCCATAAAGAACAAGTGAAATATTTCACATTTGACGACAGCATTACAAAACCGAATGAAAGTTTTATTACAAATGTCTACTTACCCAAGATAGTCGGCCTTTATCAAAAATAGGCCTCTATTCTACTCTAACTAGGTGCGGGTGCAATGTATGTAGCAATGCGTCCACATTTTACTTCGAAGCGTGATTAAATCGTAATGAATAGATTATTAAATTAATGTGAAATCTTTTCGTAGATAATTTAACTAATTATTATCAAACTTAACTCAAAGATGTAGCCATAGGGAAGAGAACCAGCGTGGGGTCTAAATATTATTGAACAAAAATATATGAAAAAGCGCATTAAACATTGAGCAATTAGAGCAGGTAGACACAAAATATTAAACAATTTAATTATAAACTGAGGATGAAGATCAAAGGAGCAAAATAAACATCGTGGGGCACACAGCGCAAGGATATGGAAGGTCTACGAAAACGGGTGAATTTGGTGCGAAGAATGAGAAACTGAAAGCACTGCCAAGAAGCTAGAAGAGAAATTCGTTGCCCAAAGTCACATATTAGTAAGGAAAAATATTAATTGGAGCATGGAGGCAATCTTTATGTTCAAAGAACCTAAAGCTGGAAATAAGGAAGCAATTCGGCAAAACGTTCGTGTGGAGCATGTCTTTAATTTCATTTTATTGAAAAAATTCGTTTCATCGAAACAAACAAACTGGGAATATTTTTCCCTATGGTTCCGAGACTTGGAATTTTGGAAAAGTGGGCCAGCGAAGAATAGAAACCTTTAAAACATAGTGCTGAAGGAGAATGCTGAAAATTTAATGGACAGGCAAAGTAAGGAACGAGGAAGTATACGTATAGAAGAGCAGAAGAGGATAGGACCATATGAAGAACTCTACGGCAAAGGAGAAATACTATAGATGGATTGGACAAACAATGAGGCACAATGGATTGATTAGTAGGGAGCAATAGAAAGGAAAATAGAAGGGAAGATTCCACAAGGAAGACCATGATAAGAGTAAATGTACATAGGAAAAATTGAGAAGGACGTGAAACAGATAGGGTTTCAAGGATTGAGGGACTTGACATTAAATAGAGTAGAATGGAGGGCTGCAGTACAGCAATCCTAGGATTGAAATACTGATAATGATGAGACATAGGAAGAGAATATAACGTGTATGCGAGTAACTTAGGTCCAGGCGTACTCTACGATGAGATAGAAAGGGCATCAAGGGAGATGAAATCAAATAAGGCCTTTGAGGGTTGACAGCATTCCTTTGGAACTAATTAAAAATTTAGGAAAATGTCAGGAGATGATTCTTTTTGGACCAATTCATAGAATTTATGAGGAAGAAATCTGGTCGGAAGACTTGGTGAGATCAGTGTTAGTTCCTATTTCAAAAAAGGTAAAGGCTATAGCATTTGAGGACTACAGAACAATAAGTTTGATATTCCACGCAGCTAACGTGTTCTCAGGATCATAAACAAAAGGATAGAGAGTACGGCAAATGATTACTTAGGAGATGATCAGTTTGGGTTTAGGAACGGGAGAGGTACGCGTGATGCCATTGCAGTAATGAGATTATTAATCGAGAGGAATATAGAACGCAACCAGGAGGTATTTGCCTGTTTCGTAGATTTCGAAAAAGCATTTGATAGAGTGAATTGGGAAAAACTAATGAGTATATTGCAGAAAATAGGAATAGATTGGAGGGAAAGGAGGCTAATCCGCAACCTGTACATGTCTCAGACTGCTCAGGTGCGGGTGGGAAACGGGGAGTCAGGATGGGCAGTGTTAGGAAGGGGTGTAAGGCAGGGTTGCCCATTATCACCGTTGCTGTTCAACCTGTATGCAGAGGAAATGATTAAAGAGGCATGGGAAGAACTGGAGGTAGGAATGAAATTCGGCGGGAAATTCGCAAAATCAGTCAGTTTCGCTGATGACCAAGCTTTAGTTTGCCAGTCAGCCAAGGGGTTGCAAGCAGTGCAAAGTGAATTGGAAATTCAGTGCGATAGATACGGGATGAGAATCAATATTAATAAAACAAAGGTTATGCTATTTTCTAGAAAGAAAAAGGCTAAGCTAAACATGAAAATAGGAGGGCAAAAACTAGAGCAAGTGGAAGTGTTTTTGACTAAAACGGTGAAAGTAGTGGTTACATCAGAAAACGAATCGCATTGCAATTGTGTGGCGCGGAAACATGGCCCTTGAGGCAAGATGATAGGCTAAGATCGGAAGATTTTAAAACTTGGCTGTGGAGAAGGATGGAAAAGGTGAAGTGGACAGAAAGAAAAACCAACGAGCTGATGCTACTTAGGAGTGGTGAAGCTGGTGTGGTGGGGTTGAAGAGGTGATTATTAGAGGAAAATTTTGTGATTTTGTGAAAGATTATTGAGAGAAATCCAAATAAGGCAGGAAAGATGGCTTCAGAGCATTTCGATTGCTAATGGGATGCTGAAAACTGTGATAGTGGGGATAAAGTTAGGCAAATGACGAGGAAGCTGTAGGATTAGGTTAGACATGTTGGATGAAATGAAGGGAGGTAGAAAATATGCGGAATTGAAGAGGGGCTGATTTTAGGGAAACCATTTTGTGATCGGTAAGGAGAGGCAATTATAAGTATCTTTGTAGTGTCCATCGAAAATCTAACCTAACCGGTAAAATATCAACAATGATATCTTAATCTGCGAATCGTTCTCTCTGCCACACAATCGCTTTCAATGATATACTGTGTGCTTGCCTTCCAGGTAGAAGCCCGTTCATGGGTTCATCGTAATTAAAAAAAGACCGTGATAACGTAAAAGCTTCAGGAATAAAAATTTACCTCTACTTTATGAGGTTTCGTGATAGAAATTATTATTTGCCAATAATTTATTGAGCATAGTTAAAGCTTAATTCGCTGAAGGCAATGAACATTTATCGTAAATATACGAGCATCGGTTTTCTGATCACTTTTTGATTGGTGCGATTAATCACTGACCACTCCGAATTTCATCTTACGGTAACTTTGGAATTGAATAATTGAACATTATGTATACTAAAGATATATTTCTTATTACTCTATTAATTATGCATTGATTAATCAGTTTTAGGGTTGACGTCATGGATTTCAACCATTTTGATGAAAATTTGCAAGGTTCAACTGAAAAAGTTATTTATTCATCACCACTTTCGATATTTGCTCCTTTCAACGCAATGCTAACACCTCTACTACCTAATTTCATTGCCAAAATGATAAGTTTCGATCGAAACTATCTCCGTTAAAAGCCCTTTTTTATCGGCAATATTGAGATAATTTGAGTTTATCGG
This sequence comes from Hetaerina americana, assembly GCF_022747635.1. Lineage (NCBI taxonomy): Eukaryota > Metazoa > Arthropoda > Insecta > Odonata > Calopterygidae > Hetaerina > Hetaerina americana. Next base: position 662,008 of record NW_027287172.1, on the reverse strand, counting down.
TGAAAGTAAATATGCCAGCATACATGTATACCGATGATTGATGCATTTTGAGTGTTAAACTCCATTCCGCCTTTATAGAATTTCACTTACATGGTATTGCTTGCGATTATAACATATGATTGGTGTCATGACAAATTTGATCTCACAATACCGAGTCATTTCATAACCGTTATTGCAGTTCAATAAATTATATATTTGCACATGATACTCATTTTCTGAAGTAGAAAGCAGTTTTATCCCGAGCACTTAAGATGCATGTACACTATAATTTGAGATATCTCTTCAACCAAATAAGTATCCCTTTCTTTGTGAATCCGTGAGGAGAGTATTTCACCATAATATTCGACCCATATGCTGGTGTGATAGGCGAGGGTAGATAGAACACACACAATACGAAGCCATACGGCGTGTGAAATCCACGCATGAGGGCCAGTTCCTTTCCTTGTGCAACCGACGGCTTCCCAGAATGATATGAGACGCGAAAAGCTTGGGAGGAGCTGCGGGTGCCCAAATTCGTCACCTGGAATTGCCTGCAAATCCTCTTGCCAGTAGCCCAGCGGTCTAATTACTGTACTACCACTCCCACCGAGGAGGATGTTATGGAATGAAAATTGAAGGGTAGCCTGCAAAATGGATAGGAAAATGGATAATAATTATTAGCGGTAATATATCGTTTAAGGTAGGTTTTCGGCGGACGTGAAAACTAACCACCTCTAAATTTCTAAGCCTCACCTAAGGCGAAACAATACCATACAATACACTAAACCCTTCTTCAATTCCGAGCAATTCAATCCTCCATTTATTCCATAATTTTTCATTCCTCCTTGTCTCACGTCTCTTAAATCAATGTATTCAATACCCCATCGCCAGTCTAGATGCACTGCATCCACTTTTCCCGGTACTCTCTCCCCCTCTACCCTGCCTAGTGTTTCTTCGCTTGTTTTCAAATCCGCCAATTTTATTTCCTCCGTCCTTTCACTTTCACGCCTTAAAAGCCTCCAATCTACGTCTTTCATATAGTCTCAACGCCTCTCAAGTTTCCAGACCGTTAAACCCTCTCTCATTTATGTTATAAAAAATTATGAGGAAAAGGAGAAATGGGTGGATGGGTAAGAGAATGACATTCGAATGTGAAAGAAGAACGACTTCAGTACTTGCCAATCTTATGGCTGAAAACGAATGGTTATGACACAGAGCACATTCGTCAAAAACAGGTCAACCGGCATTGAGTGCATATGTGCATTCGCTACCGAGTTTACCGTCATATTGGTAATGGAGCATCTGTTGAAAGCGATTTGTTTGTAGACATACGTTTTTAACTCCCTCCCTCCGACGACGTTCGTCTGGAGTCCTCACATCCTTCCCTCGAATAATCGTGTCAAGCGTCATAAGTATACAGCAATATGCTTATTCGCCAACTTTTTCAATTGCCCAGATGTGTGTTCGTTAGCACGGTGGATTGAGTGCCGTCCTCAAAGTAGAAATTCGATTTACAAATCCTCTGGAAAAAATCTTAAATGGAGTAAAAACTTTTCAAATTTGCATAGTTACTCTGTAATGAAGGTAAGTAGCAAGTGCCGTACAATTTATTACCTTCACCAGACTTCGTTGGTGCAAATTACAAGGAGACTATTGAACCGACTGGTAGCTATGTGAAAAGAGTCGCTGCTCACTGTTTCCCCCGAAGTTGCGGGTGTTCGCAGGGTTCGTGAAGCATGACGCAGAAATTTAATCGTCCGCTTCTCCCGTGATGCCAAATTCTGAAGGATCGTGGAGATTGCAAAACTTTTGACTATCGACGATGCCGTAGGCGCAATAGTCAGGTCGAATGTCACGTTGTCGCGAGAAATGAGTCCATTCCCTCCTTCCGTCTCTGATTTGTCCTCAGCAGGGGAAGGAGTTGTTTTTATGACCTGGGCAATAGGTTAGTGGGGAGATTTGCCTCAGATCGATTTTCAGCTTTTTCCTTAGCAACACGATTTCGCAGACAGCAGATTTCGCAACAGATTTAAATCTCTTTAGCGAGTATTAAAGTAATGTAATTAAGTGTTACAGCGTATGTAACTGATGAATTATTTATGTGAATTATGACTGACACCTTACAACAATACCTTATAGTTTTTTGCAAGATTATAATGATGTATCAGCTAGAAGAATGCCATGCAATCGTAATATTTATTAAATATATGTTACTATTTTTTTCTGACCCTTATTAGAGTTAAAGACAACACTCATTGTGCGTAGGAAATTAAACACCATGAAGGAATTGTACCAATTTACCGCATCCACCCTTGCAGACAACACAAATTGTCAATTAAAATTCGTTTAATAAATGCAAATAAATGTTATGCCATTCTCTCTCCGCGCAATTCATTTGGACCCCTACACAGGTTTCAAACTTCCCCGCGAATCTAATTGCGCCTCCATAAAAACTATACCCTGTGAATACAGTTTCACTTTATAGATTCCCATTCTATGCCGCATCGCTTGCTTAGTATTTTTCCGTTCGCAAACAATGGGAAGAAGGTAAACCAGAGTTTGTGAAAAGCACTGTATTTATCTGCGTGCTGACCTCCCTTTAGCTTTCGAGATAGTTGCGTGCTTCAGCTCTTGGTCGAAGTTAATCTTTAATTCCTAAATATCATGCGTGATAGAGATCGTATCACAAAAGAAATTTCCTTACAGTCGATGGAACTTCGGTACGTTAGCAACAGACGAATGAAGTTTTATTTTTTATTTAAATGTTTATAGTTTTCACATATCGTGTCTCGTAAAGAAGCGAGTAGGGATTCTAATGAGTGTGTCACGCATATTCATGCTCGAATGCTACTCAAAGGGAAGGAAAAAAAAACTTTGATTAATATTAACGTCACGCTTCGTGATTACTGCTTTTTTCCCCTAGGGTCATTACGCAGGTTTTTATACTCCTCCATAGCTTAAATCGTCCCTCATAATTTTTAAAGCCACCACCGCGTTTGGGGTAATCAGCTGAGCAAGAAATTGTTGTGCCTTTGTCGCCCACCAATGTTAATGGTCCTACGTTTCCAATTACATTTTTGCAATCTGGAAATTATACTAAGAATTTGTTTTTTTTCTACCTTCGCCGTTCTAATGTTCCTTATTCCTTCCATTTCATCCCCAAATGATGATTTCCATGCTTCCGTTCAAGGCTGGTCTTTCTCACATTATAAAAAGTAAAAAGGATATTTCTTTTTGCGACTACTTCCCTTGCAGGAAGGAGACACTTCCATCCCCTACAACGTCCAAAGCACGGACCAGTGGCTTTGGATTTAAAAGAAAAAAGTATATTATAGAAATTGAGCTAATTACATCTTGATTACTATTATGATGGTTTGGTGGCACACTAGTTAGAGGAGATGGCTACTGACCGGCGAGTCCCGGAACGCCCGGACCGGCGGGCCCGGGCGTTCAAATCCCGGGCGATCGGAAAGGAGAAAATGAACAAGGAGAACAAACGAGGAAGTTCTCGGCATGTTGCGTAGGGGAGAAAATTAGGTTACTAGGAGAAATTCGAAGGTAATAGGATAAGAAAAGTAGATGTAGGGAATGTCTATTGGCAATGATGAACAATGATAGAGGGGAGAATTTTCGTTGATCAAAGTAGAGAGAGAAAATATAGTCCACATATTAAAGGGAAGTAGAAAGTACAAGTATATTGAGTTGAAAATGGTTTATTGTTATGTACGGTCTTAGAGTATTTGGTGTCGTAAATATTTGCGAAGTCTACCAAGGAATGGTGTTGGTTTCTATATTTTTATTCGGGACTTCATCCGCGTATAATACTTATAATACACAGCACTACCGCCGGCGTTCAGTCGGCTTCTTCAGATTATTATTAACTTATCTATCAGTTTAGGTAGGTTTTGGATGGACACAACTACCAAAAAAATATCTCCCAACAAAACACAACCCAACATGCTACTCCACCACAAGTCCCTCTTCATCTCTGTGCTCTTCCTTCCTCCCTTCACCCCGTCCAGCATCCCTATTCTATTTCTCCCTTTCTTCGTTTGCCTAACATTCTCCCCTCTATTACCGTCTTCAACATCCCACTGCCGGTCAATACCCCCTTCATCCACTTTTCCTGCCTCCATAGGATTTCTCCCAACAAACCCCTCTCTTCGCCCACCATACCAAGTACTTCCTCATTCGTTTTCTTCTCTGTCCATTTCACCTTCTCCATTCTTCTCCACACCCACATTTCAAAAGCCTCCAATCTACTTCTATCCTCCTGCTTCAATACCACGTTTCCGCGCCGTACATACCTACGCTCCATATCAAAGTTTTTACGAGTCTTTTCTTAACATCCTTACTCAACGTCCCTGTCATCAACTCCCTCCTCCTTGTGAAAGCCTCTTTGCCTAGCGCAATTCTTCTCCTTATGTCCCTACTACTTTGACCGTGTGGGTCAAAAACACTTCCGAGATACGTAAACTGTTCTACTAGCTCTAATTTTTGCCCTCCTATTTTAATGTTTAGCTTAGCCTTTTTCTTTCTTTAATATCGCATAAACTTTTTTCATTAATATTGGTTCCATCCCATATCTATCGCAATGAATTTACAATTCATTTATCAATACTTACAACCCCTTGACAGACTGATAAACTAGAGTTTGGTCAATAGCAAACCTAACTGATTTTACAAATTCCCTACCTTCTTCAGAAATGAATTGTAAATTGTTCTAATACTCCAACTAATAAATAATAAGTTATAATACTCCATCGTAAGTTCGGGCCTAGTATTAACTCATTGGGAATTATTTATGTTATGGGAGGGAATAACGATGTATTGAAGTCTAGAAGAAGGCTACATTGAAAAAAATATGGTTGATCCCGAAAAATTTAGTATGTCGTTTTAATTTTTTTCCAGTATTTTTCAAATTATTCTTTAATTCATATTTGACATAGTGTTGTGCGGTCGGTGAAAATCATGCCATGATCGATAGACTACTGTTATCAATTTCCCTTAGGTTGACATAGTGTGTAAATTTTACTTGCGAATCAATTAATTTCAATAAATTTCCTCAGTAGATCCTCATCCACAATTCCATAGGCCAGTCAAAGATATCTTCATCGCTATGAATCCACGAGGGAACTCCGCGGGGAGATAGGTCAATGAAAGTAGTTGTATATTTGTAAACGAGCGGCAACTCCTATAAAATCTCCTCCATGAGACTTCTCTATCTTCATTTCTTGAACCTTTTTCCTCATATCACGTGCGCACATCATCAATCAGAAGAAACCTAGAGTCATAAAAGAGGACTGTTTTGAAAAACGACCCATGATTTATCAAACGCCGAAGCGAAGAGTGATCCCCCTCCCCCCCGTGCTCGCCCCAGCACAATTTCTCTGGTCTTTTGTTTTTCCCCCCCCCTTCGGTAACATCAACCAAAAACATTCCTTCTGGGAAATGAAGGCACGTGGCGGTAGTTAGGTGCCGGCGCGAAATGTGGCGAAGGTAAGTATGGGGAGATTTTTCTTCATGGACGCGACGCGGTTGCTTTGATTTCGGATGATCAGGAGGAGTGGGATGTTGGGATTGGGAGAGGTGCGATGGAAGGATGAGAGAGCGAGAGAGAGAGAGAGAGAGATGAAGGGTAAAATCGAGGCAGTGCTGTTTCCGTAATAAAATGCGGTCGGCACGCACGGCTGACTGGATGATGCATCACGGTGTTACGGAGCGTAATGACCGGGGCGACGGATGCGAGAGGAAATACTATATTTTCTAAAAAGTGGCGAGTGCGGATGCAACGCGCACTTGCGTGACCAACATTCCCGTTGGAGCAAACGTCGCGGGTTAATGCGACGCCCTTAAAGGGAAAAAATGTCATGAAATCCCATTCTGATGCCTTTGAAGGGCACTCGTGATTGGTGATTGCTCCGCGTATCCGGATTACGTCGCTGACGTCGACTTGGAAATGACAACGGGGTATTATTTTATAATCCGGAGCTCTGACAATTTTTCTAGCGTATGCTATATCCCCACCCTCTCCATGGCCTACAACCTTGACCCGATAAAGCGACTCGCGTGATCCCATTACCTTTAGGTAACCGTCCTGATGGGAATCATGACGATTGCTCCTGGCAGAGTCATCCACGCCAGACGGATCGAAATTTAAGAGCTAGGGACTGAAGGCGCTCCGCGCGACGCGTCTGTATTTCAGTGAGATGGCTGTAAAAGGGGCTGAGCCAAGTGGTTTGGGGGCCAATGAAATGAGGGTGTCATGTTAAAGACGTTCTCGAGATAGGCGGCGAGGAACCGCCTCAGTTATCTTCGCGTGGAATAATGATGCATACGCTAACCAGGTACATGAATCGTAATATCCCAGGATAGGTACATTGAATGTTGGAGATAGGAACTGGTAGAGATTGGGAAATGACGGACCTTGGTAAGATGTGTCGGAAAGGGATGGGAATAAGTGGTTACTACTGGAGGTTAGTGGTGGAGCAAGCAGTTGATAAGGGTTAATATTTCGGTAAATGATTCAAGCGGGAAAAAATAATTTAGAGATTATTGTTATTTATGTCGACGCGTAATCAACGGAAGGGAGAAATCTTAAGTGTTTGATGAGGTTAAGGAAAGGCTGGACGAATTTCCGGAAGAGATACTCGTTAAGTAGATTAGATTTATTTGGGGGATAAGTAAATAAAGTAGATAATGCAAGATTAACAAAAAGGAAATGGTAGTGGAAGGGAATCGGCAGAAAAGGGAAACAGTAAATAGTTTTTTAAAAGTATTAAGGGAAAAGGAATTTTAAGGTTACCAGAGAAAGGATTTAATAATTATTAATATTTTTTTTAAGCATTTTCGCATGTGAAAATTTTCGGGAAATCTTCCTATAGAAGTGGATTATTGTCACTCAGAGTTAAAGAGAGCGTTATCAATTGGTACACCAGTTACTAATTCGAATCAAAATATTATCGTTTTTTTAATGATTGGTGGTTATATGTTTCATGTGGTATGCGTTGGCTCTTGTAATTCAATCAATGAAGCAATAAAGGTGATAGAAAAATGAAATGTAGAAAAAGAGATATTGGAATGATTATAAATGAATAGGAATAATTCTTGATACATCAGATGGAATATGGATAAAGGAAGGAATGCAACAGAAATAATGGGACGCTCTTGAAAGTGAGAGATGAATAAGAAATATGAGGATGCGAAATAAGAGATGTAGGAGAAACGATGGGTAGGGTAAATACTATCAGAAATAGGAAATTATTTTCTACGAAACACATGCTTAATGATAGGAAAGAAAATAATAAGGAAGAACCCAGCAGGAAAGGAGAATAATGAATAACATATTCAAGCGAGAAAATAATAATAGGGAAGGAAAAGAGCAATTGTAAGCATGAAAAAATGTACAAAAAAGACTGCCAACACGGTTGCAAAAAATAAAATTTGGCAGTACTTTGGTACAGCAGGATGAAGGTACTGTTGGACAAAATATTTAAAATGAGAGAGGGGTGAATAGGGTAAACCAATAAAATTTTAGAAAAACATATGGTAATTTAATATAAATAAAAGAAAGAGGTTCAGGGTAGGCGCCGAGAATACGCGAAAAAACATTTTTGTTGTGTTATTTCGCCAGCACTCTTAGATGTTGAAAGAGAATATTGCTTGGATGGGGGATAATTTGATTCGTGGAATACTTGAGGTAGAATAAAAACAAACACACAAGGAAATGAAGCCAAACAATGTCATTAAGGGAATCGGGAAGAATGGAATGTAGATATTTTTTGGGCGATAAGGTAGCATTTATGAAGGAGGAATTTGGGCAGAAGACTTAGTTGGGACAATTTTAATCCCTCTCCCGATAAAGAGTGAAGCAATAGAACGCGGGAACTTTATGAAGTAAGTTAATTTCGTACTGAGTGCAGATAAGAATTGTCAAAAGAAGATTGGAAGACTAAGAAAAAAAAGGTAATCAGATGAATGCCACCATCACTATGCGGTGACGGGAGATGATGGAAATAAATGAGAATATATGTCTGCATAAGAAATAATCGTAAAATATAGATAAAACGCCATTTCCTTGTTTTGTGTATTTAGATTATAGGCTACATAGGTATGTTTTAATTTTGAAATTACGGTATTTCATTGGTATAAAATAAAAGTATGTGTCGTATTAGAAACCTGTGAACGAACAAGACTGCGCCAGGATGAGTAGTGTATGGAGAATTGAGTCGTGCAGTAGATGGTAGCATACATGCGTTGAAAACTGCATCTTTCGTTACCCATTCCACCAAAGGACTGCGGTCACGTCACAGCATTATTGTTCGGAGGTATTTGGTTAACAAAAAGCGACACCGCTTTGTCGATACCTTTCCCACTGACAGAATTTTTTTGCACATATTTCGTAGAAGATATGATCATATTGGATAGACATTTTTTTGTGATTTCCCTGAAATATTAAATAATAAAATAAACTGCACCAAAAAATCGTTTTCAAACAATGGCTGGAATTTTAGTCTTCCATCATGCGATGCACATATTTCCGTGCCGTGAGGGTTGCAGGAAATACTATTCCTTAGATTTTTTCCCGTTTATGTTGCATATAGCTACTAATAATAATCTGGTCATCAAGTTATTTCGAATCCTAAATCTGAGGTTTATCCATATAAAAAACCTGAATACCACGCACATTATTAGAATTTTTGAAATTATTTTGCCCGTTAACTCTAAATATTGCCCGTTAGCTAATTATTTACTTTAGCCTACGTTTTCTTTAGTCTAACTAGTCTTTGGACCCCCCCCCTCCCTCCAGAAGATAAGAGCATATCAAATCTTTGGATAGATTAAAATGTTGCTTTTCTTTTTCTAATGAATTAGCGAAGTGAAGTGAAAAAATAAACAAGGAAAAAAGTGTCTGCATCACTAAAGGGAGAGAAATCAGTGGCCTCCATACAAGAATCTTTGCTTTCTGAGAAACTTTTATTGCGGGTAATATTCCGACAGTTTACCTATCTTGACATTGTTTCTGGCCATGTAGTAAGGACTTATGAAGAGGCATTGTATTATGGAAAGAAGTTTTCTAAAGGCGGAGGAAATTGGTGATAGGGAAGATAAAGATGTTAATAAAAGACTCGTGAAAACTTTCATATGGATGGCGGTTTTGTTCGGCGCGGACACATGGCTATCGAAACAAGATGATAGACATAGATTGGAGGCTTTTGAGATGTAGGTATCGAGGAGAATGTAGAATTTGTTATGGACGAAAAGTAATTATTAGGAATGATAAGGGAGGAATGGAGATCGTTCGGAGAAATCCAATGGAGGCAGGAAAGAGAGATGCAATGCATTTTAATGGGCGATAGAATGTTGAAGACTCTGATAGAAGGGAGAAAGTTAGGAAAGTGGTGTAGGGAGAAGAAAAGGTTAGGTATTTTGGATGGAATGAAGGGAAATAGAATGTTTGCGCAATTGAAAAACAGTTTATTATTGCATGTGGTTTAACACTGCGTCTTGCCAAACAAGAATGTGAAAACAGTTTATTATAGCATGGGGTTTAAGACTGCGTCTTGCTAAAAAGGGCTGTGAAAATTTAGGGATTACCAGTCTGTGTTCATCCATAACCTACCGTAAATGGTAAACAATCAATGACTGCTATTGATGTGTCGACGAAATGGCTAGTTTATCTAACAGTTTAATTATATTCTTCGTGAAGAAAGGGTAACAAAAATCATCAATTCATCAACTCCGTCAGGGATATTTATTATAAATTTCCATTTGTATTTTACCCCTTTCCATTTTTTTTTCGTTTTCTCACTTAATAATTATTTCATTTGTTAATTCATTTATGTGGTGATGCGATGAAAGGAATGAGAGACAGAGATGGTTATTTTGATATCATGTTATGTGGCTCTGGCGTGGTTGTTCATGTCATTCCACGGGAAGAGTTCACAAAAGCAACGTTTAAATGAATTTTTTGCTTAAATTTTTCATTTCCGATTCGGTTAAATGTATTAGTTTTGAAATATCTGCGAGATATGAAGCTCTCAAAATGGTGGAAATCACAAAATTCACCCTCCTGCGATTCTTTTACCCAAATTGATTGACATGAGGGTGCACACATGAATATGTAATAGTGCAATCAGCCAAGAACCCAATGAGTGCTCATTTAGGTGAGAATTATCGCAGGAAAAATAAAATGTTATTCAAAATTTTTAAACTTAAGCCGATGCCACCGCATGAATCTATTGATAACTATGAACTAAAAGCTTTTAATTTGATTTTCGAAAATGTGCTCTAATGAATAAAACCAAGCAAGTTTCATCAATCGTTATCAATATTTCTGTAGGATTTTGAATTTATTTTTGGTTTCAGCGTGGTATGCTTGTTCTCTTTGAGTATACATACAAATAGAGGGGGGAAAATACGAGATCATATTATATGAGATTAAAAGAAAGAGAAGATTATATGAAATGGGAATGCATTGTAATTGAAAGTACACCGAAAAAAATTGAGGCGAAAATTTCAATGATATATTGGTAGAAATTTGCACACGAGAAATTTTACATTGCTGTCCGACAAAAGCTGGGAATATAATGAAACTGTGGACATTATATCAATGAATATAACTATTGAACATCGAAACGATTTAGAAACCTAAAAAAAACACGTTTTTATACGTGTTGCAAATTTTCGAAATGAATACTTTCCCTGGCGGTGAGTGATAACACAAAATCTTATAAAACAAATAGAATTAATGGCTCAATATGCCTATAAAATACATTAAATTAGATACTTTGCGTTGTGGAGAGAGGAAAAGTGGGTGCTCTGGTTTTCAGCAAGTTATAATTACCGCTGTAGACGAAACGAAGGAATACCGACACCATGGAGATGACGGTTGAGATCAAAGTGATGACAAACAATTTGATTAGGCCATGAGGACCTTCAGAGAGAGTCACGCGAGCCCTAGAAAGATGTGTAAAGTGAATTCCACTCCGTCTTGTAATGAAACATGGATTGACTGGTATTCCAGTATTATATCCTCAGATGTGGTAATATGCTTGAAGGTATATGTTTATTTCACATTGAGTTTCTCAAGGAATATGCATGCATCGTATACTAAACTTACCATACTTACGGGATGATAAAAATTGTAATAATAAAAACCGATCGCGTACTTAGGCAAATTTTTTTTAGAAACAATGGGTGTACTTGGGAGTAGAATTACGGTAGGAAAAGACAAAACAATGGATTTTAAGGGAGATATTTGTAATACATGAACGCGAATTGAATATCAGTAAAATATGAGCCTTTGAGGAACTTGGATGAGCTCGGATTGGAGATTTTCATTATGCTGGCGTCATATACGTTGGTGGCAACGAGTTTGAAAGAGAAAGGAATAGAGTAAATGTTGGACATAAAATTTATGGTAGGCGTGGTAACGTTGTGGAATCGCAAATCAATATCACACAGCTCAAGGGCATTGAGAAAATAACTCTGAAATACTCCATACTAATGCGTTCCGATAATTTCATGATATATTTTGAAATATTACGAAGTGATTTTCTATAATATGAGTGTTAGAAATACTTAGGGAAGAGTGGATATTAAGAAATGGTATGTCCAAATTTATCGGAAAATTTCTATGCATAGTAATATAGTGTTGGTAGGTAATAATTCCACAAGTATGCAGCTAATAATTTTATTACTAATACTTTAAAAAATTAATAAAAACAAACAATGTAGGAACTACCCGGCTAGGTGCCTTGAAAATGGTGGTCAACTATTGAAATCGTGGTCGCCATTTATTTTTAAGTATGGATATAAAAATTTATGTTATGTAAAGAGAGAACATTATTGATAAGTAGCACAAGAAACGAAGCAAATGGTATGAAGGAGATAACGAGAGGTACGGATAGGTAGTAATAAAATGGATAGAAGGATAATATTGAAAAAATGTGAAGGTGGTTGAAAAGTAGGTGATGTGTAGGGCAGAAATGATATACAAGGTTTGTATAAATAGTATCGGTAACAATATTTTCCTGACGTGCGCGTGAAGTGTTTAATTCAGACCGTCGGTTAAGTGTGCGCATGATTGCAGATCGTATTGGCATTGATAAGATGACATTGCACACCATTATCACTGAAAATTTGGTGATGCGAAAGATCTCAGCTAAAGTCGTTCCGAAAGTCTTGACGGACGACCTAGAGCAGAGTCGAGTGTCTGTTTTCGAAGACCTTGTGCAACGCCATCGCGACGATTCCCCAACCTCCTTACAGTCCCAAATTGGCACCAGCAGACTAATCTCTATTCCCAAAAGTAAATCCTCCCTCAAAGGACACTACCATGTGACCCTTAATGCTGTCAAAGAAGCTTGCACGCTTTCCTTAAGGACCTTCCGGAATCCACCTATTAGGAAGCCTTCGAATCGTGAAAAAGCCGCCGGCAAAGGTGTTTAGACGCTCAAGGGGTTTACGTACTTTGAGGCGTCGTAACAATATCTGAAATGCATCTATTTATACGGAATTTTTCAGATACTTCTTATACAAGCCATGTATCGCAAAAGACAAACTGAAGTGCCTAAGAACGGATTCCAGGATACTTTTTTTGTATTTTCCGAGACAGCCTGCATCGTTACTCGATTGATATTTTATTGAAAAACCCTGGGTTCAAAGACGTGTTTTAAGTTAGCAATAAAATGGGCAGTATTATTAATCATTGGATAAGGTCACCGCAATCCAACGATTCTAAACTATTTAATGTAATGCACATCCATTTCTTTCTTGACTACCTCTTCTACGATATCTTCCATCACGAATTTCTTATTGTTAAATACTCATTGGCCCTCCTCTGAATTTACTCCCTTTCGTCGCCTTTTCATATCTTCTGGCAACGATTGGTCTTAAAGAAGATGCCCAAGATTTGAAACCAATTGACCCAGCGTAACTTTTTTCATGATTTATTTCTTAGGCCCCAGTCTTTTAGTTATTTTCCTACCGTTTTAAATTTCGTGGCCTTAAGTGGACGAAAATGAATGTTTCGTGTCCCAAAAGTATCCCTCTTCAATCACCCAACATTTAGTAGTGATCGTCCTGCATTGCCTCGGACCGCCGATTTCTTGTGCTCAGATAACTACTTGTGTACGGTTTAAAAAATTTTAATTCGTTTTGTGCGTATTATGACCCAGATAAAATCCGTGAAATTACTGCGGATCGGTTGGTCCGGTGGGATGAAACAGTCACCACTTTGCCCATTATGGCCCAATTTCGAGTCCCGCTTCGGGCATGAATATTTTGCGAACTATTAGGGGGTTAGTACCCTGGGAAACATGATGCCAAGTCAAAATTTCCGTGTTCGATGGAAGAGGACGAGTAACAAAAAAACCAATTATTAGAATTAAAATATATATTTTTTTAATTCGAGGCATTCTTTGATCACCCGCACTTCCTAGGGTGTCGTGCCCAATTACCAGGGTGTCCAAACTCCACTTCAGTGGTAAAGAGACTAGTAGGTCACTATGTCGGATGTGTGTTGACGTTCTCATGAATTCAAATTGAAATTATTGGATAGCCTCAAAGTACATTTCAAGACTTTCTTGCAATTCTGCTCCTCGTCGATGATTATTGTCACTTTGATCTCTAGCTGCCCACTTTCCCCCCATCATGTACCCGGAATCGGTTAGCATAATTCATCATCATTTACTCTCATCAAGTTGGCTCCATTGTCCTCCAGATGATTTCGTGCTGCGTCGCGGTATCGTTTCCGCGAACTGGGGTTCCAAAGAAGGGATGGGCTATTCTCCTCCCAGAAAACGCGGCCAATGGGACGTCCCAAAATGGGACGATTACGGCAAATTCCAAAGAAACTGCGGGAGATGCCGCAACAGTAACTTTTAACGGAGTCATCCGCTAATGTGCATTTCAATGCAACAATTTCAGAGCGTAAAAATCATTCGCTTTGACTGGGACTCGAACCCAGATCCCTCAATATCCGGTCGAGTGCTTTAGCCACTTAAGCTACCGAGGCGTCCTCTTAAACTCTGAAATTTTGGGGCTTTTAAAGGAACTAGATGTTATGACGAAATACCGTACATACAATGTCACATGTATTCGTAGTCGTGCGCGAGGCGCCACTCGCACAGACACATCTAGTTCCTTTAAAAGCCCCAAAATTTCAGAGTTTAAGAGGACGCCTCGGTAGCTTAAGTGGCTAAAGCACTCGACCGGATATTGAGGGATCTGGGTTCGAGTCCCAGTCAAGGCGAATGATTTTTACGCTCTGAAATTGTTGCATTGACGATTACGGCAGTTCATGTCGTCGGAAATTTATGGCGATGCATATCGAAACAAGTAAATGTCATTTTTTTTCCTCGCGGGGAATAAAAAAGAATTAATTCGACCGATGGGTGACGGATTTCAATCAATTTCGGGTTCTTTAAAAAAACGAATCTTTATCATCATATAGTTTCGTCCACGAACGAAGGTCTGTCGGTGCTTCAATGTGCCTTCCCCATGCCGAAGAGAGAACTGAATAACACTTCTCCTCCCCTTTATAACCCCCCTTTTCTTCTCTCCTTTCCCACTCTTCCCATTGGTTGTGCGCGCTCTACGCGTTGTACGCGCGCTTCTCAATGAACAATCCTATATTTGTAGGGGATGAGGATGGTGCGGTGGTAATTGTACTGTTTAAATCCGACGGGATTCGAATAATGGAGATGGAAGGATTTTTCAGTGGTATCCCGATCCTTACTTAGGGTAATAAATGGAGAACCCTTCTAATGGAATGAGCCGTCCGTCAGATTGGGCGATAGATTGTGGGTCCCTTCCTTAGTTCCTATCGTTAAGATTAAGCTAACGCCGAAACTGGGTATATCTCCACCCTTCCACCATTCCCTGAACGTCCTACCCCTACCAAATTGCCCTTCTATCCCTTGTGTCATAACTGACCTTATCTATCGGTCGCCCCCCTCCTATTAACTACTAGCACCACTGTATTTACACCTTACGAAGATGCAACGTGACATCGATGCACGTAATACGAATTAAACCACCATCGGAGAGTGAAAATTCTTTTTGCCTACCTCGCCAATTTGCGAAAAATAGAACTTGTTACAATTGGACGCAATTCACCGCTGACCTTCTACTCTTCTTCAACCCTGCACGACTCTCCTCCACTGTAGTATCCAAATCATTCCTTCCAAGGCTCCATTTCCGAAAGAACAATTGGACTTGATCCCCCGACGTTACCATTTTTGTTCATCATTTACATTCCGCCAACGAACTTGAAGGTTAATCCGCGATTAAACCGTCAAACCGGCGCCCATCAATATGTCCATTCAACGATGAAACAAAAAAATGCGGATGACTGCGACGGGCTATTGTTACTCTTAATTAATTGGTGGTAAGGAACGACTGTCGATGAAGTGTTCGGGGATCAAAGAGATGCGAATGGTGAAACGAGGCCTCGGCGCATCGGAATGGAGGCACTGCGTCGACCTAATCCGACCTCTCGGCTCATTTTTTTCATCGCGGAAAAGAACCGTGTTTGTTCGTATTCGCGTGAGGATAAAATTTAAAAAAAAATGTATCGACTCATGCGCCCACTCTTTTGACACCATCCTTCATCCTCGAGGTTTCGGCGATCCCTTTGGACTCTATGAGGGCAGTCGGAGTGGATGAGAGAGAGAGAGAGAGAGAGAGAGAGAGAGAGAGAGAGAGAGAGAGAGAGAGAGAGAGAGAGAGAGAGAGAGAGAGAGTGGCGGGCGATTTGATCAAATCCGCATTAATCAATACGTGCCCATGCGTGAGATTCGGATTCATCGCATTCGGCATCGTATAGAGCAAAAGCGTTTGGCTTGCCACAAAAGTTTTTCCTTCCGTCCCGGTCCACGGTCACACACACAGACACACGTAGAGGTATAGATATACATATATCCACGATGCGACGCTGGAATATGGAATGGCGTGCCCGCCGCGGCTTTCCACTGTGAGTTTGCCTGACCGAAACTTGCATTTCTGCGGGAGGGAGAAGGGGTTGCAGGGGTTCGGAGGGTTGGAACGGGGGGTGGGGTGGAATAGAGGTACTCGATAAGAGGAGGGGAAAGGGGGATTTATAGGAGGCGTGTGGGTATATGTGTATGTTCGTGGCGGATGCTGCATTGGGGCATGTAATGGATTGACGCCACTCACGTAGGCGTGACCCTGCTACACCTCACCCTCTCTCTCTCTCTATTCACTTTTCTCTTCTTTTCTCCCACCCACCCCTCGGCTTTCTCACGCCGACCCTCCATCCTACCCTTTCCCCAAACGCACCCTCCTACTCTCTCCCAACCTTCGGAAATGGAATGCAAAATTCGCGCGGGGTAATATGCATCAAAAAGTCGGCCGTTGTGTTTTTTTCTCTCCCCATCCTTTTTCCATCGAGTGGCGGCGCGCGCGCGCGTGTGGACGTTTCTGCGCGTGATCCCATTTTCCTTTGAGCCACTCTCTTGACTACGGCGTGGATTGTTTGGCGCGAAATACGCATTCGAGGGGGGAAGGGGAGTAGTGGGGGATGACGACCAGGCGCGAGCATCTCGCGTTAACTGAATTCCGTCACAAAAGGATTTGGAGTGCGCAGCATCAATGGAAAACTTCCTCCCATTTTAAAAGCGCGTGGGCCACGAGGGTTGGCTACGTTGTGTCCGCGCTGCCGAATGTGACCGCGCTATTGGACCGAGGGGCGTGCTTCCCACTCGCGGGTAGGCGACAGGATGGTCGAGCGGAGTGGATCCCCTCTTACTAACGCACTAGGATGTCATACTGCCCAATGACGTTTCCTATTTACGCGAGCAAAAAACAAAGTGGAAAAGGCTCGAATCTCTACGCGTTTGCCTCCGGAGCCGAAGTGGCCGCTGAGGCTAGTCAGTGGCGATGTAGCTTACGGTAATGACCGTTGCCGCAGTTAATATGGCGCACAGTGCATGATTGCAACTATATATTAAATTCTCTAGGCTCATATACTCCGCCCGACCAAAGTACACGGTTAATCCCCGTACTTTATGGACGCAGTCACCAGTCCCGTCGAGGAAAGGTGTAATTAGGACAAAGAAGGATTAGGGTGAGGAAGAAGGGTGGAAATGAACTAGATGCCCGGGTCATTCCGTAGTAATGGTGCCCGGTATACGGCTCGCCAGCCGGAATGTGCTCCGACGAAGAATCTTTTCGAATGCCGTAGATTAATTTAGATCGCCACAACTTTTTTTTTGATGTCTCATCAAGGATATGTAACTCTCCATGCATCAATGCTATTAACCTATTATGTCATCATGAACTGATTCTTGCCGGATGGTTGGTTTTCTGCAACTAAATCTATTGCCCTTTATTCCTTCAATTTTGGTATAATTTATTTCGTTTCTGTCTACCTTCTATCTTCTTGTGGTAGATATTTATTCTTGATTTTAATTTGTATTCATTTTCCAGTGTTGGATAGGGTAAATCATCAGGGTCTTAGATGATTTATAATTATTTTTGCTATATTTTCATTCGCAGTTTTTCCCACAAACTTCATCTTTCTTCCAACGTTTTGGAGGGGATCCTCGGTGGTGATTCACTCATCATTTAAGCTTCATCATTAGTTTTTAGGACACTCGTTACCAGTCATCTGTCTCCGTTGATATTTTTTTTGGAATTTTGTTTTTCTTATTCTCTTTTCTTTTCCCGCAAACCATTTTGGTGTTAAGGCTTGAGAAAGAACAAATACGACAGGGTCGTCCACATTAAGAAGTATTAAGTCGATAAATACATTTAAAATATAGATGCATCAGCGGTGCGTGAAATCATCCCATAATCAAGTGTAACTCAACGTGATCTAAATCAATGAAATTATGATTTTGGATCGAAAATGTTGATACACCTTTGTAAAATGTTTATCTCTTGCCGGCGTGGTTTTGAAAATTCCTGAATTTTGCCTCTTATTCAAAAAATACTGTGAATCCCTTCGTGCTCGCACTCAAACAAAGTCATCGGGAGATCCTAGATCGAACATAAATCTTATGGAGCTTTACCATACGTTCTAATCCCGAGGTAAAAGCTGTACCCACCACAGAGTTCCTGATGGAGGGTTCGAATAAGAGTCGGAATGACAATGACAATCCTTGCCACCACTGCGTTCGAAACACAGTCCCTCAGAGTGGAACACCACTACTATAACCACGCCGCAAATTTAATTCCCTTCATAGATTTAGTGGAACGACATTAACAGGCGGAGAGATAAATGTCTTCATTTAGTGTGCTCGGATGGGGAGCATGGAGCTGTGGTGGGTAAATCACTTAATCTTTCCAGTTGAACGTGATTATTGCCAGATATAAACGTAGAGTCAAAGATAATAAAATGTGCAAAGCTTTATGATCATAATAAAATATAATGCAAACACAAGTGTCTCAAAAATGATGCAATTTAATGCAACTGAATATGGAGTGTAGCCCCAAATATGTGCAAACTGGAATAGCCTTGCATATAATGTACTACTATTAATCTCAGAGAATGATCTACTAATATCTGAAATTTAACAGTCGTATTAACATATTAAATTAGATTAAACATTAATATTAACTGAAAAAATCACAAAATTTACCATAACAAATTCAATCATGGACCCACATTTCAGCCTTTTTGAAAAAAAAC
Organism: Hetaerina americana; assembly: GCF_022747635.1. Lineage (NCBI taxonomy): Eukaryota > Metazoa > Arthropoda > Insecta > Odonata > Calopterygidae > Hetaerina > Hetaerina americana. Next base: position 643,371 of record NW_027287172.1, on the reverse strand, counting down.
CTACCTTCTTTCCCATCCTTTTCAAAACATGATATTATCATATCATAAAATATCAAAGAGTATATAATAGTTTAATCATTGTAACTGAGCATAATAGTGGGCATAAACGAATTTCAGCTGTGGACTAAAGGACATGATTTAAAAAGTACAAACACAATATCGGAAAAGGCATATCTTGGAAAACCTAAAAGTGTAGGGGATTAGGGGGAGGGCTGATGACCTAGAAACTTTTAAAGAGACGAGTTGCCAATATCAATTTAAGCGGATAATATAGCCATTCATTATTTCTCACATTATTGGCCGTAGTTATAAACTCTTATATCTTGACGTGAAAAATACGTAAAACCTTCGGTGTGCTGACGGTCCACACACACTGACACTCGATTCGAGGATAATCCGGTATCATCCCCTTTAGATTTATCCACGTCTACGAAATAGCTTGCGTAATACCTACCCGATACAATCTCTGCGTTTCCTTTCAGCTTGCGCCGTGATTGCAAATCGTGAGAGGGAGGAAACCGACTCCTTGAATATTTAGTTTGGATGAGGAACTTGAATTATCCCCCCAGGCGTCCCAAGTCTCACGATTGATAACTTTTTAATAAGTTACAATCTGGCAAACTTATTGTATTCTTCCCCCTCTCCACAGGCTCTCTCGCTCCGGGATTTATAATAATAGGGCGTAGCTTTGTGCTCACCCATCGTGGGCCGGGCGTCTTCCCCTGGCGAGAGATCATCCTCCCCTCCCGGCCACCCTCCGGATCAAAACCTGGGTGTGGAGCACATTAAGGATTCCATCACACTTCTTTTGCAAAGGAAAACACCGCGAAAATATCCTCGCACGAGATGGGGCGTGCGTGATACAAGGTGAGAGAGGGGGGAACCTTTCAGTTTCCTCTCCCTGTAACTTTACACAACACGCGCAGGGTGGGTAAAATTCTCGAGTAAACACCTTAACCGTTCACCCTCAGCAAGTGTATGGCTCTGGGTTGGGAATATTTTAGCCACAAGGGTCCAATGAGAAGGCGGGGCAGGTGAAAACGCGGGAAGTATACATTTTAAAGGCCTTGAGGCCTTGGGTGAGAATATGTTTCGCCATCCACGAGACTATTTCACGAGACCTTTGTTTTTGGTCAGTTATTATTCGCAAAGTGTTTATTTGAGGAAATTGATGTCTTATAAAATGTTTTTTTTAAATCTCAAATAGCTGACCATTCCGTGACACTTTAGTGTGCCTGTAGTTTCTCCTTTATTACGGCCGTTCTCGTCAAGAATTATAGATTAGGGACTGCTATGTTTGAAGTATGATTACTATACCGTTTTGACATGAAACAGGCGCCACTGGTTACCATTTATCATAACCCGAAGTTAACGCAATTGTGGCTAAAGGGTTACGGAATTGTGGGGCAAGTTGCAATCCAGAGATTAACATCGGTTCATTTTCGTAGAACCGATAGGTGTTGCATTCGTGCCATGGAGCATTTTGTCACAAGGCCGTTTCGTCGGGAATGAATTAGTGCTCAGGATTATAGGGAACCGCAGTTGCATTCGTCTCGTGTTAACGTGCCTTTTGGAGAAGTGCTCTGGTGCTTTGTAAAGCACTTTCAGGGTCAAGCACGAGGAAAACATGTCAGGGCTTAATTTATGGTAATCTTATTGAGCACGTATTTCGCATATCGTAAATGATTCAATGCGCTTGAAAAACTGGAGAGTCCTCAGGAGAAGAATGATTGAGGTCACGAAGAAGACGTCGTCGCGTTGAATGAAGCATCATGGTTTCCAGTGGCGAGATGAGTTCTGGCTATTGATAATGTATCAAGTGAATATTAGCACAGTCGATTAGCTGATATTGAAAAATCAGTGATGTTTGCACACGATACGCCCAGTTTGGAAAGTAATGTTGCACGAAATCAGCCATTTCTTAACCTAACTTCGCCAGGAGACCAATCAGAAACGGGATCTAAAGTTGTCATATGGTTTCCTACCGGGGAAAAAATTTGAAAAAGTCACATATATGAAATAGCCTCGAAAAAATTGGATTCCGCAATTTGAAAGCACACAACTGAACTCATAATAGTTTTTCTAGCATCAATTTAAGTCAAATTCTCTCTGCACCATATCACAGAAAGAAGACATTATAAAAAGGATTATGATAAGTACTGATGATATGAGTAAAGATGAAGGGAAAAGATTGGCAATGACTTGAAAATTGAGCGCTCGCTATATGAACCCGTAAATTGATCTTTTAGGGAAGAGATTAGAGTAGTCTTGTGGCTTATGATGAGTACGGATGAAATGGGCTGGAAAAAATATTTTGGAAGATGAGGAAGACTGGCGAGCAGTCAAGTTTTATAAATTGTGGTGGAATATAGGAAAATGGTGATTAGAGTGAGAGGGTGGGCAAAAAATTCTGCGTCTATGTGTAATAGTTTTCTTAAACTGTCCGAAACCTAACTTTAATTGCTAATGCACGCATCACCACTTATATTAGAGGAGTGTATGAACATTAGAGGAACTAGGCTGGGTATCACTCGCGGAGGGAAGGTGAAAATACAGTTTAAAATCTCTGGCATAAATTGGAAGGATGTCTACCTTGCAATATGTGTTGGAAATGTGTCATTAGCCTCCCATATGGTACTATGGTAGGAGTGATCAAGTAAATAGAATTTGAGAGATTAAGTGCAGAACGGATAACTTTAAGATGTCATTTTTCCCAGGAACGGTAAGGGATCAGAATAACGTTGTCTGACCGCGTTAGGGAGGAAAAGTATTTCGGGTCAAAAATTAGTCCGGTATGTAATCACGCCCTGCCGCACACCCTAGCGGTGGCTTGTAGAGTAATACAGAACTAAATAATATTGACGATGATTATGCCATTCTTCTCTATATGCTACGAATCACGCCCAATAATCTATTTTTCGCTCTGTTCGTTCACCTCTTCATCTTTTCCTTCAAACACTAACATTCTTCCATATTCATTATTAAATATTTAGCACTATTAATGAAGTCTTTCGCATTTATGTATCTCCTCTGCTCCTTCTAAATCGTTCCTTATTTGAAAATCTCCAGCAATCTCTTTTGTATTAAAATATGTCGGATTACTTGGTGAGAAATAAGGAGTCGGCGAGAATATTAAGCATTGTTCAAAAAAAGAGATTTGATTTCACAACATTCATTTTTTTAAATGTAGAGCCTTGAACTTTGGAAAATGTTGTGCTTAGAAAAAACACCAACAGAAAATTACTTTTTCAAGGGATAGAAATGTTTAAAATAGCAATGCCTAAAGGTTTCCATGCCCGATTAGAATAACTGTTATTCTTTTTTAGGGGTGCATAGGGTTTTACAGAGAACCATAAGTGGGTCAACAAACTGATATATAAAACTCAACACTTTCACTAACCACGTTTCTATATCTCCCAGCATTTCTTCCTTTATGCAGCAACTGACTTAGGGTTATCGTATCTGCAGGAAAATATTTATTCCATGTGTAGTTTTTTATCGACTGTTTCCGACTATTCGTGCCCAGGAAACCAAAATAAATGTGAGACAATTGGGTGGCAATTGAATACGGTATGCCCACTGTGAGTAATTTCATATTTACAAAAGGAAATGAAATTTAAAGTCAAATGGCTGACCTTGGTAAACGGGATCGGACGGTGAAATATGCTTGAATGAAAATTTCACCCCATAAGAATGACAAAATCTGTCACAACTTTAATGTACATTAAGTTGTGCGTAGGTACCGCCTTAATAAGTTGTCGAGGATCCTTGCGGGGGGAACTCAAAATCTTTGGATCAATCCTTAGGTCAACCAATTAGTTTCGAGTGGTTGGGATTAAGTTAGCATCAACAGTGTCAGGTCGATAGAATCAACAGTGTCAACCTTGGAATAATTTCATCATTCTTAACGTTTGAAGAAACAATTTCACTCTCCATAATTTGATTTTATTTTCACCCCCAAACGCCTTTCAACACTTCACATCCTTGTAAAGCACGTTTAACTTAAACAAATTATGCATGGATCGAAAAAATTTATATATTTTTAATTAAATCAAATTGTGGGGAGTAAAATCGTTTTCATAAATTGTTAAAAAGGATTTCCTTGATGAGCATTACGCAGGCAGCAAACCTATTGCTTCCGGATGAGTAGAACAGTGTTTTCAGGTAGGGATGTGACTACCATGGACCCCTTTAAGTCGATAATTATCGCATACACGGAATAGGTTAGCTACGCTCGCACTCGATATCAGAAAGGTCGCAAGCTCGAGTCCCGCCTTCTGAATGGATGGTTGCCACCCTGGAGGGTCGTCACTTGGGGCTACCTGAATACAACCCTGGATTTTGTGTGGAGATGGACCACCAGAGAACACCTCCAAGTGAGCGAGAAGGTAACACTTCCATACTAGACGCCGAGATGATGCATTTCAGCCTTGCGTAACCTAATTTAAATCGGAAAACGGGTGCTTTCGGCTCATTTCCCTACGCCGCTCGCTTCATTACCTCACTAGAAGGTGCGGTCGACTGGAGAGCTCAGACTTGAAAGAGTTTTTCCCGTCTTCGAACTCGTCCCGGTATTTATTTATATTTACCGAGTACATACGTATGCAGGGTACGTCTGCTTGATGGTCCCCACGAGCACAAAATCAAAAGGAACTTGTTCTTAAACGATGAAAAAATTTAGTGATGCTCCTCTGAGACCAAGTGCATTCCGCCCAGTGAACCCCCCCGTGAATCGGCTTAATTTTTTTTAAAGGAATGGTAAAAAAAATTAGATTATTTTAAAATCGACGTAGTCCTCTCCCCTCGCTCGTCTTACACCCACCCTACTCTTCCTTTTTAAAAGTAGAAACCCTCCCCTCCCCGACATATCGCCCTTCACCCCTTCTGCTCTCGTCCCCGCAGCGGCCGGCCTCCCTCCTCCTCTCTCATCGTGCTCCACTCCCCCTTCCAAAAGACCTTCTCCATATAGATGCAAATGAAGGGATCGAGCCGGTCGGCTTAGCGACGTTTACTTTTGCATTTCCTTTGCGGCTTTTTCTTCCGTCCCCTCCCAAGCCCACCCATCTCCCGCACCCCCCCCCCACCACCACCGCCCCAAATTCCAAAGTGATGTAAACAAGTTGATAAATACCCCACTCCTCTCCCTTCCTCCCCGTCGCCCCCAAACCACCCTGTACGCCGCCCCTGCGCGCGTGAGCACACACGTCGAACCGAAGGCACACCGCCCACGTTACGTGTCATGGGGCGGCCCCCGCCATCCCCCGATCCCACCGCTCCCCCAGCGCTCGCGCTCCCGCCCCCATCCCACCCCTACCTTCCCTGGAGGGAAATCATTATTTGCTTTTTTTTCTCCTCTCTCTTTTTAAATATTTTTTTTCTTGTGTACGTTCTCGTTCGTTCGATTCCTGAGGAAACACGGCGTGTTCCACATATAAATCGTCCCCCGTCCCACACCTTCCTTCTCCGAAAGTCCTCGAGTCGGGCCCGCCTTTTCTCGTCCCATCCCTCTCTCTCTCTCTGTCGCTTCAGGGGTTCGAGCGGTCCCGGAAGGAGAGGAAATCCCTGGCGCCGCCGGTGCTTGTCCTTACCCCTTCGGCCTTCCGTTTTCTCTTCCTCTTCCTTTTTGTATTTTTTCCCATTCTTTTTCTCTCTGGCCATCCGCTTGTCTCTCTCCCCAACGTCCCCCCGCTCTCCCCCGATCCGTCCTCCAACCCTCGCTCTTCTCTTCCCGAGATCGGGAGTCGCTCCAGAAGTCAATATTGAGGGGCGAGAATTGGAGGAGAGAGGGAAGGGCCTCACTTGGGAACAGAGGGCGGGAATCCTTTTGGAATAGAATTTGTCGTTCACAGGCGATATCTCAACTCTGGTTTATTTTTCTCTCCCTGAACCCCCAAAACCCAAACCCTCTCTCCAAACCCCAACCACCACGACGTGCGCAAGGGTTTCGACGGTGGGCGACGCAACGGACATCGCGGCTGGGTGACGTAACAGTCCCTGCGCAACGAGAGTCGTTACGTCGAATTCAATTGTTTCAATCCTCTGCTTCTTCTCAGTCCGGAAGATTTTTCATGCCTCCTCTACAGACATAGCGGTGACTCATCAGTGCTTATTCCCTCATTATTATGTAGAGGCTTATTCCCTCATTATTCTGTGCCGTTAAAGAAGGAATGACCTTAATATTATTCATTCGCATAGTATTTTTATTATTATTGGCAGACTTAACTTTTATGGTAGGTTTTGCATGGATACAGACTGGGCATCGCTACATTTCTTAGCTTCGTATAACAAAAGTACGCATAAGACCCCATTTCCGCTGCATTTCACTGTTCTTCAATTTTGCATACTTTGTACCTCCCTCCATTCCATCCGACATCCCTATCCTTTTCCTTCCGCTCCCTTCCTCGCCGGCCGAAAGTTCTCCCCTCTATCACAGTCTGAAGCATTCCGTCCACATGTTCTGGATCCACCTTTTCCTGCCTCCTTTGGATTTCTCCCGACAAACCCGCTCTCATCCCCCACCATTCCAAGTGCTTTCTTTGCTTGTTTTCCTCTCCGTCCATTTTACCTTTCCCATCATTCTCCACACCTAAAACTCAAAAGCCTCCAAATCTACGTCTAACATCTTCGTATAATATAATTTTCAAAAATTGAAAAGTTAAATTGTTAGTTTTAATGTGTTACGTATATATTTTATATTATATATATATATATATATATATATAATATATATATATATATATATATATATATATATATATATATATATATATATATGATTCCGCCTTCCCCACCTCTATTGTGTTCGTCCTTTATATGTGTTCCTATCCCTTTTCCTTATATCTGTTTCTGTATATATGAGTATATATATATATATATATATATATATATATATATATATATATATATATATATATATGTTTGTGGTACAATTTGTTGTCTCAGGCGTAACCTTATGGAATTTGCATGACACATAGAAATTAAATCAAATAATTTACTTTGTAATTCCACATACTTCCACCAAGTGTGTGGAATTATAAAGTAAATTATTTGATTTAATTTCAATATATGGTTCAAGTTTCATTAATACAACTCAAAAATTGCGACAGAGGCATCCATTGCAAGTTGAAGTATTGTTGAATTTCTGTTCGCCTACGACTGCGGTGAAAATATATATCACGTAATGAGTAATGGTTGCATTGAAATTTTACTTGCGCCTGAAAAGATCGTCAGCCGATGCCTATGTAATGATGCAGAAGGCCAATGTAGAGTCTTTTCTTCCCTAGAGTAGGTTTTCGATGTTTAGGTTTACTGAGGAAAATCCTTATGTCAAAACAGTGAATGTGACGTTCCAACAGAATACAACAATGAAAAACCAATGGGACCGTAGTATTTCGGTGCCTCAAGCAAAATGCCTACGCCCCTCCTCCCTCCCAATGTATAAAGTGGGCGGTATTTACTTACATTTTTTGACGGTGTCGAAAATAGATCAAATTAATTGACTGTAATTTAGATAAATAAAATTTCATTGAAAATATGAGCCTCCGGTCGTATTTACAGTTCTTTTGAAATATCAAACTCATCACTCACAGAAATGAACAATAATATATGCTGGAAGGCATCCATCGTGTGCTTTATTAATTTTTATATTACAAGGCAATCAATCCTAAGTAATAAATGTACGTAATGGATGAAAAATATTTTTCATATAATTTCATGCATATTTAAGCAAAACTTAAGACCGTTATGCGCAGTTTACTGACCGACTGGGTTAAAATCAGGTTGTCCCTTTCTTACTCCTTTCCCAAATATATGCTTCCATGGTTTTTTTAAAATGAAATTACTATTTTTGAATACACATATAAGCGCTCTCGTAATGCTTCTCTCGTTATCATATTCGTAAACCGTATAATTATATTCTCGTCCCTGTCCTTGTATCATCCTTCTCGGAAAAGCAGGGCATAATTTCGAGTTCATGGTGCACAGACATGATGGAACTATAACCGTTGAGATCCCTTATAGACCTGATTTAAATATTGTTTTACATTTTGATGCAAAAAAATGTTATTCAAATATACTAGTGTTAGGGTAAAAAATGAATACATGGTCCCAATATACTAGTCTTGAGACCTATCAATTTCAACTGCCTTCGAAATCGACGTATATTCAAGCCAAAGTCTGCAGTGAATTCGAAGTTGGAAAGAGAGTTGGAAAGGAATCTTCATGCATGCCTGTTTTTAGTTTTGAAATGCACCGGTGCAAGCATCTCTGCATCCCATAGAGATCCTTAACGAAACCCGATGCATAATGGTTCTTGGCAACTCCTCAAGAGGAAAGTTGACCGAAGAAATAAATATTTGCACATGTGCTTTCACACATGCATTCATGTATCTACGAATGCATATATGTATGTTCACTTTATTCACGGATTGCATATAGGTTCACTTTTATTAGGTTTGTTTTAGAATACTAATGGGCGTCGGTTTGTGATCCTTATCTTGCCAGGGAGAATGAAAAATTGGACATGCCGCAAGTTCACCAACTAGCCGCAAGATTTGTCACGGGAAATTTCACAGTAAAATTTAGCGTAACTGAAATCCTGAAGAAATTGGACTGGGAATCGCTCGAATCAAGGAAGAAGAATTCAGGCCTGAAGTGCAAATACCAATCTCACATTGGGGATGCTGGGTGGAAAGATATTTCAGAAAGGTTGGAAGAGCCCTATTATCTGGGGAGGAAAGACCATAGTTTTAAGATATCGCCGCGAAGGCATTTCTCTAGCAAAAGAAAACATTCCTTTTTTAATCGCGGAATAGAAGATTGGAATGCACTACCCAAAAGTACCCTAGAGCCCTTCCAAGGAAACGTTGGGAGGTTTTATGACTAGACTGAGAAAAAATGATGCATTTATTTTTTTGTGAGAGTATATTGTCTATGTATTGGTGCATGTTTTTTATTTCCCGCAATATTTGCATTAATTTCTTTTTTTCCACCTCATGCTACGACCCAAACAAATATTCCACTTATAACCAACTGCATGAATAGTAATTAAATAATAAATGACAATCATAATGCATGCAATGAACGAAACGAAAAAAAAAATGATATTGCAAATTTTTGGGAGGTTAACCCACCTACTAAGCCAACTGATATATGTCTCGAGTCTCTTTTTTGAGTTCACATTTCAATCACCTGGAAGAAGGGATAACCGTACGAAAATTTACGGCGTTCTCGTAAGTTCGTTTCGTCCTTCACGGGCGTTCCCGTTAGATTTCCTGCACTCAAGTCATCCTATATGTCGCCGAACGACTGCATCATCAACTAAACTTGATGTGTGTAAAAATACTCCTCAATATTAATATATATCTGGATAAGGCACTGCTCGAGGCCGCGGTCGCAGCCAGCAAATTGCTCGTAATGTTGCATTGGCCACGGACAGACGGCATTCGCATGAGCCGGGAGAATTGTGCACTTGGGTGGAATGGGGGTGTGGATCTCCCGGCACCGACTCCCATATGGACTCTCGCCAAAGTCCCTCATCTTTAAACGCTCGCGTGCTACGTCCCAATTCCTTAATGCAATCGAATATTGGCTAGGTTACTCCCAAGTTGCCTTATATATACATATATATATATACATATATGTTGTATCATTTCGACGGAATTCAGCTTCAGACGGACCTGAATTCCGTTGAAATGATCAAGAAATAACGTGTGAGTGATCTTTTTTGTTGTCCATGTTATGTGTAAATAAATAAATAAATAAATAAATATATAAATATATAAATATATATATATATATATATATACATAACTTGAACAGCAACAAAAAATATAAGAAAACATAAAGAGAACACTCACACGTTATTTCTTAATAATTTCGACGGAATTCAGCTCCGTCTTCTTCGGAAGAAACAGAAGTACTCAAGTACTTCATCCGAGGAGGACGGAGCTAAATTCCGTCAAAATTATTAAGAAATAACGTGTGAGTGTTCTTTTCATGTATTCTTATATTGTTTGTTTCTGTCACAGTTTTTATTCAACACTTCCGTGTTACTTCCGTGACGAAATCATCTGTATATATGTATTTTTTCACATGTCTACATGCAAAATGGAACAAAAGAAACCGACTCTGGGCAGAGTCGGCAGAGACTCTAATCGTACACTGCAGTCATCCGAGCTATTGTTGCACTGCCACTCATTGCAGGTACTGGTAATGCACCAATACACGAAGGATCCACGAATTATGTTATTTTGCTTTACCCAAACTTGTCAATTGAATTTAGCTATTCGGCAGGTCGGCGTCATCTTCTCCTCTTGATTTTAAATCGAGAGATATTGAATGGGATTTGATGGTAAAGGATGGTGGGACAATCGATTGGAGAACTCTTAAACCATGGTACAATATTTCTGCGTACCTTATACCCTAAAAGCAATTAAGTAGATATTCCCCGCATGTTTTTAGGTCAGTTATTGTAAAAATTAATTTAATTCCTGCTAAATGAACATGAGCATTTGGGAATTATTAAATTAATTTTGGATAATTTAATTATGATCATAAAAAACGTATTAAATTATTAATAGTATAAGTGTAAATATACAAACATTGGAAAGAAAACTCTAAAGAGGTGTAATAGGATATTAATTGTCCGTTCATGCAAACAGTAATGGCAGAGCTCTAATTTGGCTTTGTTAATTTATATCTTTCATCTAAAGTCGTGGTCTTAGAATATGTATTTCAAGGCTTAATATTTCAATTATAGTCGACCATAATTTGGTCACTTCATACACTTATCTTTGTTTTAAAAATCGGACCCCGTTCTATTATAACGAGATGGAGAAAGGGGAAGGATGTAACAGATCAAGGAGTGTGCTGAAGTTGAGGGTTAAATTTTTTTATATTTGATGGAAAAGAGAGTGGAGTTACTTTTAAAAGTTAAAATGCGTGGATAATACTAATCATATTTTATACTCTTAATAATTTTTATTCATACTCGTTAAACCCTCAAAGTTTCATCGACATGATCCTTAACCAATCACCTTCTCACATTCAGCGTATTTTTTCCTCTATTTCTTAGTTTCACCAATAATTTTATTGTACACATTTTTGCTAACCACTCCCATTTCATCCCACTCACGCCATCCTTTATTTTTGTCACAACGGATATCCTCCATTTCCCAGCGCGTACACGAGTCCGCAATCTCATACTGAATCCATGAAAAAAGGATCATGGCGACCGAATAGCCCGCTCGCCTTCGTGGGTTCGGACGAAGGACAGCGGACACCAAGGGGGGGGGGGTAAAGACTTGAGCTTTCCCATCAGCGGACCAATTGGTGCACCCTAAAGACCGAGACGTAACTGAGATTAACTGGTACTCCGGTTAGGTTGGAATATCCTGCCCATCGAAGTGTCGGCACGAAGGCCAGCAACATTGGATAGTTGTCGGCTGGTACCATCTACTCAGTACTCAATCGCTTTGCGCTGTGGTTTGGTGATGTGCGCACGTAAAAGGGTTTATCATAACGACCGAAATGGTGAAATAATCTCCGCGGCTGAAATAATTAAAAGGCAATACCGCTTGCCGGAGTCGGAGCCGCCACCCCTTAAACAGCAGTGTCGACCGCCTCGGGCGAGGTCGGGTCTGTTCTCGCCGCATCAAGCCGTTATGGGACGAGGAAGCACAGCCTTCCTCTCTCCCCTCTCGCCCACCACATCAAATCCCTTTCGCCCTTCCTCCCTCCCTCTCTCCCTCTCTCTCTCCTGTTCTCCTCCCCCCCCCCCCGCAACCGGCGTTTCCCATCTGGGATTGCAACTGGTTCCAGGGGTCGCCCTCGGGGCTGGGTGGGTCCCCGGCCATGTTTGCACAGAGCACCCTCCGCCCCTGGGCTACGCTCGAGTGGCACAATGGAATCGGCGTCTGTTTACCCTAGGACATGGATCTCAAACTGACTAAAGCGTCGCTTGCAGGCCTGAAGCCTGGGGGAAACTGACAATCTGCAAATATGGGAAGAAAAAATATTGTAGAGGCGTCCTCCTCTCGGACGACATAAACGGATGCGTCCGTTAAAGATATTTATTTGAATGGCATGTCTGGGGTTATACGACACGTATCATAAATCTCCTTGCGTCCATGTTCAAGCTAACCCTTTAACGGAGTGATTGCTGCATTAAACAGTGATTATCTCATATTATTGTGGGGAGTAATCCTTATAATAAGTGCGAATGGGATGTTAAATTGATTTCAGTCGGGAAAAGTACTAGGCATAAACGTAAAATCCTAACCTTCACCTTCTCATTTCTCCAACAGGGGAGCAGTACAAGTCTTTCTTCCACCGGAATAATCGCCTTTAGGTCTCGAGAAATTCGCAAGTTTTTTAAAAAATCTTTATATTAATCTAATCTCACTATATCCAAAATTATCGCTTGTGTATGGCTGCAATGACGAAGTTTCTCCCGAGTGTATACATGCAAGTACATACGATATACATTCATACGACTCGTTTAAACATAGGTACGTACATATACACCTGGAGACACTGCTCACACTATTAATATTATTATTAAAAGCATTCCACAAGTATGGGTAAGTTTTTGATTACTGCTACTTTTCCAAGCCCCAGCTCACAATAATCTTATTAAACATCGCAACACCCTAAACCATATGTAATGAGCCGTTTTTCATTTGCAATCGCATTTTACCATTTTTAATTCCGGCTAGCATGCTTAATCTTCTCCAATCTCTGACAAGCTTATCCAACATTCTGTCATGACTTTCGACATTTCAATGCCTTCCAAATACGTTCTGCATCCGTTTTTCCTGCTTCATTTGAATTTCTCCCAAATATATCTCCCTTCCCCCTACTTTCTCAATTCCTTTCCTTTTTCGATTTTATTTTTTAAATTCTCCTCTCCTGTTCAACCAGTACCGTACATAATACGCATCAACCGCACGTGAAAAACAGATAATTGCAGAAAACTCAATGTTAGGTAATCAAACTGTTCCGGCAGCGGCCATCCACCTTCGTCAACAGATGAAAACCATTTGAGGGTCGATGGAGGAAGGAGAGAGGGTTCGCAGGGGGCAGGAGGGGAAAATGTGGAGTGCGATTGGGGAGAGGGGATTTGGCGGGTAATGTAAGGGACGGGCATGGAAGAATTGCCCGAGGGATTGGCCGGAAAGAAATGTGTGTGGAGTGCATTCAATTCCCAATCCCCTCAATTCAAACCTATTGATGTCTACTACAGACGTCACCTCACTCGAAACATCCATCCTCCGCAATGAAGGTTTGTCCTTGCTGCACCACGACCTATCCTCCCTGCCCTTATCCTTTTCTCCATACAGCGCATGCTATACTCGAGCCTTTAAAAAATTGTGCCCACGAAAAATGTTTCCCGAGCTTCTCTCTCGTCATTTTCCTTCAAACGAAATGCGATGCCATGGGAAGCAGGACTGCTCCAGAACGCATATACCAATCTCTTCACACAGTTATTAGGGATATTATTAAAGAAGATAAGCTAAGAAGAAATGTGAACGTGTTTCTACAGAAAAATGATGAAAATAAAGTATAACGACCAGAGAAACTAATGAAGGGTTACTTAGGAGAGTGAATTGAAGAGAGTAGGATGTAAGATGATGAGGGAATCTAATTGCACACATCTTGAGACCTAATGATTTAGAGATGATTGGTCGTTCGATCAATCGATGGAAACATAGAGGGAAAGAATTACAGAGGGTTCAAATATGAGTTACGAAAAACAGGTGAAGGATGATTCTAACGTAAGAAATTGTTAAGAAATGAAGAGATTTGCTAATACCAGGCATTATCTTGAATAGCTGACCCAAGCCAATCCTCGGATTGATAGCCCGTGATGTTGATGGAGAAATTGTTTGCCGTTACGAAGAAAACTGACCATGTCAAGACGCTGATCAAGATAAAGGAGATTCTAGCTTACTTACGATACCAAAGGAATTGTTCAAAATTTGCACTATATCGGTCTGTTATAACAATCGTATAATTTTTAAAGAAATAGCGTGCCGCGCTTTTTGACAAAAATGTACGTTATCTCTCTCATAGTCCACGTTCACATATTAAGTTGGTATTAAAAACCAAGTACAAAAACAATTGTGATAAATTAGCCGTTTTTTAATTTATTCCTTAGGGTGCATTTTGCTCTAGTAAATCCTGAAGTATCTAAAATAAATCATTATCATCTATGATGCTCTAATACACCATCATTGTATTTTACCGATTCTACGGGCACGATGTGGATGGATGTAGGTGAACAATTAAAAAAAAGCGAATTTGAAAAATATTATAAAATGATGATTTAATAATAAATTACAGAAGGTACATTAATTTTGTCCAATATAATTGAAGGTTTCGAGAGTAATTATCAGAGGGAGGGAGACGTACTCATATTTTTTAAATTAGAAATGCCTAAAGTCAGCACAAAGAAGGCTTAAGGAATGAGAATTTTTTAACAATATAGAACAATCAATTGAAAATCATCATATTGGATACAGCTAGATTTAGATAAAATTTGAAAATGAAACAGATAAGGTTCACTCAAGTTAAACCCTACTGTGTTATTAAACCCGTGTATGTCATGAAGTCAGATGAAAAACTACGGAAGTATTTCGGGATGGCACTTAGTTTTTGTGTTTGACGCAATAATGCTAATCACGGTTTAGGTTAGAACATCTGGTTCCCGTAAAAAAATCGCAAATTTCGGAATACTCTTGGAATAATTGATTTTCTTTAAGTCATCTCGAAACGATTTCTCTCCTCTTCCGATGACTCTACCCGTTGAGGAGGAGGATCTAAAACTTTCAAAGGGTCAGGCGTCAGAAAAAGTCAACGTACCCTTCTCCGAACAAAATAAAGTAGACAATTTAATTGCTCGGAAATAACGTGTCTTTGAAAAAAAATCCAAAGACGAAAAAATAATTGCATTGATATTTCCAAACATATCCAGCATTGTCGTCCCCCATGAATAATGCTCTTTCGCCGTATCTCCCAATTCGTCGAAATTAGAGGATTCTTTCTCCCCCCCCCCCTCTCTCCCCCCTCCCCATCCCCGCTATTCCCGACATTACATATTTGAAATTCTCTGGGCTGAAGAGTCGTTTTAGCATGTCGACATTAGGCAAATAAACACGATTGAGGGGAGCGATTTTTGCGAAGCCCCACGTTTCACGCATTGGCGCGGGGGATGGGGAGTTAAGGGTTTGGTGCGGGAGAGGATGTTCTTGGTTCGGGCGGTGGGATGAGGGAAGGAATGGCCCGCGGGCCACGTGTTCGAAACGCCTGTTCTAAACATCCTCCGGATTCAGTCTCAAGAGAGGAACCTCCGAGAAAAATTGAATTTTGACGACAACGGGTCCCTCCCCTCAACCCTCGCCCACCCTTCTCCCACTCTTACTCCCAGAACACGAAATATTTTTTTTCCACCACCCGTAGATATCAAGTTTTCCCGAAGAGCCGTAACTTCAAATGTGAAGAGGAGGTGGTAGCTACACCGGGAGCCTGCAGATGCTGTTTTTAGACCTGGGCACGTAAAAAAAATTTTTTTTTCTCTCTTCTCCGGGTGGTATGCATAGGCACCTACATCCGTACCTACCCACCTTAAAAAAAATGAAAGTTATCCGTTCCGCCGCCAATCGCTTGGGCGTAATAGGTTCTTTTCACGGGTGGCGTAAAAATCTATCCCCGAGCGTCTGCTACCTGCTCGAACCGTTATTAAAAAATAATACGGGCGGAGTAATAGAAAAAAAAATATGCAGAGATTTCTGCAGATGTTTTTACGTGTATGCGAAAAAATTTGAATCTCAAATGCCCTGCGTGCGGCATTAATCGGTTGAATTTCTTCTCCGCTGGAGCATAGTCTATGAACTTGAGGGAATTAAGGGTTTGGCGTAGGAGTTAGATTTTGAAGTGCTTCAAGTCATCAGAGAAAGCAAGAGAGACTCATTATGTGGTTTCATATAAGTAATGGAAGCAATGAATTATGGGAGAAAGATGCCTAGGAACGCGAAATTTTCCTTGGATGTAGTATGCCACGCTCTTGAATCGGGCGATTTTTTTAAACTCGAGGAGTTTTCCCGTCAGTTGTTCTCATAAAGAAGGCTCGCTAATTTTTATGATTTTAAATGTGACGCATGGACTTAGGGATACGTTTCAAATACTTTCTTTACACTTCAGCCATGGTTTAAAAAGACCCCTTCGAATTGGGCGGCACGTCGAATTTTATTCCGATTAAAATATCATTAATAGTATTTTAGACTTGTCTCTTCGTCTTCTTCGCAAGATCTTCCCTTCAATTTTCCCTTAAATTATGATTCCAGATAAACATGTACGCCTAGGCTGACTTCTGGCAAGGTTGGATCCTCGTCCAACTCCTTTGCTTTCTATTTTTCTTCCGTTTTTCATTGAATGGTTGTTGCCCGAATCTTGTAATGGTAATGGGTTATGCTTCCGTCGACTTGAAGAAGATCTTAGACGTTTTCGAAGATCTTCTCCAAGCTAACGAATGCCACAAATAATGGGTTGTTAACATGTATAAGTTTTTTCCTCTGTAGCCTCAAGTTGAGTATTGCCTCTCTTGCGCGTCGCTTTTTCCTGAATCCGAAACGGTTTTCCGTAATAGTTTCTTCTATTCTTCGGCTAATTATTCGAGTAAGTATTTTAGATGCGTGGGACATCAGGCTTAATGTACTGTGTTCTTCGAATTGATCTGTTTTTTGGTTCCTTTGGTATTGCAATCATCACAACCTTCTCGAAGTCCTCTCGTATTTTTCCACTGTAGTAGCTACCTTTCATTATTCCAAAAAGGGTATCTTTTTCTTAGCCTTGATTATTTCATTGCTTATTTTTTCAACTCTCGGTGCCTTGTTGTTCTTCGAATCTTTCACGACTCTGTAGATTCGCTACTCAGTATTTTCGGGACCCGTTCGTCTCCTTCTATCAAGATTCCTTCTTTAAAAATTTAAATCGCCTTCATGTGGTTTATACCCTTGGCAATGTTCCTCAGTGCATTTATTCTTTGTCTTTGTAATCATATACGTAATGATGTAATGGAAAATGCACGTAGAAGCGGATCGGAAAGTATTTACAATAGACAATCCTCACTACTCGGCCAAAATCGATTCTGGTTACCGTACTTCTTATTGAAGCGAACGTCCGACTCAGTGCTTGGCGTATCTTAGATAGCCAATCTACTTTATCTATTTGCGCCTAATCAATACCGGTTAGAACTTGTCATAGAAACTGGCAGTCTGTACGTTAATGACGTAAGCTGAGCAAAATTCTCAGCCGATAGGAATCCATTTAAATTGACGTCAATTGTTGATGCACTTTCAGCGTAAACAATGACTTACGTCTACATTATTATCATCACGAGGGCATGTGGCAATGAATTTAAGGACACTGGCCACTTGTTCCAATGTTAATTATCGGCATTCTTTATTATTTTCATGTACGAGTAGTTCATTTTACTGAACGCAATGATAATGTTGCGGACACAAATGTTCAAATATGAAAATATTCCTTATATCGGTCTGTCAAACAAGGACCTGAATTTGCGACATTTGAGAACAATGGACGTCTTTTTCCTAGAAAAATGGAGACCGAATAGTTTCTCAATAGACCTCCTCGTTGACTGTGACCATTTAGTTGACTTCACACGCCTAACACTTCGAGTTCCCAGTCGACGTTGGGGGATTTTTCTGTGAAATTCCTTCCTTCGCTCAGGTTTGGTTTGAAAAGCACTTAAGACACATTACGCCGTCGATCGGATGGAACCTTGAAATGTGCTCCCTCTCTCGCCTTTCGTTTTGGGTAAACTAATTTCAACACCGGATTTATTTACACTACTCCTTCTTCCCATTGTGCCGGAATCAACGATGATCTTAAGCGGCGCTTATATAATCAGAATTCTTGCGCGCCCCAAACAAATCGCCTAAGGTTTATGGAAATTGATGCATCCGAGCTAATATCCAAGTTCAAGGGTTAAAAAAACAAAAAATATTTCCGCCGAGTCTTAATTCCCCGAGAGGCAAGTGGAAGCTGTTTAATGCATTGTACGTAGATATTCACCCGTGGGTGGACATTAGAGGAAGTGGGATCAGAGAACTGAGTAATTAAGTGAATTAATAATCTTACTGCCATGCCCGTATGCAGTCAATTCAGAACCGACTGGCTTGGGAGGACCAGAATGAGTGGCTTCAATTTGTACCGCTCTCAATTTATACTACCACTGTACATGACAAATAAAGATGTCTCTCTCTCTTAAAAACATATTTTAACCTTGTTGTCAACATAATGATGATATTAAATCATTATTAGGCAAAAGAAATATAGTGAATTTTCCAGAGACGAGAGTGTGGTGGGTCATGACCAAAGCTATAGTACTTGGAAACCGATTCAATTAATCTACTCTGATGCTCAAGACGTGGATTGATTAGTATGGCTTGCTTTCCTTTGGGAAATCGGTGAAGAAAAATCGAAAAGAACACACGAATCTCGAGATTTTGCGAAATATTTCGCCTTTGACGCTCGCTCCTAATGAGCACTCTTCATCTATGATATTCTCTATTCAACGTTCATAAATGCGCTAAATTTTATTGAAATTTTGCTCATCTATACATTTTCATTAGAAGTTTAACAATGCAGATATTCATATTGAAAGCTTTTCAATTTGCATTTTTATTAAAGGCTTAATAATCTATACATTTTTATCAAACGCTCAATAATCAATGCATTTTCATTGAAAGTTTATCGGTCTATAAATTTTTATGATCTGATGTCTGGTCAGGGAAAAAGTTTGTCGCCCGTTTCCGCCTAAAATATCCGTTCTCTCCTATTTGCATTCATCTCGCCTTTTTCATGAGCTGGGAGAACCCGGATCTACATGTACATGGGCGGCCTGAAAAGTTTCCGACCTTACAAATATACAAGACATTTTTTCTGAAATTTTTGAGGTCGGAAACTTTTCAAACCACCCTCGTACATGCTACATGGATTAATTCCTTTAACAGAAAGTTCATATCAAACAGCTGTCGTCGCATGAACTTAATGTTACGCATGATATAGTGTTAAGATACGAAACTAAATAGCAAGAAATTCGAGTATTACAGGGATTAAATTATGCAATATGGTATGCATTCAATCGATATTGATTGTGCAGTGGTTTTGTCACGCTAACAGGATGTGTTTCTTCGAGAATATTGAAGTGTGTGACGTTGTGCTTGGCGCAGCGTCACTTGCCCAGTTCGAATACGCGCGCCCCTCTCGCGAGCCGTAGAACGGCGGGGCGCTATCTGTTGGCGCCGACAACGTATGTAAGAAAAAAGAAGAGCGGGGCGCGCCGCGCGCGGAGAGTGCCGGCCAACACGTGGTAAGGAGAGTTCGTTGTGAGATGCCCGAGAGAGAAGGTCGTGTGCTATCATCGTCGAGTCACCGACAGCCTGCGAACACCGGGGGTGCGCGTGCCAGCAACCGACCTCGCCGTGTGGGCCCCCCGCAGGCCCCGACCGGAACATCGGGAGCCAGCAGTCGACAGCGAGGCGGCCATCTTCGGCTGCAGCCGAGCGGCCACCCAACATCGTGGCCCAGCAGGCGTCGGCACCGCGCGTCATGTTTGCTTGGGAGCGCCCACACCTTTTCTTGTGATAATAAATAGTTCTTGTGAAGTTTACTCGTCGTAGTCCATTTTTATGCGCCTCCTAGCGTCCCTCGTGATTTCAGCTGAAGAGCCGCTGCCCACCCCGGGGCACATAAAAGGTGAGCGAGCCCTCCCCTGGGACGAGGAGTGTGATGGGCCAGGTGACAGCCAGCGGCGTGACTCTGCGGCTAGCCATGCGGCTAGCCTGGCGCCCTCAAAACAAGTAGAGTCGCGGCCTCCCTTGTCTCGCGGTATCGGGGAAAATTTATATATAAATTAAATACCGCGTCACAAATGGCGCCCAACGTGGGGCAGCCTTTCTATTGTTGTGCGAGAAAAGTGACAATTATATTTCGAGAGTGCGCATGAGGCGCGAGTGTAAAATGGCGTCGCGTCGGCCTTGACGAGGCAACAATGGTGTGAAGGAGAGCGAGCGGAGTGATACCGGCATGGTGTGCATAGCGTGTGTGTGAGCGGGAACGATGCGTGAGTAACATCGCGCGAGCGCCAGTTATTACGTACAGCTCTTTCGCGAGCGGTATACAATTTTTCTATTTGATTTATAAATTAGTCCTTTTTTTTTCGCCTTACATTTTCATGAAATAAAAAAAAATTAAAATTCTTTGTGAGGGAAGCAGTAAATAAGAGATTATAATTTCTACTCAATCTTTTGTACTTGAATGTGGTTTGTGCGGTTGCTTTGAGTGGTTGCTTGGCGTTGAGGGTGGGATGAAAGCTGTGAACATTCCCGAGGCGACTTGTTTCCAGTTAAGTTGCGGAGGGACGATCGGTTTCTAAGATTAACTACTATTATTGGCGTGAGGGAGGCTCCGTGCGTGGCCACGTATCCCCAGAGTGGCAGAGGATCCTTTGAAAAGAGGAAGTGGAGTTTGTAATTTTTGAATTTTGAGGTTAGGTTATGCTTTTAATATAGAATTCTGATTTATTCTACCCTATTTGTTATAATAACTGTAGAATAGGGAGAAAGCTTTAGATTAGGATTAAATATTTGTAGTAAGCGTATTTTAGGTTAGGTGGGGCAAATCCTTTAATTATTCAATAGGTTAAGAATTTTTTTTTCCTAATTTACAATGGAGGGTGACACTGGATTTTTGGCGAGATATCAGAGAGATATGAGGGCACTGCTACGGCATTCAGCGGTAAAGGCAGAATTTGAAATAATTAAGCAAATGAGTGAAGAAGAGGTGGAAAATGAGTTGTCAAGTAAAGGACACTCCTTGGTAGGGCCACTCTTAGTACGCAAAGAGCGATTATTGCGGGCTAAGCTTCTTTTGGCACAACCACGGTTAGGGACACCATGGTCAAAAGAATTGGACGAGGATGTGCAGCCTGACGATGTAACCCTCTCAGGAGCTCTACACGCCTTAAACTGGGACGAAGATCTAGAGGCAGGGCGGAAAACGAAAGGAGTATGCAGTAAGGGGCATAAAAAGAAGCACATCGAGACGGAGAAAGTTGCCGCAAGCGACGGAGAAATTAATGAGGAACTGAACCCCATTCGGACCATTGCAGAAAACGCAGCGGGAGGCCCTCAGCCCAAACTGCCGCTGATGGCCTCATATGATTTTCCGCCGCTGGGGGAAAGGAAAGAAGCGTCAGATTTGACCAGAGAAAAGGAAAAACTGGGCATTCGGCCTTCGGAAGCGAAATCAAATCAGAAAGAAATACCAGCACAGAGCGACCGCCACTCTGAGGAAATAAAGGAGTTGCAGAGTCAATTGCAACAGCAGAAAGAGATGATCAACAACCTAACGGATGGACTTAGCCGAATTTTACAAAAATTGGGCAGTGAGAAGAACGATAAGGAAGTGAACTTGAGAAAGGGTTCCAGGAAAAAGTATCGGAGGGAAATAACATCCACTTCGTCATCTTCTTCAGAGTCGGAGGTAACGAGCGGGTCGTTATTTACTGACAGCAGTGATGACTCGGACGATACATCAGGGAACGATGGACATAGACAGAGCATCAGCTCTGAGTTAGGAAGGGCCAGTGCTCCGAGAACATTGGCATCTAAATCCAAGAGACATCGTACGAGCTCGTCACGCTCAGCTGAGATCTCGCAAAGATGCATAAAGGCGTTCCAGAGTTGGAAGCTTGAATTTCGAGGAGAAGGCAATTCAAAGGCAAGAGAGTACCTCCAGAAGTTGGGAAACATCAGAGCCAGCACTAATGCCTCGGATAGCGATATCTTGAAGGTTTTGCCGTTTACTCTTCGAGATACCGCTTAGAACTGGTATGCGGCCACGGAGGAGTACATCAAAGACTGGAATGACTTTCAACGACGATTTAAACAGAGATTCGTCGAAGAGTGGGACGAAGAGCAAGTGATGAGGGAAATTACCAATAGAACCCAAGGGAGGAAGGAGAAGATAGCAGAATTTATAGGCAACTTACAACATCTTTCTAAATATTTGAAGAAACCGTTGTCAGAGAGGAAACTGCTCAAGGTCGCGTTGAGCAATCTACTTCCAGAATATCGAAATGAGATAAAGGATCGACGCCTTAAGACGTTGGATGAGCTGATGGATTGTGGTCATAAGTATGAAAGAAGAATGGCAATCAATGCTCGTTATCATGATCCTATGCCAGCTAGCGAGTCGCTAATCACGACTGGCGCTTATGTGAGGAAAGGAGAAGAGCAAGGATCAAGAAAACTAGCGAAAGTAGGGGCCCTGGGGAGCAATGTGGAGGAAATGAATAAGAAGACCAGCATTGTTAACGAACTTCAACCCAATGAGGTCAAGAAAAAGTCCATCACGGATGGGGGAGGGAGAATACCGCCCACTATGGGGAAAAATGGCGAGCCGTCCTCTCCGAGAGAGGTCACGCCCAGCTCCTCTGGGGCAGGTTACAATGGCCGATGGGACAACCGGGCCATAACGAGACCTACGTTGTCTAGGCCTTCACAGGCGAGAGACCAGGGACCGGGCTTTGACGGAGCTTGTTATTCCTGCGGAGAGTCGGGACATAGGGCAAATGTGTGCCCGAGAGTCCAGTGTTTCAGCTGTGGCGCAAGAGGGCATATCAGTGTCAATTGCCCCAGTCGACAGGGTAGGACACGAGAAAAGTGCCAACTTTGCGGCAAGGTCGGCTTATTGGCAATTAATTGCCCTAATTGCAAACATCTGTTTACTCGGCAGGAAAACGGACAAGCGGGGAGTCGCCTAGCCCAAGCGGCTTCCCCGCAAACCAATCCGTCGAACATAAATCGGCTGAATTAGATTTAGATAATCATAGGAATAAGTCGATTAAGTTAGGAAATGGTGATTCGATTTTGGAAAAGCCGAGTTGGACAGCCAAATTCTGCGAACCAAATTCGATCAAGGAAGATGTAAATAGTGGAGTAAAGGATTGTATAGAGAAAGGAAGGGAGATAAACTCAGATGGGCCAGATGAAACATGGGTCGAGTTGGACAGCCAACATCCACCACCCATCTGAGGCGTTGGCAAAGATCAAGGATGAAGAAATCTACAGATCGAGGTGGACAGCCAACCTCTATCGATCTGGCCAATGCAATGGAGCTATCAGGAAAAGCTCTCCAGCTGAGCAGTCGAGACGGACGGCCGACCTCCACTGCAAAGCTGATATTTGCTGTCCATCCGTTGATTTCGCCGAGCCGAGCGGGTCAGCCCGTCTCCGCCCACCAAATCAACCGCATATGGGGCAGAAGGCGCATTGGTCGACGGAGTCAGCTCCGCTCTGCCAATCCGTTAGGTCAGAAGAAAGCGAAAGGGTCAAGTCTTTGGTAGGATCGAACAGGCCAGCCTGTCTCCAGCCGCCAAAGCAAGCAGAGAGTGAGAGCATGAGTGAGAGGCCTCAGAGCATCTCGTCGGTGCCACAAAGCCCGCCGAGACATGCGTGGAATGTAGATTCTGCCCAGTCGCTTCACGCGGGCCCGAAATCAGAACAGGAGAGCGATTATGAGAAATTGCCTCAAGTACTGTTCACTCTGGATCGGTTGTTTTCCAACAAAGGGACGGGCAGGAATGAGTCGAGTGAGAGTGTGACATACCCTGTAACCATTGAGGACAAACCTGATAGGCTGTGTCCGGTTCAGGGAGGGGGAGTCGGCGTGGAGTCCACGCCTAGAGTGAGTTTAGCGAGTGTGACGGCAGAGAATAGAGACCAAGTCTCAGTCCTGATCGGGGGAAAAGAGTACATTGCGCTCTATGACCCCGGGGCTCAAGTGACCATAGTAGGTCTCGAGGTGGTGCATCGTCGAGGTAAAATCCATGATTTGCCTGATGCACCTTCTCGTATGTACGAGCAACTTTCTGGCGAAGAGAAGATCGCTGAAATTACGGAAGTAAAGGATGAGGACTACCAACGCAGAGTCGAGGAAGTCAGCAAATATCCGGAGAGGTATAAAAATTGGAAGGTCGAAGCGGGCCACTTGTATCGTTACAAGTACGATGAGCTGCTCGATCCAATCGCTGATTGTGAAGAGGGCTGGAAACTCGTGCTTCCAAAAGAATGTCGAGAGCGGGTCATAAGGGATGCCCATTGTGAACCTTCATCGGGCCACCTCGGAGTGGAAAAGACATTCGATCGAGTCGTACGAGATTAGTATTGGAGAGGGACCTATCACGACATTCACAACTTTGTGAGGCAATGTCAGGACTGTCAACAGTTCAAAACGTCGCAGCAAGCGCCTCAGGGACTATTGGGTAAAAGAACGGTAGAGAGACCATGGAGCGTCGTAGCAGCAGATCTCATGGAGTTTCCACTTAGCAAAGCCAAGAACAAGTACTTAATAATCTTTCAGGACTTATTTTCAAGATGGGTGGAGCTAAAGGCGGTCAGAGCTGCTACGGGGGCCAACGTGGTTAAAGCACTTGAGGAGCTTGTCCTATTTCGCTGGGGAACGCCGGAGTATCTCTTGACAGATAATGGAAAAGAGTTTGATAACAAATGCGTAAGAGAAGCATTGGCAGAGTATGGAATAACGCATACAACAACGCCTCCATACCATGCTCAGGCAAACCCAGTGGAAAGATCCAATCGAACGCTGAAGACGGCCATCGCGATGTTTGTAGAAAAAGACCATAGAGACTGGGATCAGCATTTACACGAACTAAGGCATGCAGTCAACACCGCGAAGCAGGCCTCGACTAAGATCTCGCCAGCCTACTTGAACTTCGGAAGGCATCCACTGCCAGTGAAGAGTTTGCGGCGCGAGCTTGAGAAGGGGGAAGGCATAGAGAGCAGATTGGATCCACAAGCGTGGAAAAAGAGGGCCGATAGGTTAGGCTTATTACGAGATCTAGTAGCCGAGAACATAGAGAAAGCTCAGGAAAAACAGGCGCGAGCGTATAATAAGGGTAGAAGAAACATCGAATTTAATGTAGGAGACCTAGTAATGCGTAGGACCCACCATCTGTCCAGTGGGAGTGATAGGTTTTCAGCCAAGCTAGCCCCTAAATTTGAAGGACCGATCGAGATACAAAAAAAACTGTCTCCAACAGTTTATATCGTAGAAACGCGTTCCAATAAGCAAAACGCGAAAGTAGATATTGGTGACTTGAAACGATATATAGCACCAAGATCCACTCGTCAAAGTGGTGAGTTCTCCGAGCGCCAAGCCCACGGAGCACACTCTCAAAAAAATTCCTTATGAATTTTGGTATTATGCAATAGGTCAGCATTGTGTGTTTGCCTCATGTTATCTTGTCTGTGTGTCAAAGTGAGCGATTTATTTTTCAATGATGTGAAAATCTCTGTCGGACATTATTGTTGTTATGGCACATAGCCCTTGAATTGTGGTGAATGAAAGTTTGCAAACGAGGTGTGATGTGTTTGAGCTGAGGACGTACTGCCTTTTATAGAGTGAATTATCTGAGCGAGTGATGCTTTTGTTGAAATTTTGTGAGAAATTCCCTTGGAATGTATGAAAGATTCATGCCAAAAGTTTGTTCATACCAAATGTATTACTTGATGTTCATAGAGAATGTGGTTAAAATTAGAAAAAGTTGTGCTATCCATTTTCTATCCAATAGCTGAAGACAGAATCTCAAAACTGAGTGAACTACTGGTAGAAATCTGTGAAATTGTTGTTATTATATTGTGTTCATAGGTTTCAGTTGCAGACTCGTTTGTAAGCGGTCCACTCGGACGAGTGTCCGGCTTAGGGAGGGGGTATGTGACGTTGTGCTTGGCGCAGCGTCACTTGCCCAGTTCGAATACGCGCGCCCCTCTCGCGAGCCGTAGAACGGCGGGGCGCTATCTGTTGGCGCCGACAACGTATGTAAGAAAAAAGAAGAGCGGGGCGCGCCGCGCGCGGAGAGTGCCGGCCAACACGTGGTAAGGAGAGTTCGTTGTGAGATGCCCGAGAGAGAAGGTCGTGTGCTATCATCGTCGAGTCACCGACAGCCTGCGAACACCGGGGGTGCGCGTGCCAGCAACCGACCTCGCCGTGTGGGCCCCCCGCAGGCCCCGACCGGAACATCGGGAGCCAGCAGTCGACAGCGAGGCGGCCATCTTCGGCTGCAGCCGAGCGGCCACCCAACATCGTGGCCCAGCAGGCGTCGGCACCGCGCGTCATGTTTGCTTGGGAGCGCCCACACCTTTTCTTGTGATAATAAATAGTTCTTGTGAAGTTTACTCGTCGTAGTCCATTTTTATGCGCCTCCTAGCGTCCCTCGTGATTTCAGCTGAAGAGCCGCTGCCCACCCCGGGGCACATAAAAGGTGAGCGAGCCCTCCCCTGGGACGAGGAGTGTGATGGGCCAGGTGACAGCCAGCGGCGTGACTCTGCGGCTAGCCATGCGGCTAGCCTGGCGCCCTCAAAACAAGTAGAGTCGCGGCCTCCCTTGTCTCGCGGTATCGGGGAAAATTTATATATAAATTAAATACCGCGTCACAAGTGACATTAGAATGCTATGACGTAGATAGGGGTAACCCAGAGGGGGGGAAGTAAAAATCGAGCTGCCCCCCCAACCTCAATCAAAGCCTCTCCCACATGAGTTTTGCTTCCTTCCTTCATCCAGGAGACCTTTCCGCCTGCTCATCCGTCAGTCGCAGCCAAATGGCATATGATTGAGGCAATAGCAACTATTTTATTTGAAAACCTTGTTCAAATAAATTTACTTCTTCGAGTTGAGTTTAAAAAAGTCAGTTCTTCCGCTAAGCTTGTGTACATAAGTTAATATTTTTGGGAGAGGAATACTCACGAATATATTGAACTATTCATGCCGGTAAAATAATTCACGGTAGTCTATGGCAAAGAGATAATTTTTGATGGATTGGATTAAGAAATTGTGCACACTGTTGAACTTGTAAGTTCCACCTAACATGATGACACCCCAGAATACGAGCATCCTACATCACAATAAACAACTATATAACACCACATATTTACTTTCTAACTACCTTATATCTAACCTATTATACTATACCTATCATATCCAGCAAACTTCAGTTTTTCCTCATTCTACCTCGCTCACCCCTATTATATGCTATCCCTCGCGTCATAGTGTCATCTCGATAGATACCCATAGTATATGGATAGATATCCATAGTGTCAACATTCTATTGTTACTCAATGTACTCTTCGCCCTCTTTTTCTGACGCCTTTGCATTCCTCCCAAGAAACTTCTCCCTCAACCGAGCATTAATTTTTTTTTTAATGTTTTAATTTTTTTCCCATTTCGCATTTGAGTGAATTGTAGCATTTATCTTGTAAAAGAGCTTGCTGATGCACTTAGCATCATCGGAAATAGTTATTTGGGGAGGCGACCGACAGCTAAGGTAATTTTCTCCATTAGGAATAGTTGGGTAATTTAGTAAAGGTGGGATATTGTGAGACTTTAAGAAGGGTGGAAAGAATACCGATGTCGGCATTAGCCTACTCTGAGCGATAGACGCCAAGGGCTCCACAATGTAACATCCATTCCAGCGGACGGCGTACTTACTTCAAGTTCCCTGCACAAAGCACCGAAGTTCGGATCGGGATAACACTAAAAAATAATGTTACCTCTGGGATTCGTATACTAATCCTTTGGGTGGGAAGCCACTGCATTACATTACACTTCATTAGTCGCCACACCGTCCTGTGCCCCTCGATACACTTACGAGAGTTAAATTAATCACCCCGATTATACCATTGAAGAATTGCATTAGAAAGAATATTATTGAGAAAATAAGCCCCTACAGAGAAAGGAGAGTCGATGGCAGGGACCTTGAAGACGGAGAAAAAGCAAACATTCGTGCAAACTTCGACATGGAGGGTAGTTTTGAACGGAGCGGAAAATTGGTCATTGAGGCAAGAGACTGAATTTTTTTTGGATGTTTTGGGGATATGAAATTGAGAGAATGGAGAAGAATTGAAAATGTAAAATGGGCTGAAGGGAAAACAAGAAAAAAATTATTTTGAATCGGGGGAAGGAAGGGAGTGCAAAGGAGGAGAGTAAAGTGAGTGCAGGTTATTTACATGTAGAAAGGGGATGGAATGTTTGAAGACTGTGCTAGTGAGGAAACATGGGTGGCCGGAGAGGCAGCTGGAGGAGGGAAATAAAGATATTAAATGGGATGAAAAGAGGCAGCAATTATGATAAATTGAAAAAAGGGTTTATTACTATATAAAGTGTCACGGTGTGCCATATTAGGTGAGGCTTAGAAATTTAGCAGTGGTTAGTGTGTTTGTCCATCCCAAACCTAACTTAAAAGGAAGACTAACATTTATAAACTTAAATTAAAGGATTTCAATTGTGTAGGTGACTTTTTCGGGGTCAAATGTGGAAAAAAATTTGCCACTGTTTACGTGCGATTAACAGTTATTTTTGTGAGCATTGCAAGTTTCGCGGATCCGGGTCCGCGGAATCTGAGGAGGGCGTCCATGGAAAAAGCTTTGCGGCGACTTCCGAGGTCAAAATGCACATTTGAGTTTATTCCCAATGGATTTCCGATCCACGGTGGAGATCTGCGGTTTCGGAGAGCCGTGGCTGGGAAAACAAATGGCACGCTTCCCCGCAATCGACTGGACTGGAGCCGTGCGGTGCGCGAGTGGCGTGGCGGGTAATTGATCCTCCAGGCCCGTCGGTGGAAAATCGGTGTCCGCCGATTTTGTTTTCTCTTTTCTATCTCTCCCGGATTGTAACGCACCGCCAACGAGGGAAATTTTTTGATGGAGCTGCAGCCTGATGGAAGCCACTCGTTCACTGACGGCATCAGCCAATTAATCACTTGAAATAAGATTGCATGGCGCCAGACTCCGGGGCGAGAGGTGCCGTTGGTTATCGGGATTGACACATATTATTACCTTTTCCTTACGTAATTTCATTTGTGTTAAGCGAAAAAAAATTCCGAATGAAGAGGCGACAATTGAAGTGATTTGCTTGCAGTATGCGAAAACTGAGGCTCTGCTGTGCTCGACATTAATGCCGAAGATCAAGCAGATGGATAAAGTGTTAAACGAGGTAGTGTAAATGGGCTTAAAAGAGGTCATACACAAATATATATGGAAATAGAAGTCCCAAATGGATTGGTCAGACTTGAAAACATAATGAATTTGTTAGAAACATGCATATCAGGGTAGTGACGAGCCAGGTGAGGAATCACCCACTGCCACACCCCATAGAGGCGCATTATATGGATTAATTAAGGGCAGTTATGGTATCGTTCAAGGAACGTTTTAATGGACTCAACAACTAAGTACTGAATTACTTCGAATCCCCACCAATCACGATACTGAGCACCATAACACCATACTCTAGAAGTGTTTTACTCACTGCCCACGACGGTGTAAATTTAAAAATATTAAATGGTAGTTAAAATTTTACATTATCATTTATTTTTTCTGCCATGAAATAAAAAATCTTATAATTTTGCTGTTAAATTTAATTCAAAATGTCCATTTCTTATTTGTTTCATGGACCGAACATGGCACAAAAATAACTAAAGTGCAAGAATCAATTTCCATATATAATATTGCGATTTTTATAATGCGGTCCGAAAGCTCAGAAACATATATTCATTGCGGCCCGTTGACAGACAAAGGACATTGCTTAACTTGTAACAAATCGTTTTTCAAATCAGTGCACCTTCTACCTTCCTTCATTCTGTCCAGCATGCATAATCACGTCCTCCTTTCACTTAGATGCACGTAGGTTGGATATTATTAGGAAAGGTCTTGAGAGGAAGACCAGGTAATAAATATGTGTGCATAGATCAATTTTAAATGGAAATAAAACGGGGAAAAGGTTCCTGGCTCAAGTCTTATAAGGGGCTGAGAGTAGTTTGCAAATATTCGGATTGAAATGCTCATGGGTAATGAGCACTCGTCGGGGAGACGGTAGAGGGGAAACAGCGACATGGCCTCCCATCGGTGACGAAACAATTCCTCCGCGGAATAATTCGCCACGCTATCTCTCGAGGCTCGGGGACCACCGAACGGATTCTATCTTTCTTCTTCCCGGATCCCTTCGGATGGGAAACTTGTAGCCTTCGAGATGTATGTATGTACTTTATGCCCAAGAAGTTATGCAGGGGAAACGGGGGCGCGGGAGGGAGGTTATTCCTTGCGTTCGGCGGCGGAAATTTTGTTTGCGCCGGGCATAAATCAGCGGGGTTACAATGGGGCGCCACCCCCTCTGCAGAGGAAGGATGGGATGTTGGTGGGGGAAGGGGGGAGAGGAAGGGGGTGTGTGGTGGGGAGTGAGGGTGGTTTCCCTCGGAGAAGAGACGCGGGGTGTTGCCGGGGGTGTTGCCGGGGGTTTGAACGGGACACGAACGGAGAGAGGGTGAGAGATCTCATGGGGGTAGTGGGAGGTTACGACACCGGTTACCCCTCCTCCCCCCCAATCCACCCTTTCGAACAAGCACCCCGACCATACCCTTCCCATCCCTCCATGCCCTCCCCCAGCAACCTTTTACGATTTACGTAATTTCGAGCCGATATAAACTATCGCAAAACTTTCCCGGTCATGAATTTGCCGTAAATATGGTGGGGTGGGAGGTGGAGAGGGTTGTGGGAGGGAGATAGGTGGAGCTTTCCTTGTTTCATGGATAGAGAGAGAGAGACGGAGAGAGACATTACAAAAAAAATGGGTTGGTGCTGTCGAGATGCAAATCTAATAAACTAAGTGGACTTAAAAAAAGGGGAGTAAAATGGGAAATTTCGGGGAGCTTGGCTCTTTTTTTTTCGAGGGTTCGGAGTCTCGGTTCTGGGGGATGAAAAAAAATATTTGTTACTCCCTCTCGAGTGGATGGATGAGGGGGGGAGGAAAACGAAATGTGATGAAATATGTTTGCACTCCCACGCTTGGGTCCTCTTTCCCCGTCGATATGGAGACCTCATCTTCTGAAATCACCGAACGACGCTCTCAAACTGCGGAATTAATCAGTCTTGGGTTGAGATTATTTTTCTTCGGAGCACAACGGAGCACAAAACACACTATACTGCCACAGCATTAGGCATTGTGGGCATCAAGCGTCGGTACTTCCGCAAAGCGGAAGGTCGACAGCAGAATTGGCGATCACGCATAAGAGTTGACTCGTTTAAGGAGTGAAGGGAAGTCGACTTTCGCATGCATATACTCCCCTTAACCATTTAATCTGCATGTCATTGTACGACACAAGTGTCATTTGAAGAAAGACTTATAAATATTTTAGTTTGTGCAAATATAGGATTGGGCATAATGCTGCCACATGGGGGTTGTTTATGGTTGAGCGCTGAATTTTTCGCGACAACCGACAACCATTTCGGTGCGAGAGGGGAAAATCACTTCACAGTTTCTCCATTTATTTGCATTGCGCGGAAGGCTCGTCGAGCATCTCCCTCGATCCGTAGAAGAGCAACTTAAACCGTCTGACCTCGAGGTCCCTTTCTTTGAAAAGAGGCAAACGACGACACCGAGTTTCTCTCCGTGCACTCTTCAGCTGCCTTAGCCCCCGACAGAAAAGAATAGAAATGTAAATGTGGAGGACGCGGCTTGCTGTGATGAGTATTAAACGGGCGTCGTAACTAATAAAGCAACAGCACCTAAAACAATTTACCAAATAAAAAAATTCTTGATATGGTTAGACCCACATTTTCACTTGACTCTTCGTATCCATTCAATTTCACGTCCTTCAGTACAAGCTTTCTTCAGGACTAGGTTACAGTTTCTGCAGGATACAGTTTTTTCTATACGTAACAAACAATAAAACAAAAAAAATTGAAGAAACTGTGGAGAATACTAAAAATCAAAATGTTAAAAAAGAGTCATATATTGAGCATATTTCTCGAGGCTCGATTTATTGCAAATTAAATTTAATGGAAGGAATTCTGGATTGTTAATCACCACACAAGGGACTCATTCGGAGATAAATCCTGAAGAAGTTTCGGAAGAATTTAATGCGGAGGAATATGAAGACTTGAAACATTTTGCATATATGCGAATGGAGAGCAGAGGGCTGCGTCGTATCAAAAATACAAGATTGGCACGAGCTAAATAATGGCGGCCTCCACATCTCCTCCTCAGTAAATGTACGCTTCAAATTAAATTTTTCAGAAAGCAAATTTATTCCCCTGCGATAATTATCTCTGAGGCACATTTTTTTACGATTTGCGGATGAGTTTCGGAACAATTTACGACCCTTTCCGAAAATGTTATTCTGATGAATTATCGCTCCAAGCAAATTCAATTGCGCTGTGCGCATGCTGAGGACAAAATATTATCTAGCATTTTTAGGAGTAGTTTATAAGGAAAAGGGTATAGTAAGTTCAGAACCATTGTTCTTTTTTTTGTCTTGCCGTAATGCTTCCGTGGAAAACAGCGCTAGACATCGCCCGCGGCGACATCACTGAAACATTGCGTAACAGCTATCCATGGTTAACGGAGAAATCGAAGCGAATGCGGTGACAGCGAGTGCCATATTACGCTCAGAAGGTCGATATACACTCTGCGCAATCCCTTTACAGCCTTATCCATTAATTCATCTCACGACTACCTATTCGAAGGCGTGTATTTCGAACCTTTTCCCCTTGCGGCGTCTACTACATATACCTTCAAATGAGCCGAATGCAGAAATGAGACTTAAATAAAAATAACATTTTTGTAAGTAGTCATTGCACGAGCGTGGATAAGTTTTTTTAAAAATTCCAATCATGAGATGGAAAGGCGGTCTTTGAACAAATCATTGGATACATTTTCGAGCGTTCTTCAACGGCCTCATATGAAAACATTTTTGCAATATGAATGGTGTGACATTTACGTAATGAACAAACATATCCTGAACTCACCATATTGCTTGTACAAAGATACATAGGTGATTTGATCCTTGTGAACTTTGAAATTTAAATTTATTGTGCAATTTTGCACAATCAATAAATCAAAACTGTCCCCGAAAATTCTCCTCTAGGAGAACTTTGAACAGAAATGTCGTCACTTGTGTGAACACATAATTTTATACAGGATGAAAAATAAGGTAAATGAATAGCTGAAGCTAAGATTACGATTATGACATGCGGAAAATACATGTTTACATAAAAGTAATTTTTAGGAAGTTAAGCCAAAAATTATAATCAGGCCACCTTGGTTTCATTTATTTCCGTCCGTAGCAATGCAAGTGAAGAAAGATTAAGGTACGAAGTTAGACGGAGAAAGATGGAATTGATGGGAGCAACTACTCATCTAATGAATATCTGAGCATCACGTCATCCCTTTTCCCAGCCTCCCAGCTAGGAGGATTCTGAGATGACATGATAAACACGCACAAATGAAGCCGTACTTTTCATGCGTCGCGACGTCACTTTCACTCCGACGCGTCAGAGGGAATATGATAATCAGAGAAATCATTAATATTTGCAAGATATCACGATGGCTACCCAATCAATTAACTCATTCCGAGTCCGTCGCTTCAATTACGGTGGATCCCCTTTAGTAATGTAAGAAATATGTTTGTTTCTCTCCTCATTTCGAGATCTCATATTCATTCTTGCAGGATCCCACCAGGATAGACAAGGGATGTACGACTTGAAGAATCACTTAATTGGAGCTACGTACTGCCTTCTTCAGCGAATTGTCTAAGAAATTCTCTTTATGACAGACGTCAGTGTTTTTTTGGAAAGCTGAAACCATCGGAATTTAGCGTTGCTTTCGAACTGTTTAACTTTACCAAGTATGGTGGACCGGATATATTTTTTCTTTCTACTAAAGCTGAATTTGATTAGAGTAAAAAAGAAACTTTGCACTTCCACATAAAGATTTCATACTTCACCTGATTTAATATTTCAAGGTGATGACCACCTGATGATGATGTGTGGCATCGAAACCATGGCCGTGTGAAGTATTAAATCTTTATGTGGAAGTGTAAAGTTTCTCTCTCTACCCTCATCATGAAGGAATTCCGCAAATTCAAACCTGAAACTGTTATTTTTAAAGCTGAATTTAATTAGTGGCAATGACCATATTGAGTGTAATCATATCAAGCGGGTTCCCTTCAAACAATGCAAGTGCGCGGAATACGTGTTGAATCATGGGTATTTCCCATTCGAACTCCCAAGAGCGGGGGCAGGCACGTGAATCATACCACGACATGGTCGCCTCTCACGATAATATGCTCTCAATGGGATCGGTTTCGCTTCATTCGTCCGACCGTTACTATAATTCCATTTTGCGACTCACCATCGTCCCCCGGTTACGTTATTGAGCCCTTAGGACCCCACGAGCATCGAGTAACCGCATGAAGGAGGAAGGGATGAGGTGGTAGGAATGGATTCGCGATATTAATATTAATCGATGGCCCGGGTGTGGTATTCGCAAAAATACCACGAGGAAATTGAAAAAAAATACAATAAGCATAGCGAATATAGCTATCGTTCCCTGAAATAACGATGACGAACGGTGGTGCGTGCCTCGACTTCCTCTCTGGGAGGGTTCAGAGCATCTTTGATTGCCAGATGCAAGGGGGAAAGGGGATTCTTTTTCCTCAGAGCGCGCGGAGTCGGATGCATTTCTGAGATGCGGTATTATTTTTTTTTTATTCTTCATCTTCCCGGGCGGAGAGTGAGGGGGAACAAGAATGTGACCCCAATGCATGGAGGCAAAATGATATTGAAATGGGAGGAAAGGAAGACGGGAGGGATCGGAGCGGGAGGGAGAGGGTGTTGGAGAGGGAGGCATACCATTCCGTTGAGGAATATGCGTCAGTGGGAGGTCGGGAGAGAGGCCACTTCCCTGCGCCTGATAAAGCCGACACGTTTGCCGAACGTCAAGCGAAACCTCGTTTGAGGGTCCTTTCAATGTGTTTTCTTTGTTACAACATTTTCGTCTGCTGATATATTGTGTGGTCGCTTGTTTGAAAATTTGGAATATATATAAATAAATAAATAAATAAATAAATATATATATATATATATATATATATATATATATATATATATATATATATATATATATATATATATATATATATATATATATATATAGATGATTTCACGACGTAAAACGGAAGTGCCGAATAATAAATTTGACAGCAACAAACAATATAGAAACACATAAAAAGATCACTCACACGTTATTTCTTGATCATTTCGACGGAATTCTGCTCCGTCGAAATGATCAAGAAATAACGTGTGAGTGATCTTTTTATGTGTTTCTATATTGTTTGTTGCTGTCCGATTTATTGTATATATATATATATATACAAATATAACGCTATTCAGCCATATACATATATTGATGGTCCGATGTCTCATGCTAAACCATACATACGCACCGCCCTCTGGGTCTGGTGTAGCTACAAATCGGGTTAATTCCTGAGTAATAAGCCCTAGTGGCGTTCAACATATATTGATGATGTATAAACACTCACAAGAGCAATATAACACTTGAACGGCACAATAGAACACATAAACAAAATAGAGAACACATAACAGGATACATTTCAGGAAGTTTAAGCTTTCGGCCTTCTATGAGGCTGGACTATATAAATATATATGCATTTATTGCTTTATATGCATTTATTTATTTATATACACATTACGAGGGTAAGATAAGGAGAAGGCGCGGAGGACAATAAATTATTCGGCTTTCGTTTTTAACTATTTTCTAGGTTAGCTTCACTCGGACGATTTCCTCATGATACTCAGTTCAGTAGAACCGAGAACAAACGATCCGCTTAGGTTTTTGTTATTTATTCCCATCCATTAATTTCTCTCGGAATTGACCTCAGGGATTACCAAAGATTTTTTTCTCGGGAGAATTTAAAATATTTTAGCGATTGGAGTACGTATTTGTTTTGCGGCCCTGTCCGGGGAAAATGTTGAGGGGTTTGTCCCCATCCTGAGATGCTAAAACCCGAACGATATTCTGCAGATCGGTAAATCACATCCGCGATAAATTTCAGGAGGGCTACGACACTCACGGAATGTTTTTCATTTCACCCCAAGTTTCCGTATTAATGAGGATCTTGACGTCACAGGGCAACCCGCATTCTTACCCCGGCCCTTCTGCCGTCAAACGCGTGAGTCCCCTTTGCGTCGAGCATCGCTGCCCGCTCGACCCCCTCTCCCCCCTATTGGGACGGGCTGATTCAATAACTGTCCGACACAATGACAGGGACGGAAAGAGGGCATTTGGATTGCGTCAGATAAACGGATCGGAATCCCATAACTCGTGCTAAATGAACTTTTACGGCCATTTTTATTTCACGTCTCAAGGACTCCTTCCGAAGTGAAGTCATTGCAATAGGAAAGTCGCTGCGCCGCTGTGACATGAGTCGTGTAACACAGCGGAAAGATATAATTGGGGGCGCTTGTAGAAATTTCTAATAAGAGTTCTCTTAGTGGGCATTTTTTTTCTTTTTTTTCGGAATGGAGAATGAGTGCAATTATGTTTTAAATTACAAAGTATATACGTGAGCGAAATTTATTTTTTCTCCGTCCGTGGTCAAGGTGAATTCATTTTACCGATATTTAAAAAATATTTGTTGCAGTGGAAATATTTTCAAAGTATTCTAAAGGTTCTTTATAGGTTAGATGTACAAGGGATGTCCTGAAATTAATGTCAGTGATTTCATTGTGACACGACTGTACGTCGGACCGTAATCGGACCGGTTGGAACCCCGGGGAACCAGAGTTCCTTCGCTCGGTGTGCTTCGAGCATCCGAAGAGAGAGGCCGGGCCTCTCTGTGAGAGTTGATTTTTGATCTTGTGCAAGTGAAAATGTAGCGCTCGTTAGAACAAAGATTTGTGATCAAGTTTAGCGTGAAACTTGGCAAGACCGCTGCGGAAACTGTTCCTATGATCAACGCTACTTACAAAGGAGATGCCCTACCCTATCAGATAGACAAGTATTTCGGTGGCACCAGGCCTTTTTGGAAGGCTGGGCAGAGGACGAAGACGAGGACCGCGCCGCGCCGGACAGCCATCCACGTCCACCAAGGCGGACAATGTGACGCGAGTGAGGGAACTGTTGAATTCAGATCGAAAATTAAACGTTAGTTTAATAGGCGAAATGTTAAATATTCCGAAAATTCAAGTTGATGAGATCTTTAAGCCATATCGTCATGCGGAAGGTGTACGTAAAAATGCTTCCAAAAGTGCTCACTCCAAAGCTTAGACCAAAAGTCACGCCGCGTTCAAACGTGCCAAAAAAACCTCGACACGTGCAAACGTGATCCCAAATGCTTTGGACAACGTCATTACAGGTGACGAGACTTGAGTATTTGAATATGCTCCGGAAACCAATAGACAATTATCGGAGTGGCACCCGCCAGCGTCTCCTCGCCCGCAGAAATCCAGGGTGAGTCAAGATCATGCTCATCGTGAATTTTTGACATCAGAGGACTGGTTCATCACGAGTTTTCAGAACCTGGAACCACTGTGAACCACACATTTTATGTGGAAGTTTTCAAAAGACTGAAACACAGGGTTCAACGAATCCGGCCGGACATCGCAGACAACTGGAAGTTGCAACTAGACAATGTATCGCTCCACAGCGCCTTCATCGTCACCGATTATCTGGTCAAAGCAGGGGTGCTAACGATCCCCCAGCCCCCGTACAGTCCGGACGTGCCCCTCCCCCGTTCTATTTTGTTTCCACGCCTCAAAACACCCCTGAAAGCAGCTTGCACTGCGGCATTGAAGTAAATTCCGGAGGCCTAAAGCAACGCATTCGAGAGCTGGAAGTCCAGCTGGAGCCGATGTATCGACGCAAAAGGAGCCTATTTTGAGAATATTTAAACACTTGTAACGAAAAATTCAATAAATTGTTTGTAATAGACTTACTGAAATTACTATCAGCACAACCCTTGTATGTGTTCTTTATTTTTTAGCATTTCGTAACGAGTAGGCAGTTGGCCAGGGGCAATGGTCAAGTCCTCAAAAAAAAATCATATGCAGCAAAACACATTCAAAACCAAATATCTCTTTTGAGATGCTTGCAATTCCACACATTGTTCCATTTGTGATATTGATTGGCTGAATTTTAGGTAAAATAAATAAATATTGGCTGCCATTTTCAGAATAAAGAACAGTAATTAATTATGCAAAGCACTAGTCATTGAAGATAATGAGTACCTCATTAAGTGCGGATGTGAAGTTAAGTACTCGAAATAGTAAGAAATCAATTAGAGCGCGTGTAATCATGCATTTAATTAAGTAATAAAATTAAAAGATTTAGGTGTGATGTGGTGGAACTGTTCCATAATAACGGATACGAAAACTCTTGCAATTTTTCAGATAAGAGAGGAGAAGACCGTCTCATTGCAGCAGATCGGACTCTACGTACTCCTTTTTCCATGCTTCTTCCTCTACACCCCTTCAATCTTCAACCCTCCACTTACCTGGTTTTCCTCCCATCCTCAATAGCTTCGGTTTTCCACTCGCCTCTCTCCCGCAACCTCTCCCAGTACTCAGGGGCACCCCCGTTTCCCCACCTCCTATATTAATATATTGGACCATGTAAATTGAAAGCCTGCGGAAAGTTTTTCGGGCTTCCCTTCCGCCACGGGCAAATTCCAGGCCAATGCTACCCGGAAGAAATGAGTTACAGTTTTTTAGTTCTTTCTGCAAACGCTGGCTAGACAGACTTCAACAGCGGCCACTCTAGACCCTGAAGAGGCATATAGCCTATAACAGGGGTTGTTACTTGTATTGTTATCTTTATAATACTGTTATTTTTTACACTTGTTACTGCCAATCTCTGTACAACTACTTGGATAAATGCACACCTTTGAACCAAAATGAACTGAAGAATTGAAAACTTCATTTGAAAATGATGTAGTACATCCAAAAATGTCGAAAATAAATCTTTATTAAGTTGAAAATTGCAAGAGAATCCGCCTTTGTTTTTAATCAAGCAGTTTTAACGATATAGACAAACCGGAAAAGGAATCATGAGGATAATGTTTTTTGCAACGGGGGTTTGGCCCTATGCCAGATGTTAATAGACAGTTCTAGATAAAGTAAAAAAAATCAGCATTATGCTGGCTGGTTTGTGCATGGAAACCTGATGTTACAGGGAGGAGAATGATAGAAAGTGGCTGAACTTAGAAAGGAGGTTTTTGGAGGTGAATTCGGAGAATGATGGTAAGAGGTATTAGGAAGAAGGAGAACACTTCAAGTGGTTGTCATCGTCAATAGAACAGATATGAGTTGCTGATGGGGTATATAAAAGAAAGTAAAATATAAAAGCCGATTGAGAATACAAAAAAGGGTACAATGGATGTGCCATAGACGGTCGAATATTTGTTATGCATGGAAGAGTGATGTTGAGTCATGTTGGAGATAGATAGATAGGATAGGAGATACAATAGGTGAAAGAAAGAGAGGAATAAAGGAAAAAGGGAAGAACATGAGAAATAGAATTGAAATATGCTGAGACGTTTTTTAAGTCTTGCAGGAACTTTTTTTATCGAAAATGAAAGTTTTGTTTCAGTAAGCGCTTCTACTTTCATGCGTCATATGTTAAGGCAAAAAACCCTCAAGGGTAACATTTTACTTTCAAAAATATGTCAGGTTCTTGTATCTGTTTAATTTCAAGCAATTTCATCATAAATTTTGAGTATCACAACACACTGCTATTCCAAATTTGTTACGATATGAGCTGTTTCGCCCATCTCATCAACCGTTAATTTTGAACTTGCGACGACTTTCCGCAAATGAAATTCAAAATGCGGTATGGTCTCTATGATAGTGGTGCGCAGTCAACCATCATCAGTACTGCGCATGATAACGAATCATCTACGCACTTGATAAAGGGGGCCAAGTTGCTAGGTGATCTCACGGATGCATCCATAACGTTGTGGGTATCTCAAACCGAGCCTTAATAAATTGGATGCAGCCTTGTCCGTCAGGTCGCCTCTAGTCGTCCTTTTGCTTTAGAGGAGCTCAAGTTGCAGCCCCGCTATTCAGGCAAAATTCGTGTTCCTTTAATGTTTTTAATGTTGGTTCACTGAAGGCCAATAGCAATAGAAGCGAAGCATCCGAAACTGCTGAGTGGAGTGAAATGGATGCTCGAATCCACTTTTGTAGGAGAGCTTTTTTTTAGGACTTCAAAGTAGACTCGCAAACAGTAAATATAACGCATGATTTTCGAAAAGTACTGGTCGTGAAGTTCATGTCGGAGAACGGGTATCAAGACTCATTTTATCAAAGAATTTTCAGTTTTCTAATTTATTTACTCATCCAAAAAAGCTCACTCACACATGGGGCGATGACTCTTCGTTTTTTGTGGGTGAAGTGCAATGCATCACTGATCACGTAATTGATGATCACATCCTCCACGAAGATTGAATGGATGCTCTTACTCGTCCGCAGCCATTTACAATCAAAATTTGCAATCAAAAGGGTATAATTTAATAGCAAATATTGTGTGACACGTTGGGTAACAGGAATGAATAATTTGTTCACAACAAATATTGAATTATTTGTGCAATGAATTAAAGCAATACTCAGCATTGAATTTACGTCTTATAAGCTTCAAAATCTCCAAGAAGTGGAAATATATATCCCTGTTAATCAAACTCTACTAATTCTTATCATCTCAAGGAAGTATTCTGAGAAATTGCATCATATGAAATGTAGCAAAACTCCCCTCCCCTGTCAAACGCCCTTGTGACGGCTTTGCAGGGTAAGAATTTAGCCCCCTAATATCTTACCCTTTCCTCCTGGTGTTGCACCCCCTGCCACACACCTTTTTGGTGGCTTGCAGGGTATTGATGTAGATGTAGACTTAGGTCAAGATTTACATAACAATGAACGTTTTTCTTCAATTTACCAGTATTTCTGTTAGCTTAACACAGAATATGAGTCGCGTTTATTGACCAATGAAAAATTATTTTTATGCACTTGTATCGTAAATAATATTTATCACATTGTCACTTTATTGACTTGACGAAGTTTCATACCGATTAAAAGAATGGTTTTAGCCAGGATTTTTGTGGAAGCGATTCACAACGGAAAAGAAAACACTTCGTTCTACAACATACACTGGAATACATATACATTGCAATGCATACATAATATTCGTATGTGTGGAAGAACAAAGAATTTTCTTTTCTAATACCTACCGATTACTTGCAGTTACCCAATAAAAATAAAGTTTATGCCCCCAACACACTTATTGAGCATGAGAAACAATGCAATCCTTTTAAAAAATCGTTTGTGGAAAGTTTTTGAAAATGCGGGGAGTGAGTGGATCACCAGATCGGACGATGAGTCGAAGATTATAGCATGGTGTGTACTGCGCCCATCGTTATAAAGGTCCTGGATTTGAACCCCGTTTCGGGCACATGTGTATGGATTCGAAAAAGCGTGTAAATCCAAAATGATACGAAGTAAAAATCATTGTTTCAATAGCGGATGTTAAGGTTTGATATCATTAAAACGAAACTTATGAAATGATTGATTATTTTTTGCCAAATCAGAACTTAAATACATCGGGGATATTCCCATTAGCATTAATTTTAGTTTGATTTAAATTTAACGTTTGATTTAAATTTAACATGTCATGTTTTTTTTGAGTGGTTAAAGGAGATTCGTTCCATAGATTCTTTTATCTAATCCATCGCTTGAATTTTCCGCGTTGCTACAAGGAATGGAATGCAAGACTTCCTTCTAGACCGAGATCTAGAAGGAAGTCCTGTAACTCATCCCTTTCATACATATTCGTTAATCATTGGACAATGATTTACCCGGATGCGGGGCATGTCTTTTTCTGAAAGTCAGTCAATGAATTGACAGAAAGAGGTATTTATATTTTGTGTATCACAAGTAATCATTTTTAAGGCGGTTTTGACAAAAATCATAAATGTAACGAATATTAGTCAGTACCGATAAAGTTTATGGGTACCTTGTAGCCTGTAGAAATGTAAATATTTTATAAATTATTTAAGATTAAATTTCAATATTAATAAACAAGATATACCAGCATATAACAATGCATACTCTTATGTTCATAAAATTCTATTCTATTTTATGTAACCTGTTATAAGATGCATTCATTTTCTGTTTTACGATGATAATTGGGATGAATTTGTGGAAGCCAAATTTTTCAGAATATTGATGGTTGAATTTAAAAGGTTGTCCTTCAACATAGTGACTGACACCATCATAACCCATCTTTACCACGCAGAGATTAACGTTGACTTCTCTCCGGCGCTAAATATTTTAAGGGACAAATTTAGGTTTTCCGGGGCCGCCTGTACGTGATTGTGAAATAAAATACCCAAGTAATACGTAGATTAAAGGCTGGGGTATGAAAATAGAACGAAAACAATAGGGCTTACAAACGAAGGAGGATTTAGACCAGAGAGGGGTGGATCGGATGGCGTCACTATCCGGGAAGCACATAGAACGTAGCGGAGGATCCATGGTCGAAAGCACGGATACTAATCCACTGTGCCGCCACGTTGCAATTTGATATTCGACGACAAATAGAAATTTTTCATTAATTATTGGAGATGCTCAATCGTTTTTAGTGGAGAGCGGAGCGTTCTACGAACAAAAATGATAAGGACTAACGGTATGACTCTTCAAATACCGTTCCCATATCTCGCTTATCATTGATAATCACGAATCCACATGACAACAATTCCTCTGGTGATTGATGCATCGGATTGATTGTACTCGTTTGGACGGGGAAAAAAATAAACTCCGTATTTCTGCCTTGTGAATCACTTCCACGACAGTTTGAAATGGCCGCCAACGTCTACATCCAATGTTCTCGATGGATAATTGCGGCGTATGAATATTCCCGTTCATGTCGCGACTAATGGAAACGATATCGGGGGTCATAAAAATAGAAGTTAGTCATTCTAAACTGTGACCGATTAGGGAGAAAATAGTGCTTTTCAATTTCCCCCTTAACTCTGATTACGGTTGAAAATTCGTGTCTTCTCCATATCTATTTTAACAATGGGAGAATTATGCGATAAACTCTCCAGAAATTTACGTCCCATCCCGTTTAAGATTTTTTTTGTTTTGATGGGCTGCAGTTTTATGACCGTCATTGCATTATCTATATTTGCGATTTGGGTATTTTCCCTCTGCGTAGGCTCGCCGGAATGTAGTTCGGTCTTTTTATTGCATAATAATTTTTAGACTATAATTTTGATTTGGGTTTTTGTGAAAAAGTGATTTTGCGTAAAAAAAATGATGGAAATAAAAAAAGAAATGAAAAACGAGTTATCGAGAGAATTGGGAAATGGGATCCACCAGGCCGCGAATATTCAACCTGGATTATATGGATATCCAGATAGATAAATGTCTTCATTTTACTGGATTGCGACCAAGACTATTAAACTCTCTCTTCCCTTCAACTTTCATGCGAAAAAAATTTAAAAAAAGGTTTTAACATAAAAAATAGCCTCAAACAGATAAAATAAACCGCAATGGGAACAGAAATATGTATACAAGTTTCGGTAGACTATGCAAAAAAAACAAACTCGACACACATTCCTTGGTTTAAAAAAACCACTGCAAGAAATTATGTTTGCCAATTTTTTTAAATCTTATAAAAATATGTGCACCTGCGATACATTTCGAAAAAAAAGGAAGTCGGACCCAAATCCTGTTACCAAAAGATTTTTTCTATGCATTAGTAAATATCGACGGCTAATAATTTGACGTTGGGAAAGAAATAGTTATCTAACCACAGTGGTACCCTAGTATATTACGTATTTATTAAGCATTCTTTTATCTCTGGAAATTACAATTTTTCCTCCAAATAAGGCTTGTGTTTGAGACTGCACTTGTTTTTTTTGCCACAGTGTAAAGGACCAAACTGCGCTCTTTGGGGGTTACTGAAAAATTGGATAAATTTCACTGTTATGCCGACGATGATTATTCAATTAATAAAAGACTCTCCATTCTCGGGATGCCACCGCGTGGGTTGTTTTTCTGACAACAGTTTCGCCCGTGTTTCAACGAGCGTCTTCAGGTTCAAAAACAACCTATGCGGTGACATCCCGAGAGTGGAGAGTTTTTCATCTGTACGCCGCGAAAGTCTACGATCCCATATTCAATCAATATATTAAAACACATAGCCTCATGTTATTTTCATTGAACAGGTAAATTATTTATATACCAATTATTCCACTCATTTTTTAAATGTTAGTAGTAATCACCTACTAATAAGTATTTTGTAGTAATCAAGACAAAGTAATTGGCCAGATGTCTCTCGTTCATGAGTCAGCAATCTTATTCCAACGAGGTATACTATATTCCTATTATCCTCAGGTCAACGTTTCTCCGGTAGCATTCGCAGTAGCTGAGATAACAGGAAGATAATGATCATGTAGAGTATTTAATCGCAAAGAAACCAGTGTAACTCTTTATCGTGACATATTTCTCGGAAACATAGTATGTCATACCTTGAGTGATTTAATCAGGGACATTCTTATTGAAATGATAATTACCAATGATATTTTTAAACTCGATATATCAAAAGCGTGATACGTATTCTGATAATGAGTATAAGATACGAATGTTTCTAAAAGAAATTTATGGGAACTCTTTAAGTCTTTAGCTAGCAAAATTGAAGAGAGTAACTAATATTTTTTTATGCTTAAGTTGCCACAAACGTTTTTTTCCTTAGTTTATGGATATATCAACAAAATATGCAATGAATTTACCATCAAATATTCCACAAATTAGCAAAAAATTGACAAAAAAGAAAAAGTACTTGCACAAGAATATTGATGGTATAAGTTTGCTGCGATGGATTCCATTCTTTGCATGTTATTTCGTTGTTTATTGAAAACCTCGTCACGCAATGTTACATTTTATATGGCTAAGGTCTAGCTATATATCACCTGCCATCCTACCAATTAGTGCCAAGACTGTGAAAAATAAACACGCA
Organism: Hetaerina americana; assembly: GCF_022747635.1. Lineage (NCBI taxonomy): Eukaryota > Metazoa > Arthropoda > Insecta > Odonata > Calopterygidae > Hetaerina > Hetaerina americana. The sequence continues at coordinate 598,407 of NW_027287172.1, read as the reverse complement.
AACGCACATTGATACTGCAAGACGTCGGTCGCTCTAACGATATAACATGGTATAGGTCACGGACCCGTCCCACTAGGTCGACCGTCCCCTGCGAAATTCGGGTCGAAGAGATGACCCAGGGAAATTTACAATCCGACCGATAACGCATCCAGGAACGCGCGTGAGGGATTGTCGGTATCGATATTTCTGGCCGATATTATTTCGACATCGATTTGAAGATCGATTCAGAAAATAATAATTCACTATAATGATAACGTGTTATGGTATATTTATTATTATTTTGACATATATTTATGGATCGATTTGTTAAAAATAAGTTACTATTAAAGATTAAATCTTAGTATATATTTATATACTATGTGTATATGCCGCGGAAATTCCGATACGGTGATGGATTTCGAGAGTTCTCGTGTGATAAAATTTGCTGTGCGAATTGATTGCTTCATAACTGAATATGATATTTCCATACCGTCTAAATTTTTTTCAGCCACGTCTCACATTGATACGTTACTTCATATTTTCTCCCCTGTCATGGGAACTACTAATTTTACCTTGCCTTGAAACATAATTGCAGTCCAATCCAGAGGAGGATATATTCTGGATATCATACTGTTCATTCGTGGCTTTCTCGGTCTAATCCTTCGCCTTCTCCCTCTCCTCTTCTCTCATACACCTATATCGGTTTGGTGATTCGACTCTCATCCATTCCCCAAAATGACCAATCCAACTACGGACAATCATTTCACACTCGTTCAATACCAGTAAATCAAATCCACACTCTTTTGTGGTTGACTCATTTCTCATACTCTCTCTTCATCTCATTTTTTTCATAGAAAATTCCTCAAATTTCACTAACCCTACCGCATTCGTTGGGCATTTTCAAATTATTCTGGCATATCCGATTTTCCTAATGTACCAATAATGTATGGCTAATGGCTTTTAACCACTACCACGCACGCGAGGTGTGAAAAAGGATTGGCATATTGGACGGAATACAGATAGTATGCGTAATTTTGCCGGCCCCGGTGACGGCGGGGTAACGTCCTCACCTGCCGTGCCTCAGAGGTCACGGGTTCGATTCCCGCCTAATTGGGTTTTCCTCCGTCTAGGGCTTCCTTGTGTGTAATTGTCAAATTGTTATATCATTTTTCAAAGCCCGATGTAAAGGCCTACATGCTGTTCTTTCGGACTTTCGGATAAAATTGAAGAACATAGTTTTAGTTTGGATTGTCATGCCTTGTTAGGTGAGGTCAAGAAATATAGGCGTCTTTATTTGGCGCCCATCAAAAACCTACTTTAAACGTTAGGTTATCAAATAACTCTTGATGACTGGAAAAATTCAGTTTTTAATGCATGCCAAATATTACCTACAACTTTCATGGTGGTATTGGCAAAAATTTTGAACCCTTCATCTATCCTACGATAAGTCAATATGCACAAATCCCTTTACGTGCAATATGCAATCATTCATGCTCTTCTCCTGATCAAGTACAAATGTTTTTGCTCTAGATGTTTCTTCTCACTTAAATTTTCTCTTTTAATCTCACTGAGGAATACCAGGGCCCCGTATAGACTTTTAGCTTTGCCAGCCAGGAATGATGGATCGTCGGCGTACACTCGTGGCATTACATCTGTCTTACCCCTCCATCAATCTTTCACAAATTTATCCGTGAAAATACTGCTTCACACCATGATATATTACAGAAGTCATTCTCACACTCACCTTAAGATTTCATGCATGGATGGCTTTTAAAGCATGCATTATGTTCCAATTCACTCCGTATGCTTGCCCTGAAATCCTTCTCCAATTCAACAAATGCACTCTAAAATATTTTTGATCCAGAGATGCATTTCTCAAATATTGTTTTAGGGGCAAACAGGTTATCTGGGTTACAAGTGAAACCTAAATGCATTCGGAAAAGTCGCGAAAATTGCATTTATTTCCCTTGCCACTTGCTATCGAAGTTTTTAACATTTGAAACTTTTAATGTCGCAGATTTATGTACACTTTTGGTAAGCTATTTACTTGTACAACGAATGGTTTAAGTGGATGAGTGGTAGCCTAGTGGGTAGAACGTTTAGCTGCTGGCCGTGTGAGTGTGAATGGTGTTAACCTAAAATGAAATGGCGTGATTGTCATCCGGGTTAAAAAAGGATGGTCACCTAAATCCACCCTAATATTCATGGGAGTCTATGTCCAGGAAATCATGTCTATCAACCGACCCCCTTCACCTTGCATACATGAATTTCACATATAGTGGGGCTTAGGGAGATCAGACTTCAATCCTCGCCTGTTCTACCCAGCCTTCTGATTGATTAGGAGTGCTCTATTAACTTAATTTTTTCTAATACATCCCAAATGAATTAGTTATTTTCGGGGTTGTGGGAAATTGTATTTTTTGTTTTATCATAGATGCATAGACGAGGTGGAAAATACAGAAAGAGAACCGTGTACAGAGATAGCAGGACGGGTTTGCTATAAAATGTACCCGGTATACATGTATGCTAGGTTTCTTTGGAGATTCGTAGCAAGCAGTGATGTGACATGATTTTGAATCTTATATATAACACGCATTATGTATGATTAATGAATATGTTCCAATTCTCTGCCTGCAGTCTACTCACATTTTTCAAATATGCATATTCAGGTAATGTGAGAACTATTTTTATTGTTGCAAATCACGGAATGGGAACAGGATGGGATATATTTAGAAACAAGTGATACCTGTGACTAGTTGGAAGAGAAAACAGAATAGATGTATTTGATGGACCTTTTTGTAAAATTAACGAATCGCGAGTTGTCTTTGCATCTATTTGGTTATTTAATTCTCTATCGGTGTACTCCTGTTTTCATTTGTCATTTAAAATAGTTGATATTTTATTGGAGTGTGCTTTACGAATTTTGTAACCTCAGTATGCTTGAGTTTGTTTTCTCCTGGAAGTTTTCCTTCAAGCATTAATTATTACTAATCGGATATTTCGTCACTTTTTTTGAACATAGATTTTATAACGTATTCAGGATTACGTCGGCTGCAGTGCTAAAAGAGGCGAAGGACGAAAATGTCCCCTCATTCATAGAGATATGAATGTTTTTGACATTATTTAAATTTATAACTTTCTGTGAAACGAATATCGTGCCCTTATATTAATTTATATTAATCAAACTTTGTGCAGTGAAACTTGTTTTTATTGGATCTGCTGCGATCCTCGCTTCCTTTTCAATTAACACGTTAACGACTGCGGTCTGTGCTCAAGGCTGATGGCCTTTCGCATAGAAGTATTAAAGTTTAATATATCAATATATAATTCATGTATTTATTCATTGCACTTTTGACAAATATTTCTTCCACCCTACCGTTTTGTCCAATTCCAATATCAAAGAATCATCCTTTTATTGTAGGAAGACGGCGATCGAGATTTTAGTATAGTTTCGAAGTAAAATTTGTACTCTCATATAATTTACCAAAACAAATCGGCCAAGAATAACTCGTTGAAAAACTTCTTTGACGAGAGAAAATAAACATTATAGCGTTTTTGATTAGCTGGCGTATGTGGAATAATTACGAAAATATTTTCGATTTTCTACTGTCATCTAAATATTTTTTATCAGGTATTATACCACGTAGGGTAGGTTTTGGATGGACACAGCTACTAAATAAATATGTTGTTTCTCCTAACAAAACCCAACCCAATATTCTACTCTACAGCAAGTCCCTTTTCATCTCTGAGTACCCTCTTCCTCCCTTCATCCCGTCCAACATCCCCATCCTGTTCCTTCCCTTTCCTCGTTTGCCTAACATTCTCCCCTCTATCACAGTCTTCAACATCCCACTGCCGGTCAACACCCCCTTCATCCACTTTTCCTGCCTCCATAGGATTGCTCCCAACAAACCCCTCTCTTCGACCACCATACCAAGTACTTCCTCATTTGTTTTCTTCTCTGTCCATTCCACCTTCTCCATTCCTCTCCAAACCCACATTTCAAAAGCCTCCGGTCTACGTCTATCCTCCTGCTTCAATGACCACGTTTCCGCACCGTACGCTCCATATCAAAGCTTTTACGAGTCTTTCCTTAACATCCTTACTCAACGTCCCCGTCATCAACTCCCTCCTCCTTGTGAAAGCCTCTTTGCCTAGCGCAATTCTTCTCCTTACTTCCCTACTACTTTGACCGTGTTGGTCCAAAACACTACCGAGATACGTAAACTGTTCTACCTGCTCTAGTTTTTGCCGTCCTATTTTAATGTTAAGCTTAGCCTTTCTCTTTCTAGAAAATCGCATAACCTTTGTTTTATTAATATTGATTCTCATCCCATACCTGACGCACTGAATTTCCAATTCACTCAGCAATGCTTGCAGCCCCTTGGCTGACTGACAAACTAAAGCTTGGTCATCAGCAAACCTAACTGATTTTAGGAATAAAGAACAAATTTCAGAAATAATTTTCCACTAGATTTTTCACGAGAGTTTAACTCACTTCACTATTTCCACTAGAGTTTAACTCTTAATTAAACTTATCTAGTGGAAAATTATTACTATCTGTTCTATATTTTTTTCGAATTCCATCACGCCACGCCTGAACCTACACAATTTGATTTTACGAATTCCCCGCCGACTTTCATTCCCATCTCTAGTTCTTCCCATGCCTCTTTAAATATTTCCTCCACATATACTTTCTCATCTTTATGATCGATTCATCGAACTCATCATTGACTGTCTATGCAAGCATTCAAAATACGTACGATGATTATTTTAGTGCAAATTTATATTAATGTTTTCCCAATAAAGTTTCCGAATTATTACCTGTATCATTAGATGTGTAAACTCAAGAAAACTAGGTTATTAAATAATTAAGCCTGACTGAATATTATTAATTTAAGCTAAACGTAAACTAAATTTAATTTTTGCCAATAAACTCTATTAATATTTTATGCATATGAATAAAACATTGGCTGGTACTCCATAATACGTAGTTATAAAGCAAATTATGGTTTATTTCGGTATACATATTTGTGCTTTCAAAGCTGAAAAACTAATACGTTGTCAGCACATGTTTTTTCGAATAATGCTGCAGATTGACCAATACGTAATTTTTCCATCACATGAACAAGGTATCAATAAAAGTCCACTGCGTTATTCGCTCATCAAATACTCATTTCACTAAAAATGCACAAAGAAATGTTAATTTCACATTTAAATTAATTCCCAGAATGAAAAATTGGCTCCATAATTTGTTCGAATGATGAATGTGACGTATGATGCGTTAAATATGTGTTTAGAAATAGCATTTATCGTTAACATAGCAGAAACAAAAAAGAAGAGTAGGATATTGCCTTCGTGCTTAGGGCATATACTGGATAAATTAGATAGAGAGCCTCAAAATTATTAAAATTTTTACAGAAAATATTTTTCAAAAATGACCATGTGGGTTTCAATTGAAAGCCATAGGGCATCCACGCGACACGTTATTATACGATATAATTTCACTAATCTTTTAATAAACTAGTGAAAATGTTTGGCCAGATGGAAAAATTAAATTTCCCGGAGGCAAAAATGACCAAAAATAAATGATTTTTCTCGATGTCAAGAGAAATTAAGCTGAGCCTCGAGGTTACGTGGTATCGGCGTCATCAGTGATAAGTGCAGGAAACTGGACTTATCTCCCGTAATCCATGGTTTTCTAATCCTCTTAGTCTTTACCATCGTATCGTTACCTTTTCTGATCCGTCTGCCCAAATCTTAAGCTCCACTCACCTTTCCATAACCTTTTTCGTACCGTTATCCTCTTTTAGATATTTAATAACTTTTTCTTGGTACTCATTTATTTAGAATCTTGTTTACACTTCGATATTCTTTTAAAAAACTTTTCTTCACATCTTGGTCTTTTAGAATGAAACAGAATAAATTAATTTCTTTCCATATCAACTAAATTTTGATCAGTATCTGCATCCGCATCCTTGTGAATTGATGAGAGTGTTCCTATATATATATGTCTAACCATGGTATAATTTAACTGGGGTTTCTCCTGGCATTTTTTATGGGTACATACGCCAGTAATGATGTTTCAACCTGGTGTTAGTTATTATCAAACCCTTCTTACTGAGAGCTCGACTACTTTCTCTGCGAGGTCATTTCTAATTCCAAAACCATACTCCCTCCCACATTCCCCTTCGCCTACCATTGTATTTACTCTCCCTATTACTTGAGGTGGCTCCCTCCCGACAGAGTCCTAAATATTTCTCCTAAATGATAATATAAACCCGTCTACTTCTCCCTCTCGTTTGACTACTTGTCGGTATCTAAACCTTCATTACAACTATAATTGTGAAACTTGCTTTCCCATATACCAATAATATTCTATCACACACCTGTTCAATACTCATTACCCTTTTCCCCAGTTTTTTTATTCAGCATTGTGGCCACTCCACGCTGACTCTCCTCCTTTCACTGTACACTTTTTTTTAACTGAAATTCAGTTATCTCCACTCTCTCCGTCTCATCACATCCAAACCTGAAGTACAAGTATGTATACCTCCTTACTCCATATTCTATTGATGTTTTCTAGCTTCCATTACGTCATAATTTTCCAAATACTCCTAGACCCAATACTAATCGTTACATTTATCTTCTGAGTCTTCTAATCCTCTTCTTTCAGTTCGGTTGTTCTAGGATTTCGCGTGATGACGGCCACGTATGCCATGCTTCTCCCGCTGCCGGGTCACTGGTTCGAGTTGCATAGTTGTCAGGGCTCATGTTCTCTTTGCAAACTTCCATTTTACCGTGGGGATTATAATTGAATTGGCTTCTCGTTGCTTTACTCAATAGTGTTTTCAACGTGACACCATCACTTAAAAAAGTTCACCCCGCTGGGATCAGACGCCTTTGCAGTCGCCTCAGTGAGGAACAAATGCTGTACGGACTCCCGTATCCTTCTCTTACCCTTTGACCCATCTGATGAGATGACCTTACCAAGACCGATTTTCGTTACTCCTACCAGTATGGCTCTAGGGGCCAATTGGATACTTTTCACCTCGTTATGATCGTAGTCAAGGGGGTAAATATATACCGATGGGATAATAAACTACATGTAAATAAGATTGGGATAATAATGTGAGTAAAGGTATTTCGGCTTAGGCTAACTCGCAGTTCACGGGGGAAGGGAACAAGGTGGCAGGATTCACCGATTCATGAGGATTTAATTATATTATGCACAGATTTTGAAAACAAAAAAGATTTGGCGCGATCGACCTTTTTCCTTTGACAGAGTCGGGAAAGTGTTCGGATCCGTCCGCTGCTCCCTATTCGTTCCCAAAATCGGAAGAAAAGACGTAAGACGTGTAATAAGGTTGGACGAAAAAAAATATTTTTCGGACAGGATTCGCAAAATGCAAAAAATCTGCAATTGTTTTCAATATAATTCATGCAGAAAATTTTCTATATTGATTAATACTTATATCTACAAAAGAAATATTGGGCCAAGAGCTCCGAAATTTCTCGGGAAATATCTATTTAATTTCCAAAATCAGGTGTCTGTTTGGGAACAGTATATTGACGTGGATGGAGGAAACAGTCAAAAGAATATTTAACTTCCAAAAAAATACATTTTTAATCCCTCTATGGCTCTAGATTAGAAATTTAAATCATAAGCCAATTTCATAGATCGAAGTGAACGAGGGTGTTGCGCGAATGTATTCAATAAGAAAAAAATAGTTTAAAATCCTCTAGCATTGGAAAACAGACAAAATTATCGCCAATTAATTTAAAAAAATAGGCAAATGAGACTTAAGGCATGATGTAAAGTATATACCCTCTGTCGTTTGAAATATCATGCCCTCTCTAGGCGTGTTTATGGTTGTTTTCGCATGGATTTTCCCACATGTCAAACTTATGGGGCGGTGTGGCATGATTGAATGTATGGTGAACAGATTTGGTATATATTTTGCGTGGGTGATGCCGACCTTAATTGGCGGCAAAAGAAAAATCCAAATGGGAAAAAATTGACATTTTTCGATCCATCCAAGTGTTAAAAGTGCTGTGCAAGAAAACCATTGTGCGCAGGGAGAACACCAATGGATCAAAGTCACGATCCATTTGAAATACTGACCGAAGAGGAATTACAGCCTTCGAAACCTGAGGCCTTAACATTAAACATTCTCAACTTCATAACACGGACGCATTAACCTCATCACTGTTTGCGAAAGCCCACATAATACGAAACGTGAAACTATACTGGGAATCAATGGTATGGGGTTGTCGGAGCTTTTTTCGCTCCCACGCTGCTGGAGGAGATTGGTGAATATCGAACGGACAAATAAAAAGTGAAACGACTGAGCATGATAAAGATCAGGGGAGATTTTAAAAAACTCTGTACGGTAAAGGAGAGAAGCAGGTGGGCCGCGTAAACATAGTGTGACAAGTTGGGTTTGTTGGTAATGTAATAGAGGGGAGCGAAGAAGGAGAGTTCACTCAAAAGAAACCGAAAGGAAAACAAATGGGTGATATAAGAAAGGGACGTAAGAAGACAAAGTAGCTTTCAGTCTGGGAAGAGAATTAGAATTATTGGACAGAGAAGAGTTGAGGGGCTCGGTTCAACATTCTTTAGATTGAAATGCGTACGACAATAAGAAATGGTAGGAACTATGATATGTCTCCCCCTGGATTGGCTTATTTAAAAATAAAAAAAACAGTCTTCAGTCAGTCAAAACATATCGTCTGTCAAGGATAGGGAAAAGAGCCCTAGGGATTTCTTGAAGGGTTAAGCTATGAAAACTAAAAGATTTCTATGATAACATGAAATTCTGAAAACGAAAATACAAACAGATATTCCTATTTTTTCTTGAATGTCAAGAAGGACAGCGAATTCAATATTCAAATCAATCAGTCAATATGATCTAAAATTTTGAAATTAAACAATTATTTCTACCAATATTGCACGTATATTTTTCTCGAGGAATTTAGATGTACAATAAATTATCATGTAACACTATAAAAATTTCGATATTTTTTTATTAGGTAATCTACCGGTTAAGGTAGGTTTTTGGATGGACACAGCTACTAAATAAATAGTTTGTGATTCCTAACAAAACAAAAAATCCAGCATCCTACTCCACATCAGGTCCCTCTTCATCTCTGAGTACTTTCTTCCTCCCTTCATTCCGTCCAACATACCTATCCTGTTCCTTCCCTTTCCTCGTTTTCTTAACATTCTCCCCTCTATCACAGTCTTCAACATCCCACTGCCGGTCAATACCCCCTTCATCCACTTTTCCTGCCTCCAAAGGAGTTCTCCCAACAAACTCCTTTCTTTACACACCATACCAAGTACTTCCTCATTTGTTTTCTTCTCGGTCTATTTCACCTTCTCCATTCTTCTCCACACCCACATTTAGATATATGTTTTCATTATGACTTAGAATTAAGTAACGAGTAATGTAAATTTGAAATAAAAAAAATTTATCCAAAGAAAATTTAGTAACTAAAGCTAGGTGTGTGAGAATGCGTGAACTTTCACTTTATAAATGTAGTTATTTATTCAAGTGTTGACAGTAAGATGATAGGAAATAATTATGGATCGCAGCATAATACCAAAAAGCGACAATCACCTTTTTGAATAGATACTGTTAATGGAAAGAAACAAAAAAAGACAGAGATTGCAAATGAGATATGTGAGATTTTTTTGTGTCCAAGGGGATATTTTTTGTACAATGATTGTGCAAATGTTTTCACGTGAAATTATTGATTCTGAATTATAAGATACGAGGCAAGCGTACAGGCAAGCGCAAAGTAAGGCCTTCATTTTGGTTAATAAAATATTCATTAAATGAAAAGAAACCAAAACGTAAGTGGGATTTTACATTAACCTAATGGTGCTGTAAAAAATTACAAAATGAAAAAATATAAAAAACAATCAATTTAAAATGACCTTTTTTTGTAAATGCACGATGCACAAAGTCAATATTTGTTACATTACTTAACATGCACACCTTAGTGATTAAAAAAATTAAAATGCGTGATAAATAAAAACCTATTTTAATGATATATTAATGGAGAGATGAATTTTAACAGGAATGAATTTCCCGAGGATACCCCACGCAAAAAATATCGGAAATTTTGACACTTAGAGAAATATAATGTACCAGGAATATTCGAAAGGAGATGATCTCAGTAGTCAGTGCGCGTGGTCATAAACTAATTTAAAAACGTTGAAATGTGTTAAAATTTAAATGTGAAGGCGATGGAAACTCTACTGAACAAAGAGAAGGAATTAATGTGTAGTAGTTTCCAATAATAAAGGAAATCAATGGATGGAGTTTGAAAGTAGAGCAAGAATGGTGTAAAAAATTAATGAGATTCGATTTGTGGAATCCTTACTGAATAATAAACTCGCTGTTAATATTTCGAACTCAAAACGGTTTTGCGATTCCAAACCTATATAAGTATATTAACAACTTTTGAAGACGAAATGCTTTGGTTAACAGTCATGCAACATGTCTAGATACTGAAGGATCGATCCATCTCATTCAGAATATTCAAATTGTTCAGGGAACTTGTTTTTCGTAATTATCTCAAGTAAACTTAATTATGCTTGATTTTCCGTGACTCGCTGGGGAACAACAGTGAGTCAAAGGTTTTATTAGTGGTCTGCTCCTAGAAAAATAAAGTTTATACAAGGATTTGCTTTTAGCTACATAAAAGACCTTTGTATGTGGCTAAATGAGGACAAAGGGTGGAAAAAAGCGTGCCTTTTTGATGCCAGTCAAAGGAAATGTATGCAAAGATAAAGTATTCAGAGCGAATACGAAGTTAAATTGTCGTACGCGATCAATATACCAACTCAATAAAATTGCTTTGATTTTGCAAAGGTACATTTCAAGTGTTCGAGTAAAGGATAAAGAAAATGATCGAAGATACGCCATTAGAATTTCCTATTAAAGTATGACAGATTTTTAAAGAAATGCTTTCAGCATTTGTTAAATTGAGTCCACTCTTTGACGTAATTGAAGACAAATACGGAATGGAAGACAGAGAGTATGTAAATTAATCTCCATCATCAGCATCGGAAAGTCAGAGCGAGAATACACTCATTTGAAAATATTTTATCTTTTCCCTTCTGAAAAAGTCACCTAAACACGGCCGTTCCAACGTGTAAATCAAATAATTATGACTGACGAGAAGGATTTTATTTCCCCGACGAAATCCGGCCGCTTGTTTACCATCGAACGAACTTAGATACGTCAAAAGAGGGGGCTGGAACAAGGTACCGTTGAAACACACAAAGGCCCTAAATATTTTATCGAAGCCGTGGGTGAGGGCGGAGGAGAGGGGAGCGGGGGGATGAGTGTGCGTGTGTGTGTGTAAGGGAGACGTTGACATTAGCGTGATTCCCGTGTCATTTTAACTAAACACGGAAGCGTATTTACCGATCCCTCCTTTTCGCGATGGTGGGGTTAGCGTGGGAGGTGGGGGAGTTTAAAAGGACGCTACGATGACGAATGGAATAGAGGAGCATGGTGGAATAAAAAAAAAGGATGAAGAAAATCGAAAATGGGGTGTGAGAGGAGGAAGGAAGGCTGTGGTAGGGGGTGGGGGTTGAAGAAGGGGATAAAGGGGAGGAGGGGGTAAGGCAAACAACGAACAAAACATTGAATGCTATTCGTTACCGTGGTAATGATCAGCTTGACGTTTTCCAACTTTTGAAAGGAAGCGCCGGCAATGTATTTTGGGGTGAGTGGGGAGTTGGGCCTTGGAATACTTCAAGAGGGGTACAGCGCATGTTTTAAAGTATCCGTTACCAGAATTAATTGCCGAACACGAGAGAGAGAGAGAGAAAGGGAGAAAACAAATCAAAAGCGTATCCAATTCCTCGAAAGATTCAAAAATTTCGGAGAAGACTCTGAGGTTAGGCAGAGAGGAGGGATATCTCTATTTGTTAATATTTTTTCTTGTTCTCATTGTGAATAGCATTTCTCTCCCTTGTCTCTTAAATGAATGATGAGACGCAACTCCTTCGCCTAGATTATGATATAGTGTTTTGACGACACACGGCGGTGCTATGATTAAACCAAATGGGGAGTGTCGATTGTATTTTATTTTGTTTTCGAGGATTATGGAAGCGTGAATACTCGCTCACATTTGTGGTGAAATTCGACGAGAGGCTCAAAACAATAGTGCTGCGCATGAGAGAATGAAAATCATCAAGGCAACGCGATGCATTTAGTCACATCGGGCGTCGCTTTGAATTCTTTGAAATCGGAGCACGTAGACTCCGCTCATAACGAAAAGTTTCGCGTTTCTGTTTCTCGTTCTGTGATAGAGCCATTTCATTATTCATACATCGTCATCCAATGTATTATATACAGATGCACTTCCTTGACGTTTAATTTTATTGTACCATAAACAAGGAGAAACTTAGATAATTGGCGAAATGAATCAGTGACATTTTACAGGCTGTTATGATAATTCAATCACAAATAGAAATCTACATGCACATCTTAAAATTCTCCCGAAATTAATCTACGTTTTCAGAATTATTTTTGCATGAAACATTTGCAAGATACATTTTATCTCTTTAGGAAAATCATGAAAATCTTTCATAAAGTCACTAGCCATTGACGTAAAATATCTCGTTTCAAAGCTGCAAATATCTCCCTTTGTGGGATATTTAAAATGTTTTAAGGACATTAATGTATCCGTTCGGATTATACACTTTGCATATAGACTCTAGCTATCGGCATAGTTTCCTCAGTTAATTAGAGCGTGTGACATAATGGTAAACACTCAGAAAAAATTGTTCCTAGTGTATCTATTTGTAAAAACCTACTAACCAATCCACTCAAATGTAGCCTTAAATCCATGACAGAGTAAAACCCGCGAAAAACTATATCTAATGAAAGGCAAGGGCAGTAAGTTACTATTTATGTAAATACGTAAAATATTACAAGTAACTAGTTTTCTTAGAAGCTTCTATTATGCTCTAAGCAGCGTTTAAGTTTTATAGTTCACACGCTAAATGCCAATGTATATCGTTCAAAAATAAATATTCCAGATATACAGTAGTCTATATTTGAACAAAATAAATATAAATGAGTCAAAAATTCTAGTTACTTAGTTAAGTATTCGCTGTTATTCAAAGAATAATCTCTAAATTTCGTCAAAATCATATGAATTAGCAGAAATATTATTCTTCGTTATGAAGCATTAGGTCTGTTAGGTAGAAATAATAGCCGGGCGCTGTTATCTCCAATTATGACAAAAAGCAATGAAAGAATAATCGAAAAACTTCAATGATAGTATTTTTTACTAAGTCCTATAACATTATGCATGAATCGTTCAGCGATTACTTAGCGTAAATGACGGATAAATATTAAATCGCGATGAAACAGAGAAAAAAAACATGCGTGTACGAGTATTTGTTTGTAAGCTTTGATACGGTTTTCTCGACCAGTTTAAGATCGAAGGAATATGAGTCTAATCCTCCACATTAATTTTTAACATGACATATATAGAAAATAAGTCGTACATTTCGCCACATATGAATTTTCCGCTGAGAAAACCCAAAAGTTTTTTAAAATTGCAATCATAATTCTGAAGTTCAAAGCATAACTAAATTCGTACTTATACGATTACAAGGAAATTTAACATGCAGTAATAACTTAATTTTTATCATGGAGAAGAACGAAAATCTAGCTAAGTGCAGGGATATGAAACACATTCAATCTCGCTTACACACATTTCAGGCCATAAAATACATGTCAAGTAATATCGTTTCGAGTTGGATCTGGTAAAAGATATGCGTGCAAGCTACTTACTGCACATTGAAATAAAACTAATTAAAAACCAATATCCGCTTCCATATATCTGCAATGCCTTACGTCTCACATTATTTCCATGTATTTACGACCTTGATCTTATGGGAGGGCTTACGAGTTTCAACGACTAATAAAGAGAGAGTTCTGAAGGCGGGACTAATGAAAATTACTCCTGATCCGTGATTGCAGGTGCTTTTAGAAGGAAGTCCTTGATATTGATGGAGGATTGAAATGTGTAGGTAAGCAAAAGGGAAAATAGGGAGTCGGGTTTACAAACAGGAAGAGAAAACACAATTCTGGAGGAGAAATATTTTCATTTTAACTTGCAACTGATTTACACCACGTTAAGAGCCGGTATGCATGGAAATATTTAGGTATATCGTACAGAGAAATGAACTACATAAAATAATGGTTACACCTAGATATAGGAAAATAGTCATAATTGCACATGGTCTTCAAAGAAACGATGGGCAATGGCGCAAAAGTAAATCTAGTAGAGTCACCGTTGGGCTTCATACAAATGCGAGAATTTTATTGCAAAAACTATCATTTGCTAACGCAAGTTAAACTAGACACTACGATGCAAAAATAAATCGCGCACCCGAATTATTTTTGCGCTTTAAAATTCTGCTCTTGAAATCAACACATTTTTCAGGAGTGGTTTTCGAATTGGGTCGAATTCAAAGATTTATTGCTCTTAAAATTTGTAGAAAAATCCAAAAGAATAAAAAACGTAAGAGGGGTAAGAAAAATGAATATAGAACCGTAATTCTGAGCGAAAAGCGAGTATCAGAACATAATCGAAGAAATTATGGTTAAGGGCTACGGGATGGGTGCAATGGAAGAAAAGAAAAAAATATTTTAAAAAGGGATAGCGAAAGTCTCAAACAAAACAATGGGAACAATGAATCAGAAAAGGATGAGGAAGCTATTGATTGCAAAAAGGACGATTCAACAGATAGATCAGACGAATAAATGGAAGAGCGCAAAGGCGGAATTAGGAAGTTGAGGGAAGATGGAGCTATATAATAAACTAAGGCGAGCAATAAATAGGACGAAAGTAACTTGGTGGTAAAAGCTGAGAGAGGATGCGAAGAGTTTTGAGAGATTTAAAGGAGGCGTTGTGCAGGAGCGTGCAATAATTTTCAGGAAGAAGGAAAAACCGTTCGCAATATCAGAGATATGAAGGGAAGTTCATGCATAGAGGCAATTATGGATTCAGGAAAGATGGAAAGGATACATTTAAAAACTCAATGGTAAATATTTCGAGTGAGCAAGTTTTTGATGCGAAAAGAAAATGACGTCGATTAGGATAGTTTAGATTTAAGCACAACTGATAAAACCGTGATAGATTAAGGACTAAGGGAAATGAAAAAAGACAAAGCTACGGTATAAATTGATGGCATTACTACAAAAAAGCTCAATCGTCTAGGAAAGTATGGAAAATAGAATTTTGATGGGCTTATTCGTAGCGTTTGAAGGTAGAGGATGAAATTTAGTCAGAAGATCTGATAGAATAATGAGGGGAGCATTATGTGAGAAATGGGGGACAGCTTAAAGCTTGATTTCGCGCGTGCTGTAGATATGATAGTACTTTTAGATTAATAAATAATGCGATGGTGAATAGTTCGAGTTTAGATTGGGGAAGGGTAATTTTTATGCCACAGCAGTAATGAGATAATGGTAAGAGAGGACTATAGAATACAACCAGGATGTTTTTGCTGGTGAGAAGCCGTTCGGAAACGGCGGACTTAAAGCTGTGGGATTGGAGAAAAATGGGAAATATGAAACCAACAGGAAGGAAAACGGGTAAGAAAAGTTCTTGGAATGGTAGGGGAAAGGAGAAAGTTGGTGGGATTAATTCGGAGAAGGCCGGAAAAGTGGTTGTAAGGATATTGATTAGTAGTGGAATGGTAAGAGAGTGGTATGGGGGAGAACGCTGTTTAAGAACGGTAAAAGGAGGGAAAAAGATTAGGCTCCTCGGATAGGATGGAGGGAGGTAGAAGGGATGTGAAATAAGAAAAAAATTTAGTGTAGCTGATTGTGTTGCGATGCTTCTTATTTCGATGCGTGGGGCTTAGAGGTGAAGTTAATCACGTCTAAAACGTTGATGACCAAGAAACTACTGCTAAATTCAGAGATAACCATGGACTTACTATTAATTTATTGTTTTTTTTCCTGAACCATGATCCCTCTAATAGCACGAGCTTTGAAGATTATTTCGTGATGAGTCGGATGTGGATTAATAAGAAGAACCTTATTATATTTATACTGATACTTCGTCAACCCTGGTTATCAGTTTCATTCGGTGACAGAGTCACTTCATTTCCTTACATGCATACTATCAATCATCACATAGCCTTTATGGCATCACGCATAGTATATATTCACGAGTGATATTCGTTATGTCTTCTTGCAGTTATGGAATCCCTGTTTGGTAGGAATGTAGAAGAGGGAAAATATCGCGGATTTGTTTGCTTCGTGGATTCTTAAAAGGCGTTTGAATTCTTTGAATTTTGAAGGCGTTTTCATTAAGCAGAAATATATGAACGTATTGAAGATGAATGGAGTGAATTGGAGAGTTATGCGACTTGGAACCGGTACATGTCCCAGATTTCACAGGTATGAGTAATTGATATCACCCCGTCGGGATGGGATACCGGCAGTGGTAAGAGATCTATCATCAGTCAGTTAGCGGAGGAAATGATGAGAGATTCACGGTTAGGACTGGAGATAAGAATGGAAGTAGGTGGGTAAGTGATAAACTCAGTAAGATTTGCGAATAACCATGTATAGTTAGTGAATTTATAGAACCAGTGGGAATGATATGGGATCATGATCAATCATAAAAATTAGGATAATACATTTTAATTAAATAGACTAAACGAACAATGAATTAGAAAGTTATACATTAAAAACCACTATTCTGTAACCTTATTTCATTTTGACGAAATTTATGATTTCAACAATCCTATGTTCTAATTATTATTTAATTTACCCATTCGCAAGTTCATTTCTGGAGATAGCCTCTAAGAAATCATCATCGTCCATCGTGCTTTTTTATATCTCACACAAATCATTAATTCCGTACTTTTTTCGCCCTTCAGGCATTGTAGAATCATCCCCCATAATCTTTCGATGGAAATAATTATTTTAATTGGAATATTTATGCATGCTCATGCTATTTTACATCAGTTTTATTTTCTATTCCAGTATTTTACTCGTTTCAGTGTTTCCGACGGCTCTCAATTTCCTTTGATCCACCCCGACCATCCCGAGTCCTTCGCGGAAACTCGGGTGGATATATATTTAAAACCCAAAGGTGATAACTTTTGAGTCACGGCCGGTAGGGGAGATTCCCGCCGCGCGGGTCGCACTTACACAATTCTTCCTACCCGTCCATCCCCTTTCACGCAACACGAGTAACCGTTTCAATTATTGCCTTATCGGCGGGGATGCAAAGCCGGCGGGACGCGGAAATACCGAGCGCGTCCCGTGGGCATTTGAAACAGCACCGCCACGACTTAACGGGGGAGCGAAAGAATAAATCTCCGGAGGGTTTCTCTCTTGGGGAGGATGGGGTGTGATAAAGGAGGGTGGGGGGGGGGGAGGGAGAGGCTGGCGAGGGTAAATGTTGAGGGGAGGGGAGAAGGGTTAGAGTGGTGTACCGACGGGCGAAATATCGGCGACGCTGTCCGAATTGGCAGGAATGGGGGAGGAGGAATCCGACCCGGCAGGCAGAAAACCTCAGGAGCGAGAGCCCCTGCCTCAGATACAGCTAATTTACATCGCAGCTCGCGTGTGTCGTGAGTGTGGGGGGGGGGGATGGGGCGGTGGTGTGTGTCGGGGAGCAGGGAGTGACAGGAGGCGATGCGGAAAGGTGAACGGCAACCGGGTGGGAGTGGGAGAGAGAGGCAAGAGTGATTGAGAGTCAGAGGAGGAGAGGAGGGATTGAAGGGAACCGAAATAAAGTACATTGTAAGAATTAAAACAAAAAGGAACGACAAAACAGGTATACAAATAAATTTTCATCCTTTCTTTCCTATCCACCGAAATTTATAAATTTCGTGCATGACTTTATTCGTTTCTTCTTAGTAATAATCACACCTGTGGCAACACTACTATATTAATAGTTCACGGCAAGTTCAAGGCTGCTGAAAAAAACATTCTTTATTAAAGATTTTTTTTACTCTCCCTGTCTCAAGTAAATGGGAGGTAAACTATCAATTTTCGGTTTGGAATCTCAGAGGCTGGTCAAAGAAATTGCAACATTTCTAAGAATCACATGGCGCGACGTAAATCATCGCAACACTCAATACCACAATGAACTATGGCTCAATTTCACACACTAACTGCTTACCTTTATCAGGTTCAGCATTCCTTATCATTTCTACCCTCTAATTCGCATGCCTAAAACTATTCCCTCTGTCATGGTATTCAACATCCCATTTCCACTGAGTATTCCGCTACTTTTCCCTTAATTTAAATATCCTGTGGTTTCATGGCTTTCTCTCGACACACTCTCTTCTTCCCTATCATGCCCAGAAATTCCTCGCTTGTTTTTCCTCCCGTCACATTCTTAAGGGAAAGATTCTTCTCCCACTGACGAAGACATATGGACCGTTGAAACGTTTACCTTTCAGTGTGTGCTCTTTTATGTCAATTTCTGTTTTCATATGCCACCCCGCATTTACGTATTTGGTTTTGCCACTTGCTAACGTTTTCCATAATATATACTCGCATACGCATGCACAAAATTTCGTATGCTATAGATTTTTAATACAAACACAAACTCACGCACGCACAACTAAAACTGCACGTATGCTAATATGTGTGTGTGTGTATGCATGTACGTACGATATGAGGAGCACACAAAGATAAGGAGAGAGAATCGGAGATGAGCGCTATTGTGTGTATTCTTGGCTGAGAGACTTTGAGGAGAGAGTGTAGCGAAGTGGGGGAGTGGATGGGTGGATCGGCCGTTGGTGGGGGAGAGCGAGGAGGCCGTGGCCCTCCGCGTAGAAATGAGTAGCACGTCGAATGTTATTCGTTGACGTGCCAACAACAGAGAAAGGGAAGCCTTTCGCGGAGGGAAGGATTTTGGGGCGGGCGAGCGCCGGGAGTGGGAGCGGTGGGGGCAATGAGGAGAGAGAAGGATGGATGGAAGGGGGCTGATGGGTGGGGCGGCGGTCAAACACGGGGGAGAGCAGGGAGTGGGGCTGACGGAACGGATGTGGAACGGATAGATTAAGGGTGGGGAGCGGATAGGAAAGGGATAACGAGAGAATGTGTGCGTGTGTGTGTGTATATATATATATATATATATATATATATATATATATATATATATCTATATATATATATATATATATATATATATATACGTGGAATGTTAGGACAATGATGAGGACAGGGAAATTGGAGAATGTTAAGCGAGAGATGGAAAGGGGAAATATAGATATTTTAGGTCTATGCGAGGTGAGATGGAAAGATAGCGGGGATTACTGGAGTGATAAGTATAGAATAATATACAGCGGTGGGGACGAGAGCCAACGAGGGGTTGCCATAGTATTAAATGAAGAGGTAGGAAGAAGCGTAGTCAACATACAGCAGGTAACGGATAGAATACTACTAGTGGAGATAAAATCAGAACCGACGAACTTAGTTATTATTCAGGTATACATGCCACCGAGCAACCATAAGGAAGAAGAGGTCGATAAGATATACGATCAGTTAGAGGACATGATCGCGTGTGTTCCTGCAGGGAAACATTTGATAGTGATGGGGGATTGGAATGCGACGGTAGGCGAAGGAAGAGATGGTGATGAGGTGGGCGACTACGGTTTGGGCACGAGGAATGACCGCGGGGAGAAAGCAGTTGAGTTCTGCAGGAGACAGGGGTTAGTCATCACCAACACTTGGTTTAGACACCACAAAAGACGCAGGTATACATGGAAAATGCCAGGTGACTCAGGAAGATATCAGCTAGATTATATCCTGGTTAGACACAGGTTTAGGAATAGTGTGATAAATTCCCACAGCTTTCCGGGAGCGGATGCGGACTCAGACCACAATTTAGTTGTTATGAAATGTAGCGTACGTTTCAAAAAGATAAGGCAGGGGCGGCGAGTTAGAAAATGGAATGTAGAAGCATTAAATGGGTTGAAAAGGAAGGAATACAAACAGGCGGTAGAGAAAATCATGGAGGATGGTAAAGGGCTTATTACTATCGAAGAAAAATGGGAAATGATCAAAAAAGGGTTGTCTAAAGCCGCAAAAGACACTATTGGAACCGTTAACGCTAAAAGGACTAGGAAACCATGGATCACGGATGAGATGATTACAAAGATGGATGAGCGGCGAAAATGGAAGAATATAAATACAGAATTAGGCAAAATGAAGTACAAAGAATTGAACAATAAATTGAGGCGGGCAACAAATAAGGCAAAAGACGCATGGTGGAAGACGCAGTGCGAGGATATGGAAAGTCTCCAGAGGAAGGGTGAAATCGGTGCGCTGTACAGCAAAGTTAAATCGTTATCGGGAAGTAAGAAAGGAAGAGCTATGCTAACAGTTAGAGATAAGGCGGGTAAGGTAATAGTTGACGCAGGAAAGATCCAAGAGAGATGGAAGGAGTATATAGAAGAACTGTATAGTAAAGAACTCAGACCAACACAGTTAGACATTGAAAAAGAAAATGACGTAGAGGAAGACAGCTTAGGTCCAGGCATACTAGACAATGAGATAGAAAGGGCATTAAGGGAGATGAAACTAAATAAGGCCGTGGGGGTAGATAACATTCCCGTGGAACTTTTAAAATGCTTAGGAAAATGTGGGAGGAAGAGGCTATATGGGCTGATCCGTAGCATTTATGAGGAGGGAATCTGGCCGGAAGACTTTGTGAGAGCAGTTTTAGTTCCGATTCCGAAAAAGGTAAAGGCCACGTCATGTGAGGACTATAGGACAATTAGTTTGATATCCCACGCAGCTAAAGTTGTTCTCAGGATCATAAACAAAAGGATAGAGAGTAGGGCAAATGGTTACTTAGGGGATGATCAGTTTGGGTTTAGGAAGGGGAGAGGTACGCGTGATGCCATTGCAGTAATGAGATTATTAATCGAGAGGAATATAGAACACAACCAGGAGGTATTTGCCTGTTTCGTAGATTTCGAAAAAGCGTTTGATAGAGTGAATTGGGAAAAACTAATGAGTATTCTGCAGAAAATAGGAATAGATTGGAGGGAAAGGAGGCTAATCCGCAACCTGTACATGTCTCAGACTGCTCAGGTGAGGGTGGGAAACGGGGAGTCAGGATGGGCAGTGTTAGGAAGGGGTGTAAGGCAGGGTTGCCCATTATCACCGTTGCTGTTCAACCTGTATGCAGAGGAAATGATCAAAGAGGCATGGGAAGAACTAGAGGTAGGAATGAAAGTGGGCGGGGAATTCGTAAAATCAGTTAGGTTTGCTGATGACCAAGCTTTAGTTTGTCAGTCAGCCAAGGGGCTGCAAGCATTGCTGAGTGAATTGGAAATTCAGTGCGACAGGTATGGGATGAGAATCAACATTAATAAAACAAAGGTTATGCGATTTTCTAGAAAGAAAAAGGGCAAGCTTAACATTAAAATAGGAGGGCAAAAACTAGAGCAGGTAGAACAGTTTACGTATCTCGGTAGTGTTTTGGACCAACACGGTCAAATTAGTAGGGACGTAAGGAGAAGAATTGCGCTAGGCAAAGAGGCTTTCACGAGGAGGAGGGAGTTGATGACGGGGTCTTTTAGTAAGGATGTTAAGAAAAGACTCGTAAAAACTTTGATATGGAGCGTAGCTATGTACGGCGCGGAAACGTGGTCATTGAAGCAGGAGGATAGACGTAGACTGGAGGCTTTTGAAATGTGGGTGTGGAGAAGAATGGAGAAGGTGAAATGGACAGAGAAGAAAACAAATGAGGAAGTACTTGGTATGGTGGGCGAAGAGAGGGGTTTGTTGGGAGCAATCCTATGGAGGCAGGAAAAGTGGATGAAGGGGGTGTTGACCGGCAGTGGGATGTTGAAGACTGTGATAGAGGGTAGAATGTTGGGCAAAAGAGGAAAGGGAAGGAACAGGATAGGGATGTTGGACGGGATGAAGGGCGGAAGAAAGTACTCAGAGATGAAGAGGGACCTGGTGTAGAGTAGAATTTAGGGTTGTGTTTTGTTAGTAGCCACAAAATATTTGTTTGGTAGTTGTGTCCATCGAAAAAACCTACCTTAACCGGTAGATTACCTTTAAAAAAAAAAAAAAAAAAAAATATATATATATATATATATCGATAATGTAGGAGCACTCACGAGAGCAATGTAACAATTGGACGGCACAATAGAACTCCAAATAAAATAGTCTGACCTGAAGAAGGCCTCAGAGAAGGCCGAAAGCTCAAAAAATCTAAAATTTGCCCTTTTACTTGGTATCTATCATTTTATATTTTTTTCAAGAGAAGGATGGGATATATATATATATATATATATATATATATATATATATATATATATATATATATATATATATATATACACACACACACAGAGACGGAGAGAGAGAGAAGTGTGGAGAGAGCGTGTGTGCAGGAGGAGAGAGCTATCGAAATGAGGGAAGGGTTTAGCTAGAGGGATGAGGGGAGGGCGTCGTGTGGGGGTGGAGAAAAATGGCGGACCGAAGGGTCTTCCAGTCTTGTGTGTAAGGCTGCGGCAACGAGGGATACGGGATAGGGGTGGGAGGATGAGTTTCGAGAGGGGGAGAGGGGATTGGAGCGAAAGGGGTGCGAGTGGGCGGGGGGGGGTGGAAGGGAGAGAGAGAGAGAGAAAGGATGTGGAGTGGGACGGTTTGAGCGGTGGCCCGAGAAAAGGATAGGGGTCTTCGCATCTCATCAATAATCCAAAACGAGAAACATCCCCGCTCCTCTCCCTTCCTTAACCCTCCATCCCCTTCACGTCACCCTCCCACCCCCATTCCACCCACCTCCACACCCCCGAACCCCCCTTGGTCGTCGAAGTGTATAAGACTGGCCGGACGGTTGCACACCGGAGGCACGAGGGGGTGTGGGTAGGGGGAAAGGAGCGGGGCCCTTCCCGCGGGGGTGGACTGTGTTTGTGGGGGCGGGAGGGGGCTCCGGATGAAGGGTTGGAGTGAAGGGCGGAGGGGAAGAGAATGAAGGGTTTTGCTCGCGGAAGCGGAGAGGTTGGGTGGGAGCGGTGAGTTCGTGGGGGGGGGAGGTGAGTTGAGGGGCTTCTGGAGGGGGCGGAGTGGGCGGCGGTCGGGAAATGGGACGATAGAATGGGGAAAATGATGCAGGACGGGTCTTTTGAGGACTCGGGGGCAGTTCCAAGGAGTCGCGCGTGAAATGCGGGGAGGAGCACTTTCCCTTTGGGCGGTGGTGATGGATTATTTCTCTCTCACCCCTTCCCCCCCCTCCCCTTTAAGTCTCCTCTCTTCCTCACGGCCCCTTACAAGGCGAGCGAACACGACCGTCCTCGGTGGCAAAGAAATTTATACAAATTCCCACGTCACGTTGCTTGGAGAAAAAAAGAATTAACCCTTCAAATCGTCAAAGGGCGATATATTGTTTTTTGATGCCCGTCACAGATGCGCCTCCAAAGATTTTTCGCCGTTGGAACAAGTTTCTCATTATGCGAGCCACGTGTTTGCTATGATGAGAGAGATAATCTTTTTTAATTTCATAATAATTTCAATAATTTACTCGTGTTTTCTTGTTCTTATTTTTAAGAAATTTCCAACGGAATTTCATAACTACCACTGACTGCTTGCTTCAACGAATGAAATATCGCAAGTCAATGTGTTTTGCGTGCGATCTATACTTAAGGATAAACGTGGATCCAAAAATGCTAAAAATAATACGTATCTGGAAACAAGAATTAATTCAATAATTGGTGCCTTCGATGTGTCTGTTGTATCTGGTTTTAATTTCATAAGTTGGTGAAATGATCATGTTGGTTCTGTTATGTTAAAGGAATACAATAGGGAATGACTAAAATAATTATGTTCTCATTTAATGACCCATATTTGATATACTTCTTTAGCGGTGTCAATTTGTGAACCTATTTTAGTACGATGGGTTGCGATAAAATCTATTCAGAAGTCTAAAGCTTTGTCTATTCATTTTCATATTTATTCATCTTTCATGGAACATGCTTCTCGGTGTTGACAATATATTTGTGTGAGTGGAAAATCACTGATTGCTAACTCCCAGGGTTTGATTGTATTTGAGTTTCAACCCAGTATAAATAAGTTTATTTATTATCAGAAATTGAAATGGTCACATTTGGTTTATTTAAGTTCGTAGCCTCAAATTTAAGATCGTGAATTTAGAAATCATGGGTTTAAAAAGTTCGAATCGACCAAAACGACGAAGCGATTAAAGATAAAATGGAAATGAAATGAAATAATGTACTTGGTAAACAAAGTACAAAGTAAATTATTTTATTTCATTTCAGTATGCTATGCAAATTCCATAAAGTTACGCCTGAGACAACAAATAAAATGGAAAGTATTTGGAAAAGAGCCCCACCTCCATATTGTCATTTTTGAAGTGTATATAACGGTTCGAAACGATAATTGATAGATACAGGTATTAATGTGCGGCATCGGAAAAAAATGAGATTTACTCAAGTCTTGCTCGCAGCTAATTCTCGTAAGTTTCATTCCGTTAATTTGATTATTGCTACAACTTATATTCTGTTCATATCAATCCCTTGATTTCATGAAATGTATACTCCGAGTCTAATTTTGCATTATGGATTTTGAGGAACATCATTGTTGCATTGAAATGCATATTAGCGGATGACCCCGTTAAAAGTTACTGTTGCGGCATCTCCCGCAGTTTCTTTGGAAACATCATTGGCATTCTACCTATGAAATCTACACTTGGAAGGTCCCTTAAAAGTATAATTATTATGCTTCCCGTCAAATTTCTGTGGTTTTCCCTACTTTCAATTTTTCTTTAGTTCATCATAATTTCTATTTGAATTTCTTCCGTTTTATCTCACTTCCTCCGCTTTAATTACCTAACAAGCGTTTTTCTATCCCGGCCTTAAACATTAACTCTCAATATCCTTCCCTCCACTTATTCCTTCCTCCTTAGAAACTCGTCCGGTAACTTTTCTCTCCCATTACATTTGAAACTTCTTCTTAAATTTTCCTATTTAACCAACTTTTTAGTTTCTCTGTTCACATTTATATCCACATATAACAAGCCTCTATTTTTTTTATTCATCCCCTTACCTAAAAAGCAGGTTTCAGATCCATAGAGCGGTATGCTCCATGTCAAAGTCTTTAATAATTTGTCCTTAAAAATTTTGCTCAGTGTTTCTGACAGCAAAATCCCTTTGCATTAAATATAATTCTTTCCCCCAAGTTAAGTATTCTCCTCTAGTCTGTACGACTACGCCAGTTTTCCTCCAAAATTCTGCTAATTACGAGAGTTTTCTGCAACTCATACTTTTGTGTTTGACTTATTCTTCCTATTTATCGAGGTTCGTATTACTTGGGTTCCCTCACGGTATTACTTTTACATGCTATACATCTCGCATTAGTCCAAAGCACCCATCCATATCCTCTATTTTATTACCATCCTGTGCCCATTCATCTCATTGTGGGTCAATGCATGTCATTGTTTGAATGTAAAGAAGGCGAGGATATTTTTGTAGGTAAATATCTACTAACTTTTTAAATATTTCTCATGGCTAAATATGTACATTTCAATGCTGGGGGTACTGTCTTGGGATACATATTGAAAATTAACGTCTCAAATATGCCATTTACAATAATGCAAATAAATAAAAAGCATTAGAAACGAATTTAAATTGGGGGCATACTCACTTCTTGTGGAATGCAGCTTATCATCCGTTCTCCTATGGTATCGTAAATTTCTGGGTTAAACCATATTAATTATATTACACAATTTCATCTCTGATTATTGTTTAATATTCTAATGATTCCTTTGGATTTTGATACCCATTTTCCCCTGAAGATGTTCGAAAGTTCAATTTGCCTCATTCCAAATGAATTATGTGATAGTAAAATCTGGATAAAGGTTGTGTCGACCAATGGTATATTCAACCATTGGTTGACATTTCGTCCAAACTACTCGTAACTTAACGTAACGTAACAAACTAACGTAATTAGTCGTAAAATTACGGAGTGAAGGAGTAAAATGGCCAAAGAAATGGAACAAGAGTTGTATTAAACTTTAAGGCGTGCTATAGGATAAATCTTAAAAGATTGGTTGAAAGAAAATGTTGTGAGAGATGTGGAGAGATTGAACTTAAAGACGCAGTTGAAGATTCCAAGCAGAAACGGTCGGACTCATTTGTTCTAATGTAAGAGAAGATTGCTCAAAGAAATTTTCTTCAGTGATTTTATTTTCAAACTTTCCATATTCTAGTGCTATGAAGACTATTGAGCACGGGCACTTAGCTGGAAAAATCCTAAGCTTTTCTGTCCGTGATATTAAATCAGCGACTTGAGGCACAGGTTTTGCATAATATTTTATATAAAATCAAAACTTTTATCACTTCTGCGGTCATTGATTTGACCAATTTTTTTCGAGTGTTCATATTAAATATCGATGAATACATAGAAAGCAGCGCACATCAAATAAAAGTTGAGTTTTAAATTTTAAGTACAAAAATGAAGTACACAAAACTACGGGATGAAATTAGTTTAATTAAATAATTCCTCACCCAATTGTGAAAATTTTAGAACTGAGAATTTATAATTAGACAAATTTAGAACTAATTCATTAGTAGCATAACCAAACGTAATAATGGCGCACTATTCGATAATAAGTATGGTACACAGAAACAAATGCATGAGTCACATAGAATTACTTTACTAATGAGAGTAATAAATTACTCCGATACGCCAATTACCGTCTAAATGGAAAATAGTAGTAGGAAACACACTAAATGCAATTGAAATAATGGTAATTACGCCGAGTAAAACGAAACAAAATACGCTAAATTAGACATAATTTAACTGCCTGTTAATATATTGATAAACCTCACGCCGAAGTACGAAGTGTAATCCTTAATTAATTAGGCTACATTATATTTTGGGGACAATTACACCGAAATTATATCATAATTTGTTCATTAAAATTCAAATTTAAAGTCCAATTAAATGAATCGCAGTGGCTATATTCTACCGACTAAGTAAGTTATGCCAGTAATGCGAAATGATAATTAATTTATAATAATGGCGTGTTATCGTAATGGTATCTGGGAATTATAATGCACCTCTCGTTCCTGAGTACTTAAATTCACCTTTCTAATCTCAGGGGATTTAGAAAGCGCTTTACGTTTGGGTGATCTCCAAAACTTATTCGGTATGTATTTTTTGCAAATTAATCGAGGGCTATTAATATATCGACGAAAATAAACAAGTGAGATAACAAATTCATCCTTAATCATAATAATAAAATGTCTTTATTGGGGCGAGATTGAGATTATATAGCCCCCTCTTTCACCAAACCACTCGACGTATACATGCATTGATACGTCAGCAGCCATTACAACAGAGGATGTAGAAAGTTGTACTGAGAATATAGAAAAATAAAATATATTTAAAATAATGATCACAAATGAAATACATGCTACATTGGGCAAAACATTGGGTGTAGTGTGAATATATATATATATATATATATATATATATATATATATATATATATATATATATATATATATATATATATATGATCACATTTGTGGGAAAAGCATAAGGATATGTGAACTGATATCCTTAACTAAAGAAACCCACTGTAGGAAAACATCCACACAGGAAGGGGGACATGGAAAACCTGCGAAACCTTCTGAAATATGACCAATATGAGGATACCTTATATCCTTGGTAATATCATCAATAGGATTTCTTTTGGCTTCAGTCAAGACACAATGCGATTATTTTATCACCTATTATTTCAACTTATACCATTTCTCACGTTGCTCTCCCCGCTAAGTATTTGCTAACTGCGCACTTAAGTGAATATTTAGTTCTTTATATTTTAATCGTTCGGTTTGTCGTATCGATCAATGAAGGGAATACTGCGCCCATCATATTTCCAATCGAAATTTCCTTTTTCTGTGGAAACAACTCGACGGATATTCACTCTTGAATGATCACGATTTTAAGATTCGTATCTATAAGCCTTCGGGTTCGGAATAAGGGGGGCACGTGTGTAATTCATCTCTCCACATACTTCGCCTATATAATTATGGAGTCATTGGGGGTACCTCCCGGAGTGTTTAGAGATATTTGCGGAAAGTTGTCCGAAAAAACTTAACTTTATCATCCTTGATCGATAATTGTGCGGGAAGGAGCCACGTTCAAAGGAGAGCGACATCGAAACTAATGGGACGGAGACTGAGGAGTCTGGTGCGCCACTTTCAATCAAGGATGCATTGCCTCCATACATGCCACCTCCACTCAATGTAATCTTGAGCCAATGCTTCCTGGGTAATCTATTGTGCGCCTCTGCATGTACTATATAGGCTGTGATGATTTGTCTCGCTAGATTCCAGTGTTGTTCGACAAAAATCTATACAGGAAGTCCCTTTTTTACATAATTAAAGATAATTTTGATTTTATTTAAAAATTTTCAACAGGTATAAGATATTTACGTTGAAAGCTTACTGAGTTCGTTACACATTCTTTCCCAGGTAAAAATCACGTTACCAAGCAACTATTTCATTTCATTTTTTATTGGTATTTTTCAAAATAATATGTTATATATTTTTTTCTGACGAGCAATGTGCTATGATCACAATTTAAAGACGCAACCTTAAAATTCCAATTTCGCTGATATTTTCATCGTTTTATTTATGAGGTCTCAAATATGTATTCTCTCTTAAGGTTAAACATCTCTCATGTGATCCTGTCAATTAATAATTTTATCTTACCCAGTGTTTTCCATATTCTCTCTCATACGTGACTCTACCCGCCCCTTGAATATCTTTTAAATACGAGACTTATTCTATAAAATATCTAATAAATACTCGTATTTTCTATCAAAGTTAATACCTTTAATCATGAAGCTAGGTTGTCTAAATCTAAGTTTTCAGCAGTCATCCTCTTGGTAATGTGAGCATTTCGTGTGTATCTGTTGCTCTGGCGTTCACTTGTCTCATTTTCGTTTTAGCCAGATAGTGAAGTAGCGAGCACCGCACTGAACGAAAGGACAAGTTGCCGCCTTGCCCGAAAAGGCGAGGCGGAATCCTCGTTCATCGGTGTCCTCGATCATAGGCACCCTACTCGTGGACTAATTGTTCGAAAGCATCAGAAACCCGAAAGTTTGCTCCGACTCCTTAGTGGTACACACGAATTCAGCTCGAATGATTCCCAACCGCCCCGCCCTCTCGACACACGCACGGATCCATCTTCAATTGTAACTCTCGAATGCAAATTGAAAGCTCGATATTTTTCGGCGGAAATCAAGGCCGAGTCCCAAAGGCGCGGTGCGTGGAAACGTCTTTGACGCTCGTGGGCCATCTGCATGGCAGCGCCTATTGTGGAGAGGGAGAAACTTGGGAAACCCATTCAGGGGAGATGAATGGTGGTTTTCCATTGTCATGGACGAAGGTGATGGGCTGAGGGAGGAAGGCGGATGAAAAGAGCCTCTAGGGTGGCAGGGGGAGGGGAAAGACGGAGGGAAGAGCAAAGGGGGTGTGCGAAGCGTCGGGAGGGGTTATCAGGAGGCAGAGGGATATGACGAGTGTTAGAGATTTAAAATCCGTTTCGGTGCCACCAGAACTTGTTCGACAAAGACGCGTACAATAGATGAGATTGTACGTTAGGTGGCCGGGCGTTGCCATACGGGACGGACGGTGACATTTCCACGAATTCCCTCGTCCAATGTCCCGAAGGAAACATATGTATAAATAAATAAACGACCACTCGAAGAAATTGTGAGGACGAGCGAGTCGGTTAACGTAATATTTCGAAGCAAAAACGACTCCGGATTTACGAATGTGATCGTTGTGTGTCCACCCTGCAAACCAATTCGATATCGATTTCCCTTTCCTTGAAGGCTTAATATTATATTTTCCAAGATTTGAATAATTGTAAGCAGAAAATAATTGAGCAGTACATTCCGGACGCAGGAAATATGATTTAGTCACCAGTTTTTGCGAGGAATCAAATCCTCTGCTCGGCGGTACATGTATTTTCAAAACGACTTTTATGGAAAAAAAATCATGATGGTAGACCGTCTAGATAGTTTCGGTAAAATGCAGACCCAGCGATCTTTTTTATTTGGCACATTTTACATCCATTACACGTTTTGATTGAATCCTATTGTTTTAACATCCGATATAATTGTATCACGTACACGAAAAAGTTTGAGTTCATTTATTTTCACAGCGAGAGTAAATTTCTTGCACATTTTTTTCGTAATTACTGAGTAAATGATTCAATCATTTGTAATCACTGTTTTTGCCTCGTGAAATCAAATAATTTCATTGAGCTCTATTTGATTTAATAGATTTTTCATGGGGTCGTGAACCACGCACGAGTAATGATAAGATTAAATATTACATCCCTTACTGAGTCATGAATACCCGGGTTACGTATATCGGCAAAATTCTCGTTATTAGGTTAAATTGATAGGTGTGCGGGCAGGTTTAGATATTTTAAAATGGGGTTAAGCGAGCGGAAAGGCATAAATGTAAAAGAAAAATATATATAAACGGCTTTCGTTGGAAACGCTGGGAATTAGTGCATAGGGCATATATAATCTCATTCAGCAAAGAAAAGTGATGAGAAGAACAAAACACACAAATTCGCTCCAAATATTGGTTAAATTTATGCGAAGTAATTAAATTTTGGGAGATTAATTTGACACGAAGGAATTAATCACAAATGGAATTGAAAGAAATTATAAGGGAGAGTGAGTCGCTCGGGGCTACTTATGTTGCGAATTGGTAAGCTGGATAACTCCGGGTGGAGAAGGGGTGGCAAAAGGGAATAGTATGTATTCATGAGACCGGGTTTGATACCTGACGTCTGTGTATTTCCATTTTGAATCCCTTCTAAATTAATTTGAGCTAATTTGGGATGGTTAAATGAATTACATCACCACTTCAAAGTTAACTGGACTAATGATTGATGCATTAATCAGAGTATCTGTGATTAGACATTCGCTATAATTTCATTACGTCTACGATTAATGGATCTAAAATTACTAGAACACTGAAGAAAAAGCATAGGAGACACTTAACAGTCTTTGCGAGTTGGGGCAGCGTTTTAGTGGTAAGGAGCAGAGATAAAATTTCCTGCTGAATCCCTTCACAGCAATCTTGGCTTGTATTGAAATTCATAGCGTGTTATTTTTAGCGTCTACAATTAAGAAAAAAATATCTTGGCTCATGATGCTAAACCAGGGTATTTCCAATTAAAAATGCAGATTTCAGTAGCATTGTTGCATATATCATTGATTCACTGCAATCTTAAGAGAAATAATAAATATGGACAATACGGACACTTTAAGAGGAAAAAAGGATAGGATGTTGTGGAAGATGTCTGACGAAAAGGATACTGTACCTCATTGCTGAAATATTACGGGAAGGCAAAGAGAAATGGATGGAATGAAACAATGGTAGCAGCCAAGAAGGTCACAGGTAATCGCAGGGTCCCTACGAAGAGGTTTTTTATTTGCTATATACCCTCCACACAACGCTAGGTATAAACCAGTACCCATCCCAAAATTTGGTCAAATTCCAGATTTTGATGAGACAAGACAAAATAATTTTCGGAGAATTAAACGTTTTGACAAATTTTTCAAAGTTTTTTATCCATCTATTATTTAAATTTCTATAGTCCTGTCCAGTTCTCACTCATAAAGTTCTAGCCTATAACATAAGATCCCACAGTAGAGTAACCACATTTTACTCCCATCTCCAGGGTGCGTGCCTGACCAGGCTTGTAAAGAACAGGCAATGACCAAACTCTGATTAATTTATCATGTCTGACCCTGAGATCTGGGTAAATACCCAGAAGTTAATAAGTGCAGAGTTGCTTTTGATCCACCTGTTTTTTAAATTCTAAAATGATTAACTTTAGGACAAATAAATTGAAAACTCCATAATCATACTAGGAATCAATCGGTGGAGTAATTACTATGCTGCGTTTTGCCGATAGCATTAAGTGTAAAATTTACGAAAAAAAGTAACTCTGAAGAGATGGTTTATCACTTAGAGGAAGTCGATGAAAAGTTACACGAAAGGCAAACATAGCCCAAAAATCTTTGGCTGATTTTCTGATGGATACAAGATTATAAAAGTGATCAATTCATCGGAATTGTAAAACGATGAAATTATCATGGTATCACCAGCAAATAAGGCGTTCATCGAGACATAAAAATATCCTCTCATCTAAAAATTAAGCTTCAACATTGAAACACTAAGACGTGACATTTTAATCTAATTCTCTACGAGCAGTGGTGGTAAAAAAAAGAAATTAGGATCGTATTAAATATGATTTTTACAAAGGGGATGGTGACTATAAAACTAATGAAAACGGAATACGGAACGGGGGAACGTTTCCGAATGCGGAAGAAGAAAGGAGTTCATGAAGAACTTATTGCGAAGAGGTTGGCAGAAGCCCATCGGACCCATTCTGAAATAGAATAGTTTGCATAAGACATTTGAGAACTGGAGGAAGGAGAAAGATAAATGGTGCAAATGATGGTAGACGGGGACATATGATGTCATGAAGAGCGTAAACTATTGGAGAAATGAGAGGAGGGCAATGTCTAACCCCCAACCCAGGATTTATGACCTTTGATGATGCCTTGAGAATTTTTTTTTTCACCATTTGAAGGTTTCGAACTTCAGATCTACGGGACTGACATTCAAGACGAGGTGTAAAATCACCAGGCATATTCCGTGTCTACGTCCTCGCGGATATTTCTAAATGTAGTAAACGGTCAACCCCTGACCCTTGGAACGTAACGGAATTTCTCGTGAGGGGAGGGAATTACATGAACATTTCAAGTCCGATCGGATTTTCAGTGCCCGTCTGGACCCGGATCTGCGGTCGGTGGATAGAGAGGTAGGCGGGGAGGAGGACGCCTGCAAGAGCGAAGGAATTCGTGACGCGATTAGACGCGGGGGACCACGACGCTCGACCCTCAGAAACGATCCGGAATCCAACCCTGAAAATCTTTCCCGGAATCTCTGGACCACCTTGTAAACGCAAATTCGAGACGCACATATGTAAATGGACACCACCTGACGGATGGACTCCATCTCCAAAACTGCCATATTAGATTCGTCGGGAGAGGGGGAGGGGAGGGAATGATTCCTTGTGGCGGCGGGACGACTTGGCGCTTTCATTTCCCGGGGGCGAGGCCCGGGGAGTCTGTGGGTGTGGAGAAGGGTCGGCATGGGGAAAGAGAGCGACGTTTTGATTCATTGCCATGAGTCGGAGGGAGGGGAAAAACGGGGGGGGGACGTGCCGAACGCATCGATGTACAATCCCCACGCGATGCAACCATCAAATCGATATTTAACTAAGTTTCGATACATCGCGCGCTCGATACATGGTTTTTGGAGATCGATCCCCGATATTAATTTCGTCGATGGGACAAGGCAAATGGATGAACGTAAGTCTGATGTTACAATTGCGAAATCCGTCCCCATATTCCAGGGTAGGGCATCCATGAACTCCTGACCCTAAATAAATATTTGAAAAATCATGATGGGAGAGAACATCTGTTGATGGGCCATAACTATTCACAAGCATTAATAAATTCAGTAATTGTGGTACACGATGGAATGAAGGGATATACACAAGTACTTTTATGTATGTACCTAGTTTTGGAGAATGGTTTTTTTATGTGACGTTAACAGAATTTAAAGTTGTTAACCAGGGATTAGAAGCTTAAAAAGTTGCAGTGATTATTCCATGAGTCGATCAGAAACATACCTTAACTAGTGAATTGCCGCTAATAATATTAAGAGTATGATAAACAAAATTGAATTGTTCGTATATGGATGCAGACTCATTAACGCACTAATTACGAGGACTGTTCAATGGAGAATAATCGTACTTTTTGTCAACAACATACCTATCACTTCATATCTTCAACATTTTTTGGTCCTTCTCAAATTCTTCAAATACATGCAGAAACTCATATACTACCTTGATCAAAAAGTTCCCGGAATAACCACCGTGTGGCGCTCCCATCGTTCCGATTTGAGTTCTGTTTTTTTTGTTAAATTGGTACATCTGTTGTTGATATTCCCTTTAAATCTTAGTGTCATAACTTGACATTTGCAAAAGTTACGTAGCCAAGAGTACATCTATCTCTGTGTGTTGGCGATTTTTTACAATTGCAGAAATGGATTTAAATTTGCAACAACGAACTTGTATTAAATTTTGCGTAAAAAACGGATTTAGTGGCGCACGGACGTTGGAAATGTTGGAAAAGTGTTTCGGCAACGATTCTCTAAAAAAACGGTCGTTTACCAGTGGCACGAGCCAATCGAAGATGATGAACGCAGTGGCAGACCATCGACATCGAAAGTCGGTGAAAAAATTGATAAAGTAAAAGAAATGTTGGTCAATAACCGCAAATTAACCATCAGAGAAATAGCGGAGGACTTGAACATTGCCTATGGATCCGCCCAAGACATTGTGGTTAATGATTTGGGTTTCCGTCGTGTAGCATGCCAAAAGACCTCAATTTCATGCAAAAAAGAGACCGTGTTGACGTCGCAAAAGACATGATTTGCGAGGCTGAATCCGATCCCACATTCATCAAAGGATCATTACTGGAGACGAGACGTGGGTTTATGAGTACGACACGCAATCCAGACATCAGGCAAGTGAATGGCGTTCACCAAATGAGCCGAGACCAAAAAAACCACGTCGTTTTCAGTCAAAAAAGAAGGCAATGCTGACGGTTTTCATGGATTACAACGGTGTAGTGCATCATGAATTTTTGCCAGAAGGCCAGACAGTAAACAAAGAGTATTATTTGGGCGTTATGAGACGTTTGCGTGAAGCAATTCGCCGAAAGAGACCAGAAATGTGGGCAGAAAACTCGTGGATTTTGCACCATGATAACGCACCGTCGCACAGTGCTATCATTATTCGTAATTTTTTGACGAAAAATGCAACAAATACCATCCAACAGCCACCGAATTCACCTGATTTGGCTCCCTGTGACTTCTTTCTGTTCAATCGAGTTAAAAAACCATTACGGGGAACGCGTTTTAGCAGCCGAGAGGAAGTAATGGAAAAATCGCAGGAAGCACTGATGGACATACCGAAAACCGACCGTAACTTTTGCAAATGTCAAGTTATGACACTAAGATTTAAAGGGAATATCAACAACAGATGTACCAATTTAACAAAAAAAACAGAACTCAAATCGGAACGATGGGAGCGCCACACGGTGGTTATTCCGGGAACTTTTCGATCAAGGTGGTATTATTGGCGACCATTTATTCATACGTCCTTCGAAATTTTCTCAGCAGCCTTCGCTACTAACTACATGGGAGAACAGGGAAAATTCACATGGAGCGAGTTCTGGTTGATTAGGAGGATGAGGAAAGTACATTCTAAAAGGAGTTACAGAAACGTACAGTGATTTTACAAGATATTTCGCAAAAACATTTGCCACATGCAGTCGTGCATTATTATGGCCAAGCATCCAGCCTTTTGGTTTTGAAGTTAGGCCTTTTGCAAATGATTTCGCCGCGGAGAACCTTGAGTACATCCCTTTAGTGTGCTCCATTTACATTCGTTTGTGCTGGCACGATATTATGATTCACCATTCTCTGAATATCAAAAAAATGATACGGCCATATCTTTCCGACCACTCGGATTTATTTTTTGATGATGGACATTTCCACAAAGAGCTTTGCTGTTTGCTCCTCTCAAGATCAAAATGATGTAGCCAAGTTTCATCTGCATTTTCTAAGTCTGAGGGAGCAGGGGAGGGAAATACCATCGAAAGATACTCTTCATGTAGCATCAACTTCAAATGCGAATACATCGGGAAGAGAATGCTCTGTTGGCCGTGCGTGAGTTTTCTCTTAAACCCATCCCGAACAAAACATCTCACTTGTTTTCATCATGTGCTATTTTCCTGTTATCAACGTGTGGGTGTTGCCCAATATGATATTTCCGATCGTTTTTAGAGCACTCTTAACGTGATTTGACGACCCTATCTCACATTGGCAGCAACGGTGTGAATGACCACTTCCATAGTGGCAATAACCGGAGCTCCAGATTCATATTGCCATGAAATTGACTTTTTCCCATCTTTAAACATTTTAAACTATCTTATAGCTGTACTATAGGGAAGAACAGACTCTCCATAAGTTTCTTTTGATTTACTGGGGCCTCAGCTGACGTTTCGATTGTTCAATCGAAACTCAATTGTCACTGCGTCGTATTACCTCTCACGTTTTACCTCCATCGGTGCAGTGGTGGAACTGAACATGCTACAAATTTCAGCGACTCCCGCTGACGCATTACTGGAGTCAAATCAACGAAGGCAGTAACACACATACATTAATTATTAAGCTAACAAAATAATAAAATATTAATCCTTTCCACAGCACAGTATGCGTATAAAAAATGCATGACCAATCGTGATTGAACAGCTCTCGTAAAGAGAGGAATTGGAAATATCCCCTCACTTTGAAGTAATAGTCAATGTTTTTACTATCTACATCTACTTAATACCCTGCAAGCCGCTGCGAGGGCGTGTGGTGGGGGGTGTTAGGATACCACCCATAATTAAGAAAGAAAAAATACCGCATGCATGAGCCACAAATTTATACCATCCACAGACAAAACATGGCATACATTAATGCAAGAACACTTACACCCCACACACACGCAAACATTCAAACTACTAACTAACATACACATGGACCTACAAATTTTCCAAATATCTTTGCAATGTTTAATTTTGTTCGGACTTGTTAATTCATTGTTTTTAATATTTCTAAAGTGACCTCGGTTTCTTACTATTATGATTTCTGATTGTTCGGGGAAAGAATGTGTATTTGTAACTATCTGTACTGGAATCTATCTCCCTAGAGATGTATTCCAGTATCTATACGTATATCTATTTCGTATATCTATTTCGGTGTTCGCGATGCAGTAGCCGTTATGGAGGGAATTGCTCTGTTTCCAAAAATGTATCACAACGAACTTTTTTAGGTTTAATTATGATGGCCAAGTGTCGCAACAGCGTTGTATAACATCAAGGTCATCTGATAAAGCCGCTATGTTCTCAGGATCACGGATATCACGGTAAACTACTGCATCATCGGCAAATAAACGAATCTAACTAGTGATTACGGAGTCAACGCCGCTAACGTAAAATAGGAATAAAAGAGGTCCGATAACACTTCCCTGGCGAACAGCTGAAGTGACTTCTACGAGGGTCATCCGGAAAGTAGTACCCGTTCGTGAAATAAAGACACAAAAGTAAATATTAACAAACATAAAAAATTTTATTTGAAAGAGGATACTTTAAACTACTTCTCAACATAATCTCCAAGCAAATTAAGGCATTTGTCATAACGTGTGACAAGTTTCTGTATTCCTGCTGCATAGTCCTTCGCCGCCAGCTCATTGAGATACGCGAGGGACCCATCTTGCACAAATTTTTGCATAATGCAGATGGTGTTTAACAATTTCATGAACAATTGTTCGAGAAACATTGGGAAAATGCTCACAGATGTCATCAATTGTGACGCGCCGATCGTTCCTCACGAATTCGTCAACTGAGCTCACCAGTTGGTCTGTAATGACAGACGGTCTCTCCGAACGCTCATCGTCGTGTGTGTTCCCCCTCCCCATGTTGAAGTTGCGACACCACCGCCGAACAGACGACTCGTCCATTACATTGTCTCCATACACCTCCTTTAATTGGCGATGAATATCACATGGGCGAACGTTTCTTGCATTGAGGAATTTAATCACTGCCCTCACTTCACAACTGGCGGCGTTCTCAATTTTTTTAAACATTGTAAACAATCACAGAAACAACACAGGCAATGCTAGCGTCACGCAACTTGGCTCAGAGAAGGCAGACGAGCCACTGAAGCTATCTGACCTCGTCCAGCGGCTACTCGCGTCGTCAGCACTTCATGCGGCACGAACGGGTAGTACTTTCCGGATGACCCTCGTACTTCATTTGAGCTAACTCCATCTTTCATCATTCTTTGAAACCAATCATTCAAAAAGTCTATAATCCAACCTCGGATATTTTTATTTATGACATATTTTTCTAAAATTTTGAGTAGTTTACTATGAGTTACTTTGTCGAAGGCTTTCTTAATATCTAGATAAATCGCGTC
Organism: Hetaerina americana; assembly: GCF_022747635.1. Classification (NCBI taxonomy): domain Eukaryota; kingdom Metazoa; phylum Arthropoda; class Insecta; order Odonata; family Calopterygidae; genus Hetaerina; species Hetaerina americana. The sequence goes on along the minus strand of NW_027287172.1, from coordinate 560,225 downwards.
CCCTGGAACATTGCTCTCTCCTCATGTAAGAATATCATAAACAAAAAGCGCAAGTTGTGTCTCGCAGGATCTACCTCTTCGGGAACCGTGCTGATTTTTCATCAATAACTCCTGATTATCGAGGTATCTCACGATCGAACTAGCAGCTATATGTGCCATGACCTTGTACGAAATGGATGTGAGGGAAATAGGTCTGCAATTGCTCGGTTCCTCCTTGTGTCCGTCATTAAATATTGGTGTTAAGCTAGCCGCTTTCCAATCTCTGGGAACCTTGTGATCCACCAGCGACTTCTTAAATGTGATTTCTACTTGTATCTTAAAATTTTCTATACTGTTTTCTTTTGCTTTACTTTTTACTTCAATGTTTACTGTTACTTGAAACCAGTTTTTTCTTGAATTTTGTGTTATATAGTATACGGATGTAAATTATTGTATAGTTACAAAATATTTATAATAATTATATTTTGTTTAAAGATGATGTTTCTCGTTGTGTACGTCCTCGTATTTCCTCGCGTGGTTTCCCCTTGTTTTATCTTGTTTTCTCGTGTACATATATTGATTATCACTCCCTACGTGATCTATAATTGAGAGCTGTTGTAATCTTGTCTCGTCTTCAGTATGTACTTAATATTTCTCGGATCATGTTTTGTGCATTGCCGATAGATTTAAACATTTTGTATGGAAAATATAAATTATATTTAAAGAAACCGTCCCAACTACAATAACCCAACTGTTTCCATTATTCCTTCACACATAATACCACATGCCTTCCTATGCCCTCCATAAGGAAAATTCCATTTTGAACACACCTGGCGACCGACCACATGGTACGCAACTTCTTTTCTCTTTCATAAGCAGTTGGAAGTAGATTGATGGCCCTAATCATGGAGTCATTCGGGCGGTGGATGTTAACTTATTTGTGCGAGTCGGACAGGTCAATGATTCAGGTGGTCAGCGTCCCTCGGTCCACGGTAGGCCAAGAGAAACAGGCGCCGGGTTTCTCTCTCTCCGCACTGTCTTTAACTCCCTGAAACCCTGGGCCGTGGTATCCCCGGCCTACAGTTTGACCTCGTCCCACGGTCGCCTCCCGACTGTGGACGAGGCCAACAGTCTAAGGGAGCGAGCGAAAGAGAGAGTAAGATAGGGGAGGGAGAGAGAGAGAGCAGGCGGTGGAAATGGGACCCCCTCCCCCGACCCCCCTACTCGTCCCCTTTGACGGCGGCTATGACGTCATCACAGGGAATAAAAGGGGCAGGAGGAGGGAGTATGGAGTGGTGAAGGGGGGAAGGAAAGAGGGCAGTTGGAAACGAAGGAATCCGGAATCTCCTCACCCCGGCCGCGAATCAAAGGAAAGTCTCCTTTTCGACCGAGAATTGCTTTCAATTATTGTCTACAATTATTTCCGGCTCAATCCCGTCCCCTCCCCTCCTAATTACCCCCTTAATTACCCACTTGAGTGGCCCGGGCCCGGCCCGACCTCTATCCTTCCCGCCCCCCCCCCCCAGTGAAGCTTCCATTAAACTCAATCCGACGCGTCATGCATTTCATTCAATCCGGTGTCGTTTTGTGTGCTTCCTTAAGGGAGGCAGAAAGTGCTTTGAGTGAACGTAATAAGCTGATCCGTCTCCTCCAGTTCTAAGGACCTCATTTTTCCCACTTTAGGGCCATCATCATCAGCCGTTAGTCGGAGGATTGGTTTCCTGCATGCAGTTAGTTCTGCGCTCCATTACCCTCTCAGCTCACCATGTCGTCCATCACGCGTTCCATTTTCTGCTTTCATGTAAGTACTCTCTTCTCCTCTCTCCATGAGTATTCCATTTTAAAACGCCATAGTTTTCCCCTATCAGGTCGCCCAATATTTATTGACTCTAGCGGTATTTTGACCCTAAAACAATTGAACGAGTTTTATCATTGTCTCCGTCGAGTTTTAATGTCACAATTTAAGGTTCTTAACGAAACTCTTTCGTCTGGAAATTTTATTTCCTTTTATTTATTCCCCTACTGTCTTTTTGTCTTTCTGTCACGTCCGTTTATGAAACGAGAGCTGGGAAATTCCAATTTGAAAAGTAGGTCAAAGGTAGATTGCTATTTTTAAAATCAAGAAAGACCGGAAAAATAGCAGCGCATACAATTGTTTAATTTAAGGGATGGTGTTTACTCTCGATTGGTAAAACTCCGCCTCTATCAGCGCAAAGAGTTGATTTTGCACTGTTGTTAAACAGGGCAAACAGTGTTGAAATGTTGTGCTCATGATAACTAACGGTCAACATTTTTCACCGTTCAAGAGCTCAAGTTTTATGGACACAAATTCTCAACTGTTCGTCGGTCATTTTTTGCTATATTTTACGCCGGTATAAGGACCTTTTAGTAATAACATTATTTTCCCATACACGATCCGCTCCCGTTTACTTCCTTATCCTTCTCTATTGGTTGCGGAATCACGAAAGCAAATCTCGACTAAAAAAACAAATCTCGACGTCGTGAAAACAACCTCCACGTTTTTTTTCCCAGCGGAATTACGTCAGATTTAACGTCGCCGGATCACCCTAGTCACCCCAAGCATCAGGCAAGTGGAACGATTTTGCGTAAAAGGATGCCGCGGTGCATTTAAACATGCCGCGTAGTCCAATTAGCGAAAAACACTGGATTTGTTTGTTTGCTGCTGTGTTCTTTTCCTCGCATAATTTTCGTAAATATTTTCCGATTTTTTTCAACTTTAATGTTTCCATGTGCTCTCTGTGCTGGCAATGGTTGTACGCACGCATGACACAAGGGCAGCAGTGTCGACCCCATCCGGTGGCGGCGGATGTTGCTCCCGAAGTGCTTTAAACCCTCCCTACCTTTCGGGCGGTAAGATTTTAATAAAATCCAATCATTGATGGGGACTAAGGAGGTAGATATTCTACATATTATTTTAATAATCGCATGCGATTGTTTTACATGAAATATTTCTACTTATTGGCACTCTATTCTATTTCCTAGCTTAGTAGGTAGAGCATTTAGCTACCGACCAGATGCTGCCAGGGTCACATCTTTGGGACACTCCATTTAAAATTCAAGTTGTGTTATTTTCTGGCTGCTAGAACTCCGTGAAAAATGTATTAGCTCAGAGAAAAGTAATAGCGAAGAAGAAAAGTAATGGCACAGAGAACGGAACTGCCGACCCTTTCCTCGATAACCGAATTTCACGCAACACAAAGAGCTTTCTTTGAAAGAGGTGAAACCCTCCATCTTCTGTCAAAATCAACCTTAGGGTTGATAACACTTATGATAATGGGGCACTCGAGTTTTTCGTCTCGGATTTTGAAAGAAAAATAGAACACCCCTTGTATACGAGTGAAAGCGGTGTTTATATTCGTAAACATCGAATTTAGAGCGGATGTTGTCCGCATGCGAACTGCCCGAGCGATATCGATGTTCTCCGCTAAAGGGGCCCTTGCAGATGGGGGCCGCCTCAACTTTTATGACTGATGCTCCGCGTGCCAAGGGGGACTCCCCTAGACCCCCCTCTCCAACCCGTCCCCTTTGACCCTGAACGGGCAATTTTTCTCCGCTCCGACCCTCCAAGTTCCTCTGACCCCCCCCCCATACCCTTTACACCGCGCGCAGAACCCATTCCAACCACCCCGGTTAAATCTCCCGTGACGGAGCGGCCGGGACGAATGAATGGGAGGTAAAAATGAGAGGCGAAGCGAACCCCGAAACGACGAAATGAGTTCTGACGAGTGGTAAGGCCCTCAATACATACGAGTCTGTCTTGCCACTCCCCCTTCGAACTCCCCCTCGCCTTCCCGAACCACCCTAGGGGTGAACGCGTCGCGCATGAGCGTAGTAGGGGGTAAAGAACAGGGGTGGGTAGAGGGAGAAATTACGTAATTACCCTCCCCACATAATAAATTCCGGCCGCTGGAAAAAAAATCTCGTCTTCCCTGTCGGCGTGGGTGGTTTCAATTGAAATTAAGACATTAAATTGCATTTGGTTGATTAATTAGAGAGCATTCCACCACGAACACTTAGTCAAGTAGACCCGAAGGTTGAATCTGATAGTCGAGGTCAGAGGTCACCTAATCTTTGGCGTGAAGATTTCCTATATTGAGAGGGGAGGGTAAAGTTGAGTAGTTCACACATCAACAGCATAAGGGGCACAGCCGCATTTCCCAGTTCCACATTCTGTTTCTCAGGAGGTGGCAGTGACCATGAAATAGCACCATTTGGGTTTTAGATAAGAATATCCACCAACGGGAACCTGTATCTGATCACTGGATACTTAGGTTTTAAGCCAACTGCCCAATTAACTGAGCTGCGACGCCGCATAGAGTTCCAGCAGGGGGCGATGGGAGGGGGTGGGACGTTCATTCTAACGAAAGAAGAATACTATTTATTTTATATGAAACCTTTTCATTTGGTACAACTAGTTTCAACGCATAGGCGTCATCCTCAGGTACCTGAGGATGACGCCTTTGCGTTGAAACTAGTCGAACTAAATAAAGAAATGTCGTGGAAAATGCGTAGTATTCTTCTTTCATTCGAAAATAAATTCCCCATAGTCGAGGCTGATACAATCGAGTGAAATCTATTTTAACGATATCATAAATACACCAATTCTGATGTGTCATCAATATGACAAGTCTGGTGTATAATAAAGAATATAATAATGTACTAAAATTCTTTTTATAAATAAGTTTTTATTATCGTTGACCAGGGCTGTGAAGCATTTCAGCAGCCTCGTAACGTCCGCCTCGACTGAATAAGAAGTCATCCTGCCAGATCCTTTCCAGAGACCGAACGCTCTGCGCAAAATATAGAATATGTCGTGTGCAGCCACGTCTAAACAATTTCTGCACGATGAACATCTATGAAGATCAAAAAATGAAATTGCAAGCATCCTTCATGCGTATCATCGTGTGAAAAGTTCATTCGAGGACCACCTGTTCTAGGATGTTGATCGGTAGCTAGGGTATTATAACCATTTCTGCTTACCTTCGCTATCGCGGTGCCCTTTCATCAACACGAATTCTGTTTTCCTCAGAGGCAATCCTTAAAGGCACCAACTGATATCCAGCGAAAGTGAATCGTATTAAAAAATAGATGATCATTACTAGATTAGGCGATTATAGACATAGACAGAAAGGTCTTTGCTCTAAAATTAAAGTTTTTCTATTTATGAAACTATCCCGCCTCTTAATCATGCATATTTACTGGTATCACCTCGTGGTAACGGATATGGAAAATTCCACAAAACAAACTTGCAGAAATGAAATCAAATGTGTGCAATTATCCAGCAGGAGAGCAGCCACGCAATCTCTTTGAACGCAGCGGCACTTTCCCCCCCCCCCACCCTTTTTTTAAACGAATTACTACTCGTATATAAATTAAAGAAGGAAGTGTCAAAAGCCATTCATTCTATGGCAATCTCTCGGTTGATGGGATAACCCGCCCCCCACGTTAAGAGGGGAAGGAGGGCTAGAGGGGGGTTTGGAGTGCGGGTTGAAAAAGGCCCATGGACTCGGAAGAGGTGGGTGGCTGAGGAGGGCTGCGTCGCTCAGGAGTCCTTTGAAAGCGTCCCTTAAAATCGAATATGCTAAACTGCTGCCGACTCCACCCAGCCCTTGGTTACCGATGTGGGGGGCAGACCCCCCCTCCCCAAACCAAACCCCGCGCTCATTCCTTCCTCCCTCCCGTTTCACCAATTGCCCACCCACCGCGGTCACCCTACCACCTTCCCACCCCAAACATCGGGCCATGTCTGACCTCCCCCATCCCCCTACTCCAATTCCCCACCCCCAATTCCTCCCCTCCCTGGGGAGTATTTGTGTTATCTCCGCGGGTGGGGGCGTGGGTGAGGGGGGTAGGAGTCGGGAGATGGGCTGGATTTGCTTAGAGGAGGGTTTTAAGTGATCTGGCCCACTGGGAGAGAGAAAGAGAGATAGGGAGAGAGTTTTGTGTGTGTGGGGGGGAGGAGGTCGGGTGAATTGGAGGGCATAGTAGCGAGTGAAATGGCAGGGGGTGGAGATTGAGAGAGACGGGGGTGGGAGAGTTAGCATCGGCGAGAGGGAGGGTGGTCGCGCACTCTGTGGCCTGAGGGGCTGAATAAACAAACCTTGATTTTATTGCCTTTTAACCGCCCGGCGCAATTTGCACGGAGTCACTAAGCAGCCATATTAGCCACTTCGGCGGTGGCCAATCTGAGGGATTCCATTATACGTGTTTGGGTTACGCGTTGGGAGCTCCCCTCCATCCCACCGTCGGGGTATTTGGAGGGGGGACGTAGGAGAGGGAATGGAGGGTGATGGGGAGAGGAAGGGGTAGCTTGGGTGGAGAGACGCGTGATAGACTGGGGGTCATCTTCGAAATGACACTTTCGGCGATTGGGACGGTCAAAATTCACGAGTTTTATATAACCTCAACGTTCCCCTCTCTAGGTTTTATCGAACGGCAAAAAATAGTGTATGCATGTATGTATATGTGTATTAAACCCGGGCCCCTCCGGTCAGTAGTCTATCGCTCTACACCACCTGGACTACCGCGACCTTTATATATATAAAACCATAAACACAGTAATCAACCCGAAGATCGGTTTGGTAGGTAATGGTAGAGTTCACCCAGTACTAAGCCCGACGGTGTGTGAAATTCATACAACAGGGTAGGGGGGGCCGGTTCCTTTCCCTGTGCCGGTCATGGTTTCCTAGGACGATCTGGTACCCGAAAAATCACTTAGCTTGGGTGGAGCTGCAGCTGCCCAGAGACTTGCCCGGGAATCGAACCCGGGACCCTCCGGTCAGTAGTCCAACGCTCTACCCCCTGGATTATATATGTATACATGCCTAAGGTATTATAATTGCTCCTATTAGGGTTACCCAGTCAAGTCGAAAGGTAGGAGCCAGACGAAAGTTAGTCTGCTCAGCGACTGCTCCTCAGTGAAGCTATGTGTGTGTGTGTGTATATATATATATATATATATATATATATATATATATATATATATACATAAATACATAGATACACACACATATGTACACTAGAGGGCTGCACCACCTGGTCTACCTAGGTAGCTCAATGTTCTTTCCTCAATTCGATCGCTCCGACGCCGCTCATACTAAGGAAAATAATAAACTTATGTTAAATCATTAACTAATGTAATTCCTAAAATTAGTTAATTGAAGAATTTCCTTTCAAGCAATATTTTTAATAATATCAGTTTTTTAATTTATATGTCAGTCACTAAAGTCCATCTATTTTATTATCTAACTCTACAGCTTTGAATATTATAATACTTGGAACATTTTTACAAATTAAAAACTCTTATCATCTTCGAGAAGAATATTTCAGGTATTCAATGCGCAGAATGTAAGAAAGTTAATGGAGTCTTACTAAAGCTTGGAATATTAAAATGTTTTGGTTCATTTCCATAAATACTAATATCTCTGGTTGTATCATCAAAATTTATGTGTCGTGTATGAAATCCGTGGGATGCGCACGAATATAGAAATAAAAGCCGCTCATAATAGTAATAATAATAATGGAAAATATTGCAGATTGTCTAGCCGGCAATCTCTCGAGCTCTTATATTTCGCTATTTTGCGTGTGTGAGGCAGATGCATCCAAATTTTATGAGTGCACACGTCAAATTAATATGAGGGTCTACCTAGAATAAACTTTCCTTCAATTAGTGAAGTGGTCGGATAATGTAATGAAAACGTGAAGGAGACGTGTCATTTCACAAATTAAGTCGCATTTTGAATGGCATTCTAGTAATTGGAAACTATTTCTCAAAAGGTTTACTCAGAAATTTGGTCAAGTTCAAAAAGCAGCCTCTGAAATTATTATAAAATTGTCACGGGAAGATCGGAATCATTAAGAGGAGTTACTGGAGAAACTACGCGAAATTTCCTCTCACGTTGAAGATGGGAATTAGCAAGGTTAATACTTTAATGAAAAATAAAGGGTGCTCGATTAATTTTCTGAAGACGACGGAATAATTACGTCTGCTCACGCTATCAGTAGTTTGGACATCGGGTTCAAAAGAAAGGTATTTCAGTTCCTATCGCGTCACGTTCAGTATGTTCCCTAATGAATACGTTTGGATGTTCGTGTTCCTAGGCCTAGTCAGCATTCGAAATCTTGCCCAAGTTCATATAGACCGGGATTTTTTTTAAAAATATAATTTTGTCATCTGCGTTTCTTTAAACGAAATTTTCAAAACAAGCCAAAAATAATGTTCAGTTTTATTAATAAAGAATTGCGAGCTAATATTATAAAATTGGCTCCACGCAACGAATGTCAGGATACCATCGTTTATTTGTGCATTCAGCAGATTCAGGCGAGATGCAGTGGAACTACGCCATTATGAGAAAAACAAATTTGCACTTTACCGCGGGTTTATTGGTTACGTAAAACGCGTTTCGGTTCACAGAACCGTATTCGTGTGACATGTCGTGTACCTGAGGATGGTTCCGTGAACCGAAACGCGTTGTACGTTACCAATAAACCTGTGGAAAAGTGCAAATTTGTTATTCTAATGATATTATATTAGTATCTTGTAACTGTAAACGATCTTCCTTGTAGGAGGTTGGTTTAGGACCGTTCCTGTAAACATTGGCATACCTACACATGTGGGCATTCTTTTAAATGGAATTTACAGCTTCCCCACCAACTTTTCCCATCTCTGTTAGTCCTTTATTTCCAAGACGAAAGGTAACGACCGTATTGCACGGTCTCCTTCGCCCTTCAATCAAGATTCTCCCTTCTATCATAGCCTTCAAAATCCCACCACTCCTCGGTATTTCATCCGCATCCGTATTTTATAGGCACAGACTGGATATTTCTCCCAGCAATATTCCACGAGCCTTCCCCCTTTTTCCCCTCCACGATCTCGTGGCCATTGCCGTGCTGTGGGTCATTCGCTTTTCTCACCCGTGAGTTTTGCAGTGAGAATTAATTTGTTGACTACACGATGATGCAGGCGTTCAGCTCGCCATGATTGGTCTTTTAAACACCGGGGTTTGGGGCGATCATTGAGGAAGGGTTGGCGAGAGTGAAAGCATTTTCAGCCGAGAATTAATGGGGAAAGTGATGACTTTTCAGCACGAAGGCCATCTCCGCCTGGATAAACACACCGCGGGATTTCGGGGGCCACCTAGGTTATAGGGTTATGATTAGATATATTTATATAAGCAAAAGCTAGCGCCGTGTCAGCGGAAAGCGGCCTGTGTAAGCATCTCTCTCTCTCTCTCTCTTGGACCATGCGAAGAAGGATATTAAATCTCATTGCTGCCGAGAGCATTTTCTCCGCTGGGATTACGCTAAATGAACACCCGTGGCTAATTAGTGAAATGAACATATTCTGCTGACAAGTTGAGATGCAATATTGACGGCACCAGCACTTTTTTTTTGGCAGCGAATAATTTCGACCGAGCGCGAAGGTGATAAGCACGTGAGTAATGGACAAAAGCCCACGTTTGTTTGAACGATTAATCAATTAAGTCTGTAGATATGCGGTGATTAAAGCGCTGCTTTTTCTGCTGCCCCATCACTCTGCAAAGGGTCAGAATGAGCGCGGAGATAAGAATTATCTTGAAAGGGTGAACGGGAAATATTTACTCAGTCAAATTCACCAAGTTAATCAGAGCAGGACAGTTTATCACCGCAGCAGAGCCAGAGGAATTAATCAGGAAATGCTTTGATACTCGGGGTCCGTATCGAAGCAGTAGTATTTTTTTTAATAGGAGAGAAACTGCTGAGGCTATCCGTTGATTAGAGATAAATTAGAAATAACAGGGAGGGCATATGAACTCACCAGTGTCAAATATTTAAATGCAAGGTGTTATTGAGTGCACAATATTAATGTTCCTTCTCAACGGTCAGTTTTATGGGGGAAGGGGTGAAGTTAAATGATCCAGATCGTTAAATATGCAGGTACGTAAGTACTTAGAAATTCCTTTCTTTCAATAACCTCATTGCTCTGGAAAATCAGGGGACTGGGTTGGTGCGGCGGTTTATGTAATGGCTTCCCACCATTCCTCCATTTCTTAACCATTCAACCGTTACCAAGTTACCCACCTATCCCTAATGGCTCAAATGACCTCAGCTGTCGGTTGCCTCCCTCTAATAAGTACTAGTACTCTGATAATTTATTATTTCCAAATGCTTCCGATCATAGAGAGTTTCGAAAAATTATATAGCTAGTTATTCGACATAGATTCAAGAATAACTGTCAAGAGCGCTGAAAACAGAATTCATTCTTTGTTATTATATTCGGTTATTATGGGGGAGGAGAAAAAATTGCTGGGGGAAATCCAAAGTAGCAGGAAAGAAGGAAACAGAGCAGTGTGATTTGCCGTAGGATGTTGAACGCTGTGAAAGAAGGAAGGACGTTATGCGAACTCGGAAGGGGTAGGGGTAATAAGCTGGGATGTTGCACAGGATGAAGGCAGGAAGGAAGTGCTAGAGGTATGGTGAGGGATGAAAGGGGATTGTTTGGAGAAATCATGAGGAGGCAGGAAAGATGGATGCAGAGCATATTGATCGGAAATGGGATGTTAAAGACTTTGACAGTGGGGAGAACGCTAAGCAAATGACGAGGAAGATGTATGAAGAGGATAGGCATTTTGAACGGACTGAAGCGAGGAAGTTTATTGAATTGAAGATGGGCTAATTTTAGTGGAGGAAGCTGGGTTGTGTTTCGTTAGAAGAGAAAAGAGAATTGCTTGGTAGCTTGTGTCCATCCAAAACCTACCTTAATCATTAAATTACCTATAAATATAATGACAATAATCTCTTTGTATGGCTCGTTCCCACAAGGTTTATTTTATGAAAAAAACCTCTCATTAATCTACAGAATTCTTACTCCACTTATTCAATATTCATATACTGAATTGTTTTCTCGAGTGTTCTCCATAGAGAAAAATAAATTCACGATAAGAGATTTTCCAAATAATGAAAAACATACTCTTCTCGAAACGTCCTCCAATGGGATCTTGAAATGGTGATCGGTAATCTGTCGTATTAAAGATGGTTTCTGGTGGGTTCTAATGACTTTATACATCCATATGGACATTTTAATATTTTCATCAGGTTATATATTCTTTTTACTTAAGGTTGGCACGCTATAGCTTTCTTCGCCACTTAATACGTATGCATAAATTCTGCCAATTTCACTCAGTAACTCTTCCCTGCTTATCTAACATTCTCAATTCTGTAATAATCCTCATCATCCACGTCACCTGTCAATATCTCATCCCTTCACGTTTCTACTTCTTTCGGATTCCTTTCGCTAACTCCTTCTCATCCCCACCCCATCAAACATTTCTGCCGGTTATCTCCTCCTCTAGTCGGATTACATTTGACGTCTTTCTCCACCTTCACATCTCGAAGTATCCAATCTACCCTCATCGTCTATCATTCACGTTTCGGAACCGTGACGTAATGGAAGTGACCGGTAAAATAGCACTTAGAAATCCTCCCCTCTCCTGTAATGGGTACAAGGGTTCTCAGAGTGGGGAATGAACTGAACCCGTAAGTGTATCAACCCAGTTCCAATCGGTCAAAATATAACGTCATTGAACTTGGATCGGATATGTCTGGGCGAACTTCCTGAGTTTATAACTCGTCGGAAATTGTGGAGAAATCTCAAACATTTGACTATTGCATAGTCATCATCTTCCAAAAATATGGACATGTCAAGGAGAAATGTGATTGCTCGTACTCAGAGTTATTGAATTGTTAAAACTAAACTTGAATTCTCATGTTCGTTGCATGTTTGAAAATGTGGACATATGTCTGTATATACCCTTCAAAAAAACAAAATGTGGTTGGTAAAGAGGCTTGATGGATTAAAGATCTGCACACTCTCTCGCTAAATTAAATAAGTTGGCATCATTTTATTACCTGTTGTCAAATAAATAAAAAGTTATATACGTATATTTATATGTGTATATATATATATATATATACTCTATTATACGAACTATATCATATATATAAACACACACACATTAAAACACGAAAACCCGCCATTTGGCGAACAAATATTCATTAACATGGAAATAGATATAAGGAAAAGGGATAGAAACATATATAAAGGACGAACATAGGAGATGTGGTGAAGGCGGAATCGAACAGATCACAATAGAAAAAATATTTCCTTGCCCGGAACTTGGGCCACGGATCTTCGGACTAGTCGGACCGATGCTCTAACTACTTAAGCTATCGAGGAAACTTAATTTACATTGTAATCCGCGGGGGGTTTATGCAACCAAGTGCCCTGATTATTTGGCCAGGAGATGGCGTTAGGGAGTTTTTTCTGCCACCAAAGAAGAAATGAACAACGACAAGAGGGAAGGACATTAGGAAAGCAATCATACGAGTACAATGTCATAAAGGTTAGGAACAGTGCGTTTCGTGGCAGGAATAGCCAGAAGAAGAAAACAAGCCACATTGGCCAAATATACATCCAAACACGAAAAAACCGCCATATGCCGGGCAATAATTCAATTGAATAATAAAAATCAAAAGAAGGTAGCTCTCTTACTATTTCTTAAATAAAAAAGCTGTTAATTTAGGAGATCGTGTAACTTTTTGGAAAACATTCTGCCCGCCAGAGAATATCTAATTGCTCATTTACCGCTGGATCTACATTTTAGGGAAAAAGGCTACGTATTTTTCAATTACCTCAGTAGATATAATTAAAGTTACTAATTTTAGAGCAGATTTACGCTTTAGAGTCCTCCGATTTTCTTCGAAAGGATGTTATTATCGATCGCTCTTATATGGTCACGATAAAATTCATCGTGCGCAGACCTGCGAGTTTGGTTTTCGTGTAAAATTCAATCACACTTATTTTTTGTGGATTCAAGACTTATCTAAGAGGATTTTTTCTATCGCCAAATCAAACAGAATAAAATTCTTTTCCAATTTATCAGAGTCTTCCGAAAACCAATACTCTGATCCTATTGAACCCTCACCATCTCGCAGATCGTAAATCTAACGGAAAATGAAATGGCTCATATTTATGGGGAAACTGTTAAAAGGATTCGCATTCATTGCTGTGAACACCGGTTTTTTCTTTTAATCCGTTTGCCTTATATTTTTAGTCACTTCTTTGTTTGCACAATACGAGACTTGAGCAGAAAAGAATGTTAGTCAACTTATAATCCTACCAATTTACTGTTGCAAGATGTAATTAGATGCTATAATGTTATCTTTATGCTTGATTCCCATGTTGTAAATGTTTTGTTGATTTGAAATGAACAACCCAGACTCCAAACTCTTCATTCAGACATAGTTCCTTGCGCTGACATCTTCGGTCAATTGGTTCTTTTATTTTATCCTCGTCCTTCCTCTTCAATTCCTCTCCTTGGTTATGTTTTCGGCTATACTATCGCTCCTAAGGATTCTTCCGAGTAAAAATAATTTTTTCCTTGAATAAATATCATCCATATGTTTCTCCCTTCACCCACTCTTCAAAATACTTCTCCATATTTCACTCTTGTCAAGTTATTTCATTTCCATCATTCTTCTGAAATGCATGACTATAGTAATGTAGGTCGCACTGCTATCGCTTCCAATTTTAACTGCTCTGCTCCCACTGCCGTTAAAATCTTACATCTGTAGAAAATTACATCTTATGCATATTTTTCATAATTACATATGATAGGCAACCACCTTCGTTTTTCCAATTCTGCATCCTGCATCTACCTACTTGATTCTCCCGACGCTAGTGATCTTGCTGCCTGAATATCGAATTTCTGATATCATAACCAATTTGAAAACAATACTTTACTTAAAGATCCTAGATTTAAAGATAATTTACCAGTTTACTTTATTCCTTACTTCAAGTCTTTACTAATGTTCTCCGAACTATTTAAACATATCTCATGCGCACGGAAATATTTCATTGATACGTACAAATACAAGTCAATATTTGTACATCTTTAGTTAATATGATTACATTTTTCTGACAAAAGGTAATACGACGCGCGTATCGCACATTTAAGACTGGAAGGTATGTTTAAAGGGTGTGCAACCCGTGGTGCATGCGGCCCTTTACGGCCATGAATGTGGCCCAAATACAAATTTTAATCTAAGTTAACTGAATAATTTAATTATGTTTTGCTACACCTGTCAACATCTATTTAGATAGATGAAACACGCCAAAGGTGAACTTAAAACCAGAGATATATGATGGGCAGCTTGAAAGATCTCGGATAATTGCAACTACTTCAATCGAACCAAATGTCGATGCCGTGAGAGTTTGACGAATAGAGGGTCAAATATCCCAGTAGTTTTTCGTTGTTCTTTTTTTTACTTATTTAACAATAGTGAAATAATTTTATATTAATGAAGTTTTTTCATGTATGCACAAATATTTTCTTTGTTCGTTTTCGCAAACGGATATTAATTATCGTGAAACATAATCCACATCTTAAGTAATAACTTAAATAAATATCTTACACTTTAGGTTTTGCTAATGTAATAGAGAATACGAAGAAAATTATGCATCGTCCATTATTTATTCATTATCTATCGTGTTTGAATTTTAAGTACGACCCAGGGCAATTCTATCGTGGCAAAGTGGCCCAGAAAAACCCAAATGATTGTACACCCCTGGTCTAAATCATTACCTAAAGAAACTATCCAATTCGATGCAAAAAATATATATATCGTCGTTTGTATATATTTTCAATGACCATGAAATTTGCTATTTGGCACTGATAAAACCATCTGCGACGTATATCCCGGTGACACTTCATCCCCCAGTACTTCGTTCCAGAGATCCACCCGAGCAGTCCGGCGCCCGGGCGACCAGGGAGTCATCCCTCGGGTGGAAGATGTCGGAAATCCCCTCCAACCGGCGGCGGAGAGTGGTCGAAAATCGGATTCGTCAGTCTCCCCAACCGACCTCCCCCAAAACTCTCCCCATTTCACCCACTTCACCCCCAATCTCCATCCCACGCCAACTCCCACCTACGGATCAGAAGCGGACAAAATTTTCCATATAAACCCACCCTCCGCGTTTTTAATAATAATCCCGAGTAGATAGAAAATAAAATAAAAAAACTCCCCATCTCTACTTCTAACCTCCCCTCACTCTTCCAACTCCCACCCCCCACCCACCCACCACGCGACGCTGCGGCCAATTTCAAAAGATCCTGGATGCTCCGGGATGATCGCGGGAGGGCGTGCGGCCCTCCTGAAAAGGGCGCACTCCTTCCAACCCCCACCCGACTCACCCCTCCCACTTCGTCCCAGCTTCACCCTCGGGTGAGGGGAGGAAAGAGGAGAGGTGGGCGCAGGAGGAGGTTTTCCCCAAAAATCCCCACCCCCGCAGAAGGCGAATGACGAGGGGAAGTAGAAAAAAATAATAAATGGAATCTTCGCTTCTCCCCGGGAATGGAAGGAACCGCTTCCCTCGCAGGAGACGGGTTTGGGAGAAGGAAAAGGCCGGAATATATAGACGCGCGGGATAAGAAGGGGATGAGGATGTAGCTGGGAAGGGATGGGGAGGAGGAAGGTGCAGAAGGGAGAATTGTATTCCGTGGGTGAGAGGTGGCGTGGGTCGAATCCGTGGCCGAGAGGGGCGCGCGAGAGAAGGGATGTGCCTTGGCTGAGTCCGCCGGGGGAGATAAGACGGGGGGAGGGGTAGAGGCCCCCTGGGGCGGGAGGGAGGAGGGAAAGCAGTGAGGATCCTCTGTGGGGGCGGAGGCGGGATCGGAGGAGGGATATCATCAATGCGCTCGGGGGGAAGGAGACCTGAGTGGAAGGTGGGCCCCCTACCCCCCCTGGGTGGGTGCTCCATCCGATCCACCCAGTCCCCCCTCTCCCCCTGGGAGGTCTGGAACTGGCGTGTGGTGGCGCGCGGGTTTTCGGATGAGACTTAAAGAGAAAGAGGAGGGGGAGACGTATAATGCGGAGGCGGGGGGGGGGGGAGTGTCCTGGGCGTGCGGCCCGCGGGACTCGTTCCATTTCGGGGCGAGTCTCCTCCTCCTCCTCCCTGCACCAAATTGGCCCGCTGAGCTCGTTTGTTGATATTATGAAGGGGGATGAAAATAATAAGGCGAAAAGATTTCAGACTCGGGAGTGCCCGTAGTTTTGACCCGTTACGCTGTGGGGAAGGGTTTTTGTGTGCGGGGCGTGGGGGAGGGGGTGCGACGGGAGTGGGAGGAAGGCCGTGACTAAGGGCAGTAATCAATCGCTGGCAGTAGGGGGTTGGGAAGAGTAATCGTGGCGTCAGTGAGTGGGGTGGGAGGGGCTTTTAAAAGAAAGTGGGGCCGGATTCGTGAATCGCTCCCGTTGATCGTGCAAGTCCACTCCCGAATTACGTATCTCCCGGCGTATGCCAAGGGGACAGGCTCTTTTAGCGTATCCAGCGAAACTCCCGGAAATACCTCAGCGATGACTTCGCTGGTGTGCACACAAATTAGAATGATTTCGCGAGGTAAAAAAAGTAATTCACCGGCCCCGAGATTCGATCCTGGATCCTTTCATCTCCGGCCGAATGTCTTAGCCATTAAATTTGTCTGGGCGTCGCAGTTCCTAAAACATCAAAAGAAATTCAGCGAGTAGAAAATTGAGATTCGTATGAATTTTCCGCTATCAGATTTCTCGCATCACTTGCTTTGATGTTGTTGGGCGATAAGTAGTCCGCGCACAAAACGGAGATCTCCAGACTGAGAGGGCTGAAATTACAAAATTGCTAATGTTATTCATTCAGAAATAATTACCAAATGATCCATATACATGCGCCACAAACCAAACAAAAGGTGGACGTCATGGTGCGCGATCGTTAGGAGAGAAATTTTAGGAAATATGAAAGAGATTAATGTGACTGGATTAGGAGTGACGGACACAAACTCTCATAACTGTATTCCCTAGTTCCCGGAAAGAGTCTGAAAATGTATTTGTTTTCCCGTCGGTTTATCCAATTTTCGTATTTATTGTGCGACGGAATATTTCTCGCTGGACTAAGGGTGACTGAACTACAAGAACGAAAATATCTCCTTTAAATTTATGAATGTTCACGGTCAGTCCGTGAGCTTTCCTGTGTCAAATGATTCACAACCCAATTCTGCAACCATCAAAGTGACGCTCTTTATATTATCAATGACGAATTTGGGGACAGTAGCCGGAATGTCATCTCGATGCCACGAATGAATCTTTTCACTTCTCCCCGCCATGTATGAGTTATGTTATCGACCGAATGACTTGTAAAAGATGAACATCTGTGTTGGATTTTATAATAGCCCTCCCTAATCTTTTAAACATTCTATCGTGAACACGTCAAGTAAGGCACAGTTTTTTGAGAATGAACAAATTTTCAAGGATTTTCGTACTTGTGCGTACTCTATATCCAGATCCTTTTTGAGTTGAAAGTATAAATTTTATATTTAACAATCCTCGGTAACTAGTAGTCTAGTAATGTATTAAATTATTAAAATGCTTTGAATTACATCATTTCCACAAAACTGTTGACATATGTTTCTTAATAAATTATGTAAATAAATGAAGTAAATTCCATAAAATTTGGAGTTTTCTTAGCTCCAGTTCCAATGGAATGGTTCACATTCCGAGTGCCAGTTCCAATGGAATGTCACGCATCCCGATTATGACTTACGGTCATTATCGGTATGTGTGAAATGGTGGTCGAGTACAACTGTGAAATATATATATATATATATATATATATATATATATATATATATATATATATATATATATATATGTATATGTATATATATATATATATATATATATATATATATATATATATATATATATATATGTATATCAGCTCTTGAATGCTACAAATATTAAGAGTCGCCACTATGACGACATTCATTTTGTTTTTCAATTTACAATCCACCATCTCCATTTTCATCATTTGAAGTACATACCTCCAGTTTCACGAAATGCCACTCGTTGACGCGTTCAGTCAATTACGGTCAAGGTGAAGGATAAAGAATTGATTTTTTACGTCTCCTCAATGCGACGTATTTCAGCAAACGGTCCCTCTCTGGTTTGATATGAAGCTGGCCGTAAGTGCTTGGAAAAACATTCTCATGGTTACCTGTTGTCACAAGGTCCCGCCGATAACTTCGCGGTGGGCTCACTAAAAGCCGTACGATTATTTATTGAGGCACTGGTTTCCCCGAGTGTTTATTTCGTCGGGTAATGGAAATATCGAAATGCACGGAAATTGATTTTCTAAACATCGATATATCCCATTACCTAAGAGAGCGCTCCTCTTTAAATACACCCACTCTTCTGGGGTTTTTTTTTCCCACCTCTCTCTTCGGTGGAGTCGGAACGGTACGTTTGAATCATAATTTACGACTGCACAAAGAAATATTGAAGTGTCCCATTTTAGCCCTTCCGAAAGCGTTTAAATGAGAGTATTTTACTTCTACGAAAAAAAGCTGGAAGAAATCCATTAGATCAATTGCCTCAAGAACGAGAAAGTAAATAAGTCTTCTCTTTTCCAATTGAATCGTGCGAGAGATGAAAAAGACATTTCTCGGTTCATTTTGGTTTTGGCAGGGGAAAATGATCGCCAGAAATGAGAAACATATCGAGAATCGTAATGAAAAATTTCAAACTAATCATTCAATTCGATCAGAAAACTCATCTATAATTCAGAGATATTTTATGACTTGCGATTGATTCGGACAAGCCAGATAACCAGCTAATCTGACATCTTGAACTAGAAAAAAAGAATACTCTCGAAAAAAAATAAAAATATATGATGTGTCAATTGCACGGCCGTTAAATTAACAAAAAAAACGAGGGGAGAGAATGGAAAGCACGGTTTGCGAATCAATCACATCACGTCAAATTATTCCTTAAACTAGAAAATATGAAATTTTATTGCTGCTTGCGAAGGCGCTTTCCAATAAATTACCAAAGATTGGGATATTGAACGTGGATATCAAGAAGCATGTCTCTATTCGTGATGCATTCCCTTCAGGCAATAGGGGATACGATAAACTGTCGTTTTCAGTTTCCAGCGTAATGGGGGGGGGGGAAGTGAAAATCGAGATTTAGACGGATGTAATTAAATACGTGGGTAAGTCGATAAATACCTCGCAAAGCTGTACAGAGACTATAAAAGCAAAGTAAAATACTGAAATCAATTTCACTTCTCCACGTATTCATCCTGCACATTCAAACACTTGCACATTGTGTCCCCTAAGTTTTAAGACTGTTGCTATAAAATACGCAACAAAATTGCAAATATATTTAAAAATATATTTTATTCAAAATAGTCTCCATTAGAAGTAATTCACATATTGGTACGATATTCCAGCCTTTTCATGCTTTTCAAAAACTCTTTTTTGATATGCTGTTTAACTTCACTGTCATTTCAATGCAACAATTTCAGAGTGTAAGAATCATTCGCCCTGACTGGGATCCCAGTCAGGGCGAATGATTTTTACACTCTGAAATTGTTGCATTGAAATGCACATTAGCGGATGACTCCGTTAAAAGTTACTGTTGCGGCATCTCCCACAGTTTCTTTGGAATTCACTGTCATGGCTTCTTGTATCTCGTCTATCGACGCAAAATGGTTCCCTTTCAAGTCCAAATTTAATTTGGGGAACAGTAAGCAGACAGGGAGACTCAAAACAGGCGAGTACGGTGGGTGCCTGAGCACAGGAACCTTTTTTTTGCCAAAAATTGAGTGCTAATCGCCGCGGTAAGCGCGAACAGCCTCCTTTTCTTCATATCGCTCGTAATAATGGTTGCGCGATGGTTTTTGCTATTCCAGTTAGTTCTATCAACCTAAAACTCCTGTAATCCGATGGAATTGAAACTTTGCACCGGTGGAGTGGAAGTTTGTAGTGACTAGTTGCCAAAATGTCATGAATATGACGATTTTATAGCCACAGTCTTAAAACATATGGGACACCCTGTGTATTCAATCTCTTGACGAGCCCTTGATAGCTGGCCGCGAGGAAGTCTAGATTGCTGTCGTAGTGAGCAACGAGTAACCTCGACGGACTTGAGCAGGCCATCTGAATGGTTTCTTATGGGGCCCGAATAGCTGAAAATCACTGGGGGCTACGTCTGGACTGTACGGTGGATGTTCCAAGCGTTTCAAATGAAATGTTCGCAACAGCTCCACAAGTTAGTCTCGCTGACTTCTATGACTTATTTATTGACTTAACCTCGTATTTTATGGAGAGAATGCTTAAGAGTATAGTATTTTTGTCCGCAGTAATTTCGTTCGTCTGTTTAAAACTTCACGTTGGATGATGAGGGGAATCATAATTTTGAAATATTCCACGGTAATCTTAAAAAAGAGCATTTTCATAATAAGATACTCTTGCTTTGAAAAATTGGCTACGTGAGATGTTATCCATTTTGAAACTTCGACAGTGAATTTATTTAGGCCATGTAATTAAAATAGATTATTGAACCTAGATCACAAGTGAAAAATTAAAAAAAAACAAGATAACCAAAAATAAGGTTATTATGCAATAGGATGTAAATCAAAATTTTTATGGTTGATTTGAATTTAAATCTAATGAATTTTCAAACAGTCAGTGGGAAATCTTGCTAACGAGTCAGCACGATTTAAAAAATTATTTTACCCCTTTTTTACTTTTACTCAAGAAGATTGGATAGTTTAGAATAGTTTATTACTTTTTTCCGAAACTATCACACTGCAATGACTAAGGATATCTGAAAAGTCAGGTGACATATGATCCAATTCCGATTCTGTGCGTCGTCAATAAATTTAATAATTGTCAAAATTGGCGAAAAATGATTGGGATAATTAATTTTCGGCAAATTTATTTTTGATTCCAATTTTTTTTAGTTTTATTTTCCTTTTTAATTGAACAATTGATTCCCATGTATCCGCATTCGGGAGCATGATAAATCATATCGGCATCTCATTTCAAATTTTTTGGTTTTGACCACGGGCATTCAAATCGCGTTCGGTATCACGTTTCCACATTTTGAGCACGTGGTTAGGCGATGGGTTCACGGATGAACGGTCAAGAGCGGACTGCCCGTTTCATTGACGATTTGGATCACAGCATCGAGTCCATCGCCCTCATTCTCAGCGAGAGGTCACGTTCAGGGATTGGATTGGATCGGTGGCCAGCATACGCCTGTGATCCCGGTTTGAATCCCGGCGGTGACCGATATTTCAGTAGTTTTCCGATCCCGACTTGATCTCGCTTTGAGGGTCGAGCAGTTGAGGTGCAGTTTTAAAGGGAATATCTTATTTAGGGGATCTTATCTTAGAACCCTATCTTAGCACCGCGAGGAAGTGTGGCAGGAGGTGAATTCAAACCAGACTACTTTTGACCCGAATGTGATCCTACCGCGGTAGGGCAATGTTATTATGATTCCTTATTGTTCGTGGAAAAAACGACATCTTTAAATTGTCTGTCCTACGCGTAAACTTTCTAATTTTATTTACATGATCTCTCTTACGGTAGTATGATGGGGTTAATACTAGATTTTCAACATCGTCGCTAAAAGGACATCCTTCCAATTAATGCAAGAGATTTAGTCTGTAATTCAACCTTCACTCCGTGATTGATTCCCAACCTAAAGCCTCTAGTAATTTTGATACTCCGCTCAGTTTATAATAACAATATTTTATTAAAGCTAGCTTCTATTTTACACGCGATTCTATTCGGCAATTAATCCAACTTCGTGAGGATCCAATATACTCGCAGCATATTTTAATGAGGCCTAACCAGCAACAGATAACATTTCTCTTTGACCTTTTCATTACATTTACCCAGTACTCATCTAATAAATCCTAATTTTTTGGTAACTTGTGCTCATATTCCCCGTTTGTGTTTCACCCAGGAGAGATCGTGAGTGAGGGTAACGCATAGGTATTTAATTGAGTTTACGCATTCCATCTCGGTGTTCCCAATGCAGTAGGCGTTTGGGTGGGAATTGCTTTTTTTCCAAAAATGTATCTCTACGCACTTTTTTAAGTTTAATTCTAATTGCCTAGTGTCACACCAGCGTTGTATAGTATTAAGGTCATCTGATGAAGCCGCTGTGTCCTCAGGATCACGGAGATCACGGTAACCTACTGCATCATCGGCAAATAAACGTATCTGACTAGTGATTGCGGAGTCAATGTCGTGATACCCGACCTTTTTGAATGGTCGGGTATATATATTATACGCGACCATTGAAAAAGCCTTTAATCCAACCCAAGATATTTTTATCTATGCCATATGCTTCTAGCTTTGTGAGTAGTTTACCATGAGGTACTTTGTCGAAGGTTTTCTTAAAATCTAGGAACATCCACTGGAATATGCTCTCTCCCGAAGTAAGAATATCATGAACAAAAAGCGCAGGTTGCCTCTCGCAGGATCTACCTTTTCGGAAACCGTGCGGATTTTCCAATAATAACTCCTGATTATCGAGGAGTCTCACGATCGAACCAGCTGCTATATGTTCCATAACCGTGCAAGAATGGATGTGAGGGTAATAGGTCTGCAATTGCTCGGTTCCTCCTTGTGTCCGTTATTAAATATTGGTGTTACGTTAGCCGTTTTACAATCTCTGGGAACCTAGTGTTCTACCAGCGACTTCTTAAATATTTCATCTAGATACGGCGCAATTTCCGAGGCTAGATCCTTAAATATACGCGGCTATTATATGTATAAAAATACGAGTGGCTATTCCATTTGGGCCCCGGGGATTTACTAGGCTTAATATTTTTCAGCATATGTTCTAATCCATTATATGAGATATTAGTTTTGGGCATTAGTTAGTTGATCGGCATGATTTGGTAAGCTATCGAAAGCATTCGGTGAAGACGCTTTGAAAGAGGAAATTTAATAAATTATTCTTTTCCAAACTCCTGGTCACTATTTCGCCTTTATCATTTTTGAGTGAATTAACAGTTGACTTATTTCGTTGAACTTCTCTGACGTACGAAAAATATGCTTTTGCATTCTCTTTAAAAGTTTCCGCTAATTTTATCCTTTTGCATTGGCTCAAAGCTTTCCAAAATTCATTCTTGTCCTAGATATCTTGTAATCATAAATAATCTAATTCTTTTTGTCGCTAGAGATATCATCCCTAATATTTTTCATCTTGGCGTGACATAGCCTTTGACGTCGTAATGCCCTTCTAATATCCGCGTTGTACCATCTAAGTTCCGTGTTGTCTTTTATAAACCCACTGGAAGTGACATTGTTGACTGCTGAGCGTGTGATATCAAGGAAGTGATTCCACGTATTCTCAGTATTTAGGTGATTACAATCTTTCTAAAAACTAACACATTTATTCTGTGACTCGCACTTAAGGCCACTGTAGCGAAAAATTAGAATTTACTGCCCTGTGGTCACTGATTCCTTGAATAGTTTCTATAGTTAAGACTATTTTTTGAATAATCGGTGCTAACAAATAAAGAATATTACCGCCCCTAGTTGGTCAAGTTGATGCAATGCGTTCAACGTAAAAGATTTCAATAGCGATTCGCAGTTATCTTGATATAATTGAATTTAAACAATACATTTTGGTGTTCCCGATACAGTAGGCGTTCGGGAGGGAATTGCACCTATTCCAAAAATTCATCAGTGCGCACTTTTTTAAGCTTAATTGTAATTGCCAACTGTCGCACCAGCATTGTATAGCATTTAGGTCATCTGATAAAGCTGTTGTGTCCTCAGGACCCCGGATAACACGGTAAACCACTGCGTCGTCGGCTGATAAATGCATCTGGCTAATGACTCTGGAGTGAATGTAGGGTAAGGCTTGGATGGTCCGTAACTACGCATCGCGTGGACTGTCTTATTTGGCCTGCACTAATTTTCTTCTTCTTCATGTCTTCGTACCTTGCACCTGCCTTCATGTTGCCCAGAAACCTCATTCACTTCAACTCTCTTCCATGTTTGTTAAGTTTCCTTCCCTGGTCCCTTCTGCTTTTACTGTTGAGATCCCAAAACGTTCAATATATCCCTCACACACTTTTTCTGCTTTTTTCAGATTACACCCAGGTACTTCTTTTTTCACCCACCACATTGTAAGTTTTATGGTAAGATTTTCACTTGGTACAAGTTATGTTCTCAATTATTCTCCCTATCCACATCTCAATAGTCGAATCTACACTAGTCGTGAAATTCAATAGACACTTCTTTTAAAGAACCGAACTATTAAAATGGTGGGTACCTCAGATGACCTTGTCATTACTATTTTAGTCAGCCTAAAGTGTGAGCTTGATGTACTACGTTAGCACTCGCCCAAATCTAATTATGAGTACTAGGAGAGGGGATATTAATTTCCCTGTGGAACATTCGTATTTCCAAGATGTTTTACTTACAGGAGAACAGTAACGAATGGACCTAAAGAGGGTTATACGGGGTGTACCCGATAATCTTCAATCAGACTTCCCCCACTCTTCCTCTACATACTATACTACCATAGCACCGATCAGATGGTTCCTATCATTAAAAATAAACTAACATTAGGATTAGATCTGCTATAGTTTTCAAGTCAGTATCATCAGAGCTGTCAATCCGGAGATTGAGTTTTTTGGCAATTCCTTTATCCAACCACGACTTTAATCTGTACTCGTTCCCATTTATGTTTCCCTCCATTTTCGCTTATATTATAGTGTATTACAGAAAGAGAGAGGCCATTTAGTTCCTTTCTTTTTGTAACAATCCTAGTTATCATCACACAGATTGGTTCGATATGAGAGGGTAGAGTTCACACTAATACAAGCCAATCTCAAGACGCGTGAAATTCACA
Organism: Hetaerina americana; assembly: GCF_022747635.1. NCBI lineage: Eukaryota > Metazoa > Arthropoda > Insecta > Odonata > Calopterygidae > Hetaerina > Hetaerina americana. The sequence goes on along the minus strand of NW_027287172.1, from coordinate 535,490 downwards.
CTGCAGTGTAATGTAGTAGGGGACAGTCCCTCGTCCTGTGGCACCTGTTGTTTCCGCAGAATCTGGTTTCCAAAAAATCTCAAAAATATAAATTGAATGAGGCAGAGGGTTCCAGAGGCGTCACCAGGAATCAAATCCTGGTCCAGTGCTCTATCTACTGAACTACCATGACCTTTTTTTATTTTATGAGTTTCTAATTTAATCATCTGTTACATTTACCATGTTACCACGTTTTTGATTGACACAGACTGAACAACGACATTTATTTTTCTCTTCTAAAAAAACACAACCGTACGTCCGATGCTGCAATAGACCCTTCATATTCGCGTACTTATTTCCTCCCTCCAATCCGTTCTTCAAGCCTTCCCTTTTCCTACCGTCGCCTCGCTTGCCTACGTCCTCAGTTCTATCACTTTCTTCAAATCCCGTCCTCAGTTATAATGCTGCTCATCCACTTCTCCTGCAACCTTTGAACATTTCCAAATAATCCTTATTCATCCCCAATCATACCTAGTACTTGATTAATATTCCTTTCCGTCCGTTTTACCTTTTCCATCCGTCGCCACACCGACATATCAAAAGCCACTTATCTTATGCTTATCATCTTGCTTCAACGAACAAGTTTCCGCGCCGTGCAATCCAGTTCAAAGATTTCAATAATCTTTTCATGACATCCTTGCTCAAGTCCCTGTCATTAATTCCCTCTTCCTTGTGAAAGCTTCTCTCCGAAAAGGAATTCGTCTTCCTGTGACCCAATCATTTTGGATCAAAACACACCTAAGGAAGGTAAACTGATCTATCTGCTCTAGTTTCTGACCTTCCATTTTTGAATTTAACTTAGCCTTCCTCTTTCTTGAAAGTCTCATATCCTTTTTTTGTTTGTGTTAATTCTCATCCCTCGCCTATCTCAATGATTTTTTGATCCACTCAGCAATGGTTGTAACTCTTGGCTTCACTGGCTAACCAAGGCTTGATCATACAAAAATTTATCTGATTTTATGTATTCCTAACCGATATTCCTTTCTATCTCCAGTTCTTTCCATGCCTCTTTTACATTTTACTCCACATATTTGTTGGAAAGCAAGGGTAATAATAGAATAGATGCGATTTTTATAAATGTTTCTTGCATAGAATTTAACGTAATCAACACTTACCATACCGATTTTTTATTTTTTATTATTGTATTGCAAAAAATTAATTATATGCACACAAATATATAATATATATATATATATATATATATATATATATATATACTACCTTGATCAAAAAGTTCCCGGAATAACCACCGTGTGGCGCTCCCATCGTTCCGATTTGAGTTCTGTTTTTTTTGTTAAATTGGTACATCTGTTGTTGATATTCCCTTTAAATCTTAGTGTCATAACTTGACATTTGCAAAAGTTACGTAGCCAAGAGTACATCTATCTCTGTGTGTGTTGGCGATTTTTTACAATTTCAGAAATGGATTTAAATTTCCAACAACGAACTTGTATTAAATTTTGCGTAAAAAACGGATTTAGTGGCGCACGGACGTTGGAAATGTTGGAAAAGTGTTTCGGCAACGATTCTCTAAAAAAAACGGTCGTTTACCAGTGGCACGAGCGGTTCAGAAGTGGTCGTGAGTCAATCGAAGATGATGAACGCAGTGGCAGACCATCGACATCGAAAGTCGGTGAAAAAATTGATAAAGTAAAAGAAATGTTGGTCAATAACCGCAAATTAACCATCAGAGAAATAGCGGAGGACTTGAACATTGCCTATGGATCCGCCCAAGACATTGTGGTTAATGATTTGGGTTTCCGTCGTGTAGCAGCAAAGTTGGTGCCGAAAGACCTCAATTTCATGCAAAAAAGAGACCGTGTTGACGTCGCAAAAGACATGATTTGCGAGGCTGAATCCGATCCCACATTCATCAAAAGGATCATTACTGGAGACGAGACGTGGGTTTATGAGTACGACACGCAATCCAGACATCAGGCAAGTGAATGGCGTTCACCAAATGAGCCGAGACCAAAAAAACCACGTCGTTTTCAGTCAAAAAAGAAGGCAATGCTGACGGTTTTCATGGATTACAACGGTGTAGTGCATCATGAATTTTTGCCAGAAGGCCAGACAGTAAACAAAGAGTATTATTTGGGCGTTATGAGACGTTTGCGTGAAGCAATTCGCCGAAAGAGACCAGAAATGTGGGCAGAAAACTCGTGGATTTTGCACCATGATAACGCACCGTCGCACAGTGCTATCATTATTCGTAATTTTTTGACGAAAAATGCAACAAATACCATCCAACAGCCACCGAATTCACCTGATTTGGCTCCCTGTGACTTCTTTCTGTTCAATCGAGTTAAAAAACCATTACGGGGAACGCGTTTTAGCAGCCGAGAGGAAGTAATGGAAAAATCGCAGGAAGCACTGATGGACATACCGAAAACCGAATATAAAAAATGTTTCGAGGATTGGATCAAGCGCTGGCATAAGTGTGTTGCAGTCGATGGGGATTACTTTGAAGGGGACAATATAGATTTAGTTGAATAAACTTGTATTTTTAATTTTCTGAATAAATTCCGGGAAATTTTTGATCAAGGTAGTATATATATATATATATATATATATATATATATATATATATATATATATATATATATATGTATATATATATATAGTACAATACACAGTAACACACAATATAGAAACACAAAAAAAGAAGAACACTCACACGTTATTTCTTGATATTTCGACGGAAACAATCCGTCTTCATCTGAAGATATAGAAGTAATGAGTTTTGTGTTTCTATATTGTGTGTTACTGTGTATTGTACTATTCGGCACTTCCGTGTTACGTCTACGAAAGCATATATATATATATATATATATATATATATATATATATTTATATATTAGTAGTAATAAATATGTAATAGGTAAGACATCAATTATATAAATACGAGGGCGATTCGAAAAGTAAGGTCTCCTATTTTTTCATGAAAAATAAAATTTATTCTCAACTTTTTATGTATCGTAGGAAAGTCTGAGCAGTCAACTTGACCATCAATCACTTTTTGCATCCTTGCAACCAGCTTTTTAATACCGGCGTCGTACCTTTCTCCCGCCGCGTCACGAAGCCAACTGATAACTGCTCTTGCACTTCCTCGTCTGACTTCAATTTCTGTCCTTCAAGGTGTTTTTTGAGAGCGGGAAACAAGTGGTAGTCGATGGGGGCAACGTCCGGGCTGTAAGGAGGGTGGTCGATGATATCCCAGCCGAAATCATTGAGTAGGGTGGTCGTTTGATGTGACACATGTGGAGGTGCATTGCCATGATGCAGACACACTCCTTTGGTGAGAACCTTGTAGTAACCCAGGACCTCCGACACAATATTCTGCACGGAAAAGTAGCCAATCTCTTCATTAAGGCCTTCCTTCATCTCATGAAGGATAATTCTCCGGTTATTGCGCACCATCTCGTCAATTGAACCCACCGTTGATTCCGGCAAACTCGGCCGCCCCGACCGATGCTCATCGTGGATGTTTTCCCGGCCATCAAAAACTCCCAGCACCACTTCCGCACGTTTTTGATGCCCATACACTTATCACCATTCACTTCCACTAAATAGTGATGAATTTATATAGGAGAAGCAGTTGTCAGTTGGCTTCGCGACGCGGCGGGAGAAAGGTAAAACGCCGGTATTAAGAAGCTGCGTACAAGGATGCAAAAAGCGATTGATCGTCATGGCGGCCATGTAGAAAAATAGCTAAATGCTCAACCTTTCCAACGATTTACGCAAATTTGAGAATAAATGTGATTTTTCATGAAAAAAATAGGGGACCTTCGCCCTCGTATATTGCTGCATTATGTCCCACCCACCCCTAATTATTCAACCTGTCTTGTCATTTTTCACGAGGACCGGGTCGGTTTGTTTTATGTGATTTTACAGATGAAAAGTTGAAATTTTCTCTATTGTAAAGAAATTCATTTGCATCCGTTGAAGAGAATGATTTGATCATCGTTCAACTACAACACTGACTACAAGACTGCCCAGCTGGCTAATTCGTAGGTGGAAGCCAATAACTGACCAGCTGTAGGTCATTCCGCAAACATAACTTGTAGTAATAAACAAATCTGAAAAGGCATTAGTTTTGTGTTCCTCCCGTCAGAGACTATAATAGATAGTTAACCGTTAATGCAAATCACCAGTTACCCCTGTCAATCAGTTTTATTTTAAAAACAACATGGATTTTTTTGTTAAAATCACTTAACTTGTCTAATATTTTCATTTTTCACGGTTATATTTTTGAACAGATCTGTTTAGTGAGATATGTATATTTATTTAAGCTCGTTCTGTTGAAGTTAAATGCACCTATGGTCGCGACGGTATTGTATAGATAAATGCGTAATGGAATATCTTGGCAAGAGATACCTGTCACAACAAACGTCTGTAATAAATTCCAGCAATTATCATCATCAAATATTGTTTCTACTGCTTTTATTTTAAATAGACTCTAAAATATAATTTTTTAGTTGGGTATGACATTCTGCAATCATTAAAGGTCGGTGCTATATTTCGAGATGAAGTTTATAGCGTAAATATATCAATAAATAATTTATTTAATTGACCTGGAAGCAATTCAAGCTCGCATCCTCCCTATGGAATGGGGACAATCAAGGGCTGTCAATTAAATCCAAATCCTTCCACAACCAGTGCAGTGAATGCATTAATTTAGTGGAACCTCCACGATCTCCCCTGTTGTTGGACAATGGTGTACGGGCCATTGGTCACACCCACCTGCCCTCTCCAAAGAGCGGGCGAACCCCTGGCCATGTATCCATGAATGACGTCACGCATTTAGATGGGGTAGCTTCACCATGACGCCCCGCGACGAGGGGAAGATGGGTTAAGCTATCCATGATGTCACAATAGGGTAGACTATATTAAGTGAAGCATTGGCGCCCTGTAATGCCTGTTAACTGTGACCCTGGAGGTGGTCGAATATAAAACAGCAGCAACATAATAGTAATAAATTTGACTATTTTTTGAATAAATTTACTTAGGGAAGTAATTTCTGAGTGTAAGTACCTTCCGGTAAGGTCTATTGGTTGTGGAACCAGAAATACTGCCTTTGTTTTATTATAGAAAAGACAACTCTGTTCGTAGAGCTCTGTGCATTTTTTTATAAAACAGAAATCGATTTTGAGCAGCTGTAAAAAATAATTTTTGCAAAATTTAAGGTAAGAATTGATTTTTTGCTGTAAATTAAAGAATTTTCGAATTGCTCAATAATGAATTAACTTCGAAATATATTGAATACGTAAAGGAAACAAAAAAATAACAACAACCACTCCAATCAGTACCGGATTTTAAGCCCAGGGGAAAAAATAAGTCTCCTTTTGGGAAGAATCAACCGAAATTGCAGCTGGATGTCAACAATTTTCGAGATGCCAAAACAGGAATGGAAAGTAGAAATCTATCTGATGAATTTCTCTGCATAATATTCCCTTGCCTCATTTTGAAAAAAAGCTTTGTAGACTTTGAAAATTCATCGTTTTGGACTGTGAGGTTGGAATTTCCCGCAAAATAATTAAATGGAGATCGCGAAAGAAATTAAACGCCGTTGTAGGAGGGGTTCCCTCCTTGCGGAGCTCGGCAGTTAGAATGAAATGATTTGGAAGAAGACCGAAAATTGTGACTGGTGATTCATGGGAAGGTCCTACTGTATTGCCGTATCCCACTGAGTAACAGTATCGGTCGGCCATTCTTCGCGTCAAGCAAGAGCACGCGAAATTCCCAAGCATTGGCAAGAGAAAGTGAGGGTGGCGCAATTACTTTCTATAAGAAATAAATATTGGAGATGCCTTTTGTAATGAGTCAATCTGTACGAGACTCATACGTACAGGACTTATATAATTTTTCTCGTACTTTGTTTATGACTGAAAACGCCATTTCAAATTTTCTAGCGTCATGATGTAGACTTTAAAATCGCAAAAATGTAGGCCTGTCAAAGTAATATTATCATAAAAATAAAATATTTCTGTATCTTGATCATTTATATTTTTGATTAATCCATATCTGGCCAAAATGCAATTTGCTATCTAACTTTGAATTTCTTGGCCTTTTGCTTATGAAGTATGGAACAGTTTTCTTGATAGACCTACAGGACCTGTAAGAACCAAGATGGAGGGGTTAGGGAGAAAGAAATGTGCGAAAAGCAGAACGATAATCACGTAATATTAAACTCGATTGCATGATAGAAAACGAATTTTGGATTCAGGACGCCCATTTTGTCACAAAATCAGGGACGTAATATTCGCATAAAACATGGTGAAGTATTTTTCCCCCTAAGACTATGCTAACTAACGCCTTCATCGTTATATAGGAAGGTAATCCCAGAGGTACCCGATCCAACAAAGACAACACAAACATTTTGGAAAAAAATGTTTAAGTTTCCAACATAATCTCCTCTCAGCTCAATACACTTCTACCAGCGATGTTCAATAAGTTCGATACCCTTTTTATAATAAGAACTGTCTTGCTCCTCAAAATAGCCATTAACTGCCGACATCACGTCTTCACGGTTGGAAAATCTTTGGCCACCGAACCATTTTTCAAGTTTGCGTACAGAAAATAATCCGGGGTGACTATATCTGGCGAATAAGGTGAATGAGGTAGCAATTCAAACTTTAATTAATTAATTTTGGCATTTGCAATAACGGATTTGTGAGCTGGTGCATTGTCTTGATGAAACAACACTTTCTTCTAAGCCAAATGCGGCCGCTTTTGCTTGATTTCTTCGCTCAAACGTTGCAATAAGTTCGCATAATACTTGCCGTTGATAGTTTTTCCTTTTTCAAGATAGTCAATGAATATTCTCCCACGCGCATCCCAAAAAAACCGACGTCATGACTTTGCCTGCAGATGAAGTCGTCTTCGACTTCTTTGGAGGCGGTTCTCCCTTTTTAATCCATTGTTTTGATTGCTCTTTTGCCTCGGGTGTGAAGTAATGGACCCATGTTTCATCCATGGTTATTAAACGGGGCGAAAATTCTGTTTTGTTGCTGTGAAACTTTGCTAAACGTTCGATTGGACCATCTTCACGACACTGGTTTTGTTCGAGTATGAGCAAACGCGGCACCCACCTTGCACCAGGCTTTCTCATGTCCAAATTTTCAGTTAATATTCAATATACCGCACTTTTTAAAATGCCTACTATGTTTGGAAGCTCGCGCAGTTTCAGTCGACGATCATCCAGTATCATTTTGTGGATTTTCTTCACCGTTTCTTGAGTCGTCACCTCATTTGGTTGACCAATGCGATGCTCGTCTTGACAGCTCGTACGGCTTCGTTTAAACTCTGCTACCCAATATACTGCTGTAAACAAAGGAGCAGACTCACAAAGAGTAGAATCCAGTTCATCTTTTATATTGGTTGGGCTGAGGCCTTACAAATAAAAGTATTGTATCACATATCGATGACCAATTTTCTCCATTTTCACAAATTAACTGAAAACGTTCAGCTGCCAAACAAATACCAAACAACGTGGAGTCTTCAAACTTGAACCATATGCTTTTTAGATTGCTTACCTTCTAATACAGTGATATTTTTTAAACAACTACCACCATTTCTACGTCAGGCCGGGTACTTAAAGGCCTCGCTATATGATATACGACATGAGGGTGGTCGGGACTGATGTTGCCATCACGGTCAAATAAAAATCGGTACTCAATAACTAATTCCTTAGTCGAGCGAATAATACCCTCAAAAGGTAAATATATTTCTTTCACTCCATTGCGTCGATGTATCTACCAATAGCAAAAATACGCAAGCTAGCCGGATGTTAAAAAATTAGGGTTTCCTTTCAGTTCAGACATGAACAACATTTAAGTTTCAGGTTTTTGTTCAGGCGCCGATTTTCGCTCAAGATTTTGTAAGAGCCGTTAATCAGTATTAGAAAAATATTTTATATCGATACGGAGCATATTTGGAGACAAATACAGTGGTGGCATTCGCGGATTTAATGTTTCGCGGAGGAAAATTTTCGTATTACATAAGGTAATTTGCAATTTCTATCAGGATTATGTGGAAAATTTTTGAGATTTTCTTTTTTCACATAAATAGCAGATAGAACTGACCCAGTTATATTAGAAATTTTTTATTCGCATTATTTCTTTCAAAAGAAGGAAAAAATTCATTTTAATGAAACAATAAAATTTGAATTATTTTAATGAAATAGAAAAAAATCTTGATTTATTTTGATACACGTAGTTTTACCAAGGTTACCTATATCGATGAGTATTACACACTTGCGGGGGATCGAGATGGTACGGGGGCTAACGTACTTGCTTCCCACCCAGCGGGCCCGGGTTCAAATCCCGGCGTGGTTGAATATTTTTCATAGGTATCTCGATCCCTACTTGAGGTGCTTTGTGGAGGGCACTTTGAGTAAGTACGCCGTCCGTCGGATGGGACGTTAAACTGCGGACCCCTTGGCGCTTTTCGTAAAGAGTAGGCTAATGCCGATGCCGGGTTTCTCTCAACCCTTCATCCTTTCCTGTCCATCCCCTATGGCGCAAATGAACTCAGCAGTCGGTCGCCACCCCTAAATACTACTACTAAGTAGGAAGGAACTTGAGGAGAACAAGTTGGAGCAGCGAAGGACGATATGCGTAAGCCTAAATTGACACTATGTTGAAAAATAACAAAAAAAGATTATCCAAAGAATACAAGTCCGAGGTTTCTACTTTTGCACGTACTTTTAAAACGTACTTTTACATTTTACATATTACATATTTTCGCCGTATTACAAATATGACGAACAATCAAGATTATCTCGGGGAGGCTTATGTGTTCATTGGAAGTTATAGACAAGCGTGCAATAACTAGGTTTATGTAATTATAAAGCATAGTAACTTTAGATGTTATACATTTTTGATGGAACTGAAGTTTACAATGACTACGGGTTGACTTCGCTAGATTAGTTCATTTGTCATTATATTAAACTTCTAACTGTGACGGCATATAAAACAAGTTTCGAGAGAGTTTCCATTCGATATAAACTGAAAGAGATAACTCACGTGGAAGTGTCATTCGGCATGCTTTTGAGGCTTTAGCTTTTGAAATGAGAAGACCTTTAAAAAATATATCTCTTTCGTAAGCATGGAGTTCTTTTCGAGGACGAGAGATTAGACTCATTTCCACGGAGAATCTCCAGGATTAATCGAGGACTGGACTCAAAATTAGACGAATTTTTCAAAAACAAAAAAAACTAATATTTTCACTTGGTTTGATGGTAAAGAGCGCAAATTGAGTGCATCCATCTTTTCGTACAAAAATCTGGATCGCTTTTGAAATTCTGGGAAATCCAAAATTAATGCTAAGATTTGCACGTTGCAAATGGTGAGAGCGGTTGGTTCCATCTTTTTCATCACTTTTACGACCTGACCCGTGAGCAGATATTTTTTATTAAAGCTTTCTGGTCAAGGGGGAGACTTACATTTCATGTGGTTTCCGCGGAAATTAGTAGATAGCAATTCTCAACCAAGTGCTTTGAAGGTGCCCTACACATTAAGGTGCGCAGTTATTTGCCAAGCGGTACGGCCGCGTGACGAGCGCTCATCATATCCGCATCCGCGCGATTCTTTAGAAGCCACTGCAAGGTGACGTGGTGGAACGTCAAATTTCTTCAGATGATGGATTCCAGGGTGCGTTAGTCAATTGATTCCGCATGTTGTGTGATTTTATTTGGCTTATGTTTTATCCCAGTAACGGTGGGTGGTACTCGAAAGTGTATCCCTCACTCTTGAGTGCGAGAATTTCACACGGCTCAGCACAAATTGAAACATTTTCTCACTTGCAAAAACGACCCTTGGGTTAAGACTGCGGATTTCGGAAAAGTTTCATTGAAAAAGATTAAAAGCGTATATTTCCTACAGCATATAATGTGAACTCTTAGCCTGTTAACAGACAAAGTTAGGTCCAATAATGAAGAAATCAATATTCCCATAAACACCCAAACACAAGGCTTGATCAATTAAGTTTAAATTGTTTTGAATTTATTAAGGCGCATAATGTATAATTGCTGTGTATGATAATGTATGCTGCACAGCAACTCGTAAGTCAGCAAAACCGGGAACAATTTTCGCAGTAATGCGAATTCATGTATCTAATCATTAAATGGTTGAATATTGAAATTGAATAAAGTCATCAGTCCTGATTGAGATTCGATTCCAGCCACGTAGAGTGAATGATATTTTATTGTGAATTGCCGCACTTTTTTTCCTTATCACTTAAAAATATGTTGAGAATAATTTCTCAAGAAACTGCTAAGGATACCAAATTGAAACTCGTATAAAAATGGAGGGTCTTGGAACGGGAGCTTGAAATGAAAATCGAAAAGCAAGTGTCTGAAAGAAGCTATTTTGTTGTCATCTTTTTGACCTCCCTAAAGGGAGCGATTGAATTTTAAATTCCATACAGTGTCGGTATAAAAGAGACGTGAATGAAAATATACGATATATCGTAGACATGCAAAGGCGAATATCAATGGTGGTCTCACTTTCGCCAAATGTTGCCGTCGTTTAATAGATTTCAACACTCTTCTCCGATTTAGAATGGCGGTGCTGTTGGTCAACCAATGGGCGTCCAATGGTCTGGGAATTTCTTCTCGTGGCTAGTTTCATCTCCTGTGCTCGTGAGGATTTCTAAAACTTCCTCACGCGTTCCAGGGAGGGGTTTCTGCGATCTGTGCTCTGAATGAACCAAGCCCCAGAGCCCGACGAAAGTCCTCCCTACACCATTGTCAGCAGTTCAGGCGAACCTCTTCCTCTCCGGCGTCGAATGAAATCGTTTTCCTCATCCGCCACAACCAACAAACACCGCAACACACTACACACTCTCCCTCCCTACCATCTCCATCTTTCCTCCCTTCCCTCGTTGCTCAGTATACATTCTTGATCCCCGTCCAACCGCTGCCCTTCTCCACCCTCCACCCTCGCAACTTCGCGTGAAGAGGAGTTCATACTGTGTGGGCAGAAGAGACTGCAAGTTAACCCGCTCGGTACATTGTCATCTGCCGCGCGCTCAGGGGGGGTGTTGCTCGGTGAGGAGGAGGGTTCCTTGCCGGGCAGCAGCCGCCACCGAGGCCCAGCGGGGTTTGGGGGAGGAGGGTGGTGATACCTCATACCATCTCTCCCACGTTCCCACTCCTCCACTCCCCCGCCACGTTGGCTTCTACCCCGTCCCCCGAGCGTAGCGAAGCGGAAAGGTTCCCCCCTCCTTCCCCACACGGACCCCGATTCTCTGCTCCTGAGAGAGCGGAGGTTTTTTTTATTATCATTCCCTCTCCTTCACACCCGAAGAACTCTGCACTTAACCCACTACCCCAGCCAGCTCCAGAGCGCAGCGCGGGTGACCAAAATAACATCCGCATCCGCGGATCCCTGAAGTTCATCCGTTCCCACCGTCCGTAGGTATGGAGAGGAGGGCAGGAAATGTTGTCGTGTGTCGTGGTGACGATGCCGTTTACTCCATTCAGCAACCGAAGTTAAGAGTCTGGTCCATCAAACTGTTCGTGCGATGTAATTCACATCTGCGGATGGATTAATAAACATATTTATGAAGAGCCATTATGTTATGATTTTTATTAAAATAAATAGATATGCAGGTAGACAGTGTCGGAGAGTATCCACATCGTTAGCATTACAATAAAACATGTCTCTGTGAAAAAGTAACATGAAGTATCTCAGCCTCAATGTTTATGACTTTTAAAACCAATTATCATTTATAAAAATATAAACTAAGCCGCTGCATACGAAAGCAAATAGAAGCAGTACAAGTAAGCAATCTATTAAAAGAAAGTATCAAAATTCCCTTCTAAATAGTAAAAACATCCTATTAACAAGGTTCTTGGTAAATAATAAATCAAAATAAAATTGCAATGTAAAAAGATAGTCGAAGTATGTTCAAAGATAAAAAACGAAGAAGTGTGAAATACTCAAAGCTGTGAAATTGAAATCTGACGACATTACTTCCGCGTTTGATTCCTCCCGCTTGCATTTTCAAATTGAGTACGGGGGAAATTGCGACACAAACGGAATTTGCGATGAATCACACGAGCCATACTCCCTAATTACCATCATTTTTGTTAATTGAATAAATCCACACAAGAATAATCCTCTCACTATAAATTCAAATGCTTTCATTGGTCCCATATAACGTAATCATCGATCGTATAAAATTAGTCGAATTTAACATTTTCTTGAAAAAAGATTTAATATATGAAAGCTTTAAAGATAAAGAAAGTTGAATGCTTTTCACCGGAAGTTAATGTAGATGTGCTTTCATCCACCGCTGCTGGTCCAGTTCGGAGATTTAATAGCGTGAGCCACGGCTGGGAGATGGATATCGAATAAGACTTAGGAATTTCAGAATCGAAAGTGGGAGATCGACTTGTAATGAATGATGGCATTTTTACTGAGTATATTAAGAAGTGTTACGTAAATTTCAAGAAACTGCGGGAAATACCGTGGCAGTAAATTTAGCGGAGCCGTCAGCTGATGTGCAATACAATGCTACTATTTCAAAGTTGCGGAAATCAAATAACCGAGGCGTCCTCTTACACTCCGAAATGTTAAGTGCTTCAAAGGAATAAGATGTTATAACGAATTACCATACCTGTATAAGTATTCGTCGTCGTGCGCCACAGTCCACGAGGTTAATGCCAACGTTTAAACACTACATTTCCGTTCGTAAGAGCACGCATTGGTAGCTTAAAAAAAAACTAAAACTTAACAGGGTTAAGCTCTCGGTCGGACCCCCAGACATAGAATTCGAATCCCGTTAATCCAAATGAAGAGTTTTTACACTTTTGAAGTTGTTGCTTTGCTAGTGTACCTTTATGAATAAGATACATATATTATTTTTTTGATTGGCATTAAGATTGATAAAAACAACTGCAGTGGCCAGATCGTGTCACGTGTATAGGCAAGGAAGGTTATGGTGGATTTATTTTAATTTTTATGATAATTCCTGAGCGCTTGACTGAAGCAACAGGGTTACGCTGAAGAGGAAACTATTGATTATTATGTGAGCATTGAAGAAATAGCTATAGTTATGCGTACTTAATATCATTAATAACTTTTGAAGACTGGTACTTAATGATAACATCACACACACATACATATTATTATTATCATACATATTATATATTAAACTATAAACACAGTAATCAACCCGAAGGTCGGTTTGGTAGGTGATGGTGGAGATCACCGAGTACTAAGCCCGACGGCATGTGAAAATTTACACATCAGGGTAGGGGGGCCAGTTCCTTTCCCTGTACCGGTTATGGTTTCCCAGGAAGACCTGGTACCCGAAAAATCAACTTAGCTTGGGTGGAGCTGCAAGTGCCCAGAGTGCCTTGCCCGGGAATCGAACCCGGGACCCTCCGGTCAGCAGCCCAACGCTCTACCCACTGGACTACCGCGACCCTCATATATAATATGTATATATATATATATACATATATATATTTTCTATATATACATGTATATATATACATATATATATATATATATATATATATACATATATATATTTTCTATATATACATGTATATATATACATATATATATATATATATATATATATATATATATATATATATATATATATATATATATATATATATATATATATGCATGGGCATGGGAAAGCAATACTTTTACTTATAAACAGGATTGCTATATATATATATATATATATATAGCAATCCTGTATATAAGTAAAATTATTGATTTCCCATGCTTCCCTTATTAGTCTCTCATTTTGAGGATTTGTATTTCGTTGTTAATTTTGGCCTCCTGCTTGGTAAATTTTTTGAAATTGGAATGCATTGTGGTCTTAAAAGAGCGTAATCATTTGTATCAAGGAGAAATCCTTTGTGTCGGAATCCCTCATCCATCATAATCTTTGTCTTTTCTTGCTATTGTTTGATATAATCAGAATCTTTCGCAATGGAACAATCTTATGCGATGCCCTTGAAACAATCAGAGAATTAACAGTGCCCTGAGGATTGCCGGAATCGGACTACTTTGAAACTTCCCAACACAAAAGAATAAGGCAAGACTCCTTCAATCTGTTATTAAACGCCTTCAGCTAAATGATTGGATTTAGAGGACTCTTATGCCATATTGTAAAGCAATGGCTAATGTTATTATATTAAGAACACGCACTAACTTGGAATGCTATAGTATATTTTAATATAACCTAACATTCTCTGATAAATACGCTAATATATTGTATTATGCTATAATCTAATAATGACAGAAACAGTGAAAAACACTTGTAATTTTCCACTTTATAGATTCCTTAATACCGACTCGTTTCGGTGTACTACATCATTTACAAGTGATGTTTAAAATGGTGGAGTACACCGTAATTAGTCGGTATTAAAGAATCTATGAAGTGGAAAATTACGTGTTTTTCACTGTTTCTTTCATTCTGAAACGATTGCACCGTACCACACCTGAATTGTACCAAACTCTATTTAACTCTACATGTCGTAAAAGAAAATATATCACCTCGCATTACTTATTTGTATTTTTTTTAAACACTGATACCACAAATTCTTAAGCATTCCAAGTATTTCTCCCTGCTGAGGCTCATTGCGGTGCTCGAAAAATAAAATTAAAAATGTTCTGCTACAATTGTGCTCATGATAGATAATCATTTGCTTTTACAGCGTTGTTCTTATCCTAATCAATCTCATAAAATCCTAAAATCATCTGCACCAAGTTCCTTTAAACTTCCATCACTATGGCTTTAAACGATAGAAGAAATCTCTCTGCTACATTGTTAAAGGAATTGATTAATGAATTGCGCTAAGTTTAGCCCGTGCACCTTAATATACGAACAGCGCGATCGTCCGCCACCTCAAAAATCGAAAGGTAAATAGTAAGTCTTAGATTAGATGATGCCAAAAATGTAAATAATCTAAACGAATATCGTTAACGACTAGGCCGTGGAAGGAATGTCTGAATTCTGAAGTTAATTTGCCTTTTGTTACCTTATAGAAACAAAGAAGGACTTGTTCTTTACTATGCAAGGTTTATTTTCACCTAACGAGTTAGATTTAATAAACTTCCTTTAAACTGTTTAATAATAAAACCCACATTTTAGATGTATAGAACGTACTTAAGAATTCGTAAAAATTTATTAAGAACGTTAGTTCATTTTCTAGAATATCTGTAAAGCTTCGTTATGAGATTACTGAGGCAAGTTAAAGGGTTAATTACTCGAATTCCGTCAGATCGCCACTTTGAAAAACTCAGCCGTTTTCACTTCAGTCATGTACCATAAAATATCAAACATTTTAAGATGATGATAATTTAAATATTTACCAGTGAGCTAACTGGTCATTATAAAAATACTGCTTTTTATGAGGACAGTTCACCTAGGTGCTCCAAAATGTTTTAAAATATCGTCTCCATTAAACATAATATATTCTATGACCATTCCCAATATATAAAAGTTAAAATAACGATTATACATGATTGATGATGAAAATTTATATTTATATTTGAAATATAAACAATATAATCGAGAATGTATGTAATTATTATCCATCCGTATTAATAAAAATTAATGTTCCATATTTTCATTTCATCTGTTACGCTTACGATGTTGTTCCTCTTTTTGAAGGGAAGACAAACTTCAATTGCCATTACAAACTTTCAATATATTACAATATATACAATAAATACATTGGCCATTAATACTACATGAAAACGAAAATGCATGATTATTAATGAAGTAATTAATTAGATGTGTTGGATTGTCACAAGTATATCTAACATGTGTATCACAATTAATTAAACTTATTATGCAGTAGTCCTCAATCGTGGCTGTTTTTCCCTATTAGGGATGGGGATTAGTACTAATTTGAAGAAATATTCCGGACAAATTCCTCTCTCATAAATGCTTCGAATTAGTTCATAAAGACTTCCTCTCAAGTTTTCCTAAATCCTTAAGTAGTTCCCGGGAATGCAATCTACCCCCGCGGTCTTCTTTGATTCAAATTCCCTTTAAGCCATTTCTGTCACGTAATCCACGCCACCTGGTCATAAGCTATCTCCATATACGAAACATTCTCTTTCTGTGCATAAAATTGCCTGCTAGTTTTTCTGAAGCATTTTTAATATGGTCCATGGATATTTCCTACTTACTTCCTTACATTTCTGTGCAGGGCATCCGTTTCACTCTTTCTTTGTTACCTCTCTATTCCCTCGCATTTCATCTTCCACCACACCTGTTTCTCCATATTAGTTTCCCGTTTCGGTTTATTTTCCAACTCTTTGAACTTCCTTCTCACTAATTCTTTGTTTATATTCATTCATGTCCTTCTCTCTTCTATCTTATTAATCTGCTGATCTGTAAACCATGGTATCCTTGTCATTTACCTATTTAATGTTCCTATTGTTTCGTTGGCTCTTTTAGATATCCTCTGTTGAGACGTCCCCCATATTTCTTCTACTTTATCCATCTCCTTCTTCACACTCATATATTTTTCCATTCTAATAAATCAAAAGAGAGATGGTACTTTTTTCCACACTTTATTTTACAAGTCGACCGGTTTCGTCGCATAGGCGACATCATCACAATATTTTTCCATTGCCTACCGCTACTCCTTTCTTTTTTATCGGTCAATAATTCTATGTACGTACATTCGATTTCCTCATCCGTCTTTCCTGTTTTATCATTTTGAATCTCACGTCTCACTTCATTAGCATCAAATTATGATCCGAATCCACTTCAATTCCCGGGAATTTGAGCGAATTAATCTCGCCGCTCCTAAATATGTGCTTAAGCATAATACAATCTAACTGATATCCATCTCTCCGAGTCCCCGAGAGTTTCCCACGTACGTGTATATCTACGCCCTTAATGGTGTTTGAATCACGTGTTCGTTATAATTAGAGCATTTCTCCGGTAGAACTAACTCTATCGCCTTCTCCCAGCGGTAATTTCTTGTTTCTAAACCGTAGTTCCATACTTCTCTCCTATCTCTCCCTATGCCCATCACCGCTTTCCGATCCCTCATCAATATCAAATGTTTCCGCCCGAGGAGCACACACAATCATTTCCCCTAATTGATCGTTTACACCGTCTACCTGTATTTCTTCCCTCCCTGGACTACACCAAGGTTATTTGTTGGCACGGAAACCTGAACAATTACCAATTTTGTTGGTTCAGCTTTTATTTATGCTAATAATATTCTGTCTTACGATGGACATAATACGAGAGATATAATATGGTTAACGAAAAAAATGACAGCTGAACGAAAATGAAATGTACACGATATAAATCTGTTCAATACTGACATGGGAGATTTGAAAGAGAACAGGAACAATTAATGTTAGATTAGAAAGTAAATTCTAGCGTAATGAAAAAAACCTAGGACTAATGTAGAATAAAACATTACTCGGAAGTATATTACACAAAGAAGTCTTAAACACGCCAAATTTAGGATATGGGTCGGACATTTGACCGTAAACAAAAGAATAATGTGGAACCAACAGAAAAATAGCAGCAAAAATGGCAAGAGGAGTTGGAGGTGACTACCCCAGAGACAGAAAAAGAGAAATAGGAGGGCCATTAAAAAGATGGAAGAGAAGCCAAACGACCTACTACGATGAGGAGGCACAATGATTGGTGGAACATGTGAGAATGAGAAGAACTGTGGGAAGAACTGTCTAATTAATCGAGTAAACATTTAATCAAAGAAAGTGCTCAATCAATACCAAAACGATCTCGCTAAATGTAGTGAAGTTTCATAATGAACGAATGGAGGTTTTTGGTTGTTTTCGTCATATTTACTCATCCAAAGTCTTGAATCCATTCCATTAAAAATTACGATGTAGGGCCCGGTATTATTTTGGACCAGTAACAATTATAAATTGGACGATTTTAAGGTTTATTTCAGCTAAATTGATAGCATAGCACAAAACCAAAAGTCTAATCCTAGGAAAAACAAGACATCAATAATCCAGACAAATTTCGAAACCCGCGATCTTTTAGTTGCCAAGCTGGCGCTTTGCCGACATGAATACCCTGGCCAGCATGGATTATCTTAAACATCCTGGAATATAAATCAATTCACTTTCATGGGTAATTATCTGCTATCTGCATGCTTATCTGAACTCGGCTTAGCCAAAATTTATCATTGATTAGCTCATTGATATTGATGGATAAAATTGATAAGTATTGAGTATCCCGATTGTTTCGTTAATTCTATTGCGAATACTACTACTCATTTTAAAGTTTTTAAATGAGTTCAAAGCTACGCAAACTTGCATGCATCGGTGCGTGTATAAGTGTATGCATTTTTCTCGTTCAACAGCTTACAGCAGCCATTAGGCATAGGTAATTTAATAATATAAAGAGAACACGGGTAGGGTAGCGATATTTATTTGAATACCTTTCGTACAGCTTATTATATCCCATCGAAGGGCCGCTTTCGGGATCTAGTTTTCAATATTCTCCCCAGCCATGCTAGACGCACCCCTCGATGGTCCTCATCATGGGTTATCAATTCGAGATTGGTTTGTGGCAATTCATTATCTGTCCATTTTCCTGCCAATCTTTTCATTCCCTCATAGCTCCTTCCACTGACAAATTTCATTAGCTGCCTCTGGTAGTACGACATATCCTAGATCTTCCACTGTAATTATGTCCCTACTTGTTCCCTTCAGTCAAAACCTTTAGTAATTTATCGTGACTCAGGTTATATGAAGTCAATTATGCCATTAAACTACTCAAAAATATATGGACTGGAATTCGTTCCTATTCCTCCAGAATACTGGCCGCTGCAAATTTAAAAACACCATTAACAACAATTACACAAGAAAAAAGAGTTTCAGGGTGTCTCAGTTTGGTCGTCTTCATATGCGCATTACAAATTAAGAAAATTTTCAATTTGATAGATGCAAATTCCATGATTTGGGTTTGCAATGTTTGAGATGCGTGGGAACATTCCTAAGTTGGGATGAATATTCAGGAGCCGACTCTGACCTGTAAAACCGACTCAAATGATAAATAATTTACCGCTTGCTGTCAAAAGGAATGCTTTTCAATTCAATCTTGAAAATGGGGGTTTTTTTAAGCGAAATGCGTATTAATTCAGAAACATAATGGTGAATGTCATTTTAGTGGTAACCCGAATTATATGCTTGACTCGAAAAGCATCCACGACGGGTCGATCTCTTTCAGGATATTAACTCTTTCCCTAATTGAGGTTATGAAAGTGTGCCCTAATCTCTCATGCCTTGCAGAAAATGAAAAAAAATAGTGGAGAGAATTTTGAGTTTCCAGAATTTTCGATTCAATCAAAGATTATCTTTTTTTATGGAAGTTCGGAGAATGAAAATCTGATTTTTTTTTCCTCTTCGTGCTCCTAAGATCTCAAGGAAAGGGTGATTAGAGTGTGCGACTGTTTAATATACTAATTTGGAGGTAGTAGTATTTGCAGCGGAAACAGGATCATTCCTTCAAATATATTCCGAACGCACATTATAATCCTAATCAGCTTCATGAATTTCCAGTGTGAGGCACAACTGAAGATGTTTCCTGGCCCTTAACTCCTTTTGATGCATTAATGAGCTTTGCATGTAATGACATTGCTGCTTCCTGAGACTTGTGGACTAAGACTGATTTTAAGTAGGAGCCTGCCTAAATATAAAGGCATATGGACCTAGAAATAAATCCTCTCATTTTCCGCAAGTCTCATAGATGGCGACGAAAATATTTGATTAATGGTCACATCTGCCGACAAGAATAAGAATGATGTTCCTAATGTTTCTCCCATTATTTTTCGCGTATCAAATTTCGGCAAGCTTCCGTCGAGATCTTTGCTATAATCTCTTCCTTCAGCCGACAATTTTGCCGGAGCGGCCGTGTCGAGGTGGAAATGAGACCGCCACCTGCGGGACAAGAGATGAAAATAGGGTGGGGACGATGGGGCCTCCCTCCTCCTCGCACTCCGACCCCACCCCCTTTCCACACCCCTGTGGAAGAGGGAAAGTCGATATCTGGCGTGGGTGGGACGATGGGGTCGGCTGGCCCTGGGCCGTGTATGTTAACAAGTGAGGAAATCGGAGATTGAAACATCCCCTGGGGGGGAGGGAAGGGTTGCAGCCGACATGGCCCTGCGAACGCGGCCTGCGATGTAATTAGCCGAACCAACCACTGCCCCCTCTCCCCCCCCCACCCTTCGCGTCCGACCCCCGTGTATTGAATGAAGTATTTTACAGAGGGGAGAGAGGGGGGGGGGAGGTGGCGGAAAACACGATTTTACGGATTCGGAACCTGGATCGGAGGGAGAAAGTTGCATCTGTCCGGTCCACGTGGAAATGCACCGCGAAAATTTTGTGCTCCCCTTCAAGCTATGCACGTAGGCGCTTAGTCGTGAATTTGACACTTGCCGAGGATTAAGTTCATTGTAATGTTCCGTGCACATCGATGCCCATTCCACGAAAATGAAAATGGTTTCTTTAACTACCGATTCAAGAAGAAATATCTCCTTAAGGACGATGGCCGATTTTATGCGTGTACGTACTTGTGTTGTGTAAACCAGAGAACATTTGATTTCCATCAGAACAGGGTTCATCGTGCAATTGAGTATTAAGAATATTAAATATTATGAAATAAAAATAAAATATAAATTTTCAGAAACATATGGGAAACCCAATATTGTGCATCATACATATATTGTGCTAACTCATTTATTATTTACTTTAATAGTATGAAAAACAAAAGTGATTCTTCGTTATTGTTAATATTTGTATGGATTGATTTCATTTTATCTTGACGTGAGAAACGCATGTATACTTGTAATCTTTTTAAGACATTTACTTGAAAGCAGAACCAAACTACATTCTTCATTCAGTTACGAACATTTCTTGCGCATAGAGAGAGGTTTAACAGCAATTATAGAATTCAGGATTGAAAAAAACCGATGAAAACTATTATTTCTGCTATCTGCGATCCATGGTGAAAACATGAGAAAATATACAGCGGTTACAGGTTCACAACAATTCGCGATACGTCACGAGCGTCTCAAAAATAATTACCCCTCTTTCTGTTAGAAGCATCCAGTTTTATCTCATTTTTGACACAATATCCATAATTTGAATAGTAAAAAGCATTTTATTTTAACTAAATAACGGTATAATAGGGATATCTGGATCTTAAAAATATGTATAAAAATAACCTCCACTCTTTGCAGTGTCGATATTTTCTAGGCGCCTTGTCTAACTAAATAAGCTGGAAATTCCAAGATAAAAGGAACTAATAAAAGCAATGTTTGCCGAGGAACAACTGTAACGTTCAAACTTTCAGAGAAATTTCATCCCTCGTCTCTATAACTTTCGGTTTCTGAGATATTCTCAAAGGCTGACGGGCGGACAGAGTGACAGACAGGCCCCAAAAAACGAAGAGAAGGAATGAGATTCATAAAATTCAACTCAGTGTTCTTCAAACCTTTATAGCTAATGCCTCTTTTTTCCATAAAATACCACTAATTAGGAAAGACGAAAAGTTATTAATATGAGTTGATTAATTGAAATTGGGATACTTGGAAACATAAACGCTTTATGAAATGTAATCAGTATGATCAACAGTGAAAAAGTCAGACACTGGATTTGCTTGACATAAAGATTGAAAAAAAATTAATATCATCATATGCTTTCTCATTAAGTTTTGAAGTTTTTCATAAAAGAGGACACTTTGATTTTCCATGTAAATTTTTTTTATTACGACCTACGTTTCGTTACAGCGTAACATCTTCAGGTTTAACCTGATGATACTACGCTTCTTCCAAACCTGAAAATGTTTCGCTGTAACGAAACCTAGGTCGTAATAAAAACATTCCATGCTGAAAAGCAAAGTGTCTTCTTTCATTATTAAGGATTTCCACCAGGTTACGCCTGATATTGTCATTTTGACATTTCAAGATATCTATCTCATAAATTGAAATTTAATGGCAAAAATGATGATTTTTCTCCTCATAGTTCTGTCCTCATATTTGCTAACTTTCCCATTGAGCGACGCTGCAGTTTGGGGAACGTTTTTTAAAACGTAAACGATGAAGTTACCTGAACGTCTTGGAGAGAGAGTGGGACCTCAGTGCGTATTTATATTCATCCTTGAGGTAACATACTCCAGGTTAAGCTTCGTTTTTCTTTACGGGTATAATCGTCAAATCAGTAAAAGTTTTCCTCAACCAACCTCATTTTCTTCATCTTTCCTCACCGATTCAATCTACCTCTGTTTGTTGATTGTTGGCCGTAGTTTATCTTCACGAAAGGATAAATAGAGCAGGTTATACGAAGAGACGGAGGCAGCGCGTCTGGAATCCGTGAATACCGGACACGGAGGTAACGCAGAATCAAGACTGTAGGGGGTATACCAGGAAGTTTATATGCGTACACCCAGCGGGGGAGGAGGGGTCTCCATCCATCTTCCCTCCCTCAAAATCTCAACTCCTCCCACATAAACCTTGCCAGGACTAATGGCAGACGCAAACCCTCGCCGCATCCACGTGGACCGCAGTTTTCTCTCGCCTCCTCCGTGACCCGTCCCCCCGCCAATTCCCCGAGCAATCCGACGAGTCGGAGGCGGCGTAGAATTCAGTGGAGTGTGAGGGGAGGAAGGAGCGGAGAGGGAGAACGTGGGCGAATTGCTGGTGGTCGCTCCTTCTCGTTTGTGAGCCGAGTGTCTGTGGAATTGCATCGCTCCCTCCTCCTTCCCCGGCGTCCATCCACCCCGCTCCCCTCCTCCGAAAGTCCACAGTGACCCCTTGCGAGCGAGCCTTTCTCTCCAAAGTGCACGGCCTCCCACCGGCGGCTGCAACGCCTGCTCAAGTGAAATCGTCACGTCTTTTCCATTTCAATGACAGTGCTCATTTTATAAAATGAAATGACAACGGTGCACTGAGCTCTTGGGCCTTTTTGATATCGAAAGAGAAGAATGGGGTAAAAAATGACCTTTTGCTTAACTCAAGGGGGCCCTGTCCTAAAACGGAATGCTCCCATTTATTCTAAAATTTCCACCTAAGCATGTCCAAGTTGAGTTGCAGCTATGAGATGAATTTCTTACAAATGCACATTCCACGCTCCTGTCCATGTGATCCATTTTATAAATATACTATATATATATATATATATATATATATATATATATATATATATATATATATATAATATCAATGTGTGTATACATATTATATATGCATACATAAAAATAGATATAAGAAAAGGTCAATAGATATAAAGGTCAAGAAGATAGGTCAAGGAGATATTTTTATGCTCGTGATCTATTCGATTCCGCCTTCCACCTCTCCTGTGTTCGTCCTATATATGTGTTCCTATTCCTTTTCTTTATTATTATTAGGTATCCACCGGTTAAGGTAGGATTTTGGATGGACATAACTACTAATTAAATAATTTGTGACTCCTAGCAAAACACAACATTCTACTCTACATCAGGTCCCTCTTCAGCTCTGAGTACTTTCTTCCTCCCTTCATCCCGTCAAACATCCCCATCCTGTTTCTTCCCTTTCCTCGTTTGCCTAACATTCTCCCCTCTATTACAGTCTTCAACATCCCACTGCTGGACAATACCCCCTTTATCCACTTTTCCTGCCTCCATAGAATTTCTCCTAACAAACCCCTCTCTTCGCCCACCATTCCAAGTACTTCCTCATTTGTTTTCTTCTCTGTCCATTCCACCTTCTCCATTCCTCTCCAAACCCACATTTCAAAAGCCTCCGGTCTACGTCTATCCTCCTGCTTCAATGACCACGTTTCCGCACCGTACGCTCCATATCAAAGCTTTTACGAGTCTTTTCTTAACATCCTTACTCAACGTCCCCGTCATCATCTCCCTCCTTCTTGTGAAAGCCTCTTTGCCAAGCGCAATTCTTCTCCTTACGTCCCTACTACTTTGACCGTGTGGGTCCAAATCACTACCGAGATACGTTAACTGTTCTACCTGCTCTAGTTTTTGCCCTCCTATTTTAATGTTAAGCTTAGCCTTTTTCGTTCTAGAAAATCGCATAACCTTTGTTTTATTAATATTGATTCTCATCCCATACCTGTCGCACTGAATTTCCAATTCACTCAGCAATGCTTGCAACCCCTTGGCTGACTGACAAACTAAAGCTTGGTCATCAGCAAACCTAACTGATTTTACGAATACTCCGCCCAATTTCATTCCTACGTACAGTTCTTCCTATGCCTCTTTAATCATTTCCTCTGAATACAGGTTGAACAGTAAAGGTGATAATGGTTTTTATTTATATCTATTTCCATGTGAATGAATATTTGTTTGTCCTATGGCGGGATTTTCTGTTTGAATGTGAATGTGTGTGCACTTATGTGTATGTATACGGGTCGCGGTAGTCCAGTGGGTAGAGCGTTGGACTGATGACCGGAGGGACCCGGGTTCGATTCCTCACTCTGGGCACCTGCAGCTCCACCCAAGTTAAAGTAATTTTTTGGGTACCAGGTCTTCCTGGGAAACAATAACCGGCACAGGGAAAGGCACTGGGCCCACTACCCTGATGTGTGAATTTTCACACGCCGTATAGGGCTTAGTACTGGGTGATCTCTACAGTCACCTACTAAACCGACCTTCGCGTTGATTACTGTTTATGTTTATATATATATATATATATATATATATATATATATATATATATATATATATATACAGTATATGTAGTATATAATAATAATATAAAAATATATATTTATATATACATACATATGTGTACACATTATACTACATATATATTTTTATATATTTAAAACGCATAGTTTTACGGACGATATCAATAAAATAACGTGAAATATGAAGGGCTGCTCTCCAATTTAGATGTCTAATCTGTATCGTTTCGATATAATACACGTATTTTTACTTCGGTTAAAAAGATATATGGCTTCAAATGTTACCCTCAGAGATTAAAGTGTTTAAAGTCCCGTTATCTCCGTGATGGATAAAACCTCGCCTCGACTCAAATACGTTTGGCATTTACTTTGTACATAAAATGTTGAGCGATGTTTTTTATCACTAGCTGCGCAAAAACCACTGTTCTTGTCGAAAAGGTAAACGAGGCAAAAGTGTACTAATTTAAAGCACTATATCAATTAATATATTATTGATTTATAATTTGTTGATTTTTTGCAAAAAATATTTGATATTGCTTACCTTCCGTGAAATGAAATGTACGGTGAGTCGAATTTAACCACGCGCGACAACTTTGATCATATTTTTTAGACTATCTTTCAGCAATATATCTTCAATCAGTATCTTTATACACTTTTTATATCAATCAACACATTTTACCTTAATGGATGCACCCAAAGCCGAAAGAATAGAATGAGTAGTTATTAATATCCCAGGAATCTTACTTAGTCAATCCCGAAGATCGCCTTAAAGAGCTAAGGAGGAAGCCGCGCTCAGGACTGCCTAAGTAGCAGAGTAGCGGACTCTTCCGCTTTGAATTCGTCTCCGAATCACACAGATGGTACCCAGGAAGTCGCTGAGCACGGCTCATATCTTTGACTACCAATGTAAAATGACTCGACGAACGCTGAGCTTTAAAATTAAATAGGAAAAGAGAGTGGCGCGGTTATTTTTCGATAGTTTCCATTCCAATTTCACTATTTTATTCCTGGAAGGAGCGCTTATTTGCATTATGTTTACGGCGCGGCTTCTTTAATTTCCGTGAATATGGACGGGTTCGTATCTCTGAGATAGTTGAGTCACTGGGTTGAATGTTCTCTCCATTTTCATCACCAATTTCCGAGATTGTTATTCATTATATGCCGTCACTACCTTCTCGATTACTTTCAGCTATGCATTAAATCATAGCCCTTTATCCATAAATCCACCACCCACTCTGCATTTCACGTATTCTTCATTATAGCCTTTGACTTTAATTACCCTTATTCAAGGTGTTCTACCTAATAAGGTAGGTTTTAGAAATTCTATTAAGAATATTAGCTTTGTTATCACGAGAATCTTCTTTTGTATGACCTACATTATTTCCTTAATCATTTCTTCGTAACTTCTATCTGCCTTCTTACTATCCATAAAAACCATATCCTCTTTCGCCCCCCCCCCCCACATACCCAAAATTCTTCATGTTATCACGTTCTCCAACATTCCACTAACTCTCAATGGATATGTTTTAACAAGTGCGTTAAGTATAAAGGCAAAATACATGTAACTACGCGATTCACCCTAAGCTAAATTAGGAAGGTGAGGTTTTTCGAAAGATCCATGTGATCAGGTTAAATTAAATTAATTGAATATTGAAAATTGTTCGGCAATTCTATCAATGATATAAAAATCAGAGAAAAATTGAGATGAAAAATCGAATTTATTGATTTTCTGCGCGGGGGTTGGGTGGTCATTGTAATTTGAATCTTGATGTACCCACAACAGTTGATTTATTATTTGAGATAGAAATCAGATGTCCGGACGTTTCGCGTGTTTTTAAAAAAAATTAATAGAATGGGGGAGGCAAAATATATCAATTTAACATTACTTCGTTATCGCAGTTTTTGTTTTAGAAATTTTTAGTTTTATTTTTCATACAAGGGGTACACTTTTTTGAAGCTTTTCAATGTCAATCTTACGAAATTGAACTCACCGAGCTAGTTTGAAAAAAAAGGCGCCTCTACCGAGGGTCTCTCAATATCAACAATATCAACATGCTATTTATGCTCAAGGTGAATCATTAAAATGATATAAATATGTTCGTTAAAGCATCATATCGAAATGTCTTTGAATGAACATTGTAGGTGGAAACAGTTGTCGATTCAATAATAGATGGTCGAAAAGTAATTAACTGAGCTTAATTTTCTTAATGAATCTAAAAATTATATCTTATACCAGGTCTTTCTTCGTGGAAAGTCATACTCTGAATAGACCTATGATCAGTAATTACGTAATTTCCTCGTATTACTGCATTAATACCTTTCTTTCAAGCACTCTGATTCTTACAGATCTGAGAACTTTCGTTTCCTCAGTTTTTTCCCCACTACTATTCAAAATTGGTCGTAGCCTAGCAATAGAGTTTCCGAAGTTACGTTACAGAACAGCATCGTAATTATTAACAAATGATTTCACGTTGCTAACCAAATATTATTGCGTTTCATTTTAAATTGATTCTCGCCTTCATTTCATTACATGGTCGTAATGCACTTCAAGGTGAAAGAAACACCGTTCAACTTCAGATTAAAATTAATAAATTTAAGTAGACGTGGAGATATCTTGCCAATTATTATCTTAGTCTGCCGTTTACGGTTAGGTTTTGGATGAAAACCCAGGCAAGACATTACCATAACATACGTGATATAAGACTTCACTACCATTAAATTTTCCCTCAATTCCGCATGATTTCCACCTCCTTGATAATTAATTATTCTCGGAATAATGGTGACGGGGTCACGCAGTAAATGAGATAATGGATGTAATGTTTAATCCTTTAAATATGTGTCTTTCGGTAAGTCGTTCCTCGTATGTTTTGCCGCGAGCGGCTGGATTTGCTTACGTTTAGACAACCGCTTGAGACAACACTCTCTTCTCATTTTCCGAGCGCGGTGTGCAATCCTTCCCGTACTCCTCCATTTTCGTCCTCCCATGTTCTCACTCCTTGGGGGAACGTTGAACACCGTTGTTGATTTAGGGGGGCGACCGAATAGATATGTATCCTGATTAAAACTCTCCACGGAAAGGAAACTTATGACTCTAGCCTCACGTGAACTACTTAAAAAGTAGTCCCGAACTCGTGAATTTAGGACGAAGGGCTTGTGACTGCACGCGTGGACAATAAGGTTCACACATGCGGAGGGCAATGAAGGGCACTATGCTACAGAGGGAGCTATATTTTTCGATTTTCCGCCGCAACGCCTTCCAGATTTTTTCCCACTACCCCGTAGAGCAAAGATGGCTGCTTGGTAGGGGTGGTTAATTTTGCCGTTATGAATATATGGATTCGGTCGCGGATAGTTACGAGGATAATGCACCCGACCCGACTAATGGGAAGGTCGGGGTGAATCCCACTTAACGCGTGGACAGGGAGGATTCGGGGTCCTTAGTTACGATAATAATGCCCCTATTACCCAACTAATGTGAAGGTCGAGGTGAGTTCCACTTAAGGGCGAGGACGGCAAGTTATGAAGCGGTCAATGCCAAGTGCCTCAGGCGCGCAAAACGTTCTCGGGCTCCAGAACACATTAACTATTAAGCACTAGGAAGGAGTTTGGTTGGCTCAAAGTAAAGTGTACCAATGAGAGTGTTCAGTTATGAGTACTATGCTTCCACTGCGTAATCATTTATCAACCTTAGTTTCTTCACGCTGACCCTATGCCTTTTCGTCGGAACAATTAAATTAGCGTGACGAAGAGTATTCCATTGACAGATAGCGTCATTTATGCGTGAAAAAAATGGATTCGTGGTACTGCTTAATTAAATTTTTGTGACAAAAATTGACTCTTAAGATGATGAATCAAGTAATATGACTTTAGGATGTCGGAAACCTCAAGTGGCCATAAATAATTAACCAATCGTGTCGCTAAAAAATAAACACAAAATAAAAATGCATAAGAAAGAGGAACGGGGCATAAATTAATAAAGTTAAGTAAATAAATATTATATTTCCTGATAATATTAATTCAAGCAAGAGGGCGTTTGTACAGAAGATGCAACTAGACTGTTGAAAGAATTTGAGGCAGAAAACAAGGAAGCAGTCTGTCAAAACGTTTGCACAGCACTCTAAGGCTCAGAGACATGGAACATAGGAAATAAAACCAACGAAGAATTGAATCCTTTAAAACATGATGCTGGAGGAGAATTATAAAGATGAAATGGATGAAAAAGTGAGGAACTATGAGAATTATATAGAAGAGCAGGAGAGGAAAGGATCATATGGAGATAACTCTACGACAAAGAAGAATTAGATGAATGAGACAGACCTTGAGGCGCAATGGATTAATTATAAACAACATGGAAGTACCTTAGTCAGTAGGGGCCTGTAATATGTCCTTAACATCCTCAGATAAATAACGGGCCCCAAATTAACGCAGTAAATTTAGCCTATATTTAAGCCTATGGCCAACTCATGGCTCCCATCTTAATTCTTCCAATAATGTCTTAACACTGCTACCTTGTTCATAATAACTTCTCACAAACCTAGCTGCTCTTCGTTGCACTCGATCTAGTTCCAAATTTAAGCCTACTTCATGAGGATCTCATACACATACTCAATGTGGGGCCTAACTAACGTGTAATAACAAAGCTCCTTGACCCTTTCATTACAATTCCCAAGTATTCTTTTCATGAGTCCTAACTTTTTATTAAATATTCCGCAAATTTCACGAATGTGTTTTCCCCAGGACATCTCCTCAGTTATCTTTACACCCAAGTATTTTACCGATTCCACGTGGAGAGCTGTTAATTTTTTATAGAAATAGGCGAATTCCAAGGTTTAATTTATGCATTACATTTGAAAATAATTAATTCCTAGTTTCTCAAGGTTTGTAGAATGTTGATTTTATGCTAGCGATATTAAATTAATACGACAAAGAGTATTTAAGTACAAGGCCGAGCTATTTGTATATAAGGAGTAACATTGGCTTCACGGTATTACTCGCGTAATTTTTATGACATGAAGCAGCCATGAAAATGGTTTATTCTTTTAATGATTTTACTAGGGCCAAGAGAAGAAGTTTGTGGCATAGCACTTAAAGGAGATGTTTGTCTCTTGTGGTTCAAATATAACTGTAAAAACTGTATAACTGTAAAATTCAAAAATAACAAGATTTAAAGTTTTATATTTTTTAAACGTATAAAAATACAGTAGAAATCCTCATATCTCACACCACTGCGGGACCGATCTGCATGCAAATAGTTAGAAAATAGAGTATATGGAAAACGCTATCAAAACATCAAAATTCATGAAATAGCAAAGAAACTCGAAATATCTATCTGGAGCATGGTATGGATTAAGAAACATTTTCTTAACTTAGTTAAACATTCCATTTGCCATAAAAGAAAGGAGTATTATCCGGGAATCTATTTTAAACCAAGAAGTGCAGCGACGTGTTCTTTCCTATCGGATTTTTTGATCTTTCGAGAGACGAATCACCGCTTCCTTAATATAACCAGAGTTTATTTTAAATTAGAGCCGGAGGTCTCAGGAAGACGTGCACTTCCAAGCCGATTTTTCTTCTTTGTTGAAATAAGGCTTCATGTCCCCTTTTCTATTTTTAGAGCCAGTGGCTCTGGAAGCATGCAAATATATGCGTATCTTATGCGTGATTTTCACGATTCAGCCCCTAAATGCTAAAGATTCCTGTCTGTCGGAGCGGAATCTAAAAGAAGAAACCTTGAGTTCACGTTTTAAAAACTATAAGTCTCTCCACTTGAATAATATTTTTTTTGTTCCGAGGGACTTGTGAGGAAAATCATCAAGAATAGTTTCTCGCGATAAGGGTGCGGAACACACTGCGGGCGAATTCCTCGTGCGTATGGTAGAGGATTTTTGACGAGATCCTTAAATCTTGGGAGATTAAAATTCCATATCTTACGCACGGGGGCTTGGTCGACTGGATGAAATAAGATAGATAGGAGATCCAACGGTTTAAAAAGATATCCTCTTTTGCTTGAAGCAGTTTGAGATCGTCACTTAAGGTTTGAACGGTTCCTAGCAGGAGCTCTCTACTGTAGACTTTAATGGTTACCGTTCTATTAGTGGGCGTTGGCTGTGGAATTAGTCTGGGTCGTAAAGGAATTTTTAAAGAATTCCGCCCCAGAACAGTAATGTTTTTGACTCCTAATCCCTTTCAGCTATCATTGATCGAAATTAGAATCTTCTAGGAAATCAAATGAGTGAATATAGTACATGTAGTAGTACCAATGATAACGACAACTCTTATTTAATTATTTAATTTTGAATCTTGTGCGTCCAATCTCATTCTCTTAGAGTATTCCCTCCATTTATCGCGAGCTTTGTTCCAACTTTTATTCACGTTTCTCGACTCGCATATATGTCTGGAACTCCAGTATCTCTGCCTATGGTATTAGAATTGTAATGCCGAGGAGTTTTTAAATGAGTGGACGTAGGTGTGATTATGTACCTTAATAGATTCTCATTATTAATTGTCTCTCCACTGACAAACTTTCCATAAATTCTGAAGGTAAATGATGACGGATTGGGGAGTATTCATATCGCTTATTTGACCGGAATATTGCGAAAACATTCAGTATATCTTTCATTTTAATATGGCTCACTCTTTCCTTCACTTCTTTTCATCACTTATTGCCTTCAACCCAGAAATTAACTTTTGAATGAATGCATTGCGGCTCACTTACCGTTACAAATATAATCTGCATCGAATATGAGGATGATATGATGCGTGTGGGCAATAAAGCCGATCTGTTTTTAGAGGCAACGACAATTCAAATTACGGTTCACCTTTAATCAAGAGACCCATCGCTCCGCAAACCTCTACCGCGTCATCCATCCCAAACGCGAAGTACTATGCCCCACAGACATTCGTGATATCTCGTGGGAGCTCTGTATAGGAATGGACGTAGACAGATGATTAATTCCATTTTAGGAGCCATCGACATATTTTTTTTAGTATGTGCATTCACTTGCTCTTCAGGGTGAACTGCGCTCTGCATTCAGCATCTTCTTTCCTTCGTATTTTCCTACCTAGATTCCTTCAATAATAAATTTCTTCTCGCACTTCATCCTTGACCTTCTTTTGCAATTATTTCATTGCAATCATGATGATACAATTTTCATGAAAATACTGCACCTCAGTATCTTTCAAGTTGAAGTCCTCTTCTTCATAGCAAGGTCTACTTTTGAATTCTTTCTTCAAACAATCTTCTTTTCATCTCGATTTGTGCATTGTGCACTTTATCATTTATGTTTAGCATTCCATTTTTCATGTTATCATGCTTTCTCTGGTGATGACATGTTCAACTTAAAGTATTTTTCCGCTCTTTAAGGGAATGGTGAGCTAGAGATGGTTAGATACTTGCTCGTCCTGGGAGATACCCCTCTAATTAACTCATCCTACCCTTCTCATTTCACTTTAACTTGGCAATCGACAAAATGTTCTTGCATATTTCTTTTCGTTTCGCGGATGACGCTTAACTATAGAACTTTGGTATTCATATCTAAGTGAAAAAAATACCTAATAACTTGCAGGGTGCCATGAAGGCATGAGGGGGTGTTGAGTCGTATTTGTAGTTAAAAGGGGAAGTGACCTACAGTTAGGACCATTTGTGCCATTAGGGAAAGGTTGGTGATTTGTCAGAGGTAGGACGTTCAGGGAATGGGGAATAAAAGCAGAGCAACCCGAAGTGGCGTCGACATCAGCCTACTCTTATCCGTAGGGGTCGATGAGTCCACGGTATAGTGTCCAATCCGACGGCGTACTACAAGTGCTCTCCACATAGCACCCCAAGTAGGGATCAGGATATTAGTGAAAAATACTGTCACCTCTGTGACTGGAGCCCAAGTCTTCGGGGTTGGAGCCAATACTTAATCACCGTAACATGTCGATTCCCGGTATATTGAGTCGGCCATTAGGGTAATTACTGTTTTTCATCATGCAGGAACATTCTTTAGGTGAAAATATTTTCCTGGTGTCAGAATAGCAGTCGGGTTCTTTTTGTGCTGCTGCCATCACCAATTGTGACGGGAAAAAGGGAATATATGTATATCTGTTTCTATCGAAGTCAATTTCAGTAAATTTCATCATGTGATCAAAATAACTCTCCTAACAAAGCATAGCCTAACATCCTCCTCTACAACAAATCCCTCTTCATCTCCACGTGCTTCATTCCTCCCTATCCCTATCCTATTCCTACCCAGTCCTCGTTTGCCTAATATTCTCCCCTCTATCACAGTCTCCAACATTCCAATGCCAATCAGTATGCTTTGCATCCATGTTCTCTGTCTCCTTAGAATTTCTCCGACCATCTCCTCACCCACCAAACCTAGTACTTCCTCATTTGTTTTCCTTTCTGTCCATTTCACCTTCTCCATTCTTATCCACACCCACATTTCAAAAGCCTCCAATCTACGTCTATCCTCCTGCTTCAATAACCATGTTTCCGCGCTGTACATAACAACACTTCATATCAAAGTTTTAACGCTCGTTTACTTGATATCCCTACTCACCGTCTCTGTCGTCAGTTCCCTCCTTCTTGTGAGAGCTTTTTCGCCTAACACAATTCTTCTTCTTACGTCCCTACTACTTTGACCGTGTTGGTGCAAAACACTTCCAAGATATGTAAATGGTTCCACCTGCTCTAATATTTGTCCTTCTTTTTTGATGTTTAACTTAGAATTTCTTTTTCTGGAAAACCGCTTAACCATTGTTTTATTTATTTTGATTCTCATCCCGTATCTATCGCACTAAATTTCCAATTCACTCAGCAATGCTTGCAACCCCTTGGCTGACGGCAAACTAAAGCTTGATCATCAGCAAACCTAACTGATTCTAGGAATTCCTCGCCCAATTTTATTCTGTTTTCCAGTTCTTTCTAATCCTCTTTAATCAATTCCTCCACATATACGTTGAACAGCACTGGTTATAATGGTCGACCATGCCTTACCCCTCTTCTTAACACTGCCCATCCTGTCTCTCCGCTCCCCACTCGCACTTGAGCAGTCCAAGAAATGTATAGGTTGCGGATTTACCTCCTATTTCTCCAATCTACTCCTATTTTCTGCAATATACTCATTAGTTTTTCCCAATCCAATCCAACAAATGCTTTTTCGAAATCTATGAAACAGGCAAGTACGTTCTGATTGTTTTCTAGTGTGCTCCGCTCGATTAGTAATCTCATTACTGCATTGGCATCACGCGTGTCTCTCCCCTTCCTAA
The DNA here is from genome assembly GCF_022747635.1 of Hetaerina americana. Taxonomy (NCBI): domain Eukaryota; kingdom Metazoa; phylum Arthropoda; class Insecta; order Odonata; family Calopterygidae; genus Hetaerina; species Hetaerina americana. Next base: position 501,528 of record NW_027287172.1, on the reverse strand, counting down.
AGCCAAACTGATCACCCCCTAAGTAATCATTTGCCCTACTCTCCATTCTCTTGTTAATGATCCTGTGAATCATTTTAGCTGCATTCAACGTCAAACTTATAGGCCTGGATTTAATATTTGTCAAATTTATTTCTTTATGTTGATACTCAGGTAATCTTCAAGATACTAAATCTTCCTCCAAGTCATGAGAGCTCTCAAAGGAGATGGGTCATATGTATCAAGGTATTATTAAAGCTTTTCGGTTTTATTTTGTATAACATTGGTATAAGCCAGATTTCACTTTCACTGCGCTCTTCTAATAGCAGTTTAGGAGCTCATACAAATCATTAAAAAATGCTTATTTTAGGGCAGTGGGGGTACTTGGATTCCATAAGGGCAACATTTTAAGTTTTAATGTGTGCATAACACATTAAACTTGGCTTGATTATATATTTTAACATTTGAATGTTATGCAAACATTAAAACTTAAAATGTTGCCCTTACTAACTACTATGGATATATATATATATATATCCATAGTAGTTAGTAAGGGCAACATTTTAAGTTTTAATGTGTGCATAAAATTCAAATGTTAAAATATATAATCAAGCCAAGTTTAATGTGTTATGCACACATTAAAACTTAAAATGTTGCCCTTATGGATATATATATATATATATATATATATATATATATATATATATACATATATATATATATATATATATCCATAGTAGTTAGTAAGGGCAACATTTTAAGTTTTAATGTGTGCATAAAATTCAAATGTTAAAATATATAATCAAGCCAAGTACCCCCACTGCCCTAAAATAAGCATTTTTTAATGATTTGTATGAGCTCCTAAACTGCTATTAGAAGAGCGCATATATATATATATATATATATATATATATATATATAAGGATACACATAAGGATAAATATAAGGATACACATTTCTTTCATATTCGAGTAACTCACATAGATACGTTGAATATCGATATGCAATCTAGTTTTTATGGCCCTCTCCCTATCGGACATATTATTCTTTATTAAAAAGGACTTATCGCAGGACTTCACCAAGGTGCGAGTCATCCACAGTAGCCTCCTATGATGTGGAACGGCAAACAATAGGAAATGGGAAGATTATTCCACTCTGGCAGTACATGGATTCTTGATTGTGCTTTATTCCAAAAAACAGTTATCTTTTAGAACAAGGAATATTTCTCGCAAAAATTGCTCCGATTTTTATTCAAATGATAAACATGGTTGTTGCAAGAATTTGACCAGTAGTGCTAATGCAATGGCGTTATATCTGGCCGTGGAGTTGCTAACCAGTACTTCATTAAAGTCAGCTCCGGTTAAGGTAGGGGACTTCTGGGAAACGATGATTCTTCAGTAATTGAAAAATATAAAAGCTAAAATGAATAATTTAAATAATCTGTCTGGCATTAACTGTACAAATAAAAATATAGGAAATTTATTTAATAAAGGGAGTGTTAGTCAAAATAATCAATGGCTATTTTGATAAGATATTTTCAAACGTGTTTTTTTATGAATGAAAACAAAACAGAGGCAAAAAATGGACCTAGAGAAGCTATAATGATAATTTTCCATCAGCCATTTGATTCCCATGATGAATGTTCTTATGTCAAACACTATACCTATACTCCTTTTTTTCGCAGGGGACTCACAAAGGTTACGGGTTTGGACAGCCATTCCTTGTTTGCAGGTCTCAAGAAGGTATTTGAGAAATTTGTCAATGAGCCAAAAAGTCAAGCACCTTGTGGCTCCACACGAGGGAACGAAAGTTTTAATCCCGTTTAGACCAGTAATTCTCCCAGAGCAAGGTATCATGGTTCATCAAAACCAAATGATTTTATTGTGACAGGGGCAGAATGCCAGAAAAATATAGGCGTCAGACACGTGATTGATGTATAAAAGTCCTGGTGTAAGTCGCCGGGATTAAATACTATTAAATATAGAAATAGATTGGTATTTAAAAAAGGCCATGGAAACAAAAAATAAAACTGTGAGGCTCAAGAGAAGGGGGTTATTTAAAAAAAACTAAAAATATGCAATCAATTTAAGTCTGGGGCTATTCAAGAGAGGGGAAACGTATAGCAGTTGGATGGGATATTATGCGAATAATCTGCATCGATTACCAAAAGCATTATTTCGTGTTACTAAAGATTTTAATATTTCCAATTTGGATGCAGAGATTACAGGTCTTTAGAGCTTTAGTGAGGTCATACAGGTAGGTTTAGCAGGTGCATGCCAAATGTCAACATATTAAACCCGTGGGGCTCATTCCAGAACAATTGACTAAATTAACCAATTTGAAGATAACAAATGGAAAAACGCACCCCAAGTTTTAAAAAGGTTAATTCATATGGTGCCTGTGAAATTTTATCAAATTTTTTTAAACGCCTTAAAATAAAATAAAAGAGGCTTTATGTTTGGGTCATAAAATAATTCTGTTGCCCGAATGCTTTTTTTTTACTGCTATGGAAAATATTGGAAACGATGGCAGAATACATTTCTGGTGTGGCAGGATTTGCTGAAAGCCTTTCAACATTAAAAAGGATACTTCCCGGGCGGACGTCATATAAAGTTTCGCAATGGATTATCCGTAAAATTATTTCACAGATGTTCCTAATAACGATACTCCTACTATAATACATTCAGTTTAGGAATACTCTTTATAAAGTGAGAAGTGGATCCGCAATAGAATAAATACTCGAATTCATGCTTCACACGAAAATCCCTTGTGGAGAGGCGTATTTTCCTGATTCCTATAAAATCAATGTTCGTCCAATTAAATTAACGAATAATAGGGGAATAAAGATATACAATGTTGGCAGGAAAGCAGACAAGGGGTTGAGTTTACTAATTTTGTTACATTCTCGTGATACTAAATGTATGGAAGGACTTAAAAATATTACATTAAAAATAATTTGAAAAAGCTGTAATAATTGATAAAGTATGCAGAGAGTTGAGTGAAATGAATGGTGTGTTATAAATAAAAATAATATTAAACAATCCGCTTTTCTTTGGCCATTACCAATATTTTCCTTTTAAGTATTAGCTCTTATATTTTGCTTCCTTAAAATCTGACGTCATTAAAAATATATACTATGTGTGGTAGGTCGTTAGATAGTGCTCTGCTATTGACAGGAGATTACCCGGTTCAATCCAGATTGCCTCTTGGACACCCCCAGCTTAAATCAAAGCGCTGCGATTTCATAAGTATCAGAACTTCGAGGGAAACCTCGGGCAACAGTGGGAAGGAACTGGCTCCCCTGCCCTGAATATTTAAATTCCATACCGCTTAGTACCAAGTGACCTCTGGCTTCACCCGTCAAAATCAGCTAGACACCAGGATTAGGTACATTGTGTTCTGGAAATAGTTTGTAATGGTTTATCTCATTCCTGGTCCTGAGTTTCCTAGATGATAAAGAGCCGTTCAAAAACTCTTAAATGACCGACCTAACTTTATCATGGAGCAGTTTCAAGTGGCATAATATTGGCATTACATACTATATAGTTAGTTCTTAAGTTACGAACTGTGATTAATAGGTAATGATACGTGCTTGGCATGTGGTCAGGTAAGTAAGTTTCAAAACTTTAAGATTTTTTATATATATTTTATATATATATATATTATATATATATATTTATATATATATGTATATATATATATATTAATATATATAAGATTATATATATATATATATAATCTTAAAGTTTTGAATATATATATAGTTTATATATATATATATATATATATATATATATATATATATATATATATATATATATAAAACAGAACCAGAAATCTCCTACCAACTTCTCCACCGTTACTACGAGAAACACTTCTTCAATTCTGCACACTTCCTTCCTCCTTATATTCCGTCCAAATGCCTATCCTATTCCTTCCCCTTCCTCGTTTGCCTATCACTCTCCCCTCTATCGCAGTCTTTAACATCCCATCATCAATCAATGGCCGGCCATCATCGACTTAACTGTAAATAAATTCCGTTATTTAAATATAGTGAGAGCAATGAGTTCAACACCGCATATATTGTGATGTTTTCCAAATGCCTAGACTTAATGATCACCAACACACAACGGGAAAAAGGAGCCACAATATACTTGCGAATATGTATAGTGGAGAGAATGGGCGACAAATAGATTTTTGTATGGAACGCGTTGATACCTTCTCAATTAAGACGCATTGCTGTTTTGAATTGCATTAGCAGTTGAACTAATCCTCAAATGTCAATATATTACCCCTTGTCGCCAGGCAAGATAAGAGTTCTCCAATTTTACATAAAAATCAATATTGTTTTTATTAATGCTCTGATTTCTTCCATTTAAATATAAGTAGATGACTTCATATCCCGATGTTATCAGAGTTACCAATACTGATAATGGCTACGATAAGAAATAAAACATAAATTTACTCCCGTCCGCACGTATGAACACCCACGTACAAACACACATATACATGCATATTATACGAGGGTCATCCGGAAAGTAGTACCCGTTCGTGAAATAAAGACACAAAAGTAAATATTAACAAACATAAAAAATTTTATTTGAAAGAGGATACTTTAAACTACTTCTCAACATAATCTCCAAGCAAATTAAGGCATTTGTCATAACGTGTGACAAGTTTCTGTATTCCTGCTGCATAGTCCTTCGCCGCCAGCTCATTGAGATACGCGAGGGACCCATCTTGCACAAATTTTTGCATAATGCAGATGGTGTTTAACAATTTCATGAACAATTGTTCGAGAAACATTGGGAAAATGCTCACAGATGTCATCAATTGTGACGCGCCGATCGTTCCTCACGAATTCGTCAACTGAGCTCACCAGTTGGTCTGTAATGACAGACGGTCTCCCCGAACGCTCATCGTCGTGTGTGTTCCCCCTCCCCATGTTGAAGTTGCGACACCACCGCCGAACAGACGACTCGTCCATTACATTGTCTCCATACACCTCCTTTAATTGGCGATGAATATCACATGGGCGAACGTTTCTTGCATTGAGGAATTTAATCACTGCCCTCACTTCACAACTGGCGGCGTTCTCAATTTTTTTAAACATTGTAAACAATCACAGAAACAACACAGGCAATGCTAGCGTCACGCAACTTGGCTCAGAGAAGGCAGACAAGCCACTGAAGCTATCTGACCTCGTCCAGCGGCTACTCGCGTCGTCAGCACTTCATGCGGCACGAACGGGTACTACTTTCCGGATGACCCTCGTATATATATGTATATATATATAAATATAAATATATAAAAACACAGATGTAGATTTGTAGAATATAGAGAACAAAGAAAGGACACTCACAATTTGTTATTTGACGTTTCGACAGCACGGCTGTCGTCTTCAGAAACGCATATATTTGTGCGTCACCGAAGAGCGTTCCATTTCGAAGATATTATATATATATATATATATATATATATATATATATATATATATATATATGATTTGGACGGCACAATAGAAGACAAAATTAAAACACGATAAAGAACAGTCACATTTTAGATTGTTTGAGCTGTCGGCCTCCTCTGAGGCCTTCTGTAGGTCAGACTGATACCTGATTAAAAAAATCTATATATATATATATATATATATAAAATCAGGTATCAGTCTAACCTACCTTTATATATATATATATATATATATATATATATATATATATATATATATACATATATATATATATATATATGTATGTCATATATATATACACACGTACACAAACATATATATATATAATTGGTATTCTAATTGTTAAGGTAGATTTTGGATTATATATATAATAGTTATGGACGTTTGATGGATTGAAGCGAGGTAGGAATTATGCGGAGATCACGAGGGGCTTGCAGAATGTGTGCCTTTATATATATATATATATATATATATATATATATATATATATATATATGTGTGTGTGTGTGTGTGTGTGTGTGTATGTGTGTGTGTATGTGTGTGTGTGTGTTTGTGTGTGAATATATATATATATATATATTATAGTCGTTCATGTATAAAAGCACACGTGAGATACATGATTCCTACGCAGATTGCGATGTACTCGACGCGTGTTCGAGATAAGGGCAAACTAATGCGGAATAGCTCCTTCCATTCCTTTTTCTTCATTCGTGTGTTTCCGCCGTACTCGTTGGATGGAGTCAAGTTCTTTCGCTCAGATTCGCAGATATTTTGAACGCGCTCGTCTCATGTCGGGGCTGAAGTGCACTCCTGTACACTCTGAGAGCGAGGGAACTACTAATACTTCCCACCCGACCCACCTTTCCGCGTCATAGTTCGCACTCAGAAGAATGAACGTGAAAGAGAGAGAGAGAGAGAAAGGTTTGGGGAGCATCGTGCTTCCGTGAGAATGTATCTCAACTCGAGTGAGGGTGAAAAAGTAAACAACTCGGACGCCAAACTCTTGTTCCCGTCCGCGCGGAATCCGCCAGTCACTTCTGCTTCGTTTGCCGTTTTCACTCGCCTCCCCGTAAGCCACCACTTAGGCCGGCACCGAACCGGCCCAACAAATTGACTTCCCAGCCGGGATTGATTAAAATTGGGAAAAATTCCTCCCTTCACCCCCACACACACAACTACCTCCGCTGCCTCCCACGAACTGCGAACGCGCATGGTCCACTGCGTTTCTGGGTAGTAAGTTTCCTACTCTAGGGAGCCGGCCATTCGTCCGGGAAGGAGTCGAGACGGGGAACGTCGGGAGTGTCCTCGGTCAATTAAAGTCACTCGACGAAACGGAAGCGAAAGTGATGTTCAAGGGATTATCCTGGGGGAATAATTTCCTTACGTGCAATGTACGTGTTGCCGCTTGAGAGAAAAACTTATTTTAAAAAGCTCTATATTAAACGGCACTCTAGCGTTATTACCAACTCATTAAATCCACGTTAAGATTTCCCTCGGATTTTTTTATTTTTATTAAATAATTGAATCATGATGAAACGAAGCCAATGTGACTATCAGTAAATAGGAATGTATCGTCATCATTGGCCGTGCAATCCTAAAATTGGTTGAATGCAGCCCTCCATCTTACTCTATCTGATGCTAATTGGCTTACTTCCTTGTATTTTTTGCAATTCACTTTCTTCCTTATTTTCCTCATATATTTATCCCTTGGCTTTCTTCAGTCGGCTTGAAGTGCACTTAAGGTGCTTATAAGTATGACACCTACGTTGGAGGGAGCAGGGTACTCCCGAAAAATTGTCCTACCGTCGGGATCCTCTCTGTTGTGCTGATGGCAGATCACACCACTGTATTAAAGGTTTGCCTGAGAACGGCGGCTTCAGTCAAATTCTAAGAAATATTTGGGAATGTTGAAGCGTTCACCTAGTAAGAACGAACTGGTGAGTTTAACGAGCATGTCACCGGGTTGGGGTTCTCACATAAATACCGTTTATAAAACGAGTCAGTTTTCCACGATGGGTTGCTGAAAACTCACTTTCATTTGTAGAGCAGCGAAAGATTGCGGACACCCGTCGTGCCAACCCACCCCAGCGGCTGGAGTGGCAGGAGGAAAGCCCGAGCGAGTCACGCTCCATCCGAAAGAGGCCAACAGCACTCCCCCCCATCTTAAGGAGCCCACGAAATCAGGAAACGTCACAAGTACGGCTCGCGGAGGCACAACCAGAGAAGACAGTCGATTTATGAAGCAGTCTCGATCACATACTTTTCGACCGTGACCCCAGACGTAATCTATACTTCACGACTTTTGAGCGAAAATTTTTCGATCACCCCATCACCTTTTATGTTCAAAACGGGGAAATGAAATTACGATACACCACACGACAGTTACTTTTTCCACGTTCGCATAGACATAGCCGCAAGCATTCGTGTCCATTTCAGTGATTCTCTCTCCCCAATTCAGTCGTTTTCGACGAGTTTAGTTGCGCCGATGTTTTCCCCTCAGCGTCGTGACCGTTGGAATCGGGCGATCAAAGTCGGCGCGAGGAGGTTTCACCAGGGGAGAGAGGAGCGGGTGACCGAGGATAGGAGCAATTCGTTTGTCCAAGGCCACCGACTTCCCTGAGTGGAGACCTGATATTAACGATAGGAAACAATTATTGCAAGACTGCCCAGCGTTTGTTTGCGCCAATCTGTTTCCGAGATGAATATCGAATTCAATATGAAATGGAATTTTTAATGAGTGTCGATGTCTTTCGAGTGAAAATATTTTCTATTGCGTACGTCGGGAGCAAAAAAACACGTTTGAGTGCTCCTTGTGTGGCCGTGGTTCTCAATTTGTATTAAGGGTCCCTACCGTGTAGCAAATGATATTTCCGTTATACACATAAATATATTTATACGTATATACTCTTCGTTGATGCATATGGTTCGATTAATTGAGGCAATAAAACTGAATATATCCATTTCCAATCATCTTCAATTATTATAATTGCGACCAATCGGACGGCATTGGGAAAAGCCCGACGTGAATTTTTTGAGTTGGAGTAGTTGCTCACGAGTAGAAATTTAGTGAGCATAGCTAACTAAAAGCGTAAAATATAATTGGATTCTAATTTTTTTATATTAATGATTCCATTTACCAATTGCAACAAGTTTTCGTTGCAAATAAAAAGGGGAAATTTGGACCTGAAGCGAAACATTACTTCAGGTTTAGATACTCATTTGGGACCAGGGTAGAATATATTCTAGGACTTAAATATGTAAGATACAGACCGTTATTTATTACGGAGTGAATTTATATAATTTGATTTGAATGCATATTTCATGAAAATATTTTGCGGAATCCGATACTCGTTTATTTAGTGCGAAATTTTACCTTATTTTTGTCATCGTCACTCTTTGTCTATGGACTGGATAACAATGCCTACAAAAAATGTATGTGCATCTAGAACGCGATCTATTTCTTTGGATATGTACCGTCGTCACATGCTGATAGTGTCTCTAGGTATCTTGAAGTCAGTAATATAAACAAGCTCGGATTACATTGTATTTGCAACTCTAAGCTTGAAAAGCTTAGTGGTTTATTTCAGTGTTCGATTTCTGAGAGGCGGTAGTGCGTTCGCCAAGAGCGATAAAGTAAGTGAATCAGATAAAACAGATCAAGCAATGGAAGAGGCCAAACGAATTCAATCGAATTATGAATTAAGTAGATTCTACGTACCAGTTATTTTAATGGAAGAGTACTTGACCTGGATGCAATTTGCGCAATCCGCAGTATGTTCAGTAATAACGTGATACTCAAGAGCAAAGCACCTGACAATATTAAGTGATCATTTAGTTTTTCAAATGAATAAGGGTTAAAAATCCCGAATTGCCTCTTCTGCGAGGCTAAAAAAATAGTTTTTTACAATGAAACATTTACCGTTTTGCTAATGTCGTAAACGAAAGATGTTAAAAATATCTGAGTTGCACCAGAAGTTGTTAAAACTGTTATGCCACTGAGTTTTGAGAAATTGTTTCAATGTTACAGTGAAAGTTTCCTTGGCATCAACATTTCGTCTCATAAGCAACCATTTACCAACTGCTATTATTCGATGAAGGCATGAATGTTTATTTTATATTCTTTTGCCGTTTTATATTATTCAAAACTCAAACCGTGACATTTCATTTCCCACGTGAATTTTAATCCAACCGGATTTATATTAGCGAAACATCTGCCTACTTAGCATGCACTTTAGTAATTAATAAAAGGCTTTCTTTTGTTAAATCCTAGATTATAAGCTCTTAAAATTGATGAGACAATCTTCTATAACCGGTTCTTTTAAATCGCTTCGCAAAATATTTGCAAAATCAGGAAAAAATGCCACGTCCAGGAAATTTGTTCAATTGAGATTTAACTGAAATATAAGTTGCTTTAAAAATGCAAATAATTTTTATTGATAATATAAAGGGAGAGGAAAATTAATTATTTCGAGGCAAATTATCCGCTCAATCCTTTAAGGGATAATGATAAATCCGGGAGATAAAATTGCGAAACCGAAAGTCGCGTAACAATGAATGTTATTTTGGATGAAAAACTCTTAAAATAAGCGTAGTAATTCGTGCTTTTGGAAAAATTTCTCGGAATATTCGCATTGACGTTCTCTAATCAGAAATCAAATTTAAGGTGAAATTTTTACAAAACTTTGCATTTGACCGTAAAAAAAATTAAACTTGTGACTTCTTATACAGACACTGCGGGAATTCCCGACGACATTGTCCTGTCACTAAATTATCTTGCTCGGATAAGAATTTGAACTGACAGAGTGAAAGAGCAGTGTTGTTTTCTTAACTTTATACTTCCCTTCCCCGCCTCCCATAACGCATAAAACTTTGTTTTAAACTAAGCGCATACATTTTCCCCTCGAGTGACGCTTGGATAAACCCTCCCACTCCATCCTTCCTCCCCTCCGCTTTTACCATTTCGGTCAGCCTCGCGGTCCATCATGCTTGCTCGGAAAAAAAGGGAAAGGAACGAGAGAAAAAAAATTTCATAAAAATAATCCACCACTTCCACTCTCTCCGAAAGCCGCGCGGCGAGATTTCAAAATCAAATGAATTAACTCTATCCATTCGGTTCTTTTGAGATCCTCCATCGGAGGGAGAAGACGAAGAAAGGGAATTGGGTAGGGTGAGATTGGGGGAGGAGAGAAAGGGGGGGGTGGGTGGCCTTTGCGTGAGAAGAATGGGTTTTTAGTAGAAAAGCAGCGGTGGGTGGTGGATGATGTCGGGGGGATTGGCTGCTGAAGGGAAGTGAGGGGAAGATTTGAGTGGGCGGCGTTGGAAAAAGGGAGCGCGTCGGCGGTCGTGGATGACTGTGGAACTGCACGGCGGGAGAGGGAGGGCGGGAAGGGGTGATGGGAAAGGAAACGGGGGTTGGGGTTTTTTGAGAGAGAGGATGCGGGCGGGATAAGGGAGGCGGGCGGGCGACTCGGAAACAAGCGTGAGAGGCATTTGACAGGCGGCGGAGGGAGAGCGGGTGAGAGAGAGCGGAATGAGTGTTTGAAAATAGTCAGATGGGGTCGGCGGCGGCGGGAGATATAGGGGTCGCGCGCTCCCGAGGAGGGATGGGGTGGGGAGAAAGAGAGAGAACTCCCGGTCGGAATGATGTTTGGGGGCGGAAGGCGTGGGGTGGGAGAATGGTAGGGTTGGGTCGTGGGGTCGTGAGTGAGAGAGTTTTGAGGGCTGCTTTCGGGAAAAGTGTTTGCATGCGGGGTGGTAGAGAGGAGGAAGCGGAGGAGGTGGGGAGTTTTCGGAGTGGTGGTGGTGGGTTGGCAGAGGGAGGATGCCTGGATGAGGGTGCGGTCGTGATTGGTTGGCTGAATAACGAACGAAGATGGGGAATGAGGGTAGTTATTGATTCCGCGAGGGGAGCGGGAGGGAGGTATCCCCTTTTGGTGGGGGGGTTGCGCTCTGGAGGGGGCGGGAAGAGGAAGAGGGGACGGTCGCGGGGATCGAGTGGCCCGGGCGGTGGGGGGGTGGGGAGGATAAGAGAGAGTGGCAGGTAGGAAAGTGGGGTGCTAACGGGAGTAAGGCGAGGATTGAGTGGAACAAACGAAGAACTATTGTTTGTGCCGCGTAATGAAGGGGGTGTGTGGGCTGAGGGTTGGGTGGGGGTGTGATGAAAGGGGATGAAAGAGAGGGAATTTGGGGGTGAAAGGGAGCGGAAAAACTTGATCGGAAAGGGATGAGAATGAGGAGGAGGGAAGTTAGGAAAGCGGTTCTGGGGTAAGGGGCTGCGGGTGGGCCTGGCGGCGGTGTGAGTGATGTCATAGCGCTAACAATCGGATTGTTTGCATGGACAAGGGGTGTTAATGGGGTTAAAGGCAAGGAAGGATCTTTGATATTGGCTCAAACTCCACCGCGACTTGAGGAGAGCCTTGATTATTAACTATCAGTGTGAACATTAGGGGTGGGGGATGGGATCAAAACGGAAATCGCCATTGATCCTTTCCAATTGGTGCAATGTATCGGGGTGCACCTTTCTGAGTTGACGGAGTATTTCGCAATTTACAGTCAACTTAATAGCATATGAACGCAGCAAGCCCGAGTTTTTTTCCTTCAGTTTCTGAAAAATATTACTAATTATTCATAACAAATGGTTGGAGGTTCAGCTGTGATTGGAAGAAATAAAAAAATGCTAGTAGCAGGAAAACAACAAATTAATTTGCTAAGACATATTGCGAATGGATACAAGAGTGTCTAAAAACACATGTGCAATCGATATTTGAAATCAAATGGGAAATATAAAATATTGTATTTCGGAGAGGTATATGGAAAGGAAATACGAACACTTCCAATAAGCAAAAGCAATTAAGTAAATTCGGGAATTGATAACTTTTATGGACTCTAATTAGTATTTATGGGCTATATCGTTTCTTCGGAAATGTGCCAATTTCCAATCGGCAAAAAATAATATATTTATGAGTTTATAATTTCAGTTTGCTGTAGTAGTCACTTAGCAGGATAGTTTATATTGTTTCGTCTCATGATGAGCTGTTGATAATCCAGCAGTTTAAATCCGAGAGTAAAATTTCTGATTCGTGGGTTGCCTTGTTCCATTAATTCCAACTACCACAATAAAATGAACAGATTCAGAAACAAAAAATACTCGACTACGAAATGAAACGTAAAATTGTCTTCTAAATACCATGATTGAAATCCAAATTTTCCTTATATCCTGATGACCTAATTGTCCCTACCACTGCACTCTGTGGTAGCTTGCGAGGTAATGTCGATGAGATAGTTACGGCAAAATTACCAAAACCTATCTCACGAGAAATATCTATGATCCTTGAATATTTTCTCTAAATTTTGGTGCCTAGGGTTGATGAACTGTTCACTTGCACCGAGGAAGTGGTAACTAATTAATTACCTTGCCTTGAGAGTCAGTCCCTGAACTACAGCTAAATGGGTAAAGTTTTGAAGATCCTGACTTCAAATCTGTGGTGATGACGTTGCATAGCCCTTGCAGCTCTATTCTTTTGGATAGCCCTTTTCCTTGTTATCATAATATCACGAGACATTAAATGATGGCATAGGGAAAGAAACAATCGGCCCTGAGAGTCAGAATTTCGCACGCTGTAAGGTTAAGTTCAAGTTTCCTATTTTGGTCAACATTATTCGTTGTTTTCTTGATTGGTTGTTACGTAACAACAATCTTATTTAACAATTCAAACAGTTTCGATCATCATCAGAAAATTATTTAAAATTCATTATTCGTCCATACACATCCCTTTCCACTAGTTTGCCACCCCGAGGGCCCATGTTCGAATCTCAATAATGGGAGAATTTTTTAGCAGGAGTTAGATTCTTACTTGAGGTGCTATGCGGAGGGCACTCCAACTGAGTAAGCCATTCGTCGGATGAGACATGAAACTGTAGGTCTCTTGGCACTTATAGTTAAGAGTAGGTTAATGACGACGTTGGCTTTCTCTCCATTCTCCCTCTATTCCTTGAAAACTTACCCCTACCAAAATACTTACCTATCCCTAATGGCGCTAATGAATACTTAGCTGTCAGTCGCCTCCCCTAATAAATACTTCAACGTTGCCTACGCCATGGTTATTGATCTACAGGAAATGGAGTTGCACTATTTATTTGCTTTTCTTACCCTCACTGTGAATCCCTTATAATTTACATATGTATATGTAGACGTCAATTATGTTGAGGACTCACTCCATGGGTTTGTCGGTCAACCCGACTTGCTCCAACCGTGTCAAACTAAGTATGACGAGGAGCTATGTGTGTTGCCTAACATCAAGGATACTCTATAATAAAACAGAATTTGTCTGTCGTGATACCTTACAGTAAGAGCAATAGTAGTGGATTTTTAATTTATTTTTTATGATTTTCCACACATCCACGGTTTTTTTAAGAACCTTGTAAGATATATTAATAATGCTGGAAACAATACAAAGTCCATACCCCTGGGTGGGGTTCGAACGCATGACTTTTAGTTTGCCAGACCGGTCCGTTGACGTCCAATCTTCCGCGGTCAACTGCCACAGAAAATTAACGTTTTCTACAAAAAAGTTTGATCAAGTATAAATATCAGTTTTAAGAAGTGATGAGTAATATTGAGGATAATTTTTCCGAAAACCAGTGTGTGCGAAAACCGTTCACAAAAACTCTCGCCTTAATATACGAAAACACGCACACTTCCAACTTTTGAACATTCATAAATGCAATTGAATGAACTTTAAAGAATAATTTTGAAGAGATTTTTTGGTACCTACCCTATATTAGCTATGACCATTTAATAATCCCTCTTGTGCCGAGGACGAGTGGATATATCAGTTAGCGACTAAGACATTATACGATTCCAAAATTATGATCTTGTCTCGGTGGCTCATATGGGTTGATCCAAAACTTTATGAAGCCACCAAATACCAAGACCTACCTCTTCATTTCGCGAGATGAATCCATGGAGAAGGTAATGGGATCCACGGGGAACACAGAGCCGGAAATAATTCTCTGGAAAATAAATAATTGGCTCGGGCTTGACTTCAAGGAAGTTTGTTTTATTCACAGTGAAATTAATGAGGCAACACAAAATATCAGAGCACTCTGTTTACCGACACCACTGGTGTCAACCCATATAAATTTCAGTATTAAGTCACATAATTGTGCTAGTATATGCGACGTGTTGATTAAACATCGCATATGTTTAAAAATCAGCACGTATACATCCCAGCTTGAATACACGGCTTATTGCGAAGAGTGGTTGGGCAAACTGAATTTAACTGAGTTCATCATCCGGAAAATATACATCTTGAGCATACTAAACCATTTCAAAACCAGACTGAGAAAAAATATATATCTAGGAATCTTGATTAGCAATATGTTTTATTATATTTTTTGTGAATCTGTTATAACAACCCCACGTAATGAGGAAGGGATAAAGTTGCCGCGTAAATAGTCTGCTTATAGCGCATTTTTTAAATAAGTAATTTCGTTTCATTAATAAACGAGTGCCATATAGTGAGTTCACGAGAAGGTACTTGAGTATTTGCTGTTTTTTCAACGTCATACGCATGATACTCCGTCAAGTATTTGATGAATCGTGTTATCTCAACCACATTGATGTGTATTTTATGTAGGGAATAGCTGATGCCAAAAAACTGTTAAACGTTCTTCGGTTATTCCCAGTATCGAGTGGTAAAAATAAAAGAGAGATCCGTTATAGCGGTATACGTTACACTCTATTCAAAAAGGTTGGAAATGACATATATATATGTATGTGTGTGTAAATATATATATATATATATATATATATAGGTATATATATACATACATACATATATATACACACACACACACGAGTCAGTACTACTGTTTCTTCTGAGGAAGACTGAGCTAATTCCGTCGAAATTATTAAGAAATGGCGTGTGTATATGTATTTTTGTATGTATGTGTGTATATATATATATATATATATATATATATATATATATATATATATATATATAAAGGAACACCTGTAAAATCAAGTGGTGTACTCGTTATTGGTAGTAGTAGTTTTGAGGGGAGGCGACCGACAGCTAAGGTCATTTGCGCCATAGGGGATGGATAGGAAAGGATGAAGGGTGGAGAGAAACCCGGCGTCGGCATTAGCCTACTCTTTACGAAAGGCGCCAAGGGGTCCGCAGTTTAACGTCCCATCCGACGGACGGCGTACTCACTCAAAGTGCCCTCCACAAAGCACCTCAAGTAGGGATCGGGATACCTCTGAAAAATATTCAACACCGCCGGGATTTGAACTCGTTATTGGTTTTCAAATGTAATACCACTGTTTGGGTTAACAAAAATTAGGGGTGTTTTACATTATTTTCAATGTTTTCAGATTAATTTAACAACTAGATATCGTTTGGATGAAAGAAATTAGAAGAGAATATGGATAGAAAAGTTGATTAATTGGAGGTAGAAAGTTTGACAAACTTCAGCAATGGGCATCACTAATGGCAAACAAAGTTGTCAAAACTCTCTTATCAAAACTATATTCCTCTTTGCAAAAAGTTATGCTTGAAGTGTAACAGGAATGAATTAGAAAATTAAGTTCGAATGTCAGAAAGGTATCCCTCTGGTGAGAGAAGATTTTGGGACGCTTTCACTTTTTTGAAGTTAATATTTGCTGCCAACTAAATTGACTGCACAGCAGGAATCACGTCATTAATACCTGTGTTTTTTTAGATTAACTCCAGAAAGGCCCACATTTTACGATTTTTATCTCACTTTAAACACAAATGAAGTAATAAATTATCGAGTTAATGAACTGTGCTAAATGAAAATATTTTATTTCTTTACGAAAGCGCATAGAGAAAAAAATGAGCTCTATTGCAGAGATTTGACTTAGATAAAGCAAGAAAAGTTGTAATCGCATGGTAGGAACGAAATTTTAATGTCATACGACGACCAAATAGGCAAAATGGTGAATATTTAATTTGAGCAGTATTGAAAAAAAATGATTCAAATAGATTCGGCGCTAAGCGATCCGAGGAGGAGGGATAATTGGAAAATGTAAATTCAAAATAAACACGGTGGCTCAGCTGCTGCGCCAATTTACGAGCGTTGATATGAAAGGTTTCAAACTCAGATTTATAACATTCCAACGTTCCTCTCTCTCCGTCGTAAAAAAAGAGCGTCGCCGAAGAGCTTCGTTAACGGTCAATTTAACAAAAAATTGTCAAATTTGAAGTGTTTCCACTCCAAGCGGGTGGTGGTAAATTTGCAGGATCAGAACGACGTTATTTTGCGGTACGTTTCCCCGTTCTATTGAACGAAATAAATATTCGATCCGATATTTTCCGAATGAAGTCTCTACTGATTGACCTGAGTGGCTGCGTCACTGCGACGTGTTTAACAATTGACGGATTTAGTTGGTTTTACATACTTCAGATTTATTTCTCCTTGAACTTGAACTTTGAATGAAATTTCGTAGCTGTGTTTACTCACGTTAAACTTAAAATAGTACATTGAGTAGGGATTTTAAATCTATGGTTTCATGTTCAACCAAATTTTTAGATATTAAATGACGCGTCCACTTTGCGTAAGCTACTTCACACATATTCCATTTAGTTATACTTTTGTTTTTTTGTGCGAGGATGAGGAAATGAAATATTTATGTTGAATTTTTAGTGTATATTTGTCGAGTGAACAACAAATTCACTGTGTGTGTGTTGGTACTTTCGAAATGAAAGGGAAATCATTGTGAAGGAGGAACGCTTTTGATGGACTGATTTCAGGGTGGAAAGCTGAAAAATAATAACTTGACCAAAGAGCCAACACCAAGCAGTCAAAAACATTTTTAGGGAGAATTTCACGTAAGATATAATAGATTGCACAAGGATGGCGTTGATATCGGATCAAACAGAATCGAAAGATTCCCTAAAGGTATGCTGAATGTACCCTTAAAGGACTGTACTCATCCAGGGAATAAGTTCTTAAATAATGTCGAAGGGCATGTGAGTCAGGAGGATGTTACGTAAAAGGGAAAGAAGAGGGAAGTGAATAGGATTTTTGGTTAGCTTGTAGGGTAGAAAATGTGTAGAATGTAAGAATCGGAAACCTATACGAAGTAAATAGACCACCTGAGATACTGTACATAAGGGGTAAGGATTTAAAATTTTGGTGACATTACACTTTTCCCCCATGAATATAAAATTTTCTCTACTTCTCTTATTTTCATTTCTTTCTCCGTTATATTGCATTGTCATTTCATGTTTTAGCTGTCCGATCAAAATGAAGCTTGAATCAAGGATTATCCTCATTGCATAATAATGTCAATAAAGTCTTTGACAACTGACATCTCGCATGTTTAGCAAGTTGAATACTTTTCGTCAATAATATTTTTATAATGAAAATAAAAATGGCAAAATATGCGTGAAAAATATGTAAAATGAATTCATAGTCAAGTTATTTATAAAATTTGAATTTTTAAAGCGTATATCTTACTAAAGCATGACCTTTCGATGATTGCGTATTTTCAAATCAATCGTTCGAGAACACATGCTAACGTTTGTTCTCTTTCTGTTTTTGATACCCATTTTCGAAGTTTTACAATCCTGTCTGATCTACGCTGTATTGTTTAGAAGATTGTCATCATGTTTTAACTCAAAGATACGTCAACTAATGGATACGGTTTTCGGAGACCATATACATATTTTGGAACTCTAAGTAATGTATGAATTTTCGTTAACGGTGCTGCAAATGGCAAGAACCCTTATCGTCGGGTCTTGGTCTTGCTAATGGTAGTGACGTATATGAGATAACTTTTCCGGAAACATTACCCTTAAGCTCTCGTCATTTCATTTTTTTCCACTCTCTCTCTCTCTCTCTCTCTCTGAACGCCACCATATAATGCACAACGTGGTACACGAAGGGTGTGACGGGAAGGTTGAGACGATGAGGGTGGAGATAGGACTCTGGTGACTCACTAGAAAGTTAGCTATATACAGACATGACGACATTCTTTTATATGCCTTCACAAAGAAAATGATATGATAAAATTATGGTTATTTACTGATGACGTACTATACTTTATTTAATTCTAAATTTGCTGCTTGCCCAAACATTTTCTTGGAAATATCCCCTTGGGCTTCTGTTCAAATCTATAATAAAATATAGTTATGTTATTGAGAATATATGTAGTGTAATTTTAATGATACCATTTTATACTAAGTTTTGTTCATGTAAATGTTTTTCATGCATGATTTCTTCATTTGTACATTTTTAGCGTACATTTATAATTTTTCAATGTTGCAATTTTTACATTACACACTATTGCATATTTTAAATATTAGGTAAATTTATCCGGACTCTATTTTTCACTGTGATATATTTTATTGCACGCTTAATTTGTACAATTCAATTATATACCTCTATAGAAATTTAATTTTATTATGAAAGATGCAATTACTGTAAATTCATTGGTACGAGTATTCGAAAAGACCATTGAGAATAATAATCCTATTGAGAGGAATATGGCTAGCGAATCAGTCCAAGGTACCGGATTTCATGAAGTAGAGGCAAACACTGACGGAGATCAAGACAAATAAATGAGCTTGGAAACCTTTCATATTAAGCATGAAAGCCATATTAATGTCATTTTATGCAAGATATAATTGCCAGTAGATGGTATAGAGAGAAGATGCTAAGGGTTGAAAATGTCATGTTAATGAAGAATAATTGGGAATAAAATTTATATAATGTGTTCCTAATGGTGTGTTCATTCGAAAGGTCGTCGATGAGAGGAATCTAATGAATAGCAAACACAGCGTGGGAAGAAATACATTGGGGATATTCCTCCACGTAATGATACCCTGAACACCGCACTGAGCCATGAATGAGTCACGGAAAGGGTCAAACGCAGAAAGAGATCTAGCATGAGTGTTGAAGGGAATAGACGGTATCAACGCCATGAACTTATGAAAGGAAATATACGAGAGAGAGAGTAGGAAGAGGAAGGTTTTTACGAGCTAACTCTAGAAATTAATTATCAACGATTTTTTGATTTTTATATCTTTATAAATTCATAGTTATTGATGCAATAATATTATTATATTTGACTGATGAATTTTTGCCTACGATATGCACCGCCAAAAAATGTGTAAATTTTTAATTAATTATTCCATTTGAAACTCTTAACGCTTACAATATTCATTATCTCACCCGAGAGCGTTTCGAGGAGGGGTTAAAGATTCTAGGCGATTTTATAAGAGCACCAAAAGGTAAGACAATTTTGTGTTCAATTTTCTAATGATGCACAAAACATGATCAATTAAAACAAAATAATTTAAAAAAATGAATCGGTCAAGTGCGTTAGTAACAGCATTGCCTATATCTTATGCAATCTGCGATGGAATTGATAAGAAAGAGATTGATTAAGAATAGAGTGAATGAAGTCCGAATGTAAGCTTTGATATGAAGCGTGGTTTTGTACGGCGCAGGAGCCTAGCCGTTGAGGGAAGATGGACATCTATCGGAGGCTTTCGAAACATTGGAGTGGGATAGGATGGAAAAAGTCAAATAAAAGTCAAGGTAGAAGGTAAGGAAAACAAACGAGGAAGTGCAAGAAATGGTGTGGGAGGAGAAAGGATTGTTGGGAGAAATCCAAAGGAGGCAGGAAAGATGGATTCATAGCATTATGATTGGCGATGGAATGTTTAGGACTGTGATTGAAAGGAGATTCGTTAGGTAAGCGAGGAAGGGGGTGAAGGAAAAGGATAGGCATGTTGGACAGAATGAGAGTAGGCATTCAGGTAGAATTAGAGTGAGATTTATTGAAGTGTAGATAGCTTGAAAAAACCTTGGAAAAGTTAGTAAGGTGGCATCATTGACACGGTACAATACAGAGTTTTTAAGGTGGCATTTTGTTAGCAGCACACCAAATTTCAACCAGATCAGCCGATTACTTAGTGTTTAGCGTTTGTAGAAATCGGCCGGCCTAGTTATTTCCAAAAAAATGGACGAAAGAAAATTTCATGCGTCATTTAAGCATGATTTTATGAAAGACAAATTGCCTCACGTAAGTAAGGCTACGTTTAATGCATTACGGTGAATCTGCGCCTTTGATAAGAGTGGTTTATAAGCTGTTTCAAAATTTTTGGAATGGACATATGAACCGAAGTCACGCTGAACTTTGTGGACGCTCTGTTGAGGTCACTACCCCAGAAATCTTTCATCCATGGTGATGGGTGATGGAAGAGTAAGGGTGAGTGATATTGCAAATGGTGTAGGCGTCTTGAGTGAACGGGTAAATTATATTTCGCATCAACATTAGGACATGATTAATCTATCCGCTAGATGGGTGTCGTGACTGCTCACAATCATCGAACAATAAAATCGTAAGGCATCTTTCAAGGCATTCTTTTCAGCTGTTTCGGCGGAATTAGTCGGACTAAAAGGTGTCATTTTGTCAATAAGGACGATTCATGGACACATCACTATGCTGGAAAGGTTATGGCGACCCTTTTTTGAAATTCGTAAAAAAAAGTCCTCATAGATCGTTTATTAAAGATTCAAACTACGACTTCACTGGCGCACACTAAGCATTGCTGTTAGATTGTTTAAAAACAGTGCTGTATAAATAGGGTCCACGATTTGCCCAAGAAAACGTCCCGTTTGTCACGAAAACGCGCCTGCTTGGTCCTCTGAAGTTGTGACCGCAAAACTGATGGACATGATTCCTCATCTCTAATCCCCCGTATTCTCCAGATTTGGACCCCTTGAACCACTACCTGTTCTCCAATTTGAAGAGGTGCCTACCTGGAAGGAGATTTCATACATACGAGGAGGTGATTGGGGATAAAAATGCCAATATTAAGGGAATTGGAGCAATCGCATTGTTTTGAGGGAATCAATAGACTGGAGCATATATAGGTTGGAAGAGATGCATTCACTTAAAGGGAGATTACGTTGAAAAATAAAAATGGTCGTTGCCGAAAATTGAAGTCGTTTTCATTTATACACTTTTTTCATTTAAAATCACCATTGAATGTCATGCTGTGTTCTGTTGGGTGAGGCGTAGAGAAATTTAGTGGTATTTTGTCGGTGTGTCCATTTAAATCCTACCTTTAATTCTACCCTTAAGAATCCCATTAAAAATAATCTCATGATAGAACTTTCGCACTATTCCTGGGGATTAAATTTTAACCCCCTCACCCTTTGAATGTAGGCAGTCCTACAATCCCAGTGCAATGCCTGGCAACCGCCCTTTTCGCACTACCCTCAACTTTTACTCAACTGCCTTTTGATCTTCCCTGTATGGAGTTGATGCTAATTTATCCTTCATATTAATATAGTGTTTATTTTACCTAGTATCAGCGGTGTTCGGTGGGAGGGTAAATTAGCCTGCGGAGGGAGTACATTTTGGTTTCTCTTTCAGCTTTCCTCTCCCTTCATCTGTTCTCCCTTATAATGAAATCGACGTCTTTTCTTGCGAAATATTTAGCTTTTTTTTATGGAAATCATTGTACTCTCCTCGCTGACATGGTGTTTAAAAGCAAACTTCTACCGTGGTGGTCAACAATAATTTTACATGAAATTGAAAATAAACAACTAGGCTTTTCCATATGGAAAACTTTTTATTTACGACCTAGGTTTCGTTATGGTATAACATCGTCAGGTCCCAACGAAACCTAGGTCGTAAATAAAAAAATTCTATGAAGAAAAGCCAAGTTGTTTATTTTCAATTTTAATATGAAGATTTACCATCAAGAAACTGTTTCCAGAAACTGTTTTATTCAATTTTATATGAAAGAGATTATGCCTTTTTTTTAGTTTTGTCGCTCCAACAACTATGTATATATATTTAGGTCTTTCAAGGTCGTTTCCAAGGCATATCACCCGAAAGATGTTCGCTTCATATTAAGATGAGAGTTTTTTCTTGAAATAGAAAAGTTGCGTTATTTCAGACGGTTGCAGTCACCGAGACGAAATGAGTCCACATGCTAATAGTAGGAGCGGCGACGATCGATCTTTTGATTGGCAATCGGAATGAAAAATCTCGACCTCTCCAAATTGTTGGAGGTCATTCGTTGTTTATGCAAAAAGCAAAAGAATTATTTAACGGCTTCTTTTTTTTTATACGCAGTGAGTCAAAAAATTAAATAATTTATTATTGCCTGAAATTGATTTACTATTGCAATCATAAAATGGCATCCCATTTGGAGTCCCGGGGTTACAAAGCATTGGGTGATCATATAATTCAATTTGTATTTCAGCCTTCATTCATGCAACGTCTGCCATTATTTCATACCAAAACTTTCACCGCAGACTATGGATCATGCGCTCGCTGGCTGACTTTCAAACTTGAACTCTTCCCTTGAAATTCCTTGAGTTGGCTCCCGAGAATTTACTTAAGTGTGATAACACATTTCTTTTACACAATAGAAGAACCGAAGCACACTCTACAATGAAGATTAATTATGCACGGCGTGGATACCACTTCAATTATAAATTATTTCCCAAGAAAATATAATGGAGCCAAATGTGAAACCCAAACAGATACTACTACAATGTACTAAGAAATAGTGTGTAGCGCCAAGGTGCCTGACCATCCAGGTGGACCAATATGAGCCAAGGTTCATCAAAACCTTACCCTAACATTGTATACTACTGCTAATAGGTAAATATAACATCAAATCAGGGTTTTACTATTAATTTTTTGCAGCCTAACAACGTCCATTTTGTTTCCTTTCTTCCCCGATCATTCCCTACCCATCTCCACAGAGATGGGACAGAGATCGCCCGCCAGATAATATTAATTAAAGTATGCTAAAGTAAAAATAAATAAATAAATAGTGAAATATAAATAAAATAGATACAATAATGTGTTTATTATTGCGAGGTACTGGTGTAAACAAGCAGGTGATCACATTTTCAATTTCCGAAAATGTTTTTATTGCTCGTCGTCATTTCGGAATTAAAAACCCAACTTTGAATTTCTACCAAACAATAATGAGGAAAAGAAATTAATAGAAAACAGAGAAAAATTGAGATAAAGGTCACCAATATGATAATAAATTAGAGTGCCTCAGACCTAAAGAGAATGTGGACCTTTTCGTAAGTAAGCCGGAAACACTCCTTGGACACCCCGATTAGCCTATAATATGTTTTAAAAAGTCATTGACAATGATGTTACAGAGTGGAATACCGCTAAATAATAATAAATATCCCACTCACGATTTAAAGTTTAGGAAATCTAAGGACAGTCAAAGTCTTCTCCATATTAAATTATTTGGGCGGCATTCCCTGCCATGAAGCAGTAAGCCCCTGACGTGTTGGCTTGCACGGTGACATGCAAATGTAAATGGCCTCCTGCGTTAAAGGGATTTTACTCTTACTCCGTCTTTTAATGCTATATTAAAGCTGCATACGACGGCTATTGACGAAACTAACGACGGCAGACAGTAAGTCCTCTTAAAGGGGAACTGCAATACGCACGCGGGGTCCGCCTCCAGGCAATTCGGAGAGGGAAGGTTGAGACAAGAAATGGGCCATTACGATTCCATTTACTCCCAAATGACTCAAGGCGCATGATACACACGCAGGTGTTGACTCGTCACTAGTCGATATTTATCAAATTGAATACGAAATGGACTTAACTTGGAAGATTAGGTAATCATGTCGTAAGTTCAAAGCTGTCATCTGCGCAGTTAAGTCAGCAGCGAAGCCAAAATATCAACCCAAGCAAACATCCAGAGGTAAATAAATACATTACCAAGACTTGAGGAAATCAATATTTTATTGGATTCTCAAGAGAAAATATGAATAAAAAGACGCTGTTTAATTCGTTTGAGAAACCTAACTTCCTAACGATTCGATGTAGATAATTGAACTCACATGTAAGTTATCTTGATTCAAGTATCTAATAGACGTGGTCGATAGAGAACACGTATTCTAGTGGAAAAGACAGGCGTGAAAACAAGCTTATAAATCGATTTCCATAGAATTCAACACGTTTATTTAATCAGTGCTTAACTAAAATAACTTTCTGGATGAATTTTATGGTTTGAGCCTCTACGAGTAATTTAGGAAAATTCATGTTCACTGAAACATGGTATTTTTCCACAAAAAAATGTTTTGGTGAAAAATACGAAGTTTATTTATTTATTGGAGTGTCTTTATTTTTTAATGCATGATTTCGATAGCGGAAACTCTAAAAATGCTGATAATTATACGTTGATGCTCCACCTTGTTCCGATTTCAAGTAAATACCAAATGGCATTACCGACTCAAGACGGTTTTAAGTTTGGCATACGGCCACATCAGCTGAAACATTACACATTCTCAAGCTCTCTTAGGAGCAAATTTATAGTACGCCTAAAAAGAGAATGTCGGAGGAATTACTACTTGAAAAAAACACTTATTTGAACCTTAGGTATCTCTCCATCCAAGTCACCTATTGCATATCAACCAGGAGTCACTAATTAAATATACGAGGGTCATCCGGAAAGTAGTACCCGTTCGTGCCGCATGAAGTGCTGACGACGCGAGTAGCCGCTGGACGAGGTCAGATAGCTTCAGTGGCTTGTCTGCCTTCTCTGAGCCAAGTTGCGTGACGCTAGCATTGCCTGTGTTGTTTCTGTGATTGTTTACAATGTTTAAAAAAATTGAGAACGCCGCCAGTTGTGAAGTGAGGGCAGTGATTAAATTCCTCAATGCAAGAAACGTTCGCCCATGTGATATTCATCGCCAATTAAAGGAGGTGTATGGAGACAATGTAATGGACGAGTCGTCTGTTCGGCGGTGGTGTCGCAACTTCAACATGGGGAGGGGGAACACACACGACGATGAGCGTTCGGGGAGACCGTCTGTCATTACAGACCAACTGGTGAGCTCAGTTGACGAATTCGTGAGGAACGATCGGCGCGTCACAATTGATGACATCTGTGAGCATTTTCCCAATGTTTCTCGAACAATTGTTCATGAAATTGTTAAACACCATCTGCATTATGCAAAAATTTGTGCAAGATGGGTCCCTCGCGTATCTCAATGAGCTGGCGGCGAAGGACTATGCAGCAGGAATACAGAAACTTGTCACACGTTATGACAAATGCCTTAATTTGCTTGGAGATTATGTTGAGAAGTAGTTTAAAGTATCCTCTTTCAAATAAAATTTTTTATGTTTGTTAATATTTACTTTTGTGTCTTTATTTCACGAACGGGTACTACTTTCCGGATGACCCTCGTATATGAGTTGTCAACTATTACATACATAGATCCAATTTTTCCCGAAGGATTCCATCTGAGAGAATGGCAGGGTGAGTAAGGGAACAAGCATTAAATTATACCACTGAACTTCCACGCCCCTATTATATTTATACAAGCATATACATATAAATATGAATCTGCATATTTTTACCTTCACACATAAACGTGTTTTGTTGGGAGAGACAAGGGAATTGTCGGTTTACCGTTTGTCAGCTTTTTCCATCGAAAACCTACCTTTGATAATTTTATGAATAAATTGTAAATTAGTCAGCACCCAATTTTTCCATAAAATTCATGCTGCTTTATTGCAAAGCACCTGAAACTTACTTATCGACCGAGTCAAATTTCACAAAAATCGCCGTCAATGCCATCATATCATTTAATTTGAGTTTTTATCATTCATCAATTAAACTAATGCATCGTGAATCAGTGTTATTGTTAGCATACAGTTATGAGATTCAGTATAATTAGCACAGCTTAAAATTATGATGGATCAATTTTCATGCGAAAGATAAAAAGTACATTTGTGTCGCGAACATCTCACGTACTTGATGCTGAAACACCTTAAGTGATCGTGATAGGGAATCCCGATGATGATATTAAGGCATTTTAACTAAAATTTATCGTCGTTTGAACCTTTTTTTTGCTGTGTTTGAAGGAAACTACGCGGGTGGGCGGGGGGGGGGGAGGATTTATTTCCATCCCAGATGGAGTCCATTCCTCTTAATTTTATTCGGACGATCAGATCTAGTGAAACTTATAGTCTTATTGCCATCAAAATTCAACTCGAGCACCGCCTTCCTATCTAAACCAGCGTATCCCACGGAATAGACATCCTATAACGTGGCCAACCGTTAAATCTCTCCCCTAATATTCGATACGAAGTCAACGACTCCGAAGGTAAATGAACCAACACACGAAGCTTTTCACGCTTCCGATACTTGGTCTTCCGCCCATTCCATGTAATCCGTACTAATATCTTCCATAGCGAATGAGCCAAATTTCGCAATACGCGGCAATAATACTCGCAGTCGCAATGGTCGAAATTGCAACGTTCCATTCTCGTGTGACATCGACTCACGTGAGTCACAGCATTTACAAAACTGAGCGGAGGTGTGAGAGCGATTGTTGTCTATGTTGGTGTGGTCCGACCCTTTGGTTTTTTTTTATTTACATTTCCATACTTCTACCAAAGGTTACGGCCCAGTAAAGTAGTCCAAGTCATTGCTTTCACGGTTTCAGTGACGTTCCAAGTCTTTCAAAGCGTAGAACTGTAAAATTTACCCCACTCACTCGTCTTTCCCACGGTAAATTCGGTCGACGATCTTAGTGCGTACCTCCTCGTCTCTTGCTGAACGCGGAAAATTCGACCTACTGGTGAGTGGGGCGGGATCATTAGGAGGGGTCGCGAGGATGGCGAAGACACACACACACACACACACTAGTACGCACACACTCAGGGTTGTTAACTTTTCCGTGGAAAACGAACGTGAGCACACGAGCAATCTCTTCCTTAACGGATTTTGGGACCTTTCCGATGGGAATATCGAGTCGAGGAGTCGAGGCGAGAGGAGGAGTGGTAGGTTGGTTGGGAGGTGGGGGAGGAAGAGGAGGAGAAGGCGGTGGTGGTGTTGAGAGGGAGCGCCGCTCCTCGCCCGGAGAGGAGAGGGAGGGACGGATGGCTTGATACATTGGCTCCCCCTAAACCATCTGGGGAATAATCGCATCATTATGCCGGCGCATACAATACATGCGGCTCGTGAGAGTCAAACCGACGCGGCACGGATTTGATGGGGGAGGGGGGGTGAGAGGGAACAGGGAGGCCATTATAATACGGCCACTCGCAAGGAACGCTCTCTCACAGAAGACGCTATTGTATAAACCTCGGCTGTGAAAGGAATGGCCGTCTGGTAAAAGTCCTTCTCAAAAGGTAAGAAAGAAACGCACGGTGATTTTTAAGGTGTACTTATGTGCCAATCTCATGTTAGAATAATACTCGAACCTACGTAAGTACTTAATACGTCGATCGAAGGACTGGGAAAAAGTAACAGTGATATTGGGGTGTCGAGTGGCAAGTGTTGTGAATCCGATAGCCATAAATTCATTTTTGTTTACGTTTATTGTTTCTCTGAACGATAACATCAACATTTAGAATTATTTTGAATGTTACATATTTAGATTCTGTCAAAAGCTATCTCATGACGCTGGCTGGGAATTTTATCTGTCATTGAATAGTTTTTAGCTACCTCATGTGAATTTTCGCAAATCCTTAGAAAAATAAAATGGAATAAAATATAACCCTTGCCTACACCAGTCAGGTTGCTTTGCTAAGCCTCATAGATGTGTCGTTTGTGAAAAATACACTCCAAAAGTATCATTTATTACTTGAGATTTTTTCCATTTTCGTATAGATTTTTCATTCATATTTATAGAGGCATATAATTTCATTTTATTCGAAACGCAGTCCATTGGAACGCGCTTTGAATCCCGTCTCCAAAAAATATAATCTCTCGACGACCTTCACCTTAAACATCTAGAATTTTGATGAATAATTCTCCTGAAATTCCTACGACGAGGGGCCATGGATATTATACTGCTAGGGTTCACTGAAATGTATATATTTTATTGATTGCTGTACATAAATTTGTCATCAGAGATTCATGTCGCTGATCGTAGAAATTGAAGTACTACAGTGATTTCTTTTATGATTTACGTAATCGTGGATTCAACGTAAATATTCAAGGAAAAACTTGACTAATATGTCCTAATTTTGACAATAATGTATTAATATAGATATTTTTAAAATTATTTATACATATTTCCCTTGCCGTTTTTTTGTGATTATGCTGATGTTAGGATATCTGTTATTTAAATGGATTTCAAAAATTGCGCAAAATGACAGTGATTTCATTTACATACACACCGATTGAAAAGCTTAGGTCGAGTGTGGTTCGGGTGGGAAGAAAGTAAGAAAAAAGTAAGATGAGACTGGGGAAAAACACGCTTTTTGTGTTCGTTTTTCGCGTAGAGTGAATAGAAGACCCTTTTAACAATTCCCAAGTGAATAGGGACAGGTTTTTATTAGAGAAGGGGGTCGAATTTGCTCAGGAAAATCGTTGGGCAACACGAGTCTCAGTGAAAGTCGAGTGAAACGAGTGATAAATTCTTTGCTTTTGCCGAAATTACTCAAGGCATCGGATAGGTAATCCTCCCGTTATAGATTTGGCACCAGGAAGTTGTGGGAAACGCGGGAGTGAAAGCAGTCGATACTTTCAATATGGGCTTACTAAATGTTATTCAAAGAAATCTCGAAAAAAAATATCCCCGACGCGCCGATGTGTAGGGAATGGGAAAAATATTCCAAACTTCTGGGGACAAGGTGGGTGGAACTCGTGTCAGTAGTGGAAAATTCATGAACGCAAACATGGAGCTGAAGAAGAAAATGTCGGGTTGTTTACGCAACGTGTCCAATTTTTTTAAATAATGACTTTTTTTTATAAGTACCCCAGAATTTATTTTTGAGAGATTCCAAACATTCATGCGTCGGATTCCAGCGTGTCTATAAAGAAAAAAACGTCAATGTAGATCATTGTTTTTCAAGAGAACGAAAAGATTTGCGCGCATCCGAAAATGCCAGGAGCAGAATAAGGAAAAGAGTGAACGCATGTAGTGAACAATCAATTACATCCGGACAAATATGGCGATGAAACTATTCAGAGAAAAATGACTACCTACATCCTTGCAGTTTTTCGCGATGACGCGAATTAATCCTCTCAGGTCTTCGATATTTGCGCAACCTATTCTCATTTTGAATTTTGCCTTATTAAGAGAAAAAGTCACGATCGGTATTCATTTATGATCTACCGTGGTCTATTCCGGCTTTTGTTTGACTAAAACTGGAAATTCAAGCGTAAAAATTTTAATTTGGAAAAAATGCATTTCCTTACTTTTCCAGAATTTTGGCATGACGATTTGTTTGCAACAAGAAATAGATACTCACTAACTTATGGAGACCCAACAACCCTCATCCTATTTTTTTAATGATATATGCTTCAATGTTGATCCGATGAAAAAATATTCTCGACACCCAGTCTCTAAATTTGCTAAAACATAAAGCCTATTCCACGGGATTCGACCCGTACGACACGTGAAAACACAGCATTATGAGAGGCTACAGAGTGATCGATTGCATGTAATTGGTGCGGCGGCAGTGAGGGTTTCCATCCACGAGAAGCGCGCGGGAGATTCTGAGGAGTCGGCAGCAGCAAGCCTCTCCCTTCTATCCAATTTCCTCGTCCATTCATCATCATCCGGTCCATGCCGTCGGGACGCCGACGACGCGACCCGCGACGTCCCCCACACCCCGCCCCTTTATTTTTTTATCCTTCCCCCCCGGGGGTCCGCGGCCCTCCTCCCCAAAAATGACCAGTCGCGTCATCGAAGCGACCATGTAAAATGAGTCACGAGGCTTGAAAGAGAGAGAATGTGTGCTTGCGGGAGAGAGATTTACAAAAGATTTATTTTTGTTCTAGGACTTCCTTGTGTCTGATGCAACAACTGAAAATGAACGGATTCGAGTCATTAGCCCCTGTGAATATGAAAATGCCTGCTTATCAATGTAGGATTGAGATTTTAAAGATCTAATTTGAGTATATACATCTACATCTATCTACATAATACCCCGCAAGCCGCCGCAAGGGCGTGTGGCGGGGGGTGTTAGGTCACCAACCGTAAAAAGGAAGTAGTTTTGAGGGGAGGCGACCGACAGCTAAGGTCATTTGCGCCATAGGGTAAGGACAGGAAAGGATGAAGGGTAGAGAGAAACCCGGCGTCGGCATTAGCCTACTCTTTACGAAAGGCGCCAAGGGGTCCGCGGCTCAACGTCCCATCCGACGGACGGCGTACTCACTCAAAGTGCCCTCCACAAAGCCCCTCAAGTAGGGATCGAGATACCTCTGAAAAATATTCAACACCGCCGGGATTTGAACCCGCGCCCTCAGGGTGGGAAGCCAGTACGTTAGCCCCCGCACCATCTCGATCCCCCCGTAAAAAGGAAAAAAAAATACCACATGCAAAAAAACAACACGGAAAATTACACCCACAGCAGCGCACACACTCATGCAAAAATCCCTTCATCCAATACTCATGCAAACACATATACCGCAAAACAACTGAAAACTGCACCCCATGATGCAGCACGAAAGCCATCCTACAACACGGAAGCCAGGATACAGCAAGCAAGAAATTGAAACATCACTACCACATGAAAATGCACCACAAAACACTCTACCCCCCAAAGAGTCTGTAAAAGGCAGGGAATGCGACCCAACGTTGCAGGTAGCAGGAATTTCCCCCCGCGGAGAGGGACGAGGGACTGAAAGGGAAACTTAAAAACCAATGAACAGAACACGAATGAGGTCATTCGGAAAGAATGGGTTATTATATCAAAACACATAAGGTTAGTGGAAGAGCATGCATTTAAGTAGAACTAATTATTTTTTAGACGCTGAGGGTGGCAAGTGGAATTTTTGCTATCTATAACCCTGCAGTTGCTATTCCGTATTGTACATCTGAGAAATCTGTACGTTGATAGGGCTAATGAGTGGTGGAAATCATTAAACTTGATATTAAAACAATTCATGCAAACCTTTGTATTGCTATTCAATAATACACTCACATAAGAATATATTACTGAATAATATTGAGAGAGGAATTATTGCAAGAACGGAGGCTGATGCTTGATTGTGGACGATGCCATTTCATCAGTTCAATGTAATAGCCAAGATTAAGAAATTGTTTTTGTTTTCATGCGTTTTTCCTTTTTTCTCGGTTTAATTTTGAATATTTTTTGACCCACCTGATACCAGAAACTTGCTATATTATTATGAACTACAATTCTCCGAGGAACCAAGCGTTTAAATACTGAAATTCTAATTATATTGCATAAAATGTAATAATAATTGCAACTAGGAAAGAGATAAGCGTATTTATTTATTTATTTGAAACATACTATATTGTTACTGTTAACGGAGATGCCTGATTGACAAAATTATGCTAGCTGACCAGTCTTAATTGGCCCATCGTATGTTCCGTCATACACAATTTCAACTTACTCGGACGATGTGACGTAAAAGAGATGTCGTTAATACGTTATCTAGGTCATTGCTTCTCAACCGCTGCACGAGGGAGAGTCAGGTCAACGAAAAAAACATTTAAATGATCTAATTAAATTATTCTATTAATATTAGTATATGGATACATGGGACTATTAAAATATAAATTAGATGCAAATAAAGAGGCATGTCGCTTAAGTGGAAGATGGTAGCATTATCGCCGAAATATAACATTATATGCATGACTTTAATTTGTAACTTTGCTAGTAGTGAATAATGTTTTAAATATGTATATATATATATATATATATATATATATACATATTTGTATATGTATATAAATTTGTATTCATCCATATGTACACACAAACATATATAAATAAATAAATAAATAAATATATATATATATATATATATATATATATATAAATATAGTAATAATGCATTTACATTCAATACATCCTAATGCTCGTGCATTTCCATTATGGAACGCAGTAGTGTAGAGATTGAGAACGCTGCTGCACTATTCTGCGGTAAGGCTCGGCTTCGGCGAGAACATCGAGAGGTTTAATCCGCGTCCGAAGACGTGCTGTTCAAGGTGAAAGGCTGAGCGATGAGGGCAGGGGCACAATGGACTCTGATTCTGTCTCGAGATTGTCTCTATGATTTCGTGAAGAGCGCCATGCTCACCTCTACAAATTTATTATTCCAAGAACATGATCCAAATCGTGTTCGTGATCCAAAAAAGTGACGTGCATTCATTATGTAATATTAATCCAGGGTAATCATTTACGAGAGAGAATGGGCATCAGTACTGGACTGACTTTTTAACCCCTAGGTCATTAGGATAAAAGTAAAATTTGAAACAGTATAAATGTTTTCGGATTTGCTAAGTTAGCTTAATGAAATATTACCGTACCGATTACCGGTACAGTTGAGTGTGAGGTATTGCCATTTATGTTAAATCAATAATCATGCTCCAATTCACATTGAAAATTAAGTATCGTGGTTATGCGATGGAATGTATCCATGTTAATGAAGATTACCTCAAATTATACGTATAAATAAATATCGTATGCGAGGATATTAATCCTTATTAAATTAATTCTTCTCGGTGTAGGTGGAATTTTCTTAAACGTTATATCAGAAGAAAGACTTTCTGGTTAAGTATGCAAGTTAAACTATAAAAAAATATATGTTTATAGTGTTGTGCGGTGTGTGGTGCCTATTCAATTGTTTGTGTACAAAGTAGAAATATAGTTTGCTTTGGAATATTTAGTTAGAAATATTATATTTTACTGAAACGTTTTGGGTGC
The DNA here is from genome assembly GCF_022747635.1 of Hetaerina americana. Taxonomy (NCBI): domain Eukaryota; kingdom Metazoa; phylum Arthropoda; class Insecta; order Odonata; family Calopterygidae; genus Hetaerina; species Hetaerina americana. The sequence goes on along the minus strand of NW_027287172.1, from coordinate 468,403 downwards.
ATAGATGAAGAAAGGAAAACTGGGAAGAATATGGACTATAAATCTGATGCAAACCAATTGAGGAGTTAATAAATTCCGATGAATACGAGGAAACGTATATATTGGCGCACCTAAACGCTATGGTACGTCAACGATAGGCATCAGGCATTAGGAAAAATTATTTCTAAGCACCTGCACATTAGTTTGTGGGAAAGAGAAAATGGTTATTTATAGTTCATGATATAATGTTAATTATTTTGTGTGAAATCCCTCTCAGGTCTTCCACCGGGTGGAAAAGTCTCCATTCTGGAGGACGTTTCGATGCTCGACTCAGGCATCATCTTCAAGCCTTCGTGAAAAGCACCCGAACATATTTAGCCATTACGTTTGCACTATAAATGCATCAGATACTCATTTCTAATAAACATACACTCATTTCATCTACATCTACATCAATACCCTGCAAGCCACCAAAAAGGTGTGTGGCAGGGGGTGCAGCACCAGGAGGAAAGGGTAAGGGATGAGGGGGTTAGGGTTTTTCAAATGGATGGGGAAAGGTAAGGGGAACCTGCAAAAAAATATGTAAATATAATCGTAAAACAATGCGCAGTCGCTACCTTGTAGGTGAATACTCATTATGTCGAGCCGGCTCCTGGGGGATTTCGATTACAAAAATTCTGGTCTCTTATTGTTCTTGGAAAAAATCCATTTAAATCTGTCTGTCTTGCAGTCAATCTCTTTAATCTTATATTCGTGATCCCTCCGCCCGTAATACGTTGGGGTTCGTATTATGTTCTTGATGTCATCGGAAAAGGACCCATTTTTAAATGTTTTTAATAAGTTTAATCTATATTGTAAACGCCGCTGTGTAAGTGAATCCCAGCCTAAATTTTCTAGCAAAGTAGTTACGCTACTGCGTTGGTCATAACAATTTTTGACAAATCCAGCCCCCCTCCGCTGAACTCGTTCCAATTCCGAAATTAAATTTATCTCTTGAGGATCCCATAATCGTTTGTGATAGAGAAGAGAATAAGTTGCGGTCGGCATCTCGTATTTAATGCTCGTATTTGAAAATTGTACCATTACAAGCAGACAAATTTAATGTGCAACTAAGTGACCTAGACGTTATTAACTTCCGAGCTAAACGTTACTTCCTCAGTAGTTCCATATACTGCCAGCGACTTGTTTTCTAGGATTGGCCACGGACGCAAGAGTTCAGCATGCCCCCCGAAGGTCACGCGCGAAGTTTGCTCCCGGTGCATGTTCGAAGGGAGACAGACACCTAGCGTGGATCCTTGCATGGCGCAGGGATTTTGGAGCAACTTGAGAAAGCATGGGATGAGTACCGTCCCCGGAAGAACGTATATTTTTCCTTCCAAAGGACCCCAGACGGCAAATTCGGACGCAGTTTTGGCTGACAAGGTTTATAGCGAACGCAGTCCAAACAGAGTTTTCGACATTTAACCAGGGGTTTTGCGGGGGAGGAGAGAGATGAGGAGGTTTGTGGATTTTGAAAAGAGGCGGCGTCTTGGAGAGCGGAAAAAAATGCCGCCTTCACAACAACCACCCAGTCAAAGAGTGGAGATAGGGCGTTGAATGGCACCAAAAAAAAATGACGCGCGCGCGCGAGCGAAGGAGACGCTCGGCGTAATCTCCCTTCAAAAATTCCTTTTCTTTCCTGCCTTTTCCCCTGAATCTCTCTCTCATGGGCGTTTGGTCCTTCGACACGCGGTGCCATTCCATGCGAGCGCTTTCCTGGAGTGGTTGCGCCTCGTTCGCCCTATCGACGAGCCATCGTCGTCTTCGGAAAGCGGGAACTGAAGACTCTGCAAATGTTGCGTTTAAAACGTAGGCATTTATATATTATATAATCACGCAAAAACATTCATTGAAGCAAACTCATCGATTCATACAATTATATTCAATGAATTACAATACATTCGAACACAAACATTCAATGCATTCAAAGAGGAAATGGGGTAAACGAATTATCCTACCCATTTAAAGAACAAGCTCTTTGATGATGAGGGAGAGAGTTATGAGACATCGGATAAATGTTCGGGAGGAAGAGAAGAAAACACAATACTTCCTTGCAAGAAAAAATTATTAAACAATTCACGGCGCTACTGTCTACAAAAAAGAATACTTATGGAGACTCACGAGAATGAAGGTCTTCTTCACTTTATGTTTCCCTGCACCATTGTGTGCGTTTGTGCTCGTGCACGTTTATCATGCGCCATCTTTTCTCGGCGCGAGAATTCTCTGAAAGCCGGGAGAGTGAATATACATGAATAAAGAAAAACAGATAATACCAGGCGACGAGTCGAGCCTTTTTTCCTTTACGCAAAACACTGAGTGACTATGAGGCGGGGAGAGGGGAAGATAGAACGAGATGGTGAGTGGGACGCTAGGCAGAAAGGACTCAAAGAAGTAACAAAAGAGGTCGGAATAAGGAACAGTGGAGGGCGACGGGGAAGCGGCCAGAGGCATTCGCTGAGGAAATAAGGTAAGCTCCTCTATTCTTCAACCCCTCCTCATTTTCTCCCCTTTTTTCCTCCTCTTCCTTTTGATATATATATATATATATATATATATATATATATATATATATATATATATATATATATATATATATATATATACACACGTAAAAATATAGAAAAACATTGATATAGATTTTTAAAACGTAGAAACACAAAGAAAGGTCACTCACATTCGTAGTTTTGACGTTTCGACGGCACGGTCGTCATCATCAGAAACATACATACTTATGTATATAAACAGACACACACGCAAACACACGTTTTCCTCAGGGTTTCTCTCCCCTTCTTTCACCCACTCCCTCTCCCCAAACTCTTTCCCTCACTCCTTCTCTCTCCATGTCTCTCTTTCTGCCTTTTTAGGGGAGTAAGAAGATGTAAGGTGGTGGCTAGGCCGTAAAGAGAAGGAGATTGCGAGGGGATGGCGGGGGCGATGGGAGGCGTGGAGGGGGTGGAGAGAGATAGAGAGAGAGGCGGCGTATTCGTATGCATGGGGGGGAAGTGGGTGGCGGGGGAAGAGGAAGCGGAGGAGTGGGGGGGGAGTGAGGCGGATGGGCTTTTGCGTGGGCGGGAGGACATGTGATGGGTGAGGGTGTGGGTGGGTGGGTAAGGCGAGCGGCGGCGCGGAGCAGTTGCAAGCAGTGTCCCAGAGGTGCGGCAAATGGAGGGTAAAGGGAGGGGGGCGGGGGAGGGCGAGGGGAGGATGTGGGGAAACTTTCGTCGGTCCCTCCCGCCCGCCCGACCCCCCCAAAACGAACCTCTCGCCCACATCTTCTCACCCTCTCCACGACCTCCCTAACCTCCCGAAACCTCCTTCGCACTCTTCTCTTCCACGCTCAGACTCTCGGAGGGAGGAAGAAGGGAGGGAAGGAGGAGAGGGAGGCCGGGAGGGAATGGGGAGGTGAGATAGAGAGTCGAGACCTCTTCATCTTAGGCCTCCCCTGAAATGCCAGGGCACGAACTCCCTCGGAGGACACATCCAACACTGTGTGCGCTCTACCTCACCCCTCCCTCCCCCATCTCTCTTCCCCCCTCCCGACGTCCGCCCAGCCTCCACCACCCTCCCAGCACGCCCTCAAAGGCACACCTTTATCCCCAGAACTCCTTCTCTCCAACCCTATATCTCCACCGCATCCTACACTCTCCCTCCCCCGATACTTCCTTCCAACCCCATACTACAGCAGCCCCCCCGTAAAGAAAATAGAGAGAGTACGCCTCCCTTTCCCCACCCCTCCCCCATTTCCTCACATCCCGTCTTCCAGGGGCCATCGTGTACCCCCGCGCACATACGAACATTGACTCTTCCCTCCTTACGGCCCGTATATACCTACCTACCCCTTTCCCGACCCACCCACCATCCTCTCTGTCACCATTGCGCCACCGAACCCTTGTCCCCCTTGTGGACCCTTTATGTCCCCTTCTGAGGAACCATTCGAACCGCTCCCCCTCTGGCTCCCTGTAGACTCTCACCTCAGAAACAGTCCCGCACCCCTCAACCCGTACCCGCACCCCCCAGGTGTCCGCCCCCTATAAAACCTCTCCCCACACCATCCCCGACCAACATTTGCTCCCTCGGCCTGTTCGCCGGGCCCTGCGTGCAGCATCACTCCCTGTAGACATGCATCCGCCCGCGGGAGTCACATATCTCCTGCGTTCGGCGATAGTGTGGGAGAGGGTGAGTGAGTGAGTGAGAGGGAGAGTGAAGAAGGAATGTGGAGGAGGCTGTGGGAGAGGGGGGGAATCAGGGGACGGTGGTAGGGGTGTGTTGAGGTTGAGGTATTCGGCCCCGCACTGGTGTCGTTGCGGAGGACGCATCACCGGTGGGCATTTCGCCGTTGTCGTTTTAACCCTCTCGGCGCTATGTTTAACGCCTTTTTCGTGTGTACACACAATAGCCTCTAGGCTTCTCCTCAATATTGTCGAGATATTTCCCACTCTCCCGGCATTTCTTCGAAAGGTAGCCTCGCAGAACGGAAGCGAAAAAAAGATTTTCAAATTATTTGCGTATAAAGTATTTATCCTGAAATATTAGCATGATTCTAAAATATTGCCTAAATTTATGCATTCATTTAACGACATGCATTCAGGTACAACTTAGCAATTTGCAATGTAGATTAGTTTTATCTTGCTGGTATCTTTAATGGATTCAACGTTAACGGCTATGTTACGTTGAGAGGAAAGTTTGGAGCCGAATCTCGTCACACATATTCTTAAATGATAGGAGATAATGTGATCTGAGGATAGAAAATAAGTTTCCTTTCGCAACCTAGTAATAGGATATCCTTGCTGGTGACTAACCCGAAAGAGAACCGTTTGGTGGGTATGTATGTTTTTCGAGTTATATCACGATTTCTCCAAATTTATTTTAAATTTATACAAAATCGCCTTACCATTGTGCTTATTGAATTTCAAAACGTTTATGCTGAATGTTATAATCTATAGAATGTCAATTGGATGAATGATTTCTGCTATAAAACATAATTTAATTGGCAGTGATACATTTTCGACGCGCAATGAGGCAATGAAATTCGTTGTTCATCAAATTAGTGAATAGTATAGTTCATGTTTCAATCACATAAATCATTTATCCTGCTCCATCCCGCACAATAAATTTGATTGCATGCTACAGTGATGCAGATGATCAAGATAATTACCTTAAGATGAGGAAATTGGATGCAATATGAATATTTAAGGATACATAATGATGGGTGCACTGAAAAGAGTTAGGGAATTCTGCTATTTAGGCAGAAAGGTAACTATGGCTGTAACTGCAACAGGCAGAATAGGAATGGCTTATTAGGATTTCTATCAGTTTAACCAAATACTAACGGCAAAAAGAATTAGCATGGACTTAAGGAGGCGTTTGATAGAGGTTTAAATATGCGAACTTAAATTCTCTATGGCTGTGACAAATGGATAACAGGGGTGGCAATTAGAACATCTGAAGCCATGTAAATGTGGTGCCACAGAAGAATGCGGAAAATAAAAAGGATAGGCAGAGTAACAAATGATGAAATACTTCGAAGAGTGGGTGAAGATAGAAGCCTACGGAGGAAACTTATTGCGCAAAGGGGAAAGTTGATAGTAGTAGTTTTGAGGGGAGGCGACCGACAGCTAAGCTCATTTGCGCCATAGGGGAAGGACAGGAAAGGATGAAGGGTGGAGAGAAACCCGGCGTTGGCATTAGCCTACTCTTTACGAAAGGCGCCAAGGGGTCCGCGGCTTAACGTCCCGTCCGACGGACGGCGTACTCACTCAAAGTGCCCTCCACAAAGCACCTCAAGTAGGGATCGAGATACCTCTGAAAGGAAAGTTGATTGGACACATTGAGTTACGATAGCTTGTTGAAGACAATACCTGAAATAAATATGGAAAGAAAGAATTGCAGATCAAGGCCTAGGATGAACTACGATAAAAGGTAATAGAAAATGGGGTACAAGGGGCTATGGGGGCATGAATAGTTTTCCAGGGAACAGGACGGTGCGTAGATCTGCTATAAGCCAAACTATGGATTGAAAACCCACGATGAAGATGATTGAAGGGCGATGAAGAGTAGAAAGACAGAGCGAACGTTTAACGAAGAAGTCTTGATAATGGTGGCGGGAGAAGGGAGTGCTTTAAGAATAATACGAAGGGGAAACGGATTGGTGTATCCCTGGATACTCACTGAGGGATAGCATTTATCATGGAAGCAGGTAACCGAAGGCGTAGGAATTGGGAAATCCTACAGAATGAAGTGCATATGTACATGCATGGAATACAACGAGTAGATAGGTAACCAAATGAATTTATGACTGATGGGTTGAAATGAAGGGGAAAGTTGAGAAGTGAACGGAAGCAAAATAATCTTCCAATTGGAAACAGCTGATGGTTGAACATTTACTTACTTTACCGTACCCCAATGAAAAAATGGCCACGTTTTCTATATTAGGGGAACCTGTTGAGGATGGATGTGGTGCCAATGCTTCTGGATCTCAGCTGGGGGATAGGGGGAAAGGGGTTGGCATTTTTTTAATGGCATCGAAGGTTGAGCTTGTCATTGGGAGTGGAGGTAATATGTAGGGGTCAGATGAGGGGGAGGACAAGGGGTGCGCGGCGCAGAGATAAGACCGTGATGCTGTGTCCCAGCCAGAGATAGACAGACAGACGGGGAGGGAGGGACATGTGCGTACTTGCAGAGGGCTACATCAGCAGTTTGGGTGAACCATCGCTGAAATGTTTAAGCCTGTTTAAGGTACGTAGATTTCTTCGTGTAGATGTGAGTCCCACCATGTTTTGACAACAAAAAATTAAAAAAAGCGTTTTCAGTGGCATTTTCTTATCTCATCCGATGAAATTTTGACGAATGCTTGCAAAAATATATCCAAATGACTTCAAAAGAAAATGATAAAAAGCTGTCATAATTCATTTTAAACATTCGTGGCAGTTCATAATTTCCTCTCAATGTGAATTGTAAATCCTTAACCCTGTTAGCACGATCAGTAGAACTAACTACTGAACTGCAAGATCTCGAAAATACTTATGAAAAGCTACAGATAAGGTTAGATAAACCTCAAACCATGTACTTAAAATTGGTAATATGAGATCATGAGAAATTCGTGTTAGTCTAGTTGGTTGATCGATGATATACTGCCCAGAGGGCCCGAATTGGATTCCCGGAGACTCAGGATATCCGTATCTTTAATCAAGCTGTGTGATATTTCGGGTGCCAGATCTTTCTGGATAACAGCGGGTGGCTCATGGAATGAGGAACGGGCCCCTTTCCCGAATGTGCCAATTTAACTCGTCGTTTAGGGCTTAGCATTAGATAAGTTCTATCCTTACCAATCAGACCAAACTTTGGATTCACCCATCTGCTTTTATTATCATTTGGTCCTTTATTTACATGCAGTCTGATTCATGCATTAAAATGCCTCTTTTTCTGATGATAAAAGGTTCGCTTCGTTTTCCACGAATGTGTTTATTCACATTGGGAGAAGTAAAAGTCACATGGGGCTTGGTCTGGATTATAGAGAGGACGAGGAGCACTTTTCGTATTGATTTTCGCGAGATAATCGAGCTTTCGTGGAACCCTCCGTACAGAAACACGTCTCATGTGCATTTTTGCTGTTGCCAAAGTGGTACCAAATGAAATTTTAAATATTTGTTAAATTGCCCATAATGTTATTCGACGATATTCTACCAACAATGGCTGCAGCGGTTCTAGTGTTAATCTTCCGCGTGAGCATGAACTACAGCTTCGGATCCAACTTCCTTTGACATTAATCTTCTATCTTTAAAAATTTAAAACCATCTTTAGCTTTACTATAGAGAAGCAAATACTCTTCCCAATCCTCCTTTGGCATTACATAGGCCTCGGATGAAGCTTTTTTAATAGAATAAATTTTAAAATTTTCAATGTAGCAACGCGTTTCGACTCCATCGATTGCGTTAGGTGAAATGAACATTTTAAAAATTGCAACGGCCATTGCCGTGCATTTCATTGGAGTAAAACCAAAGAAAATTGTACGACACATACACTATTAATTTACTTAACAAGAAAACATGAAATTCAATTTTTGCGCCTAAAATTGTGAGACTAATAATTTATGATCACCCCATTATTGAGTATCCTTTATACTTTCGAATTATTAGGTAATTATGGATTTATGAGCAGGCTTGTGCGGTTATAAACTTGATACTTATATTTTATGAATACAGAAAATTAGTGTGTTCTGGCGTTTTCCTCCGTTTTCCTCCGTTTTTTTAAATTGGTGGTTACAGTAGTTGTTATACATTTACCCGCAACCCACATCTTTGAAAACCCATTCGACCCCTATTTGTAAATACGACGACATCCAGCGAGTTATGAAGCCATATGGGCGTACGGAGAAATTAACCTGGTAGTCAGACTTCTCATGGTGTCAAATAAAAAAATTTCACTTGTGGTCTCTTGCGACCCCATATTACCATGATCCAGGGCTAAGCGGTTTGGTCATCGCGAGCTTGGGGGTTTGCGGTTGAGGGTAAACGTGGCAGCGTCTTAGGGTGTCGAGTGGTTTCGCGATGCTCACTTCAAGAGAGGACCGTGGAAATGGAAGGGGGAGACAGGATAGGAAGAACATTGAAGACAAAGTAGGGAGACCGAGGATAAAAAAAATATGAAGAAACAAATGCATTCGAAGTCGAAATTTTTGACGAAAGAGAGAGGAGCTCCATTCTTCACGTAGCGAAATGTGTATCGGGGCACGGAGAATGAAGCTGGATGTTTCGGCGGCGGACGGAATCGTTTAGGAATTCGTTTCCCGAAACTTGTGCGAGTAAAAGAAATAATAAAAAGGAGCGGGGCGGGAGATGTGAAGGAAGTCGGGGGAGGTGGGGGAGGCGAAGGGAGGAGAGGAGAGGGGAAAGGGGGAACTTTTATTATTTTTATCTGCCCTCGTCTCGAAAATCCGCCATTGTTTCCACGTAATACGAGAAATTCGTGGGGGCAGGTGCTTTGAAATTTAATCAGAGCATTTCGAGACCTAAGTTCCCCGGAGGAAGTTGAGGGGCTATCCGCTTCGGGGTTAGGGTGACTCCATAACTTATCGAAATATTATTATAACGTTAAAGTTATTCGTGGAAAATTTAGGATTTCTTCCAACATCTAGCGAGGGACATTCATTATTTTCCTTTTTTTAGATTTTGTCGTTTGGCGGCGAAGTCGGAACGCTTCCTTGATATCCTCGGGCGACCTCTGTCATTTTGGAAAAGGGCAAAGGGAAAACTGAAAATATAGCCTTGTAAACAAACATCTTATTAACATTTCCCGGAGAAATTTAATTGCCAACTGAGTGTTACCTTTCATTACACTGCAAACTTCCGTCCTTATAAGTTTGTAGTCAATGCAGAAATATCAACCGACGGTCTGATTACAGGCGGGACAAATAAGAAAGAATTAAAATAATGACATAAACCTTGGGATATGCTAGCATTGAAATATATAAATTGGAAATTTATATACATATATATATATATATATATATATATATATATATATATAAATATATAATATCTTTACTTTTATAGATATTTATTTACCGTTTGCACCAAATTCTTTCTTTAGCAATCAATTATATTGGTGATAATTTCTTTAAGATCTGCCGGAAATCTACAAATTCAGATATGCCTTGCACCCATAATTATTTGAGAAATCAAAAGAAGAACCCACAGAAATGTTTTAATAACTTCAGCCACTGGCTACTTACAGGATACCAATTTCAATTACGGTGATGGTCCAATGAATCCAGCCATTTTAGCCTCACAACCCTGTGCTTTCGCGGTCTTATCTCTCAAGTTATAAGTTGAAAATTGTAAACCAGTCTCTTAAATAGATCTTTAGCTGTAAAGGAAGGTTAAAAGAGATTGAATATTTGTGACATAAATGGTTTTCTAATGTCCGAAAATGAAATTATGATAAGTGAGAGGGCATACAGTCCTGTATATCGTCTTATACATATGTCATCCTGTGAGCTAGAAACTAATACTAAAAGATCATAGGCATAAACATTTTAATTAGTTACGGACATGAAATTGATGGAAGTACTATGAATAGAGATATGTTTTTTAATATTTACCTGGCATACGAGGGAAGTGTTTTTCGTAATTTTATTTTTCATTGCAATGCTGAAAATAGTAGGGTAGTTTTAAGATAGCAATGACTTATTTTAACCCATTGAATTACTTGAACTTCCATCTAAATAATTATAAAACTCCTTTTTTACACATAAATAGATGTTTGAAGCACCAAAAAGAATATTTTATAAATGATATTCTGGGAAAATACATTTTTTTTTCTCTCCCCTTTCAAATTCCATATTTTTGCGGATTCCGGCGGATGGGTGCGGGAACACAGAAATGAATATATCCAAATGGATATTTGATACAAATTCTAGGCACAAGTGAGGAGAAGTTGACGAAGTTGAGCGGAAATGAAAATATTAATTCTAATTTCAAATGTTCCAATGTGGGTTTGGTGTTATTTCATCCTTCAGATGCGTATTGCACGTAGAATAACCACTATCTTGGGGTACACTGCCACATTGAGGACAGGATCAAAACATTGGCTGACTACAGCACTACCCGTAACTCCCTGATTATACAAGTATGTTTCAATATAAAAATTGAGTGTATTTTATTTATCATTATATTTTTTTAACAGTGGCAAACGGCTTAAAAACATGGTTTTTTCTCCCATAATGCATTCTTGGGTACAGATGATATGCCACTGGGGTAGTTTTAAGAGGATTTCAAGCATGGTTTGGATCAATCAACGGGGGCCACATTGCCATCGATGTGTGTGTATATATTTTTTTTTTTAAGTAATCTACCGGTTAAGGTAGGTTTTTGGACGGACACAACTACCAAACAAATATTTTATTACTCCTAACAAAACACAAAATCAATCATCCTACTCTATATCAAGTCCCTCTTCATCACTGAGTACTTCCTTCCTCCCTTCATCCCGTCCAGCATCCCTATCCTGTTCCTTCCCTTTCCTCTTTTGCCCAACATTCTACCCTCTATCACAGTCTTCAACATCCCACTGCCGGTCAACACCCCCTTCATCCACTTTTCCTGCCTCCATAGGATTGCTCCCAACAAACCCCTCTCTTCGCCCACCATACCAAGTACTTCCTCATTTGTTTTCTTCTCTGTCCATTTCACCTTCTCCATTCTTCTCCACACCCACATTTCAAAAGCCTCCAACCTACGTCTATCCTCCTGCTTCAATGACCACGTTTCCGCTCCGTACATAGCTACGCTCCATATCAAAGTTTTTACGAGTCTTTTCTTAACATCCTTACTCAAAGTCCCTGTCATCAACTCCCTCCTCCTTGTGAAAGCCTCTTTGCCTAGCGCAATTCTTCTCCTTACGTCCCTACTACTTTGACCGTGTTGGTCCAAAACACTACCGAGATACGTAAACTGTTCTACCTGCTCTAGCTTTTGCCCTCCTATTTTAATGTTAAGCTTGGCCTTTTTCTTTCTAGAAAATCGCATAACCTTTGTTTTCTTAATATTGATTCTCATCCCATACCTGTCGCACTGAATTTCCAATTCACTAAGCAATGCTTGCAGCCCCTTGGCTGACTGACAAACTAAAGCTTGGTCATCAGCAAACCTAACTGATTTTACGAATTCCCCGCCCACTTTCATTCCTACCTCGAGTTCTTCCCATGCCTCTTTGATCATTTCTTCTGCGTACAGGTTGAACAGCAACGGTGATAATGGGCAACCCTGCCTTACACCCCTTCCTAACACTGCCCATCCTGACTCCCCGTTTCCCACCCTCACCTGAGCAGTCTGAGACATGTACAGGTTGCGGATTAGCCTCCTTTCCCTCCAATCTATTCCTATTTTCTGCAATATACTCATTAGTTTTTCCCAATTTACTCTATCAAACGCTTTTTCGAAATCTACGAAACAGGCAAATACCTCCTGGTTGTGTTCTATATTCCTCTCGATTAATAATCTCATTACTGCAATGGCCTCACGCGTACCTCTCCCCTTCCTAAACCCAAACTGATCATCCCCTAAGTAATCATTTGCCCTACTCTCTATCCTTTTGTTTATGATCCTGAGAACAACCTTAGCTGCGTGGGATATCAAACTAATTGTCCTATAGTCCTCACATGACGTGGCCTTTACCTTTTTCGGAATAGGAACTAAAACTGATCTCACAAAGTCTTCCGGCCAGATTCCCTCCTCATAAATACTACGGATCAGCCCATATAGCCTCTTCCTCCCACATTTTCCCAAGCATTTCAAAAGTTCCACGGGAATGTTATCTACCCCCACGGCCTTATTTAGTTTCATCTCCCTTAATGCCCTTTCTATCTCATTGTCTAGTATGCCTGGACCTAAGCTATCTTCCTCTACGTCATGTTCCTTTTCAATGTCTAACTTTGTTGGTCTAAGCTCTTTACTATACAGTTCTTCTACATATTCCTTCCATCTCTCTTGGATCTTTCCTGCGTCAACTATTACCTTACCGGCCTTATCTCTAACTGCTATCGTTGATCTCCCTTTCTTACTTCCCGATAAAGATTTAACTATGCTGTAAAGCGCACCGATTTCCCCCTTCCTCTGCAGACTTTCCATATCCTCGCACTGTGTCTTCCACCATGCTTCCTTTGCTTTATTTGTTGCCCGCCTCAATTTATTGTTCAATTCTTTGTACTTCATTTTGCCTAATTCTGTATTTATATTCTTCCATTTTCGCCGCTCATCCATTTTTGTAATCATCTCATCCGTGATCCATGGTTTACGAGTCCTTTTAGCGTTAACTGTTCCAATAGTGTCTTTTGCCGCTTTAGACAACCCTTTTTTGATACATTCCCATTTTTCTTCAATAGTACTTAGCTCTTTACCGTCCTCCATGATTTTCTCTACCGCCTGTTTGTATTCCTTTCTTTTCAACCCATTTAATGCTTCTATATTCCATTTTCTAATTCGCCGCCCCTGCCTTATCTTTTTAAAACGTACGCTACATTTCATAACAACTAAATTGTGGTCTGAGTCCGCATCCGCTCCCGGGAAGCTGTGGGAATTTATCACACTGTTCCTAAACCTGTGTCTAACCAGGATATAATCTAGCTGATATCTTCCCGAGTCACCTGGCATTTTCCATGTATACCTGCGTCTTTTGTGGTGTCTGAACCAAGTGTTGGTGATAACTAAGCCCTGTCTCCTGCAGAACTCAACTGCTTTCTCCCCGCGGTCATTCCTCGTGCCTAAACCGTAGTCCCCCACCTCATCACCATCTCTTCCTTCGCCTACTGTCGCATTCCAATCCCCCATCACTATCAAATGTTTCCCTGCAGGAACACATGCAATCATGTCCTCTAACTGATCGTATATCCTATCGACCTCTTCTTCCTTATGGTTGCTCGGTGGCATGTATACCTGGATAATAACTAAGTTCGTGGGTTCTGCTTTTATCTCCACTAGTAGTATTCTATCCGTTACCTGCTCTATGTTGACTACGCTTCTTCCTACCTCTTCATTTAATACTATGGCAACCCCTCGTTGGCTCTCGTCCCCACCGCTGTATATTATTCTATACTTTTCACTCCAGTAATCCCCGCTATCTTTCCATCTCACCTCGCATAGACCTAAAATATCTATATTTCCCCTTTCCATCTCTCGCTTAACATTCTCCAATTTCCCCGTCCTCATCATTGTCCTAACATTCCACGTTCCTATTCTAACTAATTTGGTCTTCTTCTCCTGCGTCTTCTGTCCTGCTGCTGCTGGTTTTCCCTTGCAAGGGTTTCGTGGGATGACGACCGCGGAAGCCTTGCCTCCCCCGCTGCCGGGCACGACACACGGCCGATTGGGCCGAGCCCCGTAGTTGCCAGGACTCAAAATATCTCTATTGTCCATCATATTTTTCTAGGGAATGATAATTGAGGTGGTTTCCCGTTGCCTTCCTCAATACTGTTTTTAACGTGACACCATCACTTACTGGCCGCCCCACTGGGGTTAGACGCCATTGCAGCCGCCTCACTGAGGAACAGACGCTGCGTGGACTACCTTTCGTCTGGCTCCTAACCTTCGACCTATCTGGCATGGGTGACCCTACCAGGAGCAATTTTTATTACTCCCGCCAGTACAGCTCTAGGGGTCATCGGAACGCACAAGCCCTTCCACCACGTCAAGGTTGTAGTCCGGGGAGGGTGTATATATATACATACATTATATATATATATATAAACCAAGCTATAGATTTTTAAAACATAGAAACACAAAGAAAAGACACTCACATATGCAGTTTTGACGTTTCGATGGCACGTCGAAACTACGAGGGTCATCCGGAAAGTAGTACCCGTTCGTGAAATAAAGACACAAAAGTAAATATTAACAAACATAAAAAATTTTATTTGAAAGAGGATACTTTAAACTACTTCTCAACATAATCTCCAAGCAAATTAAGGCATTTGTCATAACGTGTGACAAGTTTCTGTATTCCTGCTGCATAGTCCTTCGCCGCCAGCTCATTGAGATACGCGAGGGACCCATCTTGCACAAATTTTTGCATAATGCAGATGGTGTTTAACAATTTCATGAACAATTGTTCGAGAAACATTGGGAAAATGCTCACAGATGTCATCAATTGTGACGCGCCGATCGTTCCTCACGAATTCGTCAACTGAGCTCACCAGTTGGTCTGTAATGACAGACGGTCTCTCCGAACGCTCATCGTCGTGTGTGTTCCCCCTCCCCATGTTGAAGTTGCGACACCACCGCCGAACAGACGACTCGTCCATTACATTGTCTCCATACACCTCCTTTAATTGGCGATGAATATCACATGGGCGAACGTTTCTTGCATTGAGGAATTTAATCACTGCCCTCACTTCACAACTGGCGGCGTTCTCAATTTTTTTAAACATTGTAAACAATCACAGAAACAACACAGGCAATGCTAGCGTCACGCAACTTGGCTCAGAGAAGGCAGACAAGCCACTGAAGCTATCTGACCTCGTCCAGCGGCTACTCGCGTCGTCAGCACTTCATGCGGCACGAACGGGTACTACTTTCCGGATGACCCTCGTACATATAGTAGGTGAGTGTCCTTTCTCTGTGCTTTTACGTTTTAAAAATCTATATGTGTTTTTATATATTTATGCGCCGCAGAAGAGTGTTCTACTTCGAAGTCGCGGTAGTCCAGGGGTATAGCGTTGAAGTATTGACCGGAGGGCCCGGGTTTGATTCTCGGGCAAGCCTCTCTGGGCACTTGAAGCTCCACCCAATCTATGTGATTTTTTCAAATACTAGATCTTCCTGGGAAACCATAACCGGCACATGAAAGGGTACTGCCCCCCTTGCCCTGATGTGTTAATTTCACACACCGTCGGGCTTAGTACTAGGTGATAGGTGAACTCAACCATCACCTACCAAACCGACCTCCGAGTTGATTACTGTGCTTATGGTTTAATTATATATATATATATATATATATATATATATATATATATATATATATATATATATATATAACGTATATATATGCCACATTTACGGATGCTAGCGCCAGGATTCTAAGCGCAGGCTCAATGCCATGTGCCACGTAGATATATAATACAATTGGTCACGAATTATATCGGGATATACCTGTATTCCCCCCTGTATATATGTGGTTATAGATATGGGGAAATATATCTCGATAGAATTCATGAGTTATATATATCTCCGAGACATATGAAATTGAGTCTGCGCTTCAATCCTGGCGCGAGCATCCGTAATCTACTCGTAACTTTCTTAACTTTTATCATACATGGATACCTCCAGGGGAATACGTTCATTTTTTTCTTCCTATCATTGATTTTTTATAGAAATTTAGGTCTGGATATAATTCATTTTTCTGTTTTTTTTATAATACTTTTGTTTGAATGGACTTAAAAACTGTGAGCCTGCTTTAACTCTACACTAAAAATTAGTCTGGGGAAAAGAGTCCAAAACAGTGGAAAAACACGGAAAACTTTGATCTTCCACGGCAAGTTCGCGAAAGCCTTCAAGAGAGGAAACTTCTAACTTGTTTTTATTGATATTTATTATATTTTCTCTTGTCATTCCGTTGAAAGCATCGAATTTAATATTTTATTTGCCATCAACGGATTTTAAATGAGCGAGATAATGAGAAGTATTACACCAGGACATGGTAAGTTTTTTGATGGGCTTTGCCGCCACACACTAACATCAAACTTACGAGACACACATATCCTTAAACACATCCTTCATGACAAACATATCCTTAAACTCCAAATTACGTATTGCTCATTCTATAACTCATTATTTAGCTCTGTGTACTTTAATTCCGTCCAAATCCCTTAATTTCATTCAAAATATCTCGCTTTCCCAGCATTATCCGCCCTATTATATGCTTTCAGCGTCCCGTTGCGTCTCAGTATCTACCGTAATCTCCTTCATCCTCCCTCGAATTTATCCCAGCAGCCTTCTATCATCCCCTACCATGCCCATGACCTCATAATTTGTATCATTTTCAGTTTATTTTATTTTTTAATTATTCTCCTCACCCGCATATCAAAATCCTCCAATTTTATCTGATCCTTATGCCTATGGCTATGTTTTCCCATCGACACATAACTATGGTTCCTATTAAAGTTTTCACCAGTTTTCTCTGCGTCTTTACTTAAGATGCAGGCCATCAACTTATGTCTTTGTAAAACTCTTATGTTGACGAAATTTTTCTTTTACGGTCCCTATGGATTATATGGCTGAATGACCTTTATATTGTTCCTCATGTCTTATTTATGTCCCTACGTCCAGATCTCCTTCAAAAGACTTCCTAAAAACGTGGAATATTCTACCTGTTTTGGTTCATGCCCCCTAACTTTAGTGTTTTTCTTAGACTTCATTTTATTGAGAATCTCGAAAGCTTAATATATTTGGAAATAATTTCCCATAAATGTTTCCCGATGCAATGACTTCATGGGATGCGTTTTTAATTCAATTATTCAGTGTACCACCAATCCTCGGCGAGTATTTCAATGCTTTCCTAGGTATTCTGTTCAAACTTCTGAATCTAAGGCTCAACGTCTTTGCACATTCTCTCGCTCTACAGTTTAAACACGAAACCAGTTAAAACTCCATATGTTCCTGGGAAAATATGTTAGTCGTCTCTCCGTGATCAATGTCATCGGAAGGGAAAACTTTGTGGGTGGGAAAAATCCCGTTGGATCAAGATTAATTAGATCGCTCTCTCTCCCTGCCTGCCAGAGAAATATTCCCGCTTTCGTAAAATGGACTTCTGTTTCAAAGAAGTTTGCGATCTTGGCCAAAGTGAATATTGTGAATCATGCACTTTGGACTCTTTTACTCACGAAAGCACGAAATCAGAAAAATGTCTGTTGAGAACATCAACCGCCCACTTCCGACAGTCTCTCATGCATATGCTCTTTCCAATCTTCCACTCTCATAGACCTTTTTCGTCAGTGAATCTGTCTTGTGACAAGTTACAAAAGGATATCCTCAATATTTCCCGAATCTAAGCATATTTTTTCAATCCCTGCGTAGTCTCTACCTTTCTTTGTATCTATAAGCACTTTTAACCTTTCTCTTAATCTTACTCTTTTTCCCTCTCTCTTCCCCTCCGTAATACTTCACAGTGAACATGCCTATCGCGTGCCCCAACCAAGACGTGTTTCTTTCGCTTTAGCATCTCTATCAGGCTCCTTTCCTCCCCCATCCTCTCCCCAGCATCTTATCCTTCTCACCTTTTATGGTCATTTTTCTACTGTTGTCTCTGTACCTGGAGGCTGTGATAGAAGGAAGAATGCTGGGAAATCAAAGTAGATGGAGGAAGGGATAAGAACTGTTGGGAAAAAACGAAGAGATTTAGAAAATATACGGATTTTAAAAAATCTTCCTTCGCCAGCATTCTACTGTTGGTTGATTAATTGATATTGTTTTATACCGGTGCCGCTCTATTTTAGGTGAATGGGCTCGGGGTATCTTGCGTTTCTGTCTCGCTCTTCCACGAGGGACCTTGGGCGCCGGGTAGAGGGATGCGGGAGTCGGGGTAGGGGAGTGTCTGGTCGGTCAGCGACGAAGAATGTCTAAGATTTCCGGTGGTGGGCGGCAGAGCGCTGGAATCTCTTCCTCGTCCATCGCGCCAACATCCGCCGTAGTCGAGATGAGCCCTCTTCATTCCATGGGGCGTCGCCACCGCCGACGACACTCCCCTCCCCTCGCTAACTCCATTGCCAACCGGTCGCAAATCCCCCGCCCCACAACCGGGCTTCATAGGCGGAAACATTGTGCACTTGTGCCTGCGGTCCCTCCTTGAGACTGATTCGATGTTTTCTGTCCGATATAGACGCCGGGGTAAAATACAGTCGGCGCATGTCATGGTGTGGGAACCTCGCATTTTCACATTCAATTCCCTCAACAGTCTTTAGTGCCTATTATGGTGTTTTCTTGGGAAATGTAATGAGAGCTCTGTTATTTTATGTTAGTTAGACTTACTTATCCGAAGATGTTAAAGACATATTACAGGCCCCGACTTACTATAGTCGATCATATCACGTACGTAAAATCAGGGATATAAATAGTTGAATTGATAGATTTAAAATGTGGTTTTTTACGCGTTCTATTGGAGAATAAAATAGATATGATCACTTGTGCGAAGGGGATAATTAGTACCTGAAAAAATCGGAAATGGAAAGATATATTATTTTGTCTTTTTCAGATCTAGTTATTGTTGGCAGGGTATATATTTGTTTGCTATCCTGTATGCATTTTAAATAGAACATCTTTATGACATTGCTTCCGCATGATTTGAATATATCCTGTTATTGAATATTCTCGCATGGGATTAAAATAAAAAATAAAAATTTGGCGGGACATTCTTAAAATTATCTTGAACGTTTTATTCGAACTTCTATAAATCTGTATATAAACTTTCATAGTTCATGCACGGTGACACAGAAATTTTGCAACAGAACAAAAGAGTGGCTGGTTTAAATAACCGTTTAAATCCGTTGGGAATTTTGAGCGAGTTTTGAACTTCGACTTGAACTCAGCTCACTTGTTGAAATTAAAGTTTGAGTTGAGCTGAGCTAACATTTTGACAAATGAGTTTGAGTTGAGTGGAAGTCACCTTAGAACTGAGTTTTCTCATCTCTGGTCAATTGTTAAGGGAACTCTCTCAAACTCATGATCTCTTGCAGTTAGGCACTTAAAAGGTTTGTGACGCCTTAGAGACAGGCTCAATGCAAAAACCGTTTTTGCAAGTCGGACGTCAATCCGATGGGTCAATTCTGTCACATCTCTCCCTAGCAATTATTTGATTTTGGATGATAACCCGTCGACGACGATGCATTATTTTAATTCATGAAGGACCTAGTGATACGTGAATGGTATCCATTATATTCCGTCAAAATTTGTGTTCGCCAAATTATGACACTAAAGTCCTTAAAGCTTGGAAACGTCATTTTTGTAACGACTGTCAGCGTTCTCTTTCCTAGTGGTGCAGTTGCTAAACACGTTTCCACGCTTATTAGTAGTACGAAAGAAAAATTTGAGATGCTTTCGACTGTTACCTTTGTAAAAGTTTGTGGCGCAGAACTGCGCGGTAGGGAGGGAAGGAGGTATGAAGGGGGTAGTTCATGATTATAATGTAAGAACGGAGAGGATGACAGAAGGACTGTGAGGACAGGTTAGCTAGGGGGAAATCAACGTATTTTCACAAGTTCGTTCTTTGCTCTGCATACCTCTGGAGATTGATCACTAAACATTGATTGATTGGCTTCACGACTAAACCCAAGGTAATGTCGAATCACCAAAATTCTTGATGCATTTGGTTTTGTAGCGATTTTACAGGATTTCCCTTAATTTTCTTTCCACGCTAAACAAGATTCCTCTCCCATTCTGAAGTCTGCTTTTGAATGTTTTGAAGCCCGAGCCTGAAAAAAATAGTCTATTGCGCAGCGCCACTACATGCTTTACTGTACTGAGTCCCAAAAAGGTTTTGATACACCGAAGGATACCTCCGAGACAGGGGTCATCATTTACTTTGTTACGAATACATGAGAGTGCGACCTCCTTTCTGAATTTACCTGAAATCACGCTCGGGACTCCCGTGCCCCGATAATGGAGGAACAGGAGTAGGTTATCTCCAAGCCAGTCTATCCCCCGGTGACCCCTCCAGGCTCCGTCTCCGTTGCTGCACTTTTCCCGGAGATACGGACATGACCACATGTACGTGTCAAAGGCCTCTGGTGTCCCTTTGAGGGTGGTGAAATTGTCAACCGAATCCGGCTTGCAGCAAGAGAGGAAATGAGTATTTCGAAAAATTCGGGTCATCCCGTCCGGCCCTAATTGAGTGGAAGACGTCAGCAGCGGGAGAGGACAGTGGTGGGAGTAGGAGGATAGGCGATAGGGGGAGTGGAGGTGGGCGAGGTAAATGGGGGTTGCGGGGGGGAGGGTGAATAGGGTAAGGTGGGGGGGTTGAATGGAGTGCAAACATGTGTCCGCCCATCATCGTATGCTCAGCGCAGACACTTCACCCGCAGAGATGTGTCGAAAATTTCCCGGAAGAGGTCAGCGGATATAGTCCTCGGGTTCCACAAATATAAATCGATGATTGGCTCAAATTAGCATAAAATTTTCCATTAGGATACAGAATTCCAATGTTCAGGATATTTTGGATGAGTACAAACCAATTAACGAATCCACTTGTCTGTAAACACGGCGACTGATCCAAACGCGATACGTTCTGAAAATATCACCGAAAACTCTGGCTATCCTGAGAGCATTAAAACGTACTCAGTTTCTCTTACACACGCAGAGAATAATCAAAATAATCATATGCATGCATCGCTTATGTGTGCATTTAATAATGTCTTAGAGATGCGATCGCTCCACGTGGTTCTATCAGCTTCCATTCCTAGAAAATTACCTTCATGGCGGGGCACCCGCACCAGGATTACAATCCTTAGTGAACTCGACATTTCAGAAATTGATTTTCAGTGACCAATTTAACTCGCACCAATGGGTAAAATCAGAACCTCAGATTGTCCTATATTTTAAAATTGTCGATTTATCCAATTTTCTCTAACAAGCTGAAATTCCGCGGACATGAGTTGCGACGATCATTACCCATGCTTCCTATATGCTTGGCATAAAAAAGTAAAGAGAATAATGAGAAATAGTAACATCCACAAGGTTTTGTATTTGGTGGGGCCATGACTTACGTTTTTCCTTGGTTGATTACATTCATATATTGTTTTGCTCCATTAATTGTCTTGTATTTCTTTTATGTATTATAAATGGTGACGATTGATTCACTTGATAATGAGTTCAGTCAAGAATTACTAGCTACAGTATTACTTATAATGAAACGCTTATTACTTGGTTGTTACATTGCTCACATCATCTTGAGTCCTTGCGGAATATTTAGTTTTGCAATAATAATAATAAACAATTTTTTAATAATAAACAATTTTTATTGCTCTGGGAGCAAAGTCCCTTAGAGCAGAATACATGTTACATGAGGTTTTGAAATCAATGGAGTGAAACAGGTTTACATAATGCATAGAATAAGGTAATTAAAGCAGTCACAAAACACAATTTAACATCAGTTGGGTGCCTGTCGCTAGTGTACCAGGGAAGATGTAGCTCGGTACGTAGAGCGTTCGTCTTATTACTGAAGGGTCCCGTGATCAAATTGGGAGGCATAAACAACAACCGTCTTATAATCCAGGAAATGAAATGTTCTTGTGACTATAATGTGATGAGAAGCCAAATGGCGACACAAGGAATGGAGGCGTCACCTCTAATATGAATTTCGCGTTTTAAGTTTTAGTTCGACATGAGCTTCAATCTCACTAATGAAAAATAACCTAAATGCTCATTTCATGACGATGATCGATTAGGGATATGAGGAATCGGAATGGTGCGGTGGCTAATCTATTGGCTTTCCATCCGAAGAACCGGGTTCGAATCCTGGGGGAGGTAGGATTCGTAGGACCCTTATCTGGAATACTTTCTGGAGTACTTTAAGTGAGTGCGCTGTCTATCGAATGGGACGTTAAACTGTGAACCCCCAGTCGCTTATCGTTAAGGGTAGATAATGCCAACGCCAGTTTTCCCTCAACTCATCCTCCATTTCCCTAAATAGCCTCCCTCGTGACGCAAATGAGCTGTTGGTCACCTCTAATATCTACTACTACCATATACTACGGGCAGCCTCGGGAAAAACGCATCTCCTTGCAGCCTTCCAAAATTGATCAACACATTATGAAGAGTTTATGAACTATAATTCTGGGCCCTGAACACTCGGGGAGGCGTGAAAGAAGAATGTGATAGCATTTGAATTATGGAATCATCGAGAATTCTAAAAATCATCTTGGTTGACCAAGTGTCAAATGAGAAAGCTCTGCGAATGGTCGAAAAGGAAAGACCTTGGCCATGGGAGATGATAAAGCAAAGATGAATAATGTGACTGGGACACCTCCTCATACGGCAAGGTTGATTTGAGTCAAGGATTCTCGATGATTGTATAGAAAGTAAAAACGAAATGGGCAAACAAAGGTAGGAACCAACCAGAGACCAACTCAAGAAGGATATCACCTGCACAATTTACAGTGCACTGAAAAGAAAGATAGGACACAGAGAAAAGTCGAGCGGCTGCTGTCAACCAACCTTACGGATGGACGTTGATGATGTTGATGATGGAGCTATAATATTTCTTTTCCATTTCCTCACATTATCTTTTACCCTTGCATCGTACAACATGCCAAATGCTCTCAACCCCTCTTTCTGGCTTTTCCACAATACAAGTTCTGTTGAAAAAAAGAAGAGACTGTTTGAATACATGCATGTTTTTTAAAGTTACCTTTTAATAATGCTTATCGCCTTCAAAATATAGCCTTTGGCTGCCAATAAAATGCTCCCAGTTTTCGTTTGCCGCCAGGAACGTTTATTTTGTGATAGCATTTAAGTCTGCGGTACCGTAGGGATACGTCTGTGGGTAGCAATTAAAAAAATATCAATTGATTTATTGGAAGGGAAAATGCGTTGGATTATAAAATACTTTTTTGTCCTCATATCATTCTAGGAAACGTTCAATAGAACATGAAATCAGTCCAAAAATTCTTGCAGAATCGTAGAAGATTGAATGAAATAATTAGTACAGGAGGTCCCAGAATATATTTTTTGACATATTTTCATCTCCTTTTAATTGTTCATGGTCTTCCCAAGAATAATAACTTATTGAGGAAAACAACTGACTATCTTTGATGAAGTGTCAATTATGATTGTGATAAATACATGTATATTCATCGGGGACTGGAAAAATTCACTATACGTAGTTGGGACGATTAATCATTGAATTAAATGAGCAAGATGGACTGCATCTACAATTTTTCAATCAATAATTTAGCTGCCTAAATATTTGGGATGTTTTAATTTTGATTGAAATCAATACAAACTACTGTAAAATTATTTAAAACCTCAAAAATAATCGTAATTAAAATATTATTAAGCCTCACTTCCCATTATGGAACAGTTCCACAGTCACCTAATATCGTTATATGACTTAATAACAGATGCAGTTATTATTATTGTCTACAATCTCTCGACAAAAGGGTGGATAAAGATCTTTTGGATACTGAAAATTATCAGCGGAATTGGACTTTAAATTAAGGATATAGGACTTTTATGAGTTTTTGCGTTCTCAATTCTAATTCTCTTGACGTCTACCCACGGAGCATGGTAACAGCTGAATGAGGATATAAAACCGCTTGGAAATGCGACGTGAATAATTTGCCCTTTTGATGTGATCGCTTTACTTTGTAATCATTAACTTCAGCGTCGTAATGGGGCCCGTCATTGATCCATCAGGAGAGGGCGACCCCGCACCCCGTTTTGCGGTGCGCGGCTGCGGGGGCGGGGACTTCACGGTGGGACCGACTTGACGGGACCGCCCGCTTCACCCTTTCCCTCTCTCTCATCGGGCAGGAGAGGGAACGGCGAAGGGCCGGGCCTGGGGGGGGAGGGGTATTGCGAAGGAGGAGAGGAGATCGCGCCCACCTCTCGCTTCTACCCCCCTCCGTTTGACGACGCGGTCGGAAGTTGCGTACCCTCTTTTTTCAGTTCCCCTTCGAGTCCCAGGGTCACAGTGGGGGGGGGGAGGTCGTGGGGGCCGGGAGTGTGTGAGAGAGAGGGAGGGAGGGAGGTGTGGGAGGATGGAGGGAAAAAATAAACGATTCCCCCAAACCCTTTTCGCCCCACCTCACAAGACACCTCCCCACATATTTCAACCTCCGTCCCGCACCCCTCAAGCACACCCTAAACCCTCCTCTTCCTTCATCCTTCACCCGTACCCTTTCCCACCCCGCTCCTTCGGAGTACCGGCGTGGACCATTTAACCCCGCGGGGGAGGGGATTTCTGAGCATTCTGGAGAGAGAAGGAGGGGAGGAATGGATGAATGGTGAGGGGTGGGAGGTGAGGGAAAGGTCTCAAATGGTGTTTGCCCCTCGCACAAACTCTCAGGCGAAGTTAAAAGTAATAATGGGTGGGTGGTTGGGGGGAATGGGAGGAGGGCGTGGCGGTATGGAGGAGGTGGGGTTGAAGAATGGAAATGGCGGGATAGGGGGAACGAGAGAAATGGGGAGAGTAAGAAAGAGATGGAGAAAGGGAAAAAGAAAGGGAGGGAAAGTGAAGTGAGTTAGGTTGGAGGAAGGGGTGGGGGTGTCGGGCGGTGGAGAAACTTGCAGAGGAAGAGGAGGAGGGAGCAAGGAAATGAAAGAGAGAGAGAAAAAAAGAGACAGAGAGGGGAGTAGGAATAGACCCAGTGTGCAGGGGACTGTATGGGACAAGGGGGGGGCAGTGGAGGGATGGGGGAGTCACCCTTGGAGTCGACGACGAATTTCAAGAGAGGGTTGGGAGAAGGAAGGAGGGAGTGCGGCGGGGGAACCCTTGGCGCTAGTGGCCCGCGCCCTCGGGGAGGAAATGAGGAGATCCCATCTGAGGCGTGGAGGAACCTCGTCGGTGGCTCTCTTTCTCTAACTCCCTCTGTACGCGGGTGATCCAGAGGTGCCGATGGACGTCTCTCGACTGCTCGGGGGCAAAGAGAGAGGATATTGCCGATCCGGGGTCCACCCTATCTGCACTGCAACGGTGGGGATAAACCACGTAGGGAATAGTAGGGAAAGCAATCATACAACATCATAAAGAATAGGCGCACTGCGTTTCGTGGTACGCATAGCCAGAAGAAGGAGACGACCCACATTGACCAGCTACACATTCACACTGGAAAACCAGCCAAATGGCGTACTTATATTTATTCAATTGGATATAGATATAAGGAAAAAGGATATGAACTTATATAAAAGACAAACACAGGAATAATGGGGAAGGCCTAATCGATCAGATCACAAGCGCAAAAATATTTCCTTGACCAGGACTTACACCATGGGTCGTTCGACTTTTCGAGCCGATGCCCGATATATACGTAGGTCGCGGCAGTCCAGGGGTAGAGCGTTGGACTACTGACCGGAGGGCCCGGGTTCGCTTCCTGGGCCAGTCTCTTTGAGCCTCTGCAGCTCCACCGGGCTATGTGAATTTTTTGGGAAACCATTACCAGCACGGGGAAAGGCACCGGCCCCTCATCGTGAATTTCACACGCCGTCGGGCTTGGTACTGTGAACTGCATCATATATATATATATTTACACGCACAATAAAAGTATATATATTAAAATAGACAAAATTACGAACCCATCTAGGGGGAATCAAACCCGCGACCTTAGGGTTGGCAGGGCATTACCCCGCCACCACCGGGTCAGTGCAAGGATCCAGATATTCCGGAATATGTTGCGCAAGTTCCCTCATATCCAGGGATAAAAATTTTAAAAATAAAATAACACAAGTAAATAAACTTGTTTTAATTTTTTGTAATTATTTTTTAAAACGAGGCCGAATTCTTCATTCCTGATTGATGTCATTTCTCATGCAAACTAAGAATTTTGGTCAAAATATTTAACGGCGCACGGTACTGTGTTCTCTTGAAAGCAAGCGGCCAAGGTTTTTTCCCACCGTCCTTCCACTGATCCCTATCAACGCACCAATGGCCGTATTTTACTTTTTTTACTGGAAAAAATTGTTTTCATTCCGTAAGGCTCTTTTAACGATAAACCTCTTTTAAAATCAATATTTGTATAAAGATTGTTATGAGGTTATATTTTGGTTACCATTTTTAAAATAACACTTGATAATTAAGGTTCCAAGCCCATCTTTGAAATACAATATCTGGTTTAGCATACAGTTAATAAGTTATTATTCTATATATGATGACAATCATTTGGATTGATATAAAAATAGGGACAGCGAATTAATATATACATATAAATAAATAAATATATTATATATATATATATATATATATATATATATATATATATAACACTTTTTGAAAGACTCACGGACGTGAATAATAATGTATAACACTTAGCACTAGTGGACACAGACAAAAACACAGAAACACACAAAAAAAGAGACTCACTATTTTTCGAATTTTCGGTGGTCGTTGCCACCTTTATCAAGGAGGAGAGGGACCTGTATATATATATATATATATATATATATATATATATATATATATATATATATATATATATATATATATATATATATATATATATATATATATATACAGTCTCTCTTGAAGAAGGCCTCTGAGAGGGCCGAAAGATCGAACAATTTACCGTGTGAGTGTTCTTTTAAATGTGTCTATTCTTTTCTATTTGTGTTATATTCTGTCAGCCCATTATATATATATATATATATATATATATATATAATTATTAAAGAGAAACTGGCCCCCCTACCCTGATGTGTGAATTTCACACACCGTCGGGCTTAGTACTGGCAAAGAAAGAAGGCCGGTGTATATATATATATATATATATATATATATATATATATATATATATGTATATATATATATATATGTGTGTATATATGTATGGATATATATATATATGTATATATATATATATATATATATATATATGTATATATATATATGTATATATGTATATGTATATATATATGTATATATATATGTGTATATGTATGTATATATATGTATATATATATGTATATATATATGTATATATATATATATATATATATATATATATATATATATATATATATATATATATATATATATATATGTATATATATGTATATGTATATATATATATGCATATGTATGTATATATATGTATATATATATATGTATATGTATATATATATGTATATGTATGTATATATGTATATATATATGTATATGTGTATATATATATATATATATATATATATATATATATATATATATATATATATATATATATATATATATATATATATATATATATATATATATATATATATATATATATATATATATATATATATATATATGTGTGTGTGTGTGTGTGTGTGTACTCTCATACACCTTCGAAATAGAACGCTCTTCGGCGACGCACAAATATATGAAAACACTAATATAGATTTTTCAAACATAGAAACGCAAAGAAAGAACAGTAACAGAAGTGGTTTTGAAGTTTCACGGCATGGCCGTCATCATCAGAATGATATGCGTGGGGGGGGGGGGGGTAGGGAGGAGTGCTAAGGGACGAATGTGAAACGGACAAAGGGGAGGGAGAGAATATGTAGGCGGCCATTGGATAGATTCAGTTGGTTTGATTCAGTCCTGGAGGTTTAAGTGACTGGAGCTCCCAGATATGTGACATCTCGCGGGTTCTCACCTCTATTCTACTTGCAGATTTGGGAAGGGTTTCAATCACTGAAACAGAGAAGCGGTTATCGAAGGATTGGTCGTGGAAAGCAGTGTGATTAGGGATGGGATAATTTAGGAAGATGGAAGATTTTGCGGAATAGCGGTGGTAATTCATTCGGAGGGGAAGGGTGGTTGTGCATTCATCCACATAGAAGGCAGGGCAGAAGTTACAGGAGAGGTGGCATATGATGTTTTTTGAGATGCAGGTGCCGTCGGGTTGGGAATTGCTAATAACGTAGGTAGCGGGTATTAGAAGATGGTAGCATTTGCAGCGTGGGCGGTCGCATGGTGCGGACAGGGGCGGACAAGAGACGGGTGCCCGCAGGTGGTCTTGTCGACTTGATGATGTCTCGTCAGTTTGACGAGCGTTTAAAGGAAACGGAGGGACGATGTGGGTATAAAAGAAATGTGGACTGACTATTATTAATAATTGTGAAGAGTTCAAAGATTAAATGTTTAATTTTGTGAGTTCCGGGGAAGAAAGTGGTGATAGGGTAAGGGTATTAGGGCGGGTCTTAGGAGATAAACCTCGTTGCAATTAGGCAATTGCTCTGGTGGCAGCGGTCAAGTCTGGTCAACGGTCACTCTTACAATGCTCATAGACACATGCTAACATAAGAAGAACAGATATGAGACAAAATGCTCCCATAATCAATGACAATTTCAGATTACCAACCGCACCTTTACCATCACACAAGGGCTAGGTTCACGCTATACCTACAAACCCCGCACACCGTCCATTATTACGCACTCTTCAATTTCATATACCGCACTGTTAATACATCATTGACTTTTGCAATACAACTTTTCACGCCGTGCACATCACATGCAAACAATATTTTAATAAGTACAATAGTATAATAATCACTGATCAATTAAGTTTATCACCCAGTGACTGTTTCACACTTATTCTTAAAACTCCTAAAATTGGATGGAAAGGGCTCAAACAAACCTCCAGGCAGCTGGCTCCATTCAACAATATTTCTGTTTAAAAAGGATAATATTTTCCTATTTGTTTTTTGCGCCCTTATTTTTATTTTAAAGCTGTGGTCGCTTTTTCCCTTAAAGTTTGGTTTTTCTATCTCTTCCCATATATCTTCCCACGCTTGGTCATTTTTGATAATTCTATGCATCGCGCATAACCTACTCCTTTTTCTTCTATTTTCCAAAATCTCCCATTTCAGTATATCTAACATTTCTGTGACACTATCTGTTCTTTTGTACCTTCCGGGTACATATCTTGCTGCCTTTCTTTGAACTTTTTCTATCATTTTAATATGTCCCCCCTCATATGGATCCCATTCTATTGACGAGTATTCTAGGATAGGGCTAACCAGTGCCTTATATGCGTTTTCTTTTGTGGCTACACTACTTCCTTTTAAATTTCTCATTACCCAATGAAGTACTTTAAATGCCCTCCGTGTCGCATTATATACTTGGAATCACCACCCAAGATCCCTAGTTAAGTAAATGCCTAAATATTTGCAAAGGGAGAGGAAAACGGACATAGTAGGGTACAGAGAAGGCAGGATTAGCGGCGCAGGGCATATTGAGCGTTGATGGAATATTGAATATTATAGTGCAGGTAGGAATGTTAGCTAAGGGAGGCAGAAGAAGTAAAACATTAAAAATGTTGGACTGAATATAATGGAGGTAGGAATTATTTCGAATTTAGTGATTGGTTATTCTATATTAATCTGTTATTGTGTTGAGTGCCGTAATTGGCAGACCTTAAAATATATCGCAGTTTTTCGTTTCTGGGTCTGACAATTACTCGGTTCTACCATGACCGGTAATCTACTGTCAGCAGCGTTATACTACCTTGATCAAAAATTTCCCGGAATTTATTCAGAAAATTAAAAATACAAGTTTATTCATCTAAATCTATATTGTCCCCTTCAAAGTAATCCCCATCGACTGCAACACACTTATGCCAGCGCTTGATCCAATCCTCGAAACATTTTTTATATTCGGTTTTCGGTATGTCCATCAGTGCTTCCTGCGATTTTTCCATTACTTCCTCTCGGCTGCTAAAACGCGTTCCCCGTAATGGTTTTTTAACTCGATTGAACAGAAAGAAGTCACAGGGAGCCAAATCAGGTGAATTCGGTGGCTGTTGGATGGTATTTGTTGCATTTTTCGTCAAAAAATTACGAATAATGATAGCACTGTGCGACGGTGCGTTATCATGGTGCAAAATCCACGAGTTTTCTGCCCACATTTCTGGTCTCTTTCGGCGAATTGCTTCACGCAAACGTCTCATAACGCCCAAATAATACTCTTTGTTTACTGTCTGGCCTTCTGGCAAAAATTCATGATGCACTACACCGTTGTAATCCGTGAAAACCGTCAGCATTGCCTTCTTTTTTGACTGAAAACGACGTGGTTTTTTTGGTCTCGGCTCATTTGGTGAACGCCATTCACTTGCCTGATGTCTGGATTGCGTGTCGTACTCATAAACCCACGTCTCGTCTCCAGTAATGATCCTTTTGATGAATGTGGGATCGGATTCAGCCTCGCAAATCATGTCTTTTGCGACGTCAACACGGTCTCTTTTTTGCATGAAATTGAGGTCTTTTGGAACCAACTTTGCTGCTACACGACGGAAACCCAAATCATTAACCACAATGTCTTGGGCGGATCCATAGGCAATGTTCAAGTCCTCCGCTATTTCTCTGATGGTTAATTTGCGGTTATTGACCAACATTTCTTTTACTTTATCAATTTTTTCACCGACTTTCGATGTCGATGGTCTGCCACTGCGTTCATCATCTTCGATTGACTCACGACCACTTCTGAACCGCTCGTGCCACTGGTAAACGACCGTTTTTTTTAGAGAATCGTTGCCGAAACACTTTTCCAACATTTCCAACGTCCGTCCTCGTCTTCTTTTTTGCCAAAACGTTCCCTCTTGACGCTTGGCTTGCA
Source organism: Hetaerina americana (assembly GCF_022747635.1). Lineage (NCBI taxonomy): Eukaryota > Metazoa > Arthropoda > Insecta > Odonata > Calopterygidae > Hetaerina > Hetaerina americana. The sequence goes on along the minus strand of NW_027287172.1, from coordinate 437,596 downwards.
GCTGCCCGATGTTTTAATCATTCAGCTGCTGTGTTTGCGGCTTCTTAGCCCGTCGATGAAGGAAGGTCCAATCAACTCCTTTTCCTTTTCAATGGTGGTTGGTCGTCGTCCCGTCCCGTTGCTGCTCTTGGGCGTTTGTGCCTTTCCCAGGAGACAGGTTTTAAGCCGCCGATCGACCGCAAGTGCTCTTCTTTTTTGCCTTCAAGCTCCTCGTAAAAGGCCGTCGCGCGAGTCTTGATGACATCTCCAATGGGCGCAGTTTCAGTTAAGGCGTGGAGAATTTCTGCGGCATAGTTCCAGCCAAGCCCAAGTACACTGTTGAGTGCCCCTCTTTCCGTTACCTCCAAGTGGTGGAAGGCCGTCTGAGTCATTCTGCCACTCCATGCCGGTGAAGCGTACATCAAGATTGGGCGAATTGCCGCCACGTACAGATACGTCTTTGTCTTGATAGAGAGGGACGGTGAACGCAGCAGCGGCGAGAGTTGTAGTCGTCTTCCTCTTGCCTTCCTGGTGGCAGCGAGGGCGTGACTTTTGAATGTCAGTCTTTTATCCAGTATCACGCCTAGATAGGTCACCTCTTCCTTCCATGGCGCCTCCTCGGTGCCCACGAGGATTTCTCCTGGTTCTCGCAGTCCTCCAGGTGAAAAAAGAATCGTCTGTGTCTTTGCGCTGTTGACGCTGATTCGCCACAGGGCGTACCACTCCAGCAGTTTGTCTACTGCTCGCTGTAGGTATGTTGCCGCCATGTGTGCTCTCCGCGAAGTGGTCACTATTGCTGCGTCATCCGCATACAGGGCAACCATGGTATGTAGTCCAAGGTCTACCGGGAGGTCCGCCGTATATAGATTAAAAAGTATCGGTCCGAGCACCGATCCTTGCGGCACGCCTGCGTGGACCTGTTTCGGCTGTGACAGCGCGCGTCCCCAGGCGACACGGAAAGTCCTTCCTGTCAGGTATGATGTTAGCAAGCGGCGCTGCCAATTTGGAAACCGCTGTATTGCAAGTTTTCGCCTGAGACCAGCGTGCCATACCCGGTCGAAGGCTTTCCTGATGTCAAAGAACGCCGCCGTTGAGCAGCATCGCCGATTGAATCCGGCCGTCACCTGTTCCACGAGACGGACGAGCTGGTGTGTGGTGGAGTGTTCCTCTCGAAAACCGTACTGTGATGCCGGCAAGATTGAGTAGGCCGCGATGTGCTTCAGGAGATGTGGCAGCAGTACCCTCTCAAGCAGCTTTCCCAGGGTCGCTAGCAGGGCGATCGGGCGGTAGTTCTCTACGTTCCTAGCGGACTTCGGCGGCTTCGGCAATAGGATGACTTTTGCCGATTTCCAGATGGCCGGAAAATGTCCCATGGAGAAGCAGGCCGTAAAGAGCGTAATCAGGTGAGTTGCGAGCGAGACAGGCATCTGTCGAAGGGCCTCGTTCGGGATGTTGTCCTCTCCTGGTGCTTTCTTGCAGCGTAGTCGTCCAAGGGCTGCTCTCAGGTCGTTTTCGGTAACCTTCGTTACCGTCATGGTGCCCTCCTCCGTTGTTTCATCCTCTTCAGGAAAGTCGCTAGGATCATCCGGTACCAGTGGATCCGGAGTCGACGTGAAAGTGGCCTCCAGCGTAGTTGCTGCAAATTCAGCCTTTTCGTCTTCCGTGATAAGAGGGCCACCAGGTGAGTCGATCGGTGGGTCGATCCGAATGCTGTGGCGAAGAGAAGCTGCCATTCTCCAGATGCTCCCATCTTCGGTTCGGAGGGAAGCAACCTTCCTTTCCCACGTCGTCTGCCTGTGGTCCTGGATGAGCTGCCTCACTTCGGCTCGTTTTCTTCTAAACCGTGCCCCATCCGCGGGCCAACGTCCGTGCGCCACTAAATCCGTTTTTTACGCAAAATTTAATACAAGTTCGTTGTTGCAAATTTAAATCCATTTCTGAAATTGTAAAAAATCGCCAACACACACAGAGATAGATGTACTCTTGGCTACGTAACTTTTGCAAATGTCAAGTTATGACACTAAGATTTAAAGGGAATATCAACAACAGATGTACCAATTTAACAAAAAAAAACAGAACTCAAATCGGAACGATGGGAGCGCCACACGGTGGTTATTCCGGGAACTTTTTGATCAAGGTAGTATAGCAAAGATGGCTATGTGCGTGGCAAAATGGTCTAATACAAAGGGTCTGATTATAAAATATTCTCAGTGTCATTCATTTTGCAATATATTGCATTGATTCAATGCATTTAACTTTGGTATAAATTATGTTATATTAACTCCCAATATTGGAGTCATAAAGCAGTGTGCCTGAAAGATCATATAATGATATAGTACGATTTAACAAAATATATATATACTCTATACGGTGTCTGTCATGAATGTTTATCTTTCTTTTATTAATCATCAAATGCATGTTTTTGTATGAATATTTCATGTTAGTGATTAAGAAATTGGAAGATTATGTAAAGAAGACGTAGTACCATAAATCACTGCATGGATGTCGCTTCAAATAAAACGTAGAACTGTAGTAGAGGACTGAAGATGTGTACAAATACAAGAAATTAATGATGAATTGAATCGTAGTGCGGCATCTAAAAATGTTAACGCTTTTACCTTTGCCAAGAAATCTCTCGAAGGTATTTGAAAAGATTTATTTTCGTCTAATATAAGTATTAATACTTACCACATAATCATAGCGGGCACATAATTTTTATAGTCAATATAAAATGAAATTATGTCATGTAGTCAATGATAGGCAATCGTCGTTACCGCAGATTGCTGTTTTATAAAATGCGTGATTCCCCTGCGTCCTTAGCTTCGTTTAAAGATGGCGAACAATAACTTATAAAGGTGCGACTGTTAGCCAGCAAAGGGAAACAACAGAAAACCCATAAAATGCGTAATTTTTTTACTGGAACATACGACACGCCCACGGCGTAACTGTATTAGCTTCATATTCATCCTCGTCGGCCTGGGGTCTCTCCGATATTTGCATTCTCAGGAGCTCATTAAGATAGAGTGTGGTGCGAGACCATGAAAATTAATCATTCCTCCCGTCTTTAAAGAGTTTCCCCACTGATGTATCAATTTATTTCTTTGTAGAAAGGGAATGAAGGCGCTTGCGTGATCGAGAAAATGATTCGAGAGGCTTTTTTTTTGGGGGGGATTTGCGAAATACTAATTAATTCGCGATGCTAATGCTGAAAAATGCAATTTTCGCTTTGGTCACGCAGATTTGAAAAGGTCAAATTTGTTCGCTCTGGCTCGTCAGACGGAGAAAATCGGAAGCTTCTCCTCAGTAATACATCACTGTGTTGATTCGTAGTTATTAAAATATGTACGGATATCATTTTTTAGATTAAACAATTGATTATTAAAGTATTATAGGGGTAAATCTTGGCGATTGACATATTTATTATTTCATCCAACATTTTGAATATTCAATATTCTATAGCTTACTGTTTGACGTTCAGATGATCGAAAATTATGACAAATACAATGTTTGTATGAAAAGTATCGGAAACAACTTTTGCCTGACATGAGTGTACGTCGCAGCTCGCTTGCACCACGTAGGCTGGCGGGGGGTCTGAACTTTAACACGCGCCAAGCGCCAATCGCCCACCAGTCGTTGGGGGTCTGAACTTTAACACGCGCCAAGCGCCAATCGCCCACCAGTCGTTGTTCAGGTTATATCGTGTTTTACGTGAACCCATGTCGAGTGACTCGGTGCAAGCAAAAGATTCAGCGAATGATTGAACAGCGGTACGTCATCAAATTTTGTGTTCAAATGGGAAGATTGGGTACGGAGACGTTGAGCATGGTTTTTTAAGTGTTCAAGGGTGAAAACATGGCACAAGGTACAGTTTTTAAGTGGCCCCACGCTGGACGGCCGTCGACATCAAAAACCGACGACAACATGCAACTTGTGCGGGAAGCGCTGAATTCAAACCGTTGGTTAAGTGTGCACATGATATCAGATCGTATTGGCATTATTAATACGATGACAATGCACACCATTATCGCTGAAAATTTGGCGATGCGAAAGATCTGCGCTAAACTCGTCCCAAAGGTCTTGACGGACGGCCAAGAGCAGAGTCGAGGGTCAGCCTGCGTAGACCTCCTGAAACGGCATCGCGACGGTCCCCCAATCCCCTTACAGTCCTTAATCGACACCAAAGACTATTTAATATTCCCAAAGGTAAAACCCTTTCTCAAAGGGCATCACCGTGGGATCCTAAGTGTCCTTCAAAGAAGTTTGCACGCGTATCCTTAAGGACCTTCCGGAATCCGCCTATCAGGGAGGGTTCCAGTCGTGGAGGAACCGCCGTCAGAAGTGTGCCGACGCTTAAGGGATGTACTTTGAAGAATTTTGAGATATTGTAGCAATATCTGAATTAAATTTTTTTTCCGAAACTTTTCCCGATAGCTCTTTTACGAGCCTTGAAATGTATATAGTATACCTCTAGTAGTAAGGTTAATATTCACTCAGGGAATGACATTTGTAATAGAAAAAATATTGTCTACAAATTGACAGCATTAAAAATATTTGTGGCTATATCTATTCTCTGCCAGTTTCCAGGATAGTATAGGATGTGCGGATTCCATCAATGAAATTGTTTTCGGTATTAGTCGTTTCACTTTCAAAGAATATACATGCAAGTACTTACTGTAACGGAAGGGCCTTTCTCCCTCTAAATGATGTTTGTTACATTATTTAAGCGCACTGGCAAAGCGCCTCCAAATTGTTAGTTTTTGTTAAACTAGAAATTTATTTAATTTCACTTTTTTGTTGTTGCCATAATTATTGCCAGTGTGAAAGCGACTTGTGTTGCGAAGTTGTGCGACAATCCATGAAATTATGAGTTATGTTAGGTGCGCGATCCCCCCTCGCAGGTGATCTCTATCGTACAAATAGATTATGTTTCGTTAGCCAGTACAAAAAAAGAGGTTGGCCTAGTTGCAAGAGAGTGAGAGAGAGAGAGGGAGAAAAGAGGGTGTTCTTGGTCGGAGTTGGGAGAGTGCTGGCGGTCTTGGTCCGACCGCGAATTAGAAAATAACTCTTTCATCCAGAAAGAAAATAGTAGGGCACTGCTTAAATTTTAAACACTTCTTCCGACGACTTGAAAGATATCGTGTTTCGCATGGAAGAGATTATTATTTGCGAATCAAGGGTTTGATATCAAGGAGTATCCTGAACCTTTTTAGTGGAAGCTCAAAGAAGATGAGGAAGTCTATCAATGGGACGTATGCATCTGCGTCTGGTTACTTAAGATTTAACTGTGAGATGAGGAACGATTTTTGTGAATAAGTTCAAAGGGTCAGGAAGAATGGACGAAGTTCTTGAAATAGTCAATTGGGAGATGGACGTGTTACCAGCTATGAATAATGAAACGACTGTATGGGCGGATTGAAAACGAAAGATGCGCTAAAGCAAACGATTGACTACCAAATAATAATGATGATTTTTCATTGCCAAGACGGAATATTTATTTATATTTGGTAAATTGTGCAGGGAAACGATGAAGTTGAAGTTAAAGATAATAAAATCACCCGTTAGATTACCAACGCTCCCCATCACTCGCTCCTCTCTGATTAGCAAGTTTTATGCAGCGTGTGGAATTCTAATTGACGATAAATGGCGGTGCATGTGGGGGGGGGGGGAGGAGGAATGTTGAGAAGTGCGAATGAAAACTGCATTTGCAGTCAATGTGGCTGTAAAATGGAACAAATTGTTCGGATATGCGGGTTGCATACGCACCCTAAGCACCGTAGGACAGTTTATCCTGTGGGGTCTGCAACTCGCTGCGCGCCTTCACGGCTATGGCCGCCAATCTTGTCCTTCCGAGGTAGCCAAATATTTTCGTTGGTGACGCGTTCTCTTCCACCAGTCGCAACCTTGTACGGAGAATTTGGAGGTTAAATATATCTCAAGGTGACCATACAAAATGAAGCGATCAAGGAAAACGTTAAAAACAGACGAGTCGGGCGCGGGGGCTCGAAGGCAATTATTAGTCATTCACATGCTCAGCCATCCGTCGAGGAAATATAAAGCGTTGAGAAAGAGTCAAGGAATCGGAAAGGGTGGAAAATTTAAAAGGGAAGGAGGATGAGGCATCCGTTTGATATCTCATTAAAAACCTGGAGAGTTCCAACAGATTTGAATTTTACTTTCATCCTTCCCCTCTTGCATAAGCTAATCGGTATTTACACACTCAAAAGTTTCGAAAACGGTCTTCGAGTTAAAAGAGTTATGAGTTCCCTTGGCATTTCAGATCAAATAAAAGCAGATCATAAAGCGTTTCTTCAATACTATTCCGTAATTTCCTGTGGAAGGGTGGTACTTCGGCAACGTCGTCTGTGATGCAAGGACGATTAAAGGGATTTCGGATGACGACAAAAAGATAATTTCCATTAGAGTCGCGTTTTGAATCCTTGATACGGACAGCCGAGTAATAATGTGTGTTTCAATGCAAGACTTCTGCTATCTGACAAAATCTTAAATGTTGTGGGAGATGAGAAGAACTTTTCAGGTAAAATTCTAAGAAGGTAGGAAAAGTGTTTGAAGAAAATATTGAAGAGCAGTAGGCTGTTTGAAAACCTTGGTAGTTGGGAAAATGTTGAAAAACTGGGATTGGATGAAAAATAATAGAGTTGGTGCGAAGAAAGCAGGTAGATGTTACGAAGAACTGCAAAATAATACAAAAAATTTGGTCAAACACGTGGAAGCTTTCGCGATACGTCCTGCGTGATTGTTGTTCAGTGCCGTCCTAAAATTATCTTCTCTAGGGAGATTAATTTACGTGAAAAGTCCTTTACCAAGTGATAAGTCACCACACATTCTGAATTCGCGAGGTCTCCATTTAAAAATTAATCAGTGAGAGGATCTACTGCAGTATTTTGCAAACTTTTTCTTATGATGGAACCCAAATTTCCAAATATTTGGCTGCGGAATCTCCATTTCTTAACATAAGGTTTAACACGTATGATATACCTGATATAATCATAAACTATCAGCAGTACCATTATTTAGATCATTTTATATATTTCAATACATTTTTAGCGAAGACAATAATTATTTCATTGTTGGTGGATGAGATAAATGGCCAATTCTTACAGCGCACCCAAATGTATCACCACTGCTACTATTGCCACCAATTGTAACGTACAAATAGCTTTGAGTTCTGTTAATAATACACAAAAGAAGCATTATGGGGCTACCCATCACTATATTTCGGGGAGAGCCTGAGGGGTCTATACGGCACCCTAGGGTTCCTCGGTATCGCGGTTGGATACAACTAAACTGGTGTTAACTGTCCCTAGGGTCGTTTCCGTGCTTCAGGATGGAATTCAGAAAGTAAGAGATAGCGAAAGAGAGAATGGATTTAGGGCGCCGCGGGGTGAGCTAAGACAGAGGAAGCGAGAGCTACGGGATTGCTGGAGAGACATTAAGGGCCATCTGACACGGACGGCACTGAGAGCGCCGCCTCAATCCAGCGCGGAGCACTCAGCATTGCATTCCTCCGGCGACTCGCGCTCGCCACACACCGCAATCCCATCGGTCGAACGGCCGAAAACGAAGGCGGACGAAATTATGCCCAGGATTTTCTTCACGGCAGCAAAACTACGTCCAAATCCGGAAAATTTCGCGTTGTCCGCGAACGTTTCAAGGTAGCGGTGATAGATTTCGTCATTCAACCTACGTAACATCGACATTGAGATGAGAAAAAAGATGGTTAAGTGCTGGGTTTGCTGTTATGCGGCTGTGAAACAATAACTCACCAATAGAAAGACTGGAAAAGGATGCAAGGCTCCGAAATGTGTGCTCGGAGGAGAATTTTCAACACCAAGTCAACGGATAGAGTAAGCAATAAGAGGTTAATGCAGAGGACACACGACGTAAGTATACCTGTTACCTTAATTAATAAAAGAAAAAGGCCTGGATACGCCACGCAATATGTAGGAAATGTATGCCGAATGATATGATGGAGAAGGGTAATTAGAAGAAAAAGCGAAGAGTGGAAAGGGAAGCGTTAAGATAATAGTCGAATAGTAGGTATGGAGGGATGAAGAACATGGAGCAGAATTGGAATAACCGGAAGAAAAACAACTGGGTGGGGCCCGTGCGAGAAGATGTCATGTGGTGATGAGATAACTCAAAGGCAAACACAGCATATGTACACGAGGAAAGATTCGTAATCGAGACCTTTGTACTTCCATGACAAGTCTGGGTACCATGTGTTAATGATCACTCGTTTTGATATTTCGAAACTTTTCCTCGTGGCAAGTGTGTCGTACTCTGGACGACAAGGGACTGCATTTCGTGGGCTGGATGGCACCACGCTAGATTTATTTTTCAAACAATTCGTACCGAAAGAACACAGTTTCAACATCCAGGGATATTTGATTACCACACCGGGTTAAACTCTCGTGTCAAACGGCCTTTAGATGTGGAGTACAATGAGTTTTGTGGCCATGCTGTGGCCATGCGATATCAGAACGGAGAACGCTGGGAAAGTGATCAACAGCGATGTTTCGTGCTGGACGCCATTTGAATAAGACATTATCTTAAGCAACGAACTCGGATAGCCGGGCTCCCAGCGGGATACCATCGTCTTCTGGCGAAGGATCTTTTGCTCTATGCCTTTGAAATATTACTCTGTAGCTTTGAACTTGAATGATCGAAATTTCCTTATCCGTAAAAAAAATGTTATTTACGCGTATCGTGCAAATCTACAAAGGGCCAATATGTCGAGGAATATGGAAAGGAAAAACCAGCAAAAAACATTTGTTGATGCGTTATAGATTAATAAAACTTTTCCAGCGTAACCAGTTCAGAAGGTTCAGTATTTGCTGAAGATTTCTTATTAGATTTAACGAGTATAAAAATTAATGATAACAACATTTTTAATATTGTTCGTTAGGCTATATTAGGGAGACAAATAACCTTTAGCTCATTGGTTCATTCCAATCACCTTTCACTATTTTTGTTTATTATTCCATTTTATTTATGAAAGCCTTAACAGAACGAAAATCAATAAATAAAACTAAAAATTTAATGAGCACTCTCAACTCTATGGGAACAAAATACTTTTCCATGGTACTTGAGTGTTGTCTTGTAACAAGGAGTTCACAAAAAATATTTTACGCGGACTCCTGGTTTAGGAATCCTAATCTAACGCAGCTAATACGAATTTAGTAATCCTTAGATACTAAATCGGAAAGGATTTTTTTTGAATCGGCTTAACGTTAAGGATATATATTTGAGAGAGAGGAGGCGCAAAGGGAGCCATCGACCGGTCAAGTCACGGGTGACGAATGAACAATTCTCTAATAATGTCATGCTATCACTAGGATATCTGCACCAGAAGCTCGATGGCTTCACCTGCGGTATAAACATTCCTGCATCAGCAATGTGTAATTACTTAAGTGGAGCATAAAACCGTCATGAGTGACGAGTGCGCAATGAGTCCAAGATGTTTTTCCTGGTGAGATACGGCAAGCCATAAAATCTCATATCAAACCTCCGCCCACAAAGCTTGCTCCAACGGATCGAAAATGCTTTCGGCAACTCCACACATTAAAAGTATTATTTTCCGAAATTTGAAATTCCCGAAAACTCCCGGATTTGAAAAAAAAGTCATCCAAAACGCTCACTTGGAAATGGTAAAGGCTGTTTGGGAGAAGAGTTGGTGCGGGAGGGGGGGGGGGGTTGTGTTCAGAACTTCTATACGGCTCCATAATTATAATTAGATAATTAAAAAAATCATAAAAAAACAACCTTCCTCCAATTCGAACGGAGGCGTTCCCTCTTGTAAACCCTTTGGACGACAGCTTTCATAAGCCTGATTAACTGGTGAGATGTTTCCGTAAGAGCAAGGTCCGATTTTGATTCGCCATCGCGTCCAACCCCATCATTTACTTTGAAGGTTCCTCTCATTTTGATTTTTCTGTCGCCAAGCGAAATTTTTTTCGTAAAAAATTTCCTTGATGCGCTCCGGGAACTTGTGGACAGTTTGGTTGACGTCCGAGGTGACTGATGGGCTGAACGTAGGGCGTAAGGCATAGGTTGGACGCAGTTTTAACCGCGAAAAAGTTTTCCAAACCGCCTGGAAAAAAAAGAGTCTATACTGCTCTTTTTTTTCCAAAACTACTTTCCAGGAAACTACGAAGATATCCCTAAAAGGAGGCAATAATTTTTGAGCGGGGAACTTTTATAGCGTTCATAATGGCGGGTGGCTACCCTTCCCCCCACCCTCCCCCCGTTCTAAAATTCCTAATAAAATTTCCGTCCCTCCTCACCCTCCGTCCCTCCTCCCCGAACTCTCTACGCCAACTTACTTTTCTCTGAATTGAAATTGTGTGCTTACACCCCCCCGCCGCAGTTAGGCCGTTGACGACACCGCTGACTCGCTTTGGGGAACTTAAGGAAACCGTTTTAAATGGGAAGGAGCGCTGCCATTTGTGTTCTCACCAATGCTAGGGAAACCAGAGGCCCGACAATCAGCCAGCCCCACTCTGAACTATTCGAGCCCATGAGGCTTGAGTAAAACGCCGGACTTATCCGCAAAATATTTGACTGGAGGTGATATTTTCTCGGTGAGTTCTGAAACTTTATGTTAATCGGGCGAACAAGAATAAAGTGGCAATTCGCTCACAGGTTCTGATTTAATTAATACCTCACCTTTAGGTGGAATAAAGAGAATTTTAACAATCTGTCGGAAAGGTTGTATTAACAGATATTTTTCATCCCGGTTAGCATGTGATTTTGACCGTTTAAGGCGAGTTCGTGCAATAACAACGCTCTTTACCCAGTCTTTCGATTTTCCACGCATTGGAATTATATCCTCGACTGCGATAAACTCTTTGCTTTACTTGCTCTTTTTATTTTTTTTAGAGCTGGAGCCAATGGTGCTTGTGTGTACCCGTATTTGTAGGATTGAGAATGGAATGGAGGGCGTCACGGATAATAGGATTGGCTTACTGTTCAGGTAAGAGAAAAGCTTTATTCATGACTACTAATACCGTTACAGCTGCGTGTGCAAAGGAATTATCTATGTTGATTTCATACCATGAGAATCTTCGGTTAATTTTTTACGAAATTTTTTCAAAAAAAATATGAAGACAAAGTATTTGCATTTGTGCCTATCCTTTTTCAATTCTCATTAATGGTGGATTTTCCCGTGAAAAATATACGATTAACATTATTTTAATCACATTCAAGAATCAGTCAACGTATTTTTTTTTAAAGAGTGAAACGCCAAATCGTCATTGTAACCTTTAATATGTGTGCAAAAGAGAACTCCATTCGTTAGCATGTATTTATTCTGGGATTGGAACTGATTTTTGACGAACAAGTGATTTTCTAATAGAAGTAACGAGGTTTGGAACGCACAGACATTACCGATTAATGGGAAAATATTTTATGATGTTACCGCAAATTATTTTGCCGTCTTTGTTGGAAATTTGGGTTTTATTCCAGCATCTGTCGATTTCAGTAATTTTCCTAACTGGGAGATTTTACATTTCGGAGAGTAGAATTTTTAAATGTGAAAGTTGAGGATACAATTGACGCGTTCCAGATGAAAGTGAGGAGAGAGAAGAAAGAGATGAGTGACTAACATGCAAGGATGATACATAAGTGAATAACAAGGAAAGTTGCAATAAAAGTAGTAATTATGACCCTAAAATATGAAGAGAAGGAACTATGTAGACTACATTGTAGGGTGGTATTGGTAGCCAATCGAGAACTGAAGATTAGCGGTCCTTGATGGAAGTTTGTCATATATTGTTTGAGTGTGCCCAACTGCGTGATTTTGTTTTACGGTGTATTCCGAAATAAAACTCTTTGCAGCGACTATCTCGGTGGCACCCATTTGGTCAACCCTCTTATCCTGCTGAATTAAGAGATAGAACAGGGATAATTCACTGCGTACACATCCTAAGATTCATAAAATTGTACAAACCCCATGGATTTTATGTTATTTAATTCAAAATGTTAACATATTTGTAAGGATAATCTGCCGGTCAAGGTATATTTTTTGATGAATCCAATACCTAACTCTACCAGATTTCTAGTCACCAACAAAAACAACACGTAATTAATAATCCGAAACCTACATGATGTTTACACACCTCCATCACATGCTGTTTATTTCTTGTCTCCTTCTTGTTTATTCAACATTCTACCCTCCATTACAGTCTTCAACTGTCCATTGCAACTTAAAATGCTTTGCATTCATCTTTTCCACTATCTTTCATCCTGTAACGTTCTCCTCCCTCTCTCTCCAATCGTGTCTGAAACTTTTTATTTTCCATCAATTAATTTATTTTTCCATCATAATCCTCATCCACATCACGAGAGCCTCCATTCTACACTTATCCCGCTGCCTCAACGTCAATTCTCCGCAGCTTAAAATACTGTTTTTCTTTAGTCTTCTTTTTAATCTTTAGCTTTTGTCCACGTCATCAGCTCCCTCCCCCCTTTGTAAAAGCTTCTTCACTTGACGCAACTCTTCTTTTATTGTCCTTATTACTTTGCTCCTCTTCCACTGAAACACTTCCAAGATAGGTGAACTATTATTCCACCTGTTCAAGATTATGCCCCTCAAAATTTAATGACTATCATAGCCCAATTATTTCGCGAGAAACTCATTAATTTCGTTCTAATCTCATTGATTTTCATCAAAAATCTACCACACCCATTCGAAATGTAAAAATTTTTGGGTAATTATTTTCATGAGACCGAGGAGTAGTACAATAATTTATTTCAAATTTCCAAATTCAACGCATTCACGCGTCGTGATAAATCCAAAATCCCTTTATCCCTGAATGATATGCAATGTCTCTGTGATAATGGTCAGAGCGCATCCAGCAATAGTTGGGCACTTTTTAGAAGAACTTAAAAATATTCGAGCGAGAATAAAGCAATTAAGTTGAAACTTTCCCCATCACCACAGCCTATGAATGGGGATCGATACCCGTGATACTTCCGAAGTGCGCAACTGGTTTCGCCTCCCGTTCCTGTGACTCTCGCGGGGCAATAACCACTCATCGATTAAACCGACTCCTTTTTCCGAGGGATATTTTTAGTTTTTAGATAAAAACCCAACTCTTTTACGGTGGGATGGAGGTTTCGGTGTGGAGAATGCCGCACCGCATTAACACGAAACGTGATTCATCGTTTTCGACCCGGTTCACGGTGGGAGAGGGCTAATTTATAAGCTTGACCGTCCTTTCCGGGATTGCAGATTGCCTCCCCAGAGGCTCTCACCCAATTCCATTCCCAGGTGTCCTACAATGATTGAGACTCGTCTGACTATGAATTCATTGTGCAGGGAGTTTAAATAAATCCATTCGCATTTATATTTCCACACGCACACTTGAGAGATGTTGGATTTTGGTGGATCAATCTATATCAATTCCGATATTAGATAAATATAGGAGACATATATATTCCCATACAGTATCATGACCCATCTGCAAAAATAGTTTATCGGAAACCAGATATCGCAGTAATACCGACAAGAAGAAATTCCCCTGGGATTTTCGGGGTTAAATCCAAATTTAATTCGGGCACGCGCTCCACAGAACTGACCAAATTCTTCGTATGGCCATAACGGTGGCCAAAAAGTAAAGGTTGCGTTATTGCTTGACAACATGTAACATTTAGTCATTTTTCGTGCCGCTTTCTATATTTTTATCAGGAAACTCGCAACAAAGATTATGAGGTTTTCCAAGATAAAGAAAGCTATGTTAAAAGTTTAAATAGGAGTTCACAAACTGGAGTAGGGGGAGCATTTTATCTATCTGGGTAGTATTTTAGAGCCAAATGGCTTAAGTAGTCGCAGTAGGGACATGTGTAGAATATTAAGATAAGAAAACAAGGTTTTTGACGAGCGTTTGTTTTCAAAAGTTATGAAATGAACAGGGGTTTGTTGCAGAGTAGTATGTTGGGTCGTGTCTTGTTAGGAGAGACATGATATTTAATTGGTGGTGATATCCAGCCTAAACCTACCTTAACTGGTAGATTACCTAAAATAATAATACGTATGTATGTATGTATGTTTATAAATAAGGCTCGTAAAAATGATATGATATGGAGCCTGGTTTCGCACGGCGGGAAAACATTTTTTTTGAAGCAAGATTATAGGCGTAGATTTGAAAGCTTTTGGAATCTGGGGTGTGGAAAAGGATGGAAATGAGGAAACTTACGGAAAGAGAAAACAAACGTCGAATGACATGGCGGGGGGGGGGGACAGTGGGGAGAAATCCAAAGGAAGCAGGAAAAATGGATGTAGACCAATTTGGTCGGTGTTGGAATGTTGAAGACTGTGAGAGATGGGATGAGGATTGATAAGCGTGGAAGGACTAGTGGGAAGTAGCATAGGCTTGTTGGACGGAATGAAGGAAGGGAGGAGGCATGCGGAATTGAAGAGAGATTTACTATATTGTCGGATCTTCGGTTGTGTTGTGCTTTTAAATGCAAGGGAACGGATTGTTGCAAAGCGATATTAAACAGTCGGATGGCACAGGTGTGACATGCACCACGGAAAAAATATAACATAGAATACAAAGAAGATAAACTCTCACGAAATTTTAAATCTTGGGTAGCTCTGCTACGGCCTCCTTCAGCTAAAGGAAGGGGTTTTATTCCGCTGAAGAAGGTGACCAAGACACCCACAAGATTTCAATAATATTTGTGGGTTTTCTTTGTTTTTTGGATTTGTGTACTACGTAAATACATGCATATACAGGATGTACCTGTGTGCATATACAGGATGCGCCTGTATGTATGTATATACATTCATATGCACATTCAAACTTGTAACAAACACCCAATGGCACAGAGAGCTGTCACATTTGCCGGTAAATAGGAATGTGTAAATGTTTTTGATTTAATGCGGCTAATAATTTGGTATTTTTCTGGACAAGGAAGGAGGGTGGGAGCGAGATAGGTGGGGATATAGGTGGTGGAGGGGGAAGGAGGAGAAGGGAGATGGGGAGACGAGAGGCGTGGAGGACTGCACTCCGTTCCCCCGCGATGAAAATTAATGAGAAAAGGAGATTTTTTCCGTCCCTCCAAAGGAAACACTTCTACTAAGGAGTGCAGATAAGAGTGAGTGTGGGAGCAAACAGAGGTTGAAGAAAGGGAGAGGATGCGGGTGGGGGGAGGCCGGGGCCGAGGCGGGACGAAAAAGAACACCTGAAGGCGGGAGAGCTTATTCCGGCGGGGTCCTAAATTTCGCTCGATAAAAGGATGAAAAATAAAAGGAGGAATATTATCGGCCGCTCGACGTCGTAAAGAGCAAATGGCAATAGACAAGGGGAAGGGGGTTTAGGGTGGGGAAGGAGGGCTTGTGGAAATAAATAGGACAACGTTCGAGGGAAGGGAGGTAGTGGGAGGGACGGAGGGAGATGGGGGTGGCGTAAGATATGTTGAGCCAAGGTCGGTAAATATCGATGCTCAACGACCTTGCGTGACCCCTGTGTCAAGTAGCGCCAATCGCGGCACTAATGTGAAATGGTGGAATCACGCAGGTTTTATAGCCACCTTTTAATGTAATGTGACCGGTATTAATATCTGTCCGGGGCAAAATAAAAAAAATAAAAATGTTTGTACACATTTGTACATATACACGCATATGTCGCGTGTGTGTTAGTGCATATATATATATATATATATATATAAATATATATATATAAATATATATATATATATATATATATATATATATATATATAAACACAGATGTAGATTTTTAGAATATAGAGACACAAAGAAAGGACACTCACAATTTGTTATTTTACGTTTCGACAGCACGGCTGTCGTCTTCAGATTGGCGTTCTCGGGGAAGAGCGGAGAGGATGTGCGGGGGAGAGGCGGGGGAAGGAGAGGTAAAGGGACCAATAGGAAATGAACAAGGGGGTGGGGGGGATATGTAGGCAGCCAATTGATGCATTCAGTGGGCTTGGTTCAGCCCGGGCGGTTTGAATGATTGGGTTACCACGGAAGCCACGGATAGAGAGTGAGAATGGGATGGAGCGCTTTGTGTGAGGAGGATGGCAGCTGTCGAAATGAAGATATTGTTGCTTATTGGTTGGTTTAATGTGGACTGAAGTGTGAAACGTATTGTTTTGGAGGTGAATATCGATATCAAGGAAGGTAATGTTCGAGTCGGATATAGAAGAAGTGAATGATACTTCTTTTGACGACTGCTTCTCTGTTTCGGTGATTGAAATCCTTCCCAAATCTGCGAGTATAATAGAGGTGAGAACCCGCGAGATGGCGCATATCTGGGTGGCCCAATCATTCAAACCGCCCGGGCTGAACCAAGCCCACTGAATGCATCAATTGGCTGCCTACATATCCCCCCACCCCCTTGTTCATTTCCTATTGGTCCCTTTACCTCTCCTTCCCCCACCTCTCCCCCGCACATCCTCTCCGCTCTTCCCCGAGAACGCCATTCTGAAGACGACAGCCGTGCTGTCGAAACGTAAAATAACAAATTGTGAGTGTCCTTTCTTTGTGTCTCTATATTCTAAAAATCTACATCTGTGTTTTTATATATTTATGCGTCGCCGAAGAGCGTTCCATTTCGAAGATATTTTATATATATATATATATATATATATATATATATATATATATATATATATATATATATATATATGCATATAGGGTGCGGCACGTAAATCCGGACAAGCACGTGTTTCATCGAGTGAGATTTCCTCGCAGGGTTAGCGAAACCTTCCCCAGACTTCTCTGAAGCATTATACTTAGCCACAATATCGTAAACAGTTGATCTGGTGATCTCGCTTCTTCCAGAATAATCTAATTAAATCGAAATAAAGCGCCCAGCGCGAATACTTTCGATAATAGCGGCTCTTCAATTGTACTCCGCACTTGTACGTAACATCTCGGCCATTTTGAGTTTATGACTGTTTGCTAGATGCCTATAGCTTTTAATAGCGCTAATCGCGACCTCCAGTGAAATTACAATAGGGCGGAAAATTAAAATTGAAATTTATCCGGATTTAACGCACACACATACGCACAAATAAATTCATTTAGATAGTCACTGTAATAACTTGAAACATTCTATGCAATCGTGCCAGTTGCAAAACCTGTTTCATTCTTGTCATAAATTCTCTTCCGCAACAGTGCATTCTTAAATACCTCCTGCCCCTCCCGACATCTTCCTGCATTTAAAAAATCCCATTAATCTACTGAAATGCCAACTCTTGCTAACTGTTTACATTGGCCATTTCATGACGCTCCTCAATATTAAAATTATCAATCACTGAGCATCCTGTAACCTATCCTCCACGTCCGCCTCTCTAACAGTTCCCTTCCTTGACTCGCCGTAATCGATGGTAAAAGTTTTGATTGTTATTACAAGGTATCAATTATTTTCTTCCTCCCGTTAACAGCCGTGCGAAAAAAATAAAGGATTATCGTGAGTCGTTTTAATTTGGCTATTTAAATCCTTCCAACATCCCAAAATAAATCTCATCATCTAACACCTTCCTCTCCTGTTCTCTTAACAATCACCCATAACGTAAGCCCCTCTCTTTGTTCTTACCACCTCCAATATCCCCTCATCTCCGTGTCTTCCTGTTGGTAACTCCTAGTACGCCGATGAAGGTCACTGGTACCACCGAAATATTAAGTTTTAAGTGAGTATTTTAAAAGTCTCATGTTTTATTTTTTTGCTGAAGGGTTTCTAAATACGATATAAGCGTGTTCAATGAAATAAATAAGTTTGGCCATCTCCGGGCCAAAGAATCGGGGCAGTTTGTTTCATAAATCCCCCGCAGGTTTCAGTGTAATTTACGTTTCCTCGATAGCTCAAGATTTAGAGTCTCGGTCCGTCAAGTCAAAGATCCACCGTGTTTCTCGTCCCCGTCAAGGAAATATTTTTGCACATGTGATCTACTCGATTCCACCCTCCCCGCCATTCCTGTGCTCGTCCTTTATATGCGTTCCTATCCCTTTTTCTTGTATATATGTATATATATATATATATATATATATATATATATATATATATATATATATATATATATATATGTATATCTACCTGCAGATAAAAAGAGACTCGGGGCTTTATAAAGGGAAAGAGGTTTGGTTATGTAAGCGTGTTTCCCTCGCTCGAGGTTAACCGTCAGTTTTTCCTGCCCGCACTCATTTCATTTACTCTTTCCTTTCGGATGAGGGGAAAAGGAAGGATGGAGTGGATGAGGAATTTCCGTAATTTCTCTTGGCGAATAACGGCAGGGAGATATAAGAGAACCCCCTCCCTCCGCCCCACGTACGTCTCAAAAGGTCAGAAGGAGGACCCCTCACGTCTCAATTTCCGGCCCGTACCCCATGTGATGAAACACAAATCGAGTGCCATGCTCGGCTCATCGCTAAGTCTTCACCTTGATAGATAGAAAATTCCCGCGACGTCTCGTGGTCGGAGAATGTCCCATCGGCGTTCCATCGGTAATCCATCCTCCCTTTTGCCGGCCGAAGCGGTCAGTGGACACAGGAGGCAGCGACGCGACTGCGAACCCCCGCTCTCCCTCCGGAGAGCGGGGGTTCGTTGTGAACGACGAAAGGGCGCTCGCTCTCCCACGGAATCTTGGCAAGTGGGTCACGCCCCGGGGATTTCAAACTTTTGTCATCCCCCCCGCTGTCCACCCACCCCACGGCGTCCCCGTCGAGCGGGGATGAGGCGTGTCTCTGAACGTCCGTCAAAAAAATCGCAAGCGCATCTCCCGTCGCGCGAAGGTATGGTCGAGCCGATATGCAAATTGACGGAAATTATTTTTGTCCCGGCGAAGTCCCGGCGCTCTAAGTGAGCGATTATCGAGTTTGCAGAGGAGGGACGGATTGCCTCACTCTTGAGTTCGGCGTCGTGTCTGCGAGGTCGAGACCACCTTTGTGCGGCGGGCTTTCGGTGACGTCGCAATCGCTCCTGCCTTGTTCAGGAGGGCCGCAAATTCATCTCGTCGGGTTGAAAAGGCCTTTTGGCTTATACGAATAGGTACGTCATCTTACGGTGTCGTCCGAAACGAGTGTCAGAATTATCTAGTCCGCCGGCGGCTGGCACTTCCTCTCAGCGTGTACTTCCGCGTTTAGAATTTCTGTTACGATGCCGGAGTGCGTACAAGCTTTGAGAAATGGGTCTTCTACTATTTTGACTATCAAATTTGTACGAAGAAAAAGGCTCAAAAAGGATATATGCTCGGTTTGCTAAGTGTCTGGTATTTGGTATCGATGACTGCAGTAATTTTTTGGACAACGTATTTTCCCGTAACTTTTTGGTAAAGGTAGTTTCAAAAAGGCTTCCGATGAATATTATTTCGCATATCCTTTCCTGTTGACTTATCATAATTTACATGCATGGAGTATTTAATGAATTGCGAATAACAGTGGCAGCTTAAAATGTGTTGCATTCCAAATATAGTGTTTGTTGTGCTTGCGAATTTATTTTGTTCATTACTAAGAACCAATAACTATGTTTGTATTATAGTCGTATTTTTCTGGCGTTTAGATGTGTTCCAGGGAATTAAAAACATTATTATGCCAGAAGGAACAAGACATTTGAATGGATCTTATTTTTCTTGCGTCTATGACGACAACATTCGGTCTGGTATTATCGTATAGCTACTGATCGTTGGGTTCATACTCAGATCGCAAGGACTCTGCAGGGCATTCCTCCCCTTCAAACAAGCTGGATGAATTTTGGGGAACTAGAGTTGCCTGAAAAATCGCGGGTGGAATGGAGAAAGGGTCTGACTCCCATACACTGATATGCGAATTACACTAGCCGTATGTCTTATCTACAGGCAATAACAAATAGATTGCCCATTAAGCCCATGCCCGTTAAACATGCCGTTTCTCAGACATTCCATCCCTCGACCTTTGTTTTGAAATAATACGATGAATAGTTAAATAAAATTCCTTTCAAACAGTTAAATTCACAATAACTAGTCATTAGACCGCCTCACGTTCCAACAAAAATTTACCACACTCTTAGCAGCCTCTTTGACTTTCCAACTTATTTGTATGTACCTCGAGATTCTGTTTATTGACTATTTATCTCCTTGTCTCCATTTTTACTATCTCATATTCCAATTCGTGATAGATTTTAATTTTATTAATAAACATAGTATCTTTCTTCATGAACGCAATATTTTTCACCTGCTGAGGTTTATACTTTATTTTCCGTGTCACCAGAACCTCTTTTGTGCTGCCTTATTTCTTCACCTAATATGGAAATTATTCATGTGTTTCTATCAGGGAACTCCTTATTAACACAAATTATTGACAATATGGTCTTTGTATTACGGCGCTTCAATTAAAATTAACTTGCAGAGAGGGAATCCATTTCCTCAGCTGATCCTTTTAACCGCTACTAACGGTAGTTTTCCGAAAATTTTACCTACTCTTCTAACCTGACTGTCTCCGATATTTTGTTTAATCACCTCGAAATGTAGAAATTTAACTGAAAAGAGAATAATAATTCTTTTTATTTAATATGATCGAGTAGATGGCGGGGTCGACTGTTTTCTTGCAGCATGTAAATATAGTTTCCCCGTCGTGTTTTGGAAGCATCAAGTCATTTCTCTCCGTGGCTCGTAATAAAGGCGCATGTTCCTTGAGTTTTCCCGGAAATGGTTCTACTCTAACGTCCCAAGCATCCAAATAAGATAAAACGTTCAGATGGTACATCAGTGAAGATGGATACCTGCTTTCGAACGCTTAGAAGGAGCTTTTCAAGACAAAAAAACTCAATCTAGCGAGCCGACCCATCAGAGCCAAGGAAATACCTGTCGACTCCCATGTCAGGTGGGTAAAAATCCCTTCATCGCCTTTTCTGATCCGGAGACGCCAGTAGGGTGGCTTGGAAAACTGTTTTCTTCAAGAGACCGCTGTAACATATCTTCAATTGCAATTCTTGCAAATCTTATTTCATTCAGAAACACGAATGAATTCTAGTGTTCCATTTGTGATTTTAATCCGTAATTAGAGCAATGCTTAGAAACATTGTTTCCAAGAAAAATAGCGAGATTTACATGGTTGTCAAATGGGCAACCGCGCGGTTTTGAAATCCATCTTTTAATTTTTAATTTATTACACTTTTGTCACTGAGGATACTATAAAATTTTTGTCCTCTGATATCTGTGAAAAATATCGAAAAAGGCTATGTAAGAATATTAACAGAATATAATATATGTTTTAGCAATACTATATATATATATATATATATATATATATATATATATATATATATATATTCATTATGTATTTATTTAAGTTACATAAATGTCTATTTAAGGAACAAAACATAAAGTATGTCTCCGGAAAATGTTTTCCATGGAACGGACCTCGACACATGGGCATAAATTCTCAGGCACGTGTATGTATTCTCCTTTGCTCGAAACTCGTGCGCGTGACAAATGCCAAATGATGCGGTTGTTTGCAGAGGAACGTTCCGCGGAAGGCGACGGGTATAACAAGTTGCTGCGGTGTCAAAGAACGTCGGCGCGACGGTCTGAAGGGAGTTTGAAATCGTGATCAAACGCCGTGACCGCGAAATGCAAGCAGGCTCGAAGGATGAGCATTCCGACTGTCGACTAGTTTGCCTCAGTCCCTAATAATCATTAGAACTGATTTATTAATGAGGTGATTACGAAGTTGTTTTTACAAATAGCGTCGGAAAATTACATGATAGACCCAAAAGCACCATCGATAGGAAGTCCTACTTTTGACGGCATAATATTTGCTGTGGCTAAATATTCCAGCCGAAGAACTGCTGCGGTGCGGGCCATTGCATTTGATCACGCGGCCAAGGTCCATCCGCCTCTGCTATGGCGAGTGACGACGCGCGATCAAATATTACGCGAAGATCTAATTCCGATAAGAGATTCAATTTTACACGCAAATGACGCTAACGAACGGATAACCGTTTTGGTAACGCGTCCCGGAAAATCCAATAAGTTTTCGAAAAATTCAATACCACGAACTAACGAACCAATGAGAAGAGGCGTGTTTTTGCCAAAAGAATTTTTATTTTCCAGTATTATTTTTCATTTTCGTCCGCGCAGATCCGGCAATCGCTTTGTTTGCTGGAATCTAATTCGTGAAGAAGGATGTGTCCGTCTTTTAATTAATGCCAGGGAAGTCTTAAAAAAAATGTTGCTCACTAGTTACACTTGTCTATGCTTTGCGTCGTATTTTTATAAACAAGTTATAATCCACTAAGAAGTGTGAAAACTTCTCGGCGTGTTTTTAATGTAGAAGTGGCATTTTTCTTGGTTTATTCACACTATATATATATATATATATATATATATATATATATATTTATATATTTATATATCTATATATATCCTCCTCCCCCCCTCCTTCCTTTTAACATCCCAAAGGGATGCCGATTTGCAACTCTATTCCCATACATCCTTAACTATCTCCTTTGATTTGAATTTCCCTGGCCATTCTTATCCTACTGCAAAGGAGATTCTGTTGATTATTGGACATAAAACTCCAGAGGAAAAAAAATACGGCATGATTATTGGTTTACCGTTTCCAATTTGAAGAGATTTCGAGGTGAATGCTGAGAGGAAGCAAAAATCGGCCAAATTGGGGAAAATTATTACGATAGTAACAGAAGTGTGGAAGGCGCTAATTAAATCTTTGTAATTGGAACCGTTGGAAGAGCGAAGGCTGAAAGTAAAAATAAAGCTCGTGGATGCGGATACGGAGCTGTTGAATTCTGCGTCTGCTTAAAGGCTATTTCCTTGGAGAATTTTTTTTACGGTGGCAGGGCGTGCCATTTTGATGAAGAAAGAGGCGTAAGAAACTACACCAAAAAAACGGTATAATTAAAAGAAACTGCATGAGATGCCGTGACAGTAACTTTTCACGAAGTTATACGCTAATGCGCATTGCAATGCAACAATTTAAAAGATTTAAAAAAAAATCATCCAAGGAGGATGATTTTTGCACTTTAAAATTATTGCATTTTAATCTAAGTGTTTCTTTTCCTCCCAAACAATTTCTTGATCCCCGCACGCTTCTTTGAAGCAAATGAAATTCTATGGAATATTTCTATGATGGTACCTCACTGACAACAGTTAACCAGTTTTGATATTCTTCTAGAATGAATAGACGTCTTTTTCGCTCAAAGCGCATTATTTACCTATATCAAGCTACTAAAATATTTACGAGGAAATGTCTAGCTTCAACAGGAAGGCTGAGAATCAAAAGAATGGATATTATATCGATCCGTTTGTGTCTTTATTGGTATTTACAATTTTCTAAAGGCTTTGACTTTTATCATTTTATCGCACATCATTTGATAGAAAACCAATGAAAGGTAAGAGTTGAGTAATCTCTCATACACAATATCCGTAGTATTTACTAAATCTAAGCATTTATACAAAAAAACAAAACAATCTTTGAAGTACACTATTCGTTTCAGTCCATCGTATATTCCACATACTTTCATTGAGGCCTAGCCTTCACCGGCTTCTCTAGCCACTTGCTTGGCGTAAAAGATATGAAGCACAGACTATCTTATCTCATTCCACAATCTGTCAATGTCCATTCGGATTCTCCACCCGCTACTCTTCTTGTGAACTCTTGAATCACGTGAAGGTTTTGATTATCGAAGACTACTACTTGATTTATGAACTAGAGTAAAATCGAATCCATTAACAGGAGTTTATATGGAAAATTGAAGTTAAGTGAACTGTAACAAGATATGTCCAATAGAGCGCAAAACTTGCTAATTCTTTACCTTATGTAATACAATTTTTTTCAGAAATGTTTCGATTAAATGAAGAATACAATGTATCTTTCCACTTTCCTTCCACTGTTTCAGGACAGAGGAAAGATACATTGTATTCTTCATTTAATTAAAATGAATTTCCACAAGGTTGAGCCGGCAACAATGAAATTTTTCGATATCCGATGATTATTGGTGCCACGATTTTACCATGATAATCCAACTCGTCATGAATAGTGCTGTTCTATTCATCTAACTTTGGGCCAAATTAATTAAAACTATGCATTTTCAAGGGAAAGTGGACGTGGGGATAAATAAAAAGTTGGATAAATTAGTATTCATTTGTGCGTTAACCGTTATTACGTGAAACTTATAGATTGAACATGTATCGAGGTACAATTTTGGAACCGACGCGCCCATGTGTTTTGCGATGGGTTCTCGTGTTTCTGTATTAAAATTGATTTTTTAAAATTTCGTTCATGTTTATATTTTGTTATAATTTTTTGGACGGGATGAGAGTAATCCTACGTCTCAGGATGATGGTTATGTCATGTGCTACCCTTTGAACTTCATACAAAAAAGTGCTTTTTAAATAAAGCGGTCAAATTCTCCTTAGACAGTAAAAAGGTGATGCAAATAGCTACTTTATTAAATTCTCAGCCCTATTTTAATCATTTATGAAGAATTGTAATTTCCGCTCTTCTACTACGAAACCTAAAGTTATTTCATCGAAAGAAACTTTTACACTCGATGCACATTTCCATGGAATGAAAAGTATTGAAGGAGGTTGAAAAATCAATCCGACTCATTGACACGAGCTACAATTAATGACTATATTTAGATTCTGAGCCAAGTGAATTTTATTGAGTTTCTTTTTCCCAATAGGTAACTCCGGGAAATGTATGGAGTTAGCTCACGATGATGGCAGATGGCAGGGTTATTGCGTGAATAACTGCGAACTCAAACTTCTCCCCAGAATCGAACGAAAGGAAATTTTCCTTATTGCTAAAAAAATTTCTCATTGTTATATAGAGTGCATATACTAATTACATTCTTCCATGAATTTATGCCAGAGCAAGAGAAAGACGTTAGACCTACACCGAGCCATGAAAGAAATGTGTTCTATTCTACAAGTTTGCTTTCCTTGCTTTGACTTCTTCCACTAAAAACGAGCACGCCATCTCCTCATGGAAAGAGAAGACGCCGCCCGTCCATTATGTCAAAGAATTCAGACTGTGAATCCGAAATATTTCGAAGAATCTCCTCATATTTCCTGCACGAGAACAAATATATCATCTGCCCTATCTTTTTTCTTCTGCATTCCCTGTCGTCCCTTGTTTCTTCTTGTCAAGAGGTTGGAGGGCGATTGACGGGAAAATCAAACTCGTCTTGCACAAGACTGAGCAGTGTTTTTAAAACTATGCATAAATGGAAGTAATATATATATATATATATATATATGTATATTACTTTATATATATATATATCATCAGTTTTTCAATTTTTAGATTAGTTTGTTGTGGCCCTCCATTCTTCTCTATTCAATGTTGATTCCCTCGCCTCCTTATAGCGTTTCTGTTTAAGATCCTTCTTCGTTTGTCCTATGTACTTGCTTTTTGTTCTTCCTTCCCCTTCTTCATGTATGAAGTTCTCTTTATACAATGATTCTAACTAACCCGTTGTGGCTCAAGGTGTCGTGGTTAAAACAATCGATGACCTTTTTCCTTGCGTCATACTTTCATGAGAAATCCAAAAACTTTATATTTTGGTCCTTTGAATTTAAATTACAAATCGTCGGCATTCAGATGATACTAGATCAAATGATTAGACTAAAGTGCTGTTTTCGAAATAATGTGAAATAAATAAATATCATTTTAATAAATGCCACGGTGATAATACTGGGTTATTTGTACAAATGTCAACAAAATTCAATAAGAAATTAAAAAAAAATTAAAATGTAATGAATAAGTTCATTTGGAAAATAATCGAACTCAACAGACGTTTAAATTTTAATGCCGATTTTTCTGTCGATAAATCACATGCGAAATTTATAAAGATGATCACCGAAGCGTAAAAAACCGTAATGGATAACTAACTCACACACACAGCCACGCACATAAATATGCATACATTTACACAACT
This sequence comes from Hetaerina americana, assembly GCF_022747635.1. Classification (NCBI taxonomy): domain Eukaryota; kingdom Metazoa; phylum Arthropoda; class Insecta; order Odonata; family Calopterygidae; genus Hetaerina; species Hetaerina americana. Next base: position 411,690 of record NW_027287172.1, on the reverse strand, counting down.
TATATCTGGTTGGCACTAGCGAACCGGAACGAGAACACAGAGACACACAGGGGAGAGGGGAGACTCACGCTTTTTCTGGTTTTCGGTGATCGGGCTTAGAGGGCCACCTTTCTCAGGGAAGAGAAGGAAGGGACCTTTCACTTCCTCAAAGATCAGTTCCTTCCTTCTCTTCCTTGAAAGGGGTGGCCACCGAAGGTTCGAGAGCGTGTGAGTTCCTATTCATTTTTGTGTGTTTCTGTGTTTTTGCTTTGGTTCGTTGGTGATATGTATTTTTATTAACATCCTTGCGACTTTGACATAAGTTCCTGACAGAAACAGGTAGGAATGAAAGTGGGCGGGGGATTCGTAAAATCAGTCGGGTTTGCTGATGACCAAGCTCTAGTTTGTCAGTCAGCCTAGGGGTTGCAAGCATTGCTGAGTGAATTGGAAATTCAGTGCGACAGGTATGGGATGAGAATCAATACTAATAAAACAAAGGTTATTCGATTTTCTAGAAAGAAAAAGGCTAAGCTAAACATTAGAATAGGAGGGCAAAAACTAGAGCAGGTAGAGCAGTTTACGTATCTCGGTAGTGTTTTGGACCCACACGGTCAAAGTAGTAAGGACGTAAGGAGAAGAATTGCGCTAGGCAAAGAGGCTTTCACAAGGAGGAGGGAGTTGATGAGAGGGACGTTGAGTAAGGATGTTAAGAAAAGACTCGCAAAAACTTTGATATGGAGCGTAGCTATGTATGGCGCGGAAACGTGGTCATTGAAGCAGGAGGATAGACGTAGACTGGAGGCTTTTGAAATGTGGGTGTGGAGAAGAATGGAGAAGGTGAAATGGACAGAGAAGAAAACAAATGAGGAAGTACTTGCTATGGTGGGCGAAGAGAGGGGTTTGTTGGGAGAAATCCTATGGAGGCAGGAAAAGTGGATAAAGGGGGTATGTCCAGCAGTGGGATGTTGAAGACTGTAATAGAGGGGAGAATGTTAGGCAAACGAGGAAAGGGTGGTAACAGGATAAGGTTGTTAGAGTGGATGAAGGGAGGAAGGAAGCACACGGGGTTGAAAAGGGACTTGGTGTAGAGTAAGTTGTTGGACTGTGCTTTCTTAGGAGTAAAAAAGTATTTATTTGGCATTTGTGTCTATCGAAAACCTAACTTAACCGGTAGATTACCTTATAATAATAATATAAACCATAAACACAGTCATCAACCCTAAGGTTGGTTTGGTAGGTGATGGTAGAGCTCGCCGAGTACTAAGCCCGATGGCGTGTGAAATTCACACATCCGGGTAGGGGGTCCAGTTCCTTTCCCGGGATGTTTACCATAGACGGTTTCAGAGAACTACGGGAGCTGCCACGACAGTGACTTAAACGGGGTTAACCATTAATGTCCATTAAAGTGTAACAATTTCAAAGCGTAAAAACCATTCGCTTATAATTCCCGGGTTTTAAGAGGATGCCTCGGACGCAGCATAATTGGATAAAGCACTCGGCCGTACATCGATGGATACGGGTTCGACTCCCGGTCAATGCGAATGATATTTACACTTACACATTGTTGCATTTTTATCTTATTTATTCCTTTAAGTCTTCGGACGATGGTCGCGTTATACTTATCTCTTGCTTGGTTGCTGTTGCTCCAGTATCTTTGGATTCCATCTGGGTTCGTGTCACTCACGTACTTTACATTCTTGTATCGGAGTAGGCTGCCCTTGTTGTGAACGCTTTATACGAGTTCTTGTATGTCTGAGAAAAATCTAATCAGTTTGGTTCCTCACCCTGTCACCTGGCATCTTCTCGTGCGATGTTGTTTGAAGATGATACTTACCACTGCCATGTTTTTTATCATAAAGGATACTAGCAGTCTTTCTCCCTCAGCGATCCGTTTTCCCAATCCGAACTGTCCCATGCTGCTTCCCTTTCGGACCTCCCCGACCACAGCGTCACAATCTCCCGATGCCTCAACTTCCTGCTACACAGTTCCACTAAGTATTTCAAAACTTGTATTTGTAAAAATATAATCCTCTTCGTGGGTCGCGTTACTCCAGCGGTAGAGCGTTGGACTACTGACCGGAGGGCTCGGGTTCGATTCCCGGGCAAGCCTCTCTGGGAAGATTTGATTTGTCGGGTATGAGATCTACCTGGGAAACCATAACCAGCACAGGGAAAGGAACTGGCCCCACTGCCCTGATGTGTGAAGATCATACGCCGTTGGGCTTAGTACTCGGTGAACCCTACCATCACCTACCAAACCGACCTTCGGGTTGTTTACTATGTTTATGGTTTTATAATCCTCTTCAATGGCGGTTTCTATGTTCACACCGAAGCCACTGCTATGGGAAAAGGTAAGGTTCCAGCCTATGCCAACCTCTTTATGGGTGACTTTCAGCAAACTTTCGCTTCCAACCGAAAACTTATATCGCTTTTATGGACCCGTTATATCGAGACATTTCTCTCCTTTCTCTTCGTCTACCTTTCATACCAACGAGAGGTATTTGCTATAAATTTCCCTAATGATTACAATTAGAGTTAACTCGTCTTGTTCCGTTTAATTCACTTCCCTTATTTCAGATTCCACTATTACTTTCCTTGAAATCGATGTTCGCCATCAAAACCATACATTCTACATATCAATCCTCGTATAATCAACAGCAGCATAAGTGCAAAACAAGTTTTCATCCCTTCCACATCACACGCTCCTTCCCCTCTTTCTATCGGAGGGTATTGAATTTGTAAAAATACCTCAACTTTTAAGAGGTGTCCTGAAAGAGTACACTCCGCTCTGCTAAAATGGTACACTCTGGATACCTGGTACACTTCTCGAAAAAAATAATTATCCCTTCCTCTCCAGCTGCACTCGATGACCCAAAGGTACGACGCCCGAGTCACTCAATCCACAGCCTTCTTCCCGAGAGCATTTAAATTGAGATTTATCCTAAAATATTTATACACCATTGAAAACAATAATAGTGAGACCTCCTCCTTCCAATTTCTCAAACGCCTCTTGTAAACCCTTCGTACCACCAGCAAACCTCAAAAATATCTTGAAAATACCAACCCGTTGACAGGCTCTCTTGCCACCCACCTCCGTCGTGAGTTGCCATACCCCCCTTCCACTGTAAGATATGCCCTCCCATCCGTTTCACTCCCGTCCTCATCTAAGTGGTAGGAAAAGTGACACATTCGGTCATCGGAGGAGTGACTCAGATGCGGAATGATAATCCAAAGTTTCAAATAAACTCCTTGAAAAATTGATATGGCAACCTGATCGCAAATCGAGTAATCTCCGACTTGAGGAGAAAGGACAGATATGCATGTACGAGCATATGTGTAAATATACGTGCATGAAATTTGTTTGTGCAATGTTGCCAGGTAGAAGGAATACTCAATCGCGCCACACGAAAACACAATACATTCGGTTTGAAATTGGAATAGATATTGACCCCAAAAACATGGAAAAATCCGGAAACCATTAATTATTTATTACCCATGTTTACCGTTCATTATTTTCCAGATTGAATAGATTTTTTTTCAATTGTGTTCAAAGAAATGAGAATTTTTCCTTTCATCTCTCCCCAGCGTCATTCTAACGTATCACTGCGTGTTAAACGCTTCGAAAACTTACGTGATGTTGTGAGAATAACTCCTTAGCCGATAAGAGCGTGTGTATTGCAAACGAATTTTATGTATTCCCAAATTCACACCAATGTTTTTTAACTTCTTCTGTTTATCTATTTTATTCATAATCTTTTTCCATGCGCATTAGGACTGAGCGTGATCCCAAACCATGGGATGATGGCTTCTTTCAAAGCACCGGAGAGAATCGAAATGTCGAGGGAAGCCTTTGTTCCTCGTCCATCTCTCTCCGCCTTGTCTTGGTTAATCTGCCTCTGAAATGGGCCTAAGCCCTTACGTCGCCGTGCTCTCAAAGCGTCTTGCTTCGGGAACAATTTTAGACTGGGAAGGGGAAATTCCAGGACTTAGGGGAGAGCGCGGAGAAGTCTGTGGAGAATATGATAGAAGAATACTATCAAGTTGAACCAGTTTCCTATCCTTACAACAGTATGAAATATTGCATATCGTATGATTATTGATAGGAGGGATCGCTTCATTCATTTTAATAAAAATCGCATCAATGATAGAAGTATAACCGAGATGGATGAAACGATAATACCGCTCCATTTTGAATCGCACAATCATTCAAACTTATGACTAGTTTTCATATTGCCAGCAATAAAGGAAAGCCTAGGCGAACTATTAGTCGGACGATAGGATATTTTCTTCCTTATTAAATAAAAATCTACGAATACATTATTTTATTCCGATACAATTAATTAGTTGTGGTGAAAAATGTTAGGGCGAAACATTTATTTGTCAGGTATTCGTATATTTCTTGAGTTTGCATAAATCAGTGAACGGTCATATGAGCCAAGTTAGACGTAATGGTACTGAAAGACATTACTTAAAGCCAGAGGGCTTGCGAGTTTCGTTTAAAAAATCCTCAGTCAATTACAACAGATGGACTCTTTTCCTTGTGACGAAAGCAAAAGGTCTCAAAAGATTTAAGTGATGATTTAGCCAATACTAGAAACAAAAAGTACAAATACATCTTTGATAAAGAGGTTTTTCTTTGCTTTTTTCACTAATATCCATTCTTCATACTTATGCAAATTGAATTGGGCACATTTATTCCCTTTGAATTTTGACATTTTCAGATTTATTAAAAGGCGTTCCTGAGGAAATCGAGTCATAAAGGAATGATATATATCTGAATAATGCCTTTGTTAATATATTTTAGGGTTATGCAAAATTTAATCCTCATAAATTATATTAGAAATTACATTTTTCCAGTCGTTTCTTTTGACATTGGTACATTTCTAAAATAAAAAAATAAGGTATTTTCTGATTCACGAGTTTCATTTTTCCTGAAAAATGATATAAGGTTATAAAATCACGAAAAATAGTTATTTAGCTTGGTCATAACACCCATACGCTTTTCTTTGTGAATATTGTCTGCGTAGATGCATAGATTTTTGGTTTTTATTGGAAAGTGCCTGAGATCAATGGTCCTTTCAATTCCTTTTGAACTTTGTTTCATTTTTCAATGACTGTAAAGACCGGCCGAAAATGAATGATATTTTATTTTCTTGTTATTTTATTTAACTTCAAGTTTGGCAAATAAAACATATAAATATTTATATATATATTTTATATATATATATGTGTGTGTATATATATATATATATATATATATATATATATATATATATATATATATATATATACACAAACACACGTATACATTAACCGTTTTCAAGCCGAATGTCGGTTTGATATGTGAAAGTAGAACTTACGTGATACTTAGTCCTTACTACGGTGAGTGAATGCCACATATCGGTCAGTAGTGAGGACCAGATATATATGTATATACATATATATGTATATATATATATATATATATATATATATATATATATATATATATATATATATATATATATATATATATATATACATGATTTTGTCGAAGTAACACGGAAGTGTTGAATAAAAAAACTTGGACAGCAACAAACAATATAAGAACACATAAAATGAACACTCACACCTTATTTTTTAATAATTTCGACGGGATTTTGCTCCGTCTTCCTCAGAAGAAACAATAGTACTATATATATGTGTATATATATACATATACGTATATATGATATATATATATATATATATATATATATATATATATATATATACATACACATATATATGAGTACTATGATACACACACACACACACATATATATATATATATATATATATATATATATATATATATCAGTATACAGAGTCCACTATAAAAGTAATACTGCGCATTCTCTGGGAAAAATAGATTTATTGATTGTACTTGTGCAAATGCTTAAAATTCTTCAAAATACTCTCCCCCTGCATCAATGCACTTGTGGAGACGTTTCTGCCACGCCTGGAAGCCACCCTGAAACTGTGTGTATATAGTCTATATTTGCATCAAAAAAGGTGGCTGCACTGGTGTTTCTACTTTTCCATTTGCTCTAAACTGGAGATGAGTTTCATGCACCCTGTTACTGGAGAATGGCTTCTTTATAAATGCCATTTTTTGACTCTAATATCTCTTTGTTGCAAATTAGATTTTTCATTATAGTCATGTTTTATCATCTATACCCAATAGCATTGAAAAGCTTCGAAGTTTTGAAATAATAAAATAACCCATTCTAAATGTGTCCGTCAAAGGCAATTTCAGTGAATAATGTCACTCTTTGTATTTTTTGTTCAAACTCGAGTGGGTAGAAAAAGAACTTACTGTTGCACTGAAAAACAAATGAACTATGTCAATTTATTCTAATATTTGTCAAAAGAATTCTTGTATTAATCTGTCATTTCTCCTTCGACGTGTTCAACTAAAAGAATTTTTAGCATGAACCCTGATGAGAGTGTCTGAGGATCATTTAAATGCTATATGCCTACCCAAGTGTGTAGATCATTCGCTCTTTGTATCAATGATTCGCTATCAAATGAAAAAGATTGAAATTCGCATTTTCACATCAAGAGTAATTAGTGTATCCTGTTGCTTTGTTCATGCTCTAATTGAGGTAGTTTTAGCAATCTCTCATTTTCTACAAATAATTATGCCTCAAAATCATTCGTAGCATGCTTTTATTTATTATTTTCAAGCTTCGTACGTAACATGTTCTTTATAAAGAGAGGATATCGGTGCTTTCAGATGATTTCACGCACAACATGAGTCAGTTGGTTAAATGTTTGGGGTCTCAAAGGAAATTCTCAGTAAAAAGGTTCACCACCCATCCAGATAAAAGGCAAAATATTTCCAAGTTGCATGTTCAATTAATTAATTTTGCAGAGATATTTTTATATCTTGCAAGAAACCTCAATTCGAGGTGAAATTAATTTACGACAATAATCGTCGATGTTTTGCAACGCCGCCAATTTTTTAAGTGGGAAACATTTGCCGTACCGAATAACATATACTCTCACCTTGCTACTCATAAAACATGATTTTAACAAGGAGCTGAAACGTTCCCATTAAGTGTACTGCAGGTGTATAGCCTAATGGTGATAAAAAACTGTGCAAATTTTTTAAGGGGCTAATGACGGTGTTTATTACCATTTATGTCTCATTTTCTGGGGGGAAAAGTGAGGTAATGGTTAAGATGGATAGTTCCTCGGTTTTTTGCATGCTTGTGGGTTTCAGCCGCCGGCGGCCGTGGAACCAGAGCCAACTTCATCTCCTCAAAGTTTATAAATCAGATGGGCATAAAATACGAGCATAATAACTTCACCCTCTTCCCTTCCAGCCAAAAATTCTCCATTCTATCTCAGCCTTAAGTATTCATCCACCTCCACAGATCTGATCCATCCACATTTTCCACCTTCTTTGGGATTTTTCCCACATACGACCCTCCTTCCTCATTCAGGTAATCCTAAATTTCGGTAAAGCTTTTGTCGAGAGTGGGCGGGAGAAGTGTGACACGAAATTCCTTACGGGAGGTGACTGAGGTGGAAGTTGACCTAATATTTATCAATGCATTATTTCAGCCATTGTTAGTGATGATATATATTTAATTATCCTTGACCAACAAAGAACAACTTTCTCTGGTGATCAATGACCAAATAGTCGATTCAAAGGTACATATAAATTTGTCAGTCTGTTCAAAGAGCTTCAAAATACTTCTTTCTTTTCGATGCGTGTATTCTGAAACGAAAATATTCATTATTAGTGGTTATTTTTTTCAGTTGAAACATGCAATTAACGTGATCAGTCGTTAATCTTAGTAAAACCGTTCTCCCCAAACCAAGATGAGCTACACGTAGTCTATACAATAAATACGCGAACTGGTGCAATCTGGCGGACGCGGACTATAGCCCCGCCCTCTAGCGGCGCTAGTTGCCTGAGACCCAATGAGCCGTCTATGCTTGGCGGATCGTCGAGGTGTGCGTATGCTGCCAGTTATGTTAGTTTCTGTTATCTTTGTTTTTACTGGCTGTCGTAAATGGATATTGACGAAATCACGGAGCAACGAATCAACATCAAGTTTTTTGGTGAACCGTGGTAAAAGTTATAAAGATATTACTGAAATGTTGACTGCTGTTTACGGTGATAATGCTCTGAAGGAAGCATCCTTTTTTAAGTGGCTTAAGCGTTTTAAAGATGGCCGACAAGGCACCATGGATGATAGAAGGCCGGGACGATCTTAAACCACATGTGTTGACGACAACATTGATCGTGTGTGGTCCCTTGTCCTTACCGATCGTCAAAAAACTGTCCGAATGATAGCTAATGACCTTAATATAGGAAAATCAACAATGCACACTATTTTAACCGAACATTTGGATTAAAAGAAAATGTGTGCAAAAATTGTTCACATTCAGCATTGATTGTTAACCATTTTCTGGCAAAAATTTCAATCACCATCATTGATCATCCTCCTAATTCGCCAGACCCCCTGTGTCTTTTTCACATTTTAAAAATTCACAAATGTGATGAGGGGACATCACTGGGAAGCTGTGGTCACAATACAGTAAGAAACCACGAGAAAACTTAAAAGCCTACCTGCCGAGGACTTTCTAGGGTACTTTAAACAGTGGAAAAGAAGATGGAATAAGTGCATAGCAACGAATAGAGAGTACTCTGAGGGGGACAAAATCGATGTTGAGTAAATTTTGCAAAATAAAGATTTTATGGCCTCAGTTCGGGTATTTATTGGACAGACCTCGTATTTTTAAAATAAAGTGCATGTTTTACGTACCAATTGATGGTGGCGCAAGTTATTACGTCTGAGGAGTTTATTGATTAAGGTGTATTCATATATTACGGATCCTTAAAAAGATGAGAAGGGCTAAAAGCTGCAAATAACCTTACATGATTTAAGGATACAAGTCTACTGATTTTGAATTTCCTCGTTCACACGTGTTTGTAATTGGTTTATTTGGTACTAAATAACACCTCAAAATTTCATCTCCGGTCTACTGTCGCCTTCTTTTCACAAGGACCAAGTTCCTGAAAGATACAACACTCTATCCAAATGAAATTATTTTCCTATTTGCTTCTCTACTCTGAGCCCTGGTAGTCAGTTGCCGATTTTATGCATTTTGTTTCCTTAAAAGAATGTTACATTGTTCCACTTATGTCCCTCTTGCCCTTGCTAATTTTCATCCAATTTAGGACGCAAAAAAGCGATTCCTGTGGTTGCATTCTCTAAATTTAAAAATTGAGGTTGAGTGAGTAGCACATAGTAATTGCACAAACGATTTCATCCAAAAAGATCGAGAGAAATTGTAATTTCGAAATGGATTTCGGTCAAAAAATCATAATAATCATGTTTTTTTTGCAAAGAAAAATCTGGGATAATGCAAAGGACGAAATTGTAAAAATTTAATGATAATGAAAAGGAATAACAAAGCGCAATTAATAACACAGGGTCATTTGTTTAGCGGAGAAGGTGGAAGGGTGAGTATTTCAAGCAGGAAAATAGTTTCCTTCAATGGGACTTAAAACCCGAATGTTCCGACATTCCCAGACGAAGCTCTACCATTTAAGCTATCGAGGAAACATAATTACATATGTTATACGCGGGGTTTAATGCAACCATGTGCTCCTATTTTTTTTGGCACTCGGGGGCTATTTCACTCACCGCCAGAGAAATAGACACACGGTCAAGACACAATAACAGAGTAAATATTCATAGTACAATGTCATAAAGAATAGACACAGTACATACAAATACACAGAACTAAAGAGACATAAAAGTAAAGTGCGTATATTCAAAAGAAAAATTAGCAATATTTACCAAATAGATATTCAAATGCGAAAACGAACAAAAGTGCTGAAACCTTCCACCTCCTCCATTAATCTTGTGCTCTTTATGTGTGTTTATCTCCCTTTTCCCTATCTCTTTATCCGTATAACTCAGCCCACTGAAACCATCAAATAGCCGCCATCCCCTATCAACCCCTTATCCGGTCGCCCTTCGTCCCTTACCTCCTCTCCCCCACACCCCTCCCACACATATCCTCTCCGCTCTTTCCCCGAGGATGGCATTCAGAACATTGCGGAAGCCTTACCGTCGAAGCGCCAAATACATTCGAGTTTCCTTTCCTTGTGTTTCTGCGTGTGTATATATAAATAGCATTTGGACGGCACAATAGAACGCGAATTAAAATAGATAACACGTAAGGGGACACTCACATTTTAGAAAGTTTGAGCTTTCGGCCTTCTCTGTGTCCTTCAGGTCAGACTTTATGTTCTATATGTATACATACATATATATATATATATATATATATATATATATATATATATATATACTCGTATATATATACATATATCTATATACACACATGTATCGTCAATTTCACACATATATATAAGTACTTCACCGGCACAAATATAGTAAATAATGTGATAAAAAACCCTCACTTAAATATTAGTACATCCAGCCACCTTCATCAGAGTACGAGCAGTGATACAGTAATTCAAGTTTTGCCTTTTTGTGGAGAAGGATGGCAAAAAGGTGACAGAAAGGAAAAGGGGATTATTGGGAGAAATCCAAGCCAAGGCTAACGAGGAAAGGGTAGGAATAGGATAGGGATGTTGGAATGAATTAATGGAGGAAAAATTCAGAATTGAAGAGGGGCTTACATTTATTTTAGTGTTGGATTTTGGGTTGTATATAGTTAGGATAGACACGGGTATTGTCACTTTACCGTTTGGTTGCTTGTGTCCATCCAAAAAAGTACCTTAATCAGGTAAATTACTAATTGAATATATATATGCGGGTATATGTATGTAAAAATACATACATATATTATATATATACACACACACGATTTTCTTAGCTTAGAAAAAATTTGTTATGGTTTTTCAGAATAAGACAACCACACATTAAAAGAGAAAAACACAACAATGGCATTTCGGAACGAGGCAACGAGAAAATTAGACTCCTATTTCAAAAATACCTACCCTGAATCCAGGCAGCAGGTGTTGCAATATATGGTGAAAGGCAGTAGTTTCGCCATTAGGCACTGGTGGCGCAGACCGAGTGGATCGGCCCGGCATCAGCTGCCAAAGCTGCGGGCGAGAGTGAAGCTCTCGGTATCGGCCGCAGTGCTGCTATATGGAAGGCAACTGGGCACCACCACATTATTCTCCCCAGAATATGCAGCCTCACCTTGCATTCAGATATAGTAGAATGGAGAGTATGAGCTGCAGTAACCCAATCCTAGGATTGAAATACTGATGAATGAATGACGTCCAACCCATCCCTATCTTGGAAATATTCCACAGAGTCATGCTGTAAACAGTTTCTCCTTCTTCTCACATTTTTTAAGATTCATTATTATCAATTTTTACTCATGTTTCGCATATATTTCATTCTACAGTATGGAATACCTTAATTTAAAAATGTAATTGGATATTATTTTCGGAGAAAGAGACTTCGAATCGCTGTGAAATCCATATCCCCAAGTGCTAGCATGGAAGTTTATCCCTTGTTGAATGCCTGACCTAATTTTTCTGAGGCCTCGTAACAACTACTACCAATCTCCAAATAAATTTTCCACCGCTCAAATATCCGGGTCCATTGTGCATAGCTCTTTCTCATATTTCATTTAAATGGGAAGTAGGATACAAATCCATTAATCGGATATATCCCATTTGATTAATGAGACCTTTTGTAAATAGTGCATTTAGATGAGGATTTGCACCTAAGTGAGGGATGAGGATGCGTAAAAATCTTGATACTTCATCCATAAATTTGATCCTGGTTTAAACAATTGCCACAAATTAATTATGAAAGGTATTACTCCTCCACTCACTTTTAAGCAATGTTAATGGAATTTTGACATGGGGTGAGAGGTAACTACGGACCAATCTTGCATAAATATATCCTCATTCGAGTGAAGCACACAGTTGAGTTTTCTATCAGCATGAAAAATCTAAATCGATGGAAAAGATTTCGATAGCCAAACTTTAATAGCATGCACTTAATTTTGTAAACATTAATCACCGTAAACGATTATCGTGATAATTGTTGTTCAATTTTCATCACAAATTTACAAATGATAATTTATGACTTCATGAATAATTTTTCAACACACTCTATCTAGCCTACTCTTGTTGTCGACCATAATTAACTTACCAACCCACAATTACCCGTGTACATAAAGCTCATTAATTCTAGTATATTATTAGATTCCAGCACTTAAAATATGAAAGTCTTGTTTGAATTGTATTCGATGCTGATTCTGCAGGTTTAATTGGTCTCTGGGACAGGACTGAACAGGAGATAGGAATGTCAGTCGGAGAGGAATTTATAAACGCTGCTGATGGTCTAGCTTTAGTTTGCCCGTCAGGCAAAGGGCTGCAAGCATTTATGAGCGCATTATAAAACCAGTGCGATAGGTATTATATGAGAATAAACGTAAATAAAAGAACGCTTATGCGATATCCCAGTGATAAATGGGCTAAGATAAACGTTAAAACAGGAAATCAGAAACTAGAACAATTTACGTATTTCGGAAGTGTTTTTGGATAAAATTGTCAGAGTAGTGGGGATATAATAAGGAGAATTGTGTCAGGCAAAGATCTTTCACAAGGAGGCAAAAATTGATGGCAAGGACGTTGAGTGGACGGGATGAAGGGAGGAAGGAAGTACTCCGAGATGAAGGGGGACCTGATGCAGACTAGGCTGCTGGATTTTGCTTTGCTGGGAGTCACGAAATATTTATTTGGTAGTTGTGTCCATCCAAAAACCAGCCTTAACCGGTAGATCACCTAATAATAATATTTATATATATATAAAGAGTGTGCAAAAATGCGCATGATTGCATATGTTTGCGCATCATGTTGCAGCAGTCACCAATAATAATTATAGAGAAACCCTTATATGGCCAAGCAAACTGCCATGTTTTCCGTAAAATGGTCAACATCGGACAACGTAAATAAAGGCGGCTTATACCAAAACAGCAGAGAAAAAATTGACGAGATTACTAATGCCATTAAATTAGCCATGGATAAGGCAATACCAGTCGCCAAAATAAGACCAAATTCAAATATTAACCTATGCGGAGAGACCAAATCTCTAATCGAAGAGAGAAACAAACACCGGCGGATATACTACAATCAGGGTACGGTAACAATAAAAAATAAAGTTAAGGAACTTAACAAAAGAATAAAAAAATCCACTCAAGAAATGAGAATAGCCCGATGGAACGAAAAATTGAGCGGCATGAGTAAGCATAATTCGCCGATTTGGAAAACAGCTTTGGAAAACTCCTCCGAGCTACCCAAATATTAAAACGGGACAATATACACTGACAACAGCTATAGACAAGGCCAAACACAAGGCTGAATATTTTATTAAATTATTTGCGCCTTACAACCCGGGAACGAAAACACCCAATACACATAAACAGTCTCAACCACAGATACCGTTTGAGGAAATTCACCAAAAATTACATTAGAAGACGTAATCAAAGGAATAAGAAAACTCGAAAATAAAAATTCCCTACGAGAGGATGATATCACGAATGAAGATTTAAAAAAACTTCCACGAACCACAGGGAATCAACTTATTAAAATATATAATGTGTCAAAAACATTAGGATACTTCCCAAGACAGTGTAAGGAAGCGATAATTATATGTATTCCAAAGAGTGGGGCAAAACCATCAAAAATGAAGATTTGAGCCCCATATCTCTTTTATTTTCCCCAATAGCTTTAGAGACTTATAGTTCCCTGTATTTTAAAATATTCAGAAGACAATGGCATTTTGCCAGCTGAACAATTTGGCTTTCAACGCGGACATTCCACAGTCCAACAGGCACGTAGGGTGAACGACTTCGTTAGTGACGCCTTCAATAAGAAGTAAATGACAAACGGTATATTCTTAGACCTAGCTAAGCCTTTGATACAATCTGATAAGAAGGGTTTCTCATCAAAATGGAAAGGTGGAAATTCCCGGCGTGGACAATTAGGTGGATTACATCACATATGACCGGGGGAGCCTTTAAAGTAAAATGGAAAGAATCTAAGAGTGAAATTAGGATAGCAAAGGCAGGCGTCGCGCAATGGTCAATCCTAGGCCCTCTACTATTCAATATAAATGCGGCACATTATCTTAGGAATAAAAATGATTGGCAAGCCATAATTGCTCTCTACGCAGATGGTGCGGCAATATTGACCAAAGGTAAAAATGAAAAGATTACCAAGGAACGAGTACAGGATGCTCTCGATAAAACTATCAGTTGGTACGAGAAATGAAGGATGAGAGTTAATCCCAAAAAGACAAGAGCCGTTTTATTCAGTTGAAAACAATCCGGTAAACCCACCTGCGGTTGCATCAGAATAAAGGATCAACCAATAGAATGGAACAAAATCGCCACCTAACTTCACATTACGCTCGATCAAAAAAAATCAACCACAAAGGATACGTAAAAGAGATATTTAAAAAAGTAGCTACAATCAGGGCAAACTTTGCAGCCATACTAGGCTGTCAGGCCATATCCCCCGAGATTAAGAGCATAATATATGACTCAGTCATCAGACCAATCACAACATACGCTGCACCGGCCTGGATTGGACTAATAGACAAAACGACTAAGGACAAATTAAGCATAAAAGAAAGAAAAAATGTTCAGATCAATACGCTGCAACTCCAAGCAAGGATAAAAAATATTGACGTATACAGGGTTCGTCCGGAAAATAAGTGTACTGACTCCTGGGCTGGGCGCGCCGCTCCAGGCGTGCCCAGCAGCGCTCTGACGGGCTGCGATTGGAGGGGGGTATGTTGGCAAGCGACGCTGAAAAAGGCAGTCGGCTCTGAGCTGTGGTGTAGTGAGGAGCTCTGTTAACGCGAACCTCCACGCTCGACCCACGTCACGGAACGCGATGCCGAAGTTTTTGGAGCAGCGTTATTCCATCAAATTTGCGGTAAAGCTTGGGAAATCGTCTACCGAAACTGTCGGTATGATTAACCAGGCTTACGGGGAGTCAGCCATGTCCAGAAACATGATCTTTCGGTGGCACAAGATGTTCGTGGAGGGCAGAGAAGAGGTCGACGACGAGTCTTCGAGAGGTTCCCGATGATGCCTTCGCGGGAGCGTTCCAGGAATGGGAACGCCGCTGGAACAAGTGTATCGACTCACAAGGGTCCTATTTTGAGGAATATTAGCTTAAGATATGTAAAAGTGTAATAAATTTTTTTTCCTGAGCTCAGTACACTTATTTTCCGGACGAACCCTGTACCTAAAAGCCGGCATTAATACACTGTACACAGTCATATTGACGCAAAGTAAAAAATATTTCGAAAATATCAATGACCATAAAAATGAAGCACTGCTATACATGAAAATATGTACATAAGAAAGGACCCGATGACAAATACAGAAGGCCAAACAGTATGCTTCATTAAGAAAATATGTAACACATTAATATATAAAAACGATAGATATAAAAACTGGTACTGGTAATCGGATAAAAGGAATTAAATATAAAAGAAATGCGCAAAACAAAACCAATGAGCAAAAGCCCTATGCATGTATAAGGCGTCCTCTGAAATAAAAAGCTGCCTGAAGGCAGCAAGACACGCGGTCGGTCAGCAGTCATCGCCTCCGATCCATAAATGGTGAATACATCAGCAAATGAATTTCAAACACGAAACAAGCCCAGTGCTAATCATTATATGCAATGGTGCGACTATACATACTGAAGATGTAACTATTAAGGCATGATTAGTTTCAGAATCTCCTTTATTATTGGGATTCTTCATTTCCATAACAAAGTACCTGCTTTATGCTGTATATAATGTTATACGTGATTTATGTCGCGCAAGGGATAGGTGGAACATTGTAGTAATTCTTCCTCACTATTGCCCTAATTTTTCGGTTGCTATTTTTCCTGTTATAAATCAATTTCGCACCACCATACGAAATTCACACAAAATATAAATACCAGTTCCTTGTATATGTACCTGTATATCAAGGCCTTGCGAAGCGCACTACTTACTATCCATCAATCTAAACATTATTTTCTTCAGCATCATTTTTTAATTACAATTTATCCTATGCCAAAAATTATTTTCTTCTTTTTCCGAGGCATACCAGCAAGTTATCTTTTACACCATTTACTTGGTGGCTGTAATTAGTGCCGGTGGTTTGTTTATGCCAGTAGATGGAATTTCCATAGATAAATCATCAAAGGGAAGGCGTGCAAGAGTACATGAAATGTAAACTAGGATTAACTCATGCAATGAAATGTCTCTATGATTATCATTGGTTACGTTAAATGAACATGGTCTTTGTGGAAAAGTTTTCTTTTACAATGATTGGTTAGATTTATGTTTCATCAGTGTACGAGCTTATAAGGCCTAATCAGTCGAAGGCAACGACTCAGTCAAAATATTATTATTAGGAATTCTATCAGTTAAAGTAGATTTTGAATGGACAGAGCCTATAAAATTGTGGAACGATACATTCCCTTGCCTCTCCTAATAAAACAACATGATATGCAAAAATATAAACCCCTCTTTAATACCATATAATTTCTTCTTCCCTTTATCCCTTCCAACATACCTCAAGTTCTTCCCTCTATCACAATCTTCAACATCCCATTGCCAATCAAAATGCTCTGCATCCATCTTTCCTGCCTCCTTTGGATTTCTGCCAATAATCTCCTATCCTACCTCACCGTGCCTGGTGCTTCCTTGTTTGTTTGCTGTACACAGAACATATAATCAAACATTATAAATATAAGAGAAATTTCTATACACAGCGATCGATACACAATCATAACAAAATCTTACACAGGAACCGGAATATTTTTCACTGGAAAGCAAAATGTAATTATTATATCGAACACACCGATAATGATATAAATGTGCATATATTTGAACACGTGTACGATTGTTTGTACCTGTATACAGGAGCAAATATACGTATATTCATATTTACGCATGAGTGGCTCTTGCCTAAACACCCCCCCCCCCCGCCACACACCCTTACGATAGCTTCCGGGGTATTGTTTTGAAGCTGTTTTGTTCAGCCGTTAGGGACACAAGGAAAAAAATATCCACAAAGAATAGTAACTAATGGAAAATTGAAATATAATCTCAGCATGATAAATATATGGGCCCAAAAAATTTATAAAGCGAAAAGTATTTTTATTTATCCTAAATGGGTAATTGCGTATAAATTCCAACATTAAATTACATACGAGTAAAAAAGTCCAGTCATGGACGAGAACCTGGAAATTTTCATAACACATTAAAGATAAAAACGTAAAATGGAATAGTTTTAGCAACTATCGAAACAACAATTGAATGGGAAGACCTTTGTTGTTTTGGATTAAAAGTAGTCGTGTGTGTAATCAACCCCTGCCACACACCCTAGCGGTGGCTTGCAGGGTGCCATGCATGTGTGCATGTATCTTCAAAATAAATACATTAATTCACAAGTGTATCCAATCCATTTGATTTATGCGTAAAAATCGATTGATAATAATGAATAAAAATGTACATCTATCGATGTTATAATACTATATTAATATTATTAAAATAACGAATAAGCATGGATTTCCGCATCAAGAGGTTCATGGTAAATAAGTCATGATATTAAGACCGTGGTCGATATGTAGTTCATTTATTGATTTTCATCTCTCGATGAATTCATTAGATGTTGAATCAACTCCTAAAATGGACTGACTGGCCAGGGTGCAGTGAGGTCTGAAGTTTCCCGCGTCAAAGAGCACCTCCCGCGCTCTCTTCCTCTTCCTTTCTCTCGCCGCCCACACATCCTTCCGCAGCGACGCGGGATGCGGCCTCGCAATGATGCAGCAACCCTCGCTCCCGACCGACGGCCGGGAAATTCGGTCGACCGATCTTTTTAATATTCTTCTCACTCGTCCCCTCCTCCACCCGCACTCTGACCTCGACTCACCCTCCGCGGTCGAAAATCACTCCAATCAAATATTCGTGCTTTGATTCCTCCCCTGTCGTTTTTCCTTGGGCGACGCTTGGGGAGGGGGGGGGCGGTTCGCAGGAGGCGATTATCGAGAAACATCATAGGGAGTCCTTAACTATTTAAATATACGTCCTGAACGGCCTCAATCAAACGGTGATTATCGATCTTCGCGTAGGGATTTCTCCGTCGTAATCTCATTTTCTATGTATTAACTCCTACTTCGGTGGCTCTTAGTTTCAAGCTGCCTTCGTTCCATTCAAACTGCATGCTTTTTTCCCCTTTTCCTTTTTCCTAGCATTCTTCCTTATACCACAAACAGGTTTCAGCAACCCAACGTTACCTAACGATGAGTATCTTCACCGCACCGCTGCCTTACGCGAATGTCGCCAGGGAAAATGGTTCTCTTCCCCCACCCGCCACAAGTAAAACTTAAGTCTCTCTCTCCGTTCAGATTATTTAATCTGCTTTCTCCTCAGAGCCATGTCTAAAATGCCTCTAATCTACTCTCATCAGCTTATCTCAAAGGTTAAGTTTCGAATCCAAGCAACGTATTTCTCCATACTAAGTTATTCATTACATTTCTGGTTTTGGGGATCTCGATACGTTTGTTCCCTCCGATTCATTATCCCATACCTCTCGCATACTTCGAGGGTGGCTATGCCGAAAATATGTTTCCATAATATATCGTCATATCACTATTGAGATTTGGCATTTTTTGTATTCGAAGAGTAGCCAATTTATATTTTTGGACATATTATATGGTTGTAAATAGTTTTGACATATGCTGTCGTAAATAGAAATGTATCGATTTTTTTTGAGGATTTATGCAGATTTTTGCCTTTCAATGGACATCATTACACATTTTTAGCGTCTGTCATCTTCTGACTTCCGAGTGTTTGCTTGCACTTCTGATGACCACCGATTTGTAGTGTGTCAGAAAGTGGTGGGACTCCATTGATATTCACATCAGTGTATTGCTACTATTTATTGTTTGACATTAAAAGACCTACCGGTAGGTAATAGATATTTTTATGTATAAACGTATTTATTTTTCAAAAGGGTTGATGCACCATGCCATTAAACAACTAGAATACTAAATAGTATTAAGAAATACGTTATCCACACATGGACAAAATGCCCATTACACTTTTTTGAAGATATAGAATTTTGTGAACACTACACCCTTTCCATATTATTGTGAAAAGCGAAGAGTATTTTAGCGTTCATCAAAACGTTATTTCGTTAATTTGCACTATTTATTGACTATATTTTTCCTTGAATCTCAGCGTTGATTTTTTTCCTATATTAGCGCTCAAAACTTCAATTTAGCTTTAAAAAGTTTCCAAGAGGTTTACAGTAAGAAATATAGCTATCTTACAATCAAAAAACAATTAAACAATTAAAATGACGCAAAAAACGAGGCATATCTCATGCTCTCATGTTAAAGAAATAATTGAAGCGGTGCATGAAATTTCGGGCACGTGCGCGAAATTTCGAATTTATCCTAATACTTATTATGTTTTCATTGTCTTAACCCTTTCATCTACAACCTCTGACTGCTAGCTATCGTTGACAGTGGCTGTAGATGTGCAAAATTTCTGTTGTTCGTTATTCCTTAATCTCCGAGGTTTTTTTCGAAAGGTCCGAGGGCATCGGAACTGCATACCTATTGTTTAATATCTTCCGAGTCGTCGCTCCTTTGAATGCGCTGCTTTTGATTCGTCGAGCGATGCACATGCCAAAGAGCAACATTTCTTTTCCATCTCTGATTTAGCCGTTGGTGCGTTTTTTTTTAAACGACCCAATCACAATCCTTCTGGCTTAAGTCTATACTTTCCTCAAATACGAAGGACACGCCTAGATATCAAATGAGTGATTCCTGGTGTGGATGTGGGGGGCTTCGACAACCTTTCGACGGGGATGTCGAATCGGATGGAGGGGAGGTAGTGGAGAAGGGAAAGGGGTGGTGGTACACCTAGTCAAGGGGGACGGTGCCCGAAGGGGTCGGGGCGTGGTGGCGGGGGAAGGGCGGATGCAATGGCCGGAACTGAGGGAGGATCACCGCACTATTGTCGTAGACCACGTCCCCCTTCGCCCCCCACCCCATCGAGTCCCTCCCCATCTTGACCCCCTCCCATGGGATCTCCTGGTCTGATTGCCCTATCCTTCCTCGAAGAAGGCCCTTTCTTCCATTACTCCCCCAACTCCCTCTTGCCTTCCCCGTGATACTCGGAATCGTGGATTATTCTTCATTCCGAGTAATTTCATAAGGTACCGTGCGGTGACCTCACTTCCTACACGTCCGGTCGAAAGGATTAGCGGTCGTACTTTTCGAAATAGTTCGGATTCTCTCGCGCGCGACTCCTTCGAGAGCGGAATGTCCGAGGAATTCACGAAGTTGCTTGACTTGAATCTGTGGTCGAGGTTGTCACTCTCCCCATTCGCCGACTGGCTTTCGTAAAATCTCAGTTTACACTCGACGAATACCGACGGTCTTTCTTCTACTCAACAATCATAATATAATTGAAGGTCAGAAACTTCTCGAAAATTGTTTTGAGAAAATATTTGAGTTTTTTAAATGAAATATCTAATAAGATATAATCGATAAGGTCGGGCATGACTTTATGGAATTTATCTATGCATACTTTGCATAGTAATTCATACTTGGCAGCCTTTCACGTAGTGTTTATTCGAATTGTTTTCAAGATGAGATCTTAATTGCTTACAAGATAATTGGTAGTTCTTACATTTCAACTGACGCTCAAACATTGAAATGAGAAATTAAGATCGAGCATTTCCTTTACCAATTCTGAATTTTTTGACGACTGGTCTGTTCGAGATCAATTTCAAAAACAATTTTAAATTGGCTTAAAATTCGGTTCGCCCTTGCTTTGGTAGAACATAAAATGCTTCTGCAGTAAGTGTTCGTCATTTATTCGTGGATTAATTTTATCTACTATAATAATGAAATGTCCAGACGATCAACAGCGTGGTGCAAGATTTTTTCATCGCATTTTCCGTGAAATTAATGCGGATCGGGTTTATGAATTTTTTAAAGCTCATAAAAATGCTTATCCTCCGCGGGCTTATTTGCTCACCATGCGGAAAAATATTTTCTACCCGCACGAGTTGCAATACGGCCGTACCAAGAACCACAGCGCTTGAATCATAAAAATTGGTGGATGAAGAGTGTATTAAAATTCTGTCGACGAAGTAAAAATCATCCCAGGATGCAGGACCCTCCTATCATTGAAATTGGGCAATGGAATTTTGTGACTCTCACAACATTAGGCTATTCTCGCACAAAGTTCTTCCGAAGTTAATGCATAGTATGGAGATCCGTGAATCTCCTTCCGTGCTCGTGCACTCTCGTAAACGTGAATTCTTACGTAGATAGAAAGTCATCTTTGGCCGCTTGCAATGCGCTAGTAGAGCTGAACTAAACGCTCGAGCGGACCTTCCACCATCCGTTAACCCTTTAAATTAAGCGATTATCGACGGAGAAGGCCTTTATTTGGCAGTTTGGGCTGAATGAGCAGAGCTCCATCAAATAATTAAATCCACCAAAGGCATGGGAGAGGGTTGGAGATGGAAGGAACCGAAGTTACGTCGCTCGCTTTGCCTTCTTTCTTTCTTTTATTTTTGGGAGCACAACACAAATAACATACCCTAAAGATTTCATTTAATGAAATTACGAAGAGAAATCAATTTAACTCACTCATCTCCTTCCTCCGTCCCTCCCAATCCCTCCTCATCATTCCCTCCCCCTCCCCCTCTGCCCGCTCCCAAAATCCTCTTCTTGCTCGGCGCCGCACATCAAAAGGTCAGCACAAATTTCTCCCCCTTGACCTCATCTCCCGAAAAGGGCTCATTCATTATCTAAAAGGACTTAAGAGCTGCCTCATCTCATTGAGGGTACATAAGCCATCTGTTTCTGGGACGAGCTGTTTGTCCCGTGTTTTTCGTTTATACCTATGAGAAGGTATACGAGTATGCGTGTAATTTTTTTTTTCCATTCCCCGTCCAGACTGCACCGGCGCAAAAAAGTGGAGTCGAGCCGGCGCGGACATAAAGAAAGACTGGGAAGGGGAAAAAAATGAATTAAATTCCCAACGCTGGGAACACTTAATTGGATTTACTAAAACGCAAACAATAACTTGTTGAATCCGCTCCTCCTTTCACTCTTTGGGTCCTGATTTGCATTTCTTTTTTCATCTCCCCTCTACCCTAGTCTTCCCATAATCTTTCGGTACACGTTAATTTCCTCAGGAAAAAAAAGAAAAAGAGAGAGGCAATTATTCTTTGACTTTTACATTATCGAATACTTTTGCGTCCTTCTCTATCACGTGATCGTAATTAGGTAGCTGTTTCCTTCTGATTGGGAATCAGCCTCGTTCCCCGATGTCTTTGAGTCACCTTTGCCTCTCGAACCAATCCTCACGTAACCATAGATACTTGGAAAACAGGATAATTAAAACAAAACCATGGGAAAAATTTAGATAAGTTTACTATTAAACTGTATGCATTTGTATGCATGTATCAATACACGCAATCCATCATGTTACGTGGACGGAAGACATGAATATTGCGCGTAAAACGATAACATAACTGGACTTACCGGAATGGTCCAGGTCGAGATTAAATAAAAGATCAATGCGTACCGAATCAAACTATCAATTAGAATTAGTTAATTACTATGGTGTTTATGAGAGTTTAAACTTTCTGAGAGATTATAACATGAAAAATCGATCTTTGAAGGCTGAGAAATTTCCTTATGCAGCTCTTAAAGATTCCGAATGGCTGACACTACTTAACTTGGTCGAAACGGGTTCGTCGCAGCTAAGTTATTCGTCTTCAAGAAAGGTCCAAATCCTTGAAAGTTCATGAATCTGGGCTCAATGAATCAGCGGCGCTTGTTCCTTTTCTTTAACCTATCTCAAAGAGGCAATGATGGGATTTATAGATATTACTAAGAGACGGGGCTTAGGGGGTGAAGTTAAGTGTGAAAAGTCAAGCCAGTTAAGTATGGTATATTTTTAACTGACTTAAATTGTGAGTTAAATCCGAAATATTCTGTAAGATACTCCTTCAGTTTGAATTGCAATTTAACAAAAATATTTTTATTTCTGCGAAGATCAATATCCATACATAAATTCATTTTACGGAGAAGAATTGACCGAAGCGGACGAACAGTTACATTTCTCCTGAAATGGTCGAAGTGCCTCGTTGAAATTCAAAACCTTTCTCCTTTTTGCTTGCATTAGTAACAAACTAAAGTTATTCTGATGAGGGTCCTCTTGCGTCTGAATAAAGAACTTTTTATGTTCCCTGTCTAAAGTGAAGCTTTCTCTTCTAAACTAAACTTGTTACTTTAAAGATTTAACAAAAAATTGCCATTTAAAAATGCTAATAGTTGCTTGAATTTAAAACTTTAACTTTACGCATTGACATCTAACTAGCGAATACCTTAGTATCCTTGGGTAATAATGTTTTTTTCTCTCTCTCAAAGGACGTTTCTCTGGGGGGGGGCAATCATTGGTTAGACTTTAAAACGACGCTAACGCTCAGGGACGCCAAGACCGATCCACCATTTTGGGACATTCGGAATCTCCCTGTCGTGGGTGACGGAAGTTAAAAAGGACCTCCAAAATTCCAAAGAACATAAGAAACATTCGGATTTCCGCACAACCCCACCACTCGAAATGGACTGCTTTCGGGATGGATGGAAAGGGGGAAGGCTTTTAGTAAGCTCCCGGTGATGAAACCAGTAAAAAGGTTGAAACTCTGGATGAGGGCTCAACAAAACGAGGTTGCCCGGGGCCAGGAAAGCCCTTTGATATGATGACCCTGATTATCATTCATCATCTAGGGAGTGAGTTGGGAAAAAAAAATCAGGTCTTGTATCTACTTAAAGATCCCGAAGGTAATGCCTCGTTATTAGTGTGAGGAGTGGGCATGAAAAAGCCGGGGTACCCACCCAATCAGACGAATGCATGTATGTATCCTCGGGGCACGGTGTCACTCAGCGTGCCCTCGCCCTTCCCCCGGGATCGCTATAATCTTCGGGTAGGTAGCGGAGGGCGTGGCCGGAGGTGCTTCGAAATTCACCCCCGGGGGGCCGGATTGGTCGGGGGGGGGGGGTTAGGGGGAGTAAAGGGTGGCCACTTCCTTAAATCAAGCTTCAAGGTCCCTCGCGAATTTTCCTTTCCGCTGGAAGCTTTCGGGTGCTTCTGCTCTCACAATCGGTGAAATCGAAGGGAAGAAGCTCGGAGATATTCTTTTTGTAATTGATTTCCCGGGACTTAAAACGGGAGCTCTGATCACGTCATGTCAGACTAAATATTTGGTGGAAGTTTTTATCTAAAATAAATACCCATTGCATTAAAAAAATGGATCGTGAGTCTAGTATTTCGCAATGACAGTGCAAGTGGAGAAAGGTTGGAGTGTTGTTTCAAGCGAGCAAATTTAAGCGGGTAGGATTTTAGTAGGGCCTTTTTCAGACAGCAGTTTAGGCTAGAAGTAAAAATGGTACCTCTCAGAGTCGGTCACCGTTGGTATTGAAATTTCCTTTTAATTAGGATAGGATAGAAACCATTGCACTAATTAGGGGACATGTATGCACTATTTCATGGGCTGGGTATACCTAAGGATGAGTTCGGGGCATTTGATATTGAAATTTCCTTTTAATTAGGATAGGATAGAAACCATTGCACTAATTAGGGGACATGTATGCACTATTTCATGGGCTGGGTATACCTAAGGATGAGTTCGGGGCATTCAAATAATCCACCTCGTATAATCACATATTGACATCATCAACAAACCTCGACCATTGAGCCGGCACTTTCATAATTTTTGTGTTTCAATTAGTTTAATGTAATATCAACCGGCATTATTATTCTGTAATTAACAACACTATAAATAACATTTCAATCGGTCATTGCTTGCCATGTTCTCCGACGAGCTTTTAAGTTCTGCTTTTAATGAGCTAAAAAGGCGAATCTATGCTAGGAATGGTAGATGAGGTGGCAGAGTGTTGAGAGAAATCCCAAGGAGGGAGAAAGGGTGGATTTTGAGCATTTTTTTGGCAATGGAATGTTCAAGTCTGTGATGGAGGGGAAAACTTTGGGCAAGTGAGGTAGGGGGAGGAAAAGGTAATGCATGTTTAACGGAATGAATGGAGATAGAAAGTGTGGAGAATTTAAGAAGAGTGTACTGTAGTGTGTAGGGGGTTAAATTATACTGCCAAATTGTCCATCTATCCGAGTTTAAGTAATGTGGCGGTATTCTACATCCATCGAAAACCTACCTTAGACAAGAGAATGACAAATTATGATATTTTAATACGTTCAAATGATTATTTAGTCCTAAATTATTTTTTAATCCTTTCTTTTTTTGTTAAACTTCTGTTTTTCATCAATTGGCTCGTCAAAATTTCTCTTGTTTTAAATGTAAGAATTTTGCCGTGCATTGCAAATTACCATAAATGTTTACCCTTCCACTTTTTGCATTGACCGCAGATTTCATTATTCTAGATTTCCGTGACACCAATTTACAGCGGATAAAGGTAGTTGATTGTACGCGAAATAAACTCTCTTGAATAGTGCGTCCTCCCCAACCACCGAACGCCCAGGAATTTCCCCAATCGTGGTGACAACCCAGAACAACGCCATCGAGTCAGATGAATTGAACCGCCCGCTTTTAACGGTTGAAATATGCCACAGAGAGAGCGAGAGGGAGAACCCTCTCTATTGCATGGTTCGCGGCGGAATTCCGTTAGGTAGGGTCCACCTCCCGCCGCGGAATTCGCCGTCGAGCAAATTGATTCCGTACTCTTTGAAGTTTGATCCGATCCCACCGCGATGCTACGAAAATCATCGCGTCCCAGCGTCGGTGTGCCTCCGAAGTTCATTAAGGATATGGGGTGCCGCGCGAGACGCTCGGGTTGGCAATCACCGTTACGCCCTCGTAACGCGCACTGATAACCGGAGATTGCCCGTCCGGTGGCACGTCCGAGAATTTTTCCATCCCCGCGGTCACTTTTGGGCCCCTCCCTCCGTCACGCAAACGTTTCCCAAAAAAAATTAACGCGCGAGTCGCGGTACTCGTCGCGATCCCCAATTTTTTTCCGTCAAATCCCATTCCACCCCCTCCCGCATTTCGCGCCGCTACGTTTCCGACCCAATGCGGCGAGAAAGCTCCCTCGGCCCAAGCGGCAGGACTTGTGTGCCTCGTTCCGTTTTATGGAACGATGGCCGAAATCACATGGGAGTTAGGCGGTGTGTTCGGCCTCGCTAAACTCGCCGACTGACGAAATAAATTTATTATTTCACTTCCCGCGAGAAATAGCGTAAAACAGATTCTGCGTTACTCGAGTACTATTTTTTTTGAGAAAAAATTAATTCATTTGATAATAAATCCATTGGTGGAAAAAATAAGTTACGTGATGGAATTTGGAAACTAGGATCAGGATTTCCAACACCGAGGGTCTCGGTTATAATCCATGAGTCGGAAGATTTTTCGAGTTGCGACCCCTCTTCTTTGTCCCATTAGAAGATCTTTCGCCTCCTGTTATTACGAGACGTAGGCACGCTCATTCCAACTCCCGCGTTTCTTCCCCAAAAGTATCCTCAACCACCCTCCCACTCCACAATTGACGACATGCTATTTTTGGCCATTGTCACACCCCCTCGCCCCCACCCTCAGTCACGATTGGAGGACACAATATCTACCTAAAACGGAGTCATGCTTCTCGCCTTCACTCGTTTATATGGAAGGAAATCCTTTTCCTTCGCGTGATGTACGGATTCCGTTTTATTCGTATCGCGTGCTTCGCGGCCCTCGACGAGCATATTCGCTCGCAGAAGACAACCCAAGGAACCACAAAGAATTCTCATGGAGCAAAATTTGCATAACAGGATGGGGAATGAAACTCCAATGGCCTCATTCCTGGCTGTTTTTATGTTCGTTTCACAGCTGAGCCTACCGTGTGCCAGGGTCGTTTAATAGGATTAGTGCAACGATTATTAATTTAGCTAATGAACAGAGCGATATCTACCGTGACGTCAAGGATAGGCAGACACCTTCCCCGTTCTTCATGGTGGACCATTTCGGTCGTCCTCTCAAAATCAACTGACGTCACGAGTGAACCTCACTTAAATCCAAACTCTTCAAAGTTACGTACAGTGCCATCTTAATAGAGAAATAACGTTCAGACGTTAAATAAATCAAGACGAAAATCGTGCATGCGAAAAATTAACTAAGAAAATTCCTTAAATTACCTTAAATCACTTCTTATTTCGATTGAATGAAGTCAATTCGGTGGGAAATATAGCCACTACTCGTAGTTGGCCAGAATATCATGGTATACGATTAAATTCTAGTAGTTAAGGCATTTATTTTAGATTTGAAGTCGTTTAAATGCTATTATTCATTACGCACCTTAAATGGGTTTAAGAAGCGTGATTGCTTCGTCTGAATTTCAAATGCATCTTGCTAAATATCGTTAGATTCGGGGTAAAGGAATGGTACTCAATATTTCACGCTCTTCAATAGCACTGGTATTATATGGCACTGGTTGATAACACAGGCGGCAACTTTTTATGAAATAGGCATACAAAAACTTGTGCTAAGCTATGATAAATGCCTACAAAATGTTGGGAACAAATAAAAACGAAAGTTAGTTTAAGACTTGCAGTTCCTTTTCAATGAATAGTTTTTACGTATCTATACTCGTTTTGACTTATTACCAAACAGAACTTACTCTCCGGAGGTACCTCGTATTATCGTTCAAAATATGCCAGTCCTCCAACGACAGCGGTTCATGGCACTGCATGCATAGCGTTCGTTCTCGATCATGGTTTTCTCGCAAATCAGATTCCTGAAAGTCAAGGCACCCGCCACCCCTTCTCCCCACACGTCTCTCGACCTCTCCATTCCAGCTCCATTCCGTTCTCCTCAACTTTCCCACCCATCCACTCCCCTACGCCTCAATTGAAAATGGCTGCCGGGTCGATTCTGCGTGTTCCAACAAAGAGAATGTTGTGGACACAGATGGAGCGAGATTCTTTATGAACTCCCCCTTTCCGAACGATAAACGCCCATAGACGAGTTTTTAAAAGCCTTTTTTGTCGCGGATATACCAAATGAATGGGCGCGTAATGTGGTCCGCCTCCCGCGCCGAACCGAGAGGCCCTGTCGCGCGTTCTGCAACTTCCTCGCTAATCGATAGATCCGGCCCGATATTTGACTGAAGTGAGATTGCCCATGGAATCAATTCTTCCTTACATGCATATTTATGCCCCGGATGGGGAGTGGTAGGGGACTTCGATTTCCCTGGAAATGGAGTCAACGCTTTTCTTCGCCGATATGAATTTCGGCGTCTAACACGATCGGAAAGGGAGTTTAACCTGTTTGGTTGTTTTTTTCGTGCGAGGAACAATCATTGTCGATGCGAATCACCGTGCGGGGATCGCGATTAAAAGTCCCAATCCTAAAATTTTCAGCTCTGGGACTGATTCGGGAAGAATTACACGGGTAGGTCGCTCCGCGAATAGGTAATTTAAAACGACAACGATCAGATGAAAAGCATGATATTATTTTTGTAGCCATTAGTGACCCGAATCATTGCTACATTGAGAGAGAGTTGGTAAAGAAAAATACAGTCAAAATATAGGCGGCCATGAGCATATGATGCCCAATAGATTATAGATTGCCCAATAGATTTATAGATTGACGCTGAGTATTTTAACTCTATTGAAGATGAAAGAAGATACTTGGCTTTTCCACATAGGTTATTTTTATTACGACCTAGGTTTCGTCACATGGTAACATTTTCAGGTTGAAGCTGTTACGCTGGACATGTGAAGAGATTACGCTGGGACGAAACCTTGGTCGTAATAAAAATACTCTGTGTGGAAAAGCCGACTGTCTTCTTTCATCATGGGGTTCCACTATGTTACGAATGGGCCCCTGAAACTGTGTTATAATTATTAATTATCTCTGAATACGATTTATTTTTACTTACGTAGTAAATTCTTTTTTCGCACATGCTTATCCATAAAGCGTGTCATTTATTATCCCCCTATGCATCGACAAACGGAATCGTTTTGCTTGCTTTTATATTTATTCAATGCATTTTTAATAACCGACAGAGAAATCGGTGTCTGTTTACGTGAGGTAGACATGTTATGCGTGAAAATACATGCAAATTAATAGCACTGCCGTGCAAAGGACAGGAAAGTTTTGATTGGCTTACTACGTGCAATGAAATTACATTAGGCGATGCTTTTAAAATCCTGTTAATGGCTTTGAGGAAGTTATCACTGGATTAGACAAGGTTTTCCTATTTTACAGGGATCACCCACTCGTTCGACAGAACATGAGAGAAGTTTCAAGGTCGAAGTATATTGCATATCGTGTCTTCGCAAGAAGGCAAAAGCTCTTGGGTGGGGTTTCACTGTCGACTTTACGGAGGCCAGAAATCGACCCTTCAGCACGAGGGAAACCTATGATTTAAAGGATCATTTTTCAACAAAAACATAGATTGATATCCGAGTTCGTATAAGAGATAGGACCTTTTATTAATTAATGTATATTTTGGTGATAAATTCGTTTTCCTCTACACTAGCCGTCCTAAACTTACATGCTACCAGATAAAGAGAGATAATAATCTCTTGCAAGGTACGCAACATTGGCGTAATATGACGTGAATAATGTGGATGTGAAGTGAGGTCATAAAAAATTGTTGAAACATCATGATGCATTTACACGCAGGATGATGAGTAAGTACAATCTATATTCATATTTATATCATAGAAACTAAGTTTCAGTGATACGTTTGTTGCTTCTTGTCTGTTTTTATAACGAATTACCAGAATTGTTACTACCAAAAGTATTATGTTAATGCAAGCTAAAACATTACTTTATGTCTATATCATATGAAATAATTTCAAGAGGTCTCAATTAATTTGCAATTACTACTTACATAAAAAAATACTTTTTTCATGTATTTGACTGTCATTCAAAAATGTCTGATCTGATTTGTCTGGTCGGGTCTAGCCTGATTAATTTTAAGAATTTCAATTATCATTCCTCTCCCAGAGAAAGGTCTTTTTTTTTAAGGTGATCTACCGGTTAAGGTAGGTTTTTGGATGGACATAATTACTAATTAAATAATTTGTGACCCCTAGCAAAACACAACATCCTACTCTACATCAGGTCCCTCTTCAGCTCTGTGTATTAAAGATGAACATTTATTCACCGCCTAATACTCTTGTCTTATCTTTTAACCTCACTGCGAACTAAGTGGTGGGTCATTAAAATTCATTTTCTGGCATTATCGGTTCATAAATGTTAGAAGACGTGAATTTACCAGTCCTTTTGTTAACTTTTTCGGTAGCTTCGCGTATTATTAAGTTTTTATGCATAGTGACCTTTTTCCTAGGAGTGTCTTAAGTGGAACGAGGTAAAAAAAAGGAAGCACTATTGCAATAAATGGAACCTTGCATGTGAATGTAAGATCTCCTCCAATGCAAAAATTGGCTTTTTTGAAATATTTTTGCGTCGTTTCAAACTACTATTGCTCCAATTACCTAAAGCTCCTTTAGGAAATATAATTCCTCCTTGTTTAAAAAAAAATTTAAAATACTTGTAAAGTTGATACTAGCAAAAAAAATGTAAAAAAAAGAATAGACGCCTAAAATCCGTATTTATTGACTGTCTGTGTCTTTGTGAACTTTCCTGTGTCCTTGCTGAGTACCGTTCAGCGTCTGCTTTTCGACACCGTGCACGAATGCGAGGTGAGAACAAAGCCGAGCTCAGCACTGGGAAGGGAACGAATGGAGTGAGTGAAGTGGAAGGAGAGCAGTGGTGGGAGAACAGTGGAGGGAGTGCCGATAAAATAAAAGCGATCACTCCGAGTGGCTGAGTGGAGGGATGGGTGAATCGGTGGGAAATAAGCTCCCCCCATTACGCTTCGCGTTCATCAACGGTGACAGTCGCTCTTTCGGGTTTCTCTTGTCATTTCGGTTGGTCGCCGCTTCCCTAAACTTTATATATATATATATATATATATATATATATATATATATATATGTATGTATGATATATATATATATATGTATGATATATATATATATATATATATATATATATATATATATGAATATATGTATGATAAATAAATAAATAAATATATATATATGTACCATTAACACAGTAACCAACCTGAAGTTCGGTTTGGTGGGTGTTGGTTGGTAGAATTCACCCAGTACTAAGCCCGACGGCGTGTGAAATTCACACATCATGGGTAGGGGGGGGCAGTTCCTTTCCCTGTGCCGGTTCTGGTTCCCCAGGAAAATCTGTTACCCATAAAAAAAATCACATAGCTTGGGTGGAGCTGCAGCTGCCCAGAGAGACTTGCCCGGGAATCGAACCCGGGCCCTCCGGTCAGTAGTCTAGCGCTCTACTCCTGGGCAACTGCGACCCCCCTTCCCGCACACGCATATATATATATATACACACACACACACACACACACACACACACACACACACACACACACACACATATATATATATATATATATATATATATATACACACACACACACACACACACACACATATATATATATATATATATATATATATATATATATATATATATATATATATATATATATATATATTTTTTATATATATATATCAAGTAAGCAAGGAAAGTATCAAGAAAGGGTTATGGGAAGCCGCAAAAGACACTATTGGAACCGTTAATGCGAAAAGGACTAGGAAATCATGGATCACGGATGAGATGATTACAAAGATGGATGAGCGGAGAAAATGGAAAAATGTAAATACAGAGTTAGGCAAAATGAAGTACAAAGAATTAAACATTAAATTGAGGCGGGCAACAAATAAAGCAAAAGAAACTTGGTGGAATACAAAGTGCGAGGATATGGAAAGTCTGCAGAGGAAGGGTGAAATTGGTACACATTCAAACACTTTTTTGTCGGACTCTGTGCCGTTATTGTATGAACATTTCTTGCTAAAAGAAAGATATACACGTTTCTCATTCGAAGAAACGCGTTGCTACACGTGCAAAGCGGCGGGCGACGTGGTAAGGCTGACTGTTGCGGTTCTCTTGGAGAAAATGCTACTCCTGCGGTCACTTGTACACTAAAGAGGTCACAAAATGAAGACAAAAGTCATCTGATAATTCTCATGCTGAAAAAGAAAGCTCATAAACAATGAAATCGGAGGCAAAACTGATTAAGCCCACCGCCTTGAAAACTGTTATGAAGAGATCATTGATACTATTATGCCAGAGGACTTGCCGCTTTACACTTTTAATGAAGAACCATTCATAGTATTTCTGGATAAAATGCATACTAGAAATGTTCCAAAACAGGTTGCTATCGCCTAGAAGTACACATGGGATGTAGCTGATCTATACGACGTGCTGAACCATGTAAAACAACATGCTTCCAAGAAGTTCAGGACTCTCATCAATTGGTTTTGCCAGTTTTTTTTGAAGGAATGAGGTGAAAATTAACAAACTTGTGAATTACCATATAAAGATTTCTTTCCTAATGTCTTTTTCTCCTAGAGATTAACAGTAACGCAAACACTCTCAATTTCGTCCCAAATTTAAAAATTCTGTGTGAGTACAGTAAATAACTACGATTAACGGTTTCTGTTTCCACATGGTAGCCTGATATTCTCTTAATTCAAGAAATTAATAATGCTTTTCCTCCGACTAAAATTAAACACCACGTAATTTTCAAGGGACACTTTCAGAAGAGTTGATTGCTCTTAAAATCGTCTCTACTAATAATACTGTTGTTATTATTTGCGTCTACGGTCCACGAAACGCCGAAGTTACCTTTGAGGCCTCAAAGGTGTTGAATCAATATCTGACGCACCGGCTACTGATGCTTCACAATCAGAAGCCTCATTTGCATTGAGAGGAGACTATGGTACAATATTGTCCGAAAAAGAGAGGACTGGACGAATTGAGAGGCATCCATACTTATGGATTGTGCTGAAGCGACTTGTGGATATTAGAGCCCTTATGCTAAATAGATGCATAGCGTGCGCTTTTACCCAGTAAACAAAGCCATACTTACGACACTCAACGATTCTACTCCCAGTTACACCTCTTTTACGCATCGACACACGTAATATCTAAATTAAAATATATCCATCATCTAGATTTATTCTCCGACTGTAAAAGCATTTTTTATGAGTTTTACGTAGTAATATGTTTTTCACCGCACTGGCGGTTTGACGACGCGTTCTCTGAGGTGCAAGACTTTCTTATCTCTTCGAAGGCATTAATAATCAGAATGACCAATGAAGAGATGAACGTCAAAGAGAGAAATGGAAGGCCACGAAGATGGAAATGAAAGAGTTAACAGTCCATTTAAAATAGTGGGATGGACGATTACCAAAAAAAAATGAAATTGAGCGAGCGCAATATCGAATTCGCAGAGGAGCGATCACGTCATTGCTTCGCTTGGATGTGCGAATGGCTTCCGATGTTTCTGCCATGGCCATCTCTGTCCTTGGGCACTTAGATGCCGCCCTAAGTCACTAATCAGACTCGAGATAAACGATATGGATTTATCTGAACCTTCGGACCCAAGGAATTATTTGCATTTTCATTTTATTGCCATTCATTTTGACAAAGTTCCATTATTTTCCGCTTATTGGACGCGTCTTCGAATATCTTCATCCCTTGAATCAGTCAGCAACTATCGCGTAGGTATCGGTTCATCATGTGGGAAGTAATTAGCTCTGGTAGTGGATATATTTTGTCGATATCCTGCATGTCTTTTTTATTTCGTAGACCCATCTTACTAACAGTTCTCCCGCGAGATTTGAATATACGTATCATGCTATTGAATATTGTTGCATGTAAATACATCCTTTCGTGCGATTAACTTTGTTCCAGTGCATGATAAAACTAATATTTGT
Organism: Hetaerina americana; assembly: GCF_022747635.1. Taxonomy (NCBI): domain Eukaryota; kingdom Metazoa; phylum Arthropoda; class Insecta; order Odonata; family Calopterygidae; genus Hetaerina; species Hetaerina americana. The sequence goes on along the minus strand of NW_027287172.1, from coordinate 377,725 downwards.
GTAGAGGTGTCATTATTGGGATTGTGCATGCATGGCTGGTGACCTAAAGCCCCTCGTCACGCGCTCTTGCGGCTGCTTGCGGGGTATTATGTAGGTGCAGATGAAACTCGATTCCTCGATGCCACGCGTAAACTTAATGACTTTTCAGCTGCAGCAAAAGCGTCAAGCAAAAGGAAAGCACCCGTATTAGATGGCCTCACCATTGGATGATATACACACTTCTCATTTAGATTCAGATTCTTCAGGGTGGAGGTGAAGAAATCATTCACAGATGTGACACTTAAGGATATCAAACAGGGTCGTCTACCGCGCACCACATCCACCCACGTCTGTCATATCATCGATTAGCAAAGGTGAAGATCTTTGGACATAAAAAATCGGAGACCACTTTCAATCACTGATAAGATTATTACAGATGCCTATCTATAAAACTGTCACAGGTGATTTCATCCGTTGTGTCTTAACGTACGAGTAAGATAATTACATTTTTGAACATTCAATTTTCGATTCTACTTCACTTTTGCGCAATGTTATACGAAGGAGAAACGGCCATCCTATCACTCGATCAGGATAAAGTCTTTCATCGAATCAAACCCCCATTTTTAATTGAGGGAATGAAGAAAATGAGTTTCGGTGGTACTTTCATTGGCACGATCGAAACAATATATAAGAACGCTACAAGAAACGCATGTATGGCGAGAGTGGAGGATTATTTACGACATCTTTTTCATTCGCCAAGAGGATGTGGAAAGACTTCACACTATATGCAGATATATTCCTCATCAATAAAACCTTTTCTTCAAATGCTAATGACCACTTTAGATGGTGTTCTTCCTTCCTGATGAAGCCGACCGAAGACTGGTAGTAGGCGCCTATGCCGATAACGTCAACATTGGATTGAAAAAAAATGATAATTTTGCTAAAGTAACATTATGCTTCCATGGGTACTCTTGAGTTATCTGGTTTTCGCAAATTCTATTAAAAATTATTGGAGTGTGGGTTCGGTAGATGGGTGCACCGAAATGACGAACCTCTAGGTTTATGCCAGACTAACATTTGGACAAAGTTCCCCGGGATGTAGCTCGCCAATGACGAAACAGCGGTGGTACAGTATATCACTCAATTGCTATTTAACAGAAAAGAAGATTCAATTCCTTGTTGGCGACCAAATTCCGCGCCTCTATCCTTAATTGGTTGGGTACTGGCAATCAACAAGTTGATTGTTCCCAAGCTGTGGCACGCAATGGTATTCACCACATCCTACAGTCATCCGTAGGTTACAGTCTCTCGCTGTAAATCGCTTGGTCTTATGGAAAATATTGGGTTAAAGTAGATACATGAACTGACCCATTCAGTGGGGGCGATTTCGGGCTAATTAGCATCGAGATCAAAGACCTTCAGGATGTTTTTTCTACAAAGGCTACATCAAGCAGTCAAGCGTCTCAAACGCGACAGGAATATGCATATAGCCATCGAGCTGTTGACAGAGGTGCAAGAGTATCATGACTTCTCACTGGCGACTTCTACATATATTAGGGTCATCAAGGTGTTCACTGTTTTTCATTTTCAGGTCGTCTCCGGTGATTATTCCCGCTTCCCCGGTGGATTTCCGATTTTATGGACGTAAGAGGCGAGGACCTTGAGTGGCAGGTCCATGAATTAATAGAATTTCCCCTTTTACGTGCCCATTTTCGAAGAAGGAACGAAGGGACATAATAACCTCATTGCTGACTAGTGGTTTTGATGGGGGCATTAAGTTTGGACATTCAAATTACGGAAGAATTGCCGAAACATCTCACCTTTCCAGAAAATTCAAAGAATCACATTTCATTAAACTACAAATTTTCATGGTTTTTTATTCCGCGATTCGTAAAAGTAATTTTAAAAAGGGTAGCCCTTTCATGGCTGTGATAGCAAAATATTCATATATTTGACGATGATGACAGTTGTTTTATTACTATTCTTGTTTTTAATGTATTAACTACTATACGTGATATTTTGAAGTACACGACGTAACGCAGACTAAACACTAAACCCTCCTCAATTAGATATTCTGGATGGATTTTGAATTCAGGGATGGGTGATTCTCGCTTGAAAGACCACACCTGGGTTATGCAGCCAGTGTCTGACATCCTCATGAGGCAGGTTTAATAAAAGAGTTATATCGCGTACAGCATAGGACAGTGAGATATTTCAAAGGGGAATATGACGCAGAAAGAAGTTTGGCAAAATTGTCGAAATATTTGGGTTGGGATACCCTCGAAAAACGAAGATTCATGTTGCGACAGAATCTCTTGGGTACATTTAAGACCGATCAGTTTTCCGAAGAATTTCATCACATTTTGAAAATCCCAAATTATCATTGAAGAATCATTCATTCAAGATTAGAGAGATTGAGTGTGGAACGAATAGGTTGAAGATGTCGTTTTTTCCGAGAACAATTAGAGACAGTTAATCTATTACGATAGGCTCCTATTTACATCAACTAGGGATTAGATAGAATCAGCATTGCCTATATTGACATATTTAGGCATGTATGTGTGTGCGTATATGTGCATACGTATTTTATTGTGTAAATATGCATGTTTGCATATGTGCGTGTGTGTTAATGACGACGTATACTCATATAAGCGTATGCGTACATATATTTAAAGTAGTTGAGGTTATATTTTACATGAAATATATCACTCTTTTCGCATGACTAGAAATGGTGGTGGTACAAAGTGCCCTTATCTTGTTTCTTGGTGTTTACTAGTTCATTACATGTTAATTTTTTTATGTAGTGAGGCTCATGCATGGGCCGTGACTTTGTTTGTTAGTGTGCTGCGCATTCCTGGTGTGGATGCACCCCCTGCCACACACCTCCCAGGTAGCTTACACGATATTATGTAGGTGTAGATGCAAATATTATTTTTTACTAACCTGGTTTCATTTGGTCAGTCACATCTATACACAATTCACAAACCTTCGTTCCCTCTTCAAATTCATTATTATCTCCCTCTCTCATTCTCATGCCTGCCTCTTTGTTAATCCAGCTTTGTTTTAATTGCACTGAAGGCGTTAATCATAATGCTGTGTCTTACGTACTTCACTGCGCATGAAGCGGCAGGAGTGCCTGGAGAGAAGATTACGAGCAGGGGTGTTAATAATCCCCTGGGAGCAAACTACCCCCGTGTGGTCCGCTCCCAAAAACGTTCCATTCTCAGCAAATTAATATATGTGTGAATATAATTCTGTACATTTCTTTCTTTTTTTTAACAATAAATTATAATTAAAATAAATAAACAATAAACCTGCGGCACACACGCTCAATCGAGCGCGTGTTCTCTCCCATTCCGGGTGGCTCCCTCAGAAACAAGAGGGCGAATGAGATGAATTGGGGGGAGGGGGGGGGCAGAGGGGTTTGGAGCACCTCACTTGTCTTTCCCACATTTTCTTTTTCCTTTCGCGCCGAAACAAGATGCGGGGAGTTGGTCGGCGAGTGAATAACGAGGCGAGCATCGCGCTCGTAAAACGCTTCGATGCTTATCGAGGAATGGTCCCTCACTCCCTCCGCCCTCGAAATGAAGGGTTTTGCCCTCCCTCAACCATCCAACGGGTGGACTGAGGAGGGAAAATGCCACGTTATGCAGCAGCTCTTGCTGCCGAGCGACGCGTAGATTGAATGAGATAAAGGTGGGGACGGTGAGGGAGAGAGTGAGGGAAGGCGGGCGGAGTCGTAGAAAGAAAGGTGGTGGTAGCAGGACACTCCATTCGAAGCGAAAAAAGACCGCCCGCTTCGGATGTCGGGGAACTAAATAACCTCGGCCACTCCTCCAAAACCAATTACAGCCGCGTCATGGATCAGCCAGGTTCCCCGGAAAAAATCTCCTAGTTGAATCTCACGGATTTAAAGCTGATAGGATATAATAGACTTTTTAGTGCGTTGGAATCTCTAAAGGATTCATTCAAAAAATTTTTAGGTGAAAATGTAGACGTAGTGTGTGGTGATTTCCGAATTCACACACACGTGCATATCAACGTTTATCGAAATCTTTTGAACACTCAAGAAGGCGGTTGTGCCACCGAATTATTTAAGGACTATGATTCAGTCTTTATTTTTTGCTATGTTCAGCAGTCACGCTCGTGGCCACACTTTACTGGATACTCTAAATTAATACTCGTTTGCAGCACGGACTACATGTTTGAGAGTGAATGGATGGGGCTCGTTCAGTGTTGTGAAAGCTGCCTATTTATAATGCCGATGGAAATTAAATGTTGAAATTCCGTCGATTAAAAGTTTATTTTAGTTCATAATCTGTCATTTTCTTCGGTGCCATTCATTGTTACCGCAATTCAATAAATATCTATATATGCTTTTTCAATGATACAATGAAAGTACACAGTGGGTCTCACATGGCACAATTAAGAAAAAAGTATTGAACAAAATGGACATGGAAGTAAAAATGCATAATTTCTAATTAAAAATTAAAAATTGTTTTTACCAATCCAAAAGCCTAAATATTAAGAGAGATGGCATGGCAGTGTATGAGAATATGATTTGAACCAAAGACCGGTAAATACTTTTGCCGTGAAATGCCGATGCGCGAGGCATGGTGTGACTGCTCTTGAGCCGCAGAACATGGGTCGAAGAATAATGGGATAAGCCCTTTGAAAATTCAGTGCCCCTAGCAAGCGTCCCGGGTCAAATCAGATACGAGAATCGTATCTTATAAATATCTCAAAGTCAGTTGAGCAGGCAGAAGAGGCATGAATGCACTGAAAATGCTCAACTTTCCTCCCAACTGCTTTCTTATGACAGTCTTTGTGCCAAATTCTCCGAGCAGAAGACAATAGAGCAGACCTTCTTGTTTTGAGATGAAACATAGTCTCGAATAAGTATTTTTCAGAGCTTCTTCCGTCTGCCTTTAACAGTATGATGCACAATGCTCCCTTATGACTATTAATAGATGGAATTTGTGATTTAATTCGTATTTGCGTATCGTTTATATGAAAATCCCTTAGTTAGGCATATGAACATTTCACCAAAACTACTAAATATCTCCCGTTTGAAACCCAATTCGATTGCGTTTTGTGATTGCGAAAATATGTAATAAAAGAAAGAGTAGATACATCATCATATCCGAAAGCATGGCTTCCACGATAGATAAAATTTCTTTGTGCATTGAACAAGTGGGTCACTGGTTATCGATATGTATATAGGTGATGTAAAAAATGCTGAATAAGCTATGGGTACCTTTATAATTTTATGCATGACACACATTTAAAGTACGCAAGTTATGCTTGTTAAACAAAAATGGAGGATGATTTGTTGTTACCTGAATTGGAACAAGACGGTGTTTCATGTTGTAATTTCGCTGACAAATGCTAAGAAATATTTATTTAATCTCTTACGATTTGGATTGAAATTAATATTATATTTATTATTGCATTAAGCGTGTATGCATTGAGATGCCCAAGACTTTCCTCTTTTAAGGATTTATCGGCGGGTTTTTGAAAGTCATTGACAAAATACACTCCCGCAACGCATTCATCTTGAAGAGAATCATTGTATTCACAGATATGCTTGCATTGTGATATACTTATAGGACTTCGAGGATACATCCAATTTTAATTCTATTCTGTAATTGGTAAATGGTCCATCACCCGCGGAATGTTTCAATGACAAAAGAAAAATGTTCTGTAATCTACTTAAATAATATCTTGGGGAAATTATATCATCCTAGCTAATTAAAATGCAAATATTGTGTTTGTGTATTAAATATTCAGTGAAATTGGATTGTTTCAATGAAAACACCACCATGAATACTATTTGGTGAGGATTGAGTGCTGGATTCAATCTTGAACTCTGGAAGGACAACATGTGCTCCTATTACAATAAGACACAGGACTCTAAAGCACTCGTTAACCAACAGAACAGCGACCACGCGGTGTTCAGAAATACCGTCATGAGTGAGATTCTGCGACAATAGCCTCCTGTCAAAAACAGGCATCGTGAAGGTTTCCCTCTGTTGGGCGAGGCCCAGACAAACTCGAAATCTTCGGAAGACATCATTCGTGGAAATATTTACGTATAAATTCATCAAATCACCGGATTTAAAACTTTCCCTTGTGATCAACAGACTCAGTCGTAACTTTGTGGACATTATCTGCACTATTTGAAGATAAATTCATTTCCATTAAAATTTGTATCTCTCGCAGCGCGGATTAAAGGAAACATTCCACATACTTGTATGAGGGTGATATTTAATAAGTCAAAATCTTGGTGGTGGGAATATAGTGCTTTTTTAGAATGGAAATGGACGGTCCTAATTTATTTTAACCTATAGTGTTACCTTGACATATAGTATATCATCACTTAATATCAGTTTTTCTTTCGTGAACAGCGTGTGAAAAAACTCTTTCACTTAGGCGGTGTATCGCCGACAGGATCCTGGCGGCCTCTTCGGTACGGAGGGGAAATGGGAACGACGTGAATTCGGAGGCGGTAGGAACCTATCGCACGTTCGGAGAATCTCACTGATCGGCCGTTTTCAAATTTCTCCACGCGGCGCTCCCGAAAAAGGCGCAAAAATATTTATTTACGGAGCCGAACGAAGGTAGGACTCAACCCCCTACCCCACCTCCCTCTACACCTCTCCCCTTTCTGTCACGCAGGAATAACGATCTCCTCCTCTCCACACCCCCCTCCCTCCTCCTCAACAGCTCGCAAGGCACGGGATGGGACGCGCGGTGATTTGATCCCCGCCGGGCGCGGATAGCGGCGGCGGTGGCTGGTAGCCGGCGGCGGGAGTGCGCAGGGGGGGGGCGATGGGGAGGGAGTGGGCGGTGTTGGTCAGCGGGGGAGGGTAGGCCGGTGGGCGTGGGTGGGTAGAGAGAGAGAGAAGGAGACCAGCGGGGAGGGCGGGCGAAATAGGTAGGTGCCTATTTGTTGCGCTCGTATCCTCTTATCCGTCACGTGACCCCCCTCACTCCTCGGGAGGGGTAAGGGGTGGGTTGTGGTGGTGGTGAGATAAATCGAAGGGTGACTAATAATAAGAGGGTGCGGAAAGTGGGCGAGGAAAGGGGGAGGGTGAGTTGGGAAGGAGTTGGGGAGTAGAGAGAGAGAGGGAGAAAGAGAGAGATGGGCAGTTTAAGAGGCCGGGGCGGGGAGGGGGGGGAGAGGTGAGGAGGCGCGGGACACGAAATGGACAGATTATGAAGGGAAATCACGCGATTCGCGAGAGAGAAACCCCCCTTCTCCCTTCCCACTCCACCGCCATCACCACCTAAAAAGGGGGAGGGTGATAGAGGGGGGGAGGGAAAGGGAGGGAGGCGGAGGAAAGGGAGAGGAAGAACGACGCTGTTGGCGTGCAGCGGCTTTTTCACCAGATATACCTGCACATACATATAAATATACATACACGCAGTTACATATGTATTCCCATCCCGTCCCGGCCCACTCTCCACGCCGACGAAAACGAGGCTAACGCAGAGAGAAAGAGAGAGGAAGTGAGAGAGTGGGAGGAAGTTTTTGATGGAAAGGGTTGGGACCTGATCAAAGGCTTCCATCTTTAATTCAACAGTATTGAATGCGTTTCTCACTGAAACGGGGGTGGGTGGAGGAGAGGGGAGGGGTCGGAAGGAGCGGTGGAGGGAAATGGTGTGGAAAGGGGGTTACGGGAGGTGAGCGCGGGGGAGGGGGGAGAGGGGTGGGGGAAGCAAAAGACCACAAATAGCGGAAAATCAGCCTGACCTATCGGTCACCCCGCGATACCCAGCGATGGCGAATATCTCGTATTGGATTTGTTCTCTCATCTCTTTCCCATCACCAAGCCCCATCGACCGAATTCCTTTGATCTGACGATGATATAACGTGTTATTATCGGTGTCATTAGACGTATACAGTTCAGAGAGGGGTTTTTTGATGAACCCGGGTCAAAAAAGCCATTACATATTAATGTATTTTCCTCGGAAATATTTTAATGCCAACTTCTGCTTAACGTTACACTATATACTATATCCGTTTAATCATTTTGGTAACGCTTATACGATGACCACAGCTGCACAATATCCCTCGAGCCTCCGCTAGAGAGTGTGTAGAGAGTTTTTGGGTATGCATCAATATTCACTTATTCAAAAATATAGTTACATACGTGCATGCACAAATGCATAAGGACACGCCACGCCTACATACACGCCTATATGAACCATACAGTAATGAGTGTGTTCGAGAAAAGTTAAACATTTTTCTATTCAGACCGGCCATAATATTTTCTTAACCCGTTAAGGGGTTTTAGACATCACTGTGAAAGGAAAAAAAGGCGGGGAATATTGAGATTGGTGTAGTGAATTACGGGGAAGGTTAATCCCTCGCCAGTGATCAGACACTCATTCAAAATGCTAAGGTGTTCATATTTACACAGGTGGGGGTTGTGCTTCCCGAATAGGTTTACAAGTAAATTAATCCTATTTCCAAGAACCATATCCGGGAACTTACAATACGTACAGTCTATTCACGCCAATTTGTGTCCTTAGTTTTTACGTGATATTTTGCCTCCATCCTTTATTTTCCATTTGTTTCTTTATTTTGACTGAAGGGCTAAATTCCCTTCAATTTTCGGTTTGGCAGCGCTATCAGGCCATCTCTTGTTTTGCTCAATTCACATTCCCGACTGTCGGTATTGCTTTACCTAATACCTAAGTGATTGAGAGTGAGTCTGTCTGTGTGTATTATTCCCCCGAAGTAGGTCCCTGGTGTCTGGACTAATTTCCTCGCAAACGTATTTGGTATCTTCTTAGTTAACTCGTAAGTGGTTCAGGTAGCCCAGAGCCGGTCTCTGGCAAGGGAAAAACTTCCCCGTAAACTAGTTTTGACTAACCGCTGTGACTGTGTGTATTTGTAAGTTCCCGAATACAGTCCCTGACAATAGGATTAATTTCGCCGCAAACCTATTCGCGAACGCGAATAGGTCTGCGACGAAATATATCCCCCCACTCGTGTAAATGTGAACGTATTTATGTATTGTGTTTATGTGTCTGATCACTGGCGAGAGATGAACTTTCCCCGTAAATCACCCCACCAATCTCAATATTCCCCTCCATTTTTCTTTTTACAGTGGTGTAAAAACCATTTATGGGCTAAGGATATACTATAGTCAGTCTAGTAAAGAGGCTTTAAGAGGCTCAATTTATCCTTTCCATTTTTTCTTTTTGAATTAATAAGGTAAGAATGGTTACGTATAATTTCGTTACTATATCATGCGAGGGAAGAACGAGTACTTAAATCTACATCTACTTCAATCACCCCACATCATGCCGTCCAAAATTCCCCTTCTATTCCTCCCTCTCCCTCGTTTACCAAGACTCATATCGTAGTCTTGATGTAATATCTGCAATTTAAAAAGATTCACGCGGGTCAGTCAAGCATTTATTGACGGGGAAGTGTGGGGAAGCCTTAGCATTCCCTTCCATGCGGAGCGAGATTAAACACTATCGAGAAAGCGGGAGGACGACCCTTTGACACACGTTATCGAGCACCGCCAGAGCGTCGTAGTTTTCCCTTGGATTTATTTCCTTCCCAAAGGCGTCCAAGGGGTGAACTTTTCAGGCGCGGCCGTCATTAAGTATTCTCCGCAGTTCAACAGCCCTTCGCTTCCTCCCTCCGATAACCTTCCCCGCCCCACATCCTTGGAATTGACGGGCAGGGCGAAGCACGTGAGCAACTGCCCCAGGCGTGGCTGAGAAGTTTATAATAACCATCAACGTCCAAGTGTACAGGCACCAACCCACCCTCGACTGCCTTTCAGAGACGTGTCTCTCGTGAAGGGGTGGGTGATTGGGATCGAAAGAGGGGCTCGTAGGCCATCGACGGGTCAGCCGGAAGAGAGGTTCGTCAGTTCTCAGCCCGACCGTCACACTTCCCCCACTCGGCGCGCCGCTGGGATTCGTGGTCCCAATAAGGAACTCGCCACAATTAGAGTGTTCCTGGTGGCAAAACCAATCGTCCCCCCACAAGGCTGCCACAAAGTACTTTCCCCACGTAATTCTAGGTACGGTAACGGACTCGGAAAGAATTATCAAAGCGAACTCGACTCTGATTGAACAGCCTCAAGTATGGGCAAAAATAATAATATTCATTTTATATGCTTGATTCAAACTCTACTCCGGAGACTCGTTAGAAAAATAAACATCTTAGAGGAGTCCTTATGGATTTATCTCAAACTCCGTGTTGAAAGAAGAGTACGTAGTGGAAAGCATATCTGATACACTTTTCTGTGAGCCAAGACATTTTTTTCTGCGATATATGTGAAAACCATAATTAAGAATAGGTGGTAGCGCCTTAGTTCGTCTTTAGGTACGTAAGCCACTAAAGGATTATCGAATCAAATGTACCATCTATCCTAGGTTCCGACACAAACTCGTCATGAATTCCCGAGACGAGAATAATAATCGCGATCATTAGAATGATCAGTCAGTGAACACCAGTGGGTTCTCAGTCAGACTTTTAGCTTGGCCATTTTGGGACTGGTATTCCATACAAAAACAATTTTCGTAGCCGCCAGGGGCGCTATGTCATAAGTCCAACTCATCTAAGGGAAAACGAAGGAAAGTAAATGGTATTATGTGTAAAGGAATGGAGCGCTCTTATTATCGTAGCTGAGATGATGCATTCAAATATAATTGAAATTAACGTAAAACATATTGAAATACGTAAAGATATGACCGGTAACATAGTGTACATTTAGTGAACGTTAAACATGACAACTCATATGAATATACTGGTATATTATGCAGATATAAGATTTAAAATACAAACTTTAACACAAAATTTAACAGTGCACAGCCGAATTACGCACGGGTAGTGTTGAATTAAAAAATCATTCGTGAAGTAACCACGGATTTGGTCGAAGATTTACGTATAGAATATAACTCTCTAGCGATCTCTGTATGTTTCCGTCCTTATTTCCTCAAATCATTAATGTAACGAACGGCCAGGTCTGGCGATATTTATCTAGAACGCCATAAAAGTTAGTATTGTTGCCATGGAAAAATTTGGGGGAAACTGTAAACAAATCACGTTGTTTTTATTTAGGAGAAACTGTCATTCAGTCTCCACCCTGGAAATTTATCGAACAAAGTGCAGCGATAAACTGTAATACGATCGCTTCTGTTTAACTCCTTCATTTCAGTGTGGTTTCTGTGAAGCGAATTCACGCCACGTACTCTTTTTAAGTTTCATTTGAAAAATTTGTTTTTTGTTGTTTCGTGATGATTTCCATTGGATAAGGGCATTATTATATTTACTCGCTTATAACGCCACTCGCACTTGAAGAAAGATGGAGTGGGAATGGAATGAAGGTTAGGGAAGTTTAAAGGTCTTAACCTTTGCTGGAACGCCTTTATGGCAGTCCGAATTTTCCAGCATCGCCGCTGACCCCGACATGCCAACGAATGGACATGCAAGGCAAGAGAAGTAGTGTGGGAAGCGAGTGGGAAGGTCCTCTCTCCTGAAGTCCTTTCCCTCTTTCCCTCGCACTGCGAGAAATGAAAATAAACGAATGCAAAGCACGCCTCACCCGAACATCGACGAGTTATCGGGACCACGAAGGAATTAAATTTTCCTATTCGTGAAATGCGAAAAATGGCGAACGTGATGAGAACGCGTTTCATTTCATTTCCCCGTACTAAATTCCGCATCATAGGATAATTATTCAAATTCGATGGGTCCCTCTAGTTTATTTTGAACGGAAAGGAAAACAAGGAAGAAGGACTTGGCTGGAAGGGAGGGGGGGGACGAGGAGGGAAGAGAGGACTGTTGAGAGAAATTCAAAAGAGGCAAGAAAAGTGGATGTATGACATGTTGTTTGGCGGTGGACTGTTAAGGGTAGTGGTAGAAGGTAGAACGTTAGGGAGGCAAGCTAGGTGGAGGAAAGAATAGACATTTTGGACGGGATGAAGGGAGGCAGAAAGTATGTGGAATTGCAGAAGGGTTTATTGCAGCTCAGGGCTGCGTATTGTTAGGGTAAGCTCAGAAATTTAGCGGTGGTTGATCTACTAGTGCATGTCCTTCCAAAAGTGGGTCTCCGGAATGCAATACATCGCTCCGTTCGACGTTCGCACGCCACCTCCGTCCACTCAGCTGGTAAGGTGCCACGCCACTCCAATGTATCTTTGAAGTGATATTCGGTTAATGTCCCTCGACCTGCAGGTCACCTACATCAGGTTTTTGATTAAACGGTTGGTTGTTTCATGTTAGTTTAAAAAATCAAAATGTCATGCTGTATCATATTTTAGCGAGTATAATTAGGGGTAGGGGATGTGAGTTGGCAAGAGCTCAGCTTTTGGTTTAAGGTAGGATGTTTAATCAGTCCCATCGCCAACACACCTTTGTGAGCGGGTGCGTTGTCCTGGTGAAAGATGATCTTTTTCCTTCTTCAAGCCAGGCTTCTTCTCGCGAACTTTGGCATCCAGCTGGTCAAGAAGGTTGGAGTAATATTCGCTTGTAATTGTTCTGCCTTTTTCAAAGTTATTAGTCAACAGGATCCCTTTCGTATTCCAAAGCACACGGGCCATTACCTTTCCGGCAGATGCCATCGACTTAGCTTTCTTTGGCATTGAACCACCGGCGTCCACCAACTGTTTCGACTACTGTTTCGTTTCTGGCGTGTAGTGGTGGACTCATGTCTCATTCATGGTAAATATCGCCGCCAAAATCGGTCGGATCTCTCTTGAATCGGTCCGAACATTGCTGCGAAAATCGTTTGCGTATTTGCTTTTGATCGGCATTCAGCAAATGAGGTACCCACCTCGCGTCGAGCTTTCGAATCCCTATTTATTTGTGCAAGATGTGTCGCACCCCTTCCTCCGATATTCCCGCGGCCTTAGCCATTCCACTCACCTTCACTCGCCTATTGTCCAACACGATATCGGGCACCTTTTCGATGACTTCCGATATGGTTGCGGTTTTTGGCCGTCTTTCACGTGGGTCATATTCAAGGGATGTGCGACCACATTTAAATTCAGCTGCCAAATTTTCAACGGTTAATATTGAAGGAGCTGAGTCCCCGTACACTTTCCTTAGGGGTTAATACATCCCAAATAAGGAATTTTATGACCGTACGAAATTCATGTTTTGCCATTTTAACGTAAAACGTGAAAGACTTCTACTGCGATAATACGTGTAAACAAATTACTTGAGAGAACAAATTAAAACTTGACTTACAAACTAATGACACGTGCATTCAGGCAGTCATTACAAATTTTCGCCGATTTGAACGATGTCTCTGTGTCAGGACGAGAACCTTTCACCTTACCCACGCACATCTCTCTAACGCAGGGAACATGGATGATAAGTAATTTTGTCAAACGAAAAACGCTATTTTCTGGTCTGCATCGTCATTTTCGTTCGCTTGTCGTAAGCCGTAACCACGTCCACACTGCTCGCCCCTTCCCAACCGTTGTTGGAGAGAACAGTGTCTATACGCCCCCGCCAAGCAGACTTTCGATCGAATAAGTCGTCTTAAAACTTCCGGTGATTTTAATTCAGAAGTGAAATCACAACGCAGATCGTCACCGGTTTGGAAATCATTGAAGGAATGAGTAATTAGTCTTCTGGCGTAAAAACGCTCCGTTCGGAAAGTTAACGGTCGTTCATGGTTGAAAATGAAAATGTTAAATGGGTAGCAGTTGTATCAGACATTCCTTTCGCCTTTTTACTGTATTCCTCTGATCCTCGCCCGATGGGAAGCTAATAATTATTATTTTCTGCAACGGAAAGGCTAGAAAGTTTAGAAGGAGGTCCAATAACGATCCGCAATGGAGACGTTCGGTCGGTCCAATGTGTCGATTTCGCCGCGCGTCGTCGGGGCGAGCTCGACAGAATATTTTTCACTCGCAAAATCATTATGGACATACTCGTCTTGCTTCTCATATCGACGCCAAAGATTATCACACTAACTCCGACTACGATGGAATTAAATTTTTGATGGCAAATTTTCGCGTCGTTGGACTATTTCCTCATTCCATTATCCGAGTGCAAATTTAACTTGGTAATTGCAAAATTTAGTAGGAGGGGAATATTTGCTCAAGTTACATCAAGGGAAGACTTCAATCCAAGAAGGTATCCTTTTTCTTTAATGACAAGATAGCTTGCGCGACGCATGCCAATGCTGCTGCACCCGTGAATTTTCAAGTTCCTACCTCCTCAGGTACTTATTCATTTACATCTGCGATATTAAGGATTAATATTTTTCAAGAGCGTCGCTATGATGGTTATTAGAACTATCAAAATCCCGTAGGGACGACGGCTTTGAATAAATTATACTTTTTCTAAATAAAATCCTTATCCAAACTTATGGTTATTCTACTTTTTGTGACAAAGACAAAGTTTTAGAGAGGCACGCGCAAATACTCTGGAAGTACGGCGTTTGAAATTTCAAAATCCGTAAAAATTATGCTCAATTATACCACTGAATTCAATGGTTTTCTTAAGGAAGTAAAATTAGGTCAAAAATAATCCCAAGAAATTGCCCAACCGGGCTTGACCACTAGTCTTGAGTTGGCAAATTTTAATTATTAATCTCCGACCTAAGTAAAGGGAACTCATGTAACCGCTGCGCAAAATTCATTACTATTATGATGAATTTGAAATGGGAGCAAAAGCAAACCCAGTAATTCCAGTTCTTTCCGCTTATTGTAGGAAAAAAATTGTTTGTACATGGGAATATATATTTTTGCTTTTCTTGTTTGTTTTAAAGCTTCCGAGAAGGAAAATATCTCTTTGATATTTTGAGTAAAAACTTGGACAAAAAATAATCCTACCAATTTTTCCTGTCGGAAGTGACCAAAAAGCATATTTGATATTTTATGCCCCGTCTCGAATTCTACGTAAACCCCTGCGGAACACTCAAGTTATTTTATTATGACTCTAAAAATGGAGCGAAATGGAAAATAGCTATGAGCCTTTCCGATTGCTGGTCACCGAAGGCACATATCGTATTCCAGTCTAATTTTATCGTTAGACATAAAGGAAGAGAAAAATCTTCCATGTCGATTTAAATGTCTTTCTTTTTGGGTTAAAACTGAACAAAACGATGGCGAAAACCACCTGATGTCATTAAGAGTTGAATGCATTCTAATTTTTTCCATAGCTTGTGACTGTAAGGCTATAATCATGATCAACGTCAACCTTATAGCGTCTTCAATATACATGAAAAAGGCGTGACAGATAGGAGGGATTTAAAAAGACCAACGGAGTTGCGAGAGAATCTATGGTATCAAAAAATATAAATATTTTTTGCCAAAAATATCAAATTCCTTTGACTGAGAGTTGCATGGTCACTCACATGAAACCTCGAAGAATAATTTCCTTCGTTCTCCCAGGAATTGTGAATGAAATCATAATTACTGGAGCTTTGAGGGAAAGAGGAACTCTTAAATACACGACAAACTGGTCTGCCCATTATTCCCATGGAAAACTGTTTTCCTTTACTTTCCCAAAACGCAGAATTAACATTACATTAACTTTCTGTATGAATGTATATTACCTATACCGTACTGCATACGGACCAGACTCATCATTGTGACATAATGTTTTTCAGATGACTACGGTGCGAGTTAAATAATCAATTATATTTCAAATTATAATAGCTCAACCATATGGTAAACATTCGAAAGTCCATCAAATCATTCTCATCACATTTATATCATAACTGTTAAGAAAATAAGGCCAGAAAAAATACAACACTGATGACAGTGAGGATGGGTTTCTTCACGCTCGATTGAAGGCTTGGCAGGACATTGGAAACGCAGGTTGTTGGGCTGCTCAACAGAAGATTCAGGATTCAAAATGCCAAATGATTCCTGTGTACAAAATGTTTGGGTTAATTAGTTCCGCTATATTATTTTCTACACTTTTAGGTAAACAGCTCGCTTCAAACTGGCTCAAAAAAATTCGCTCGAGGCGGATAGGTACTTATTTGTCATTTTGTTTTCACTCGATATGAAGTATTCCTGCGTCTATTTCGAAAACTCGAATGTGTGAAATATTATTTATCTTACTTTTCACTGACTCATGACTCGGGTGGCGTAAGCAAGAGGGAGATTAATAATTTTTTAATTCCCTCCAACTACTACTGTACGGGTATTTAATATTAGCATGCATCTCCTTCAACTATGCCAATTTTTTGATGGTAAAAATTATTTTTCGAGAATAGAAACAACTTTAGCAAATATAATAATAATAATAAAAAGAAATATTTTTATACTACTTTAATATTTTTGATATTTAACTATTAAAAATTTCAATATTCTTAATTGACATTGCTAATGTCAAACGATAGGCATTTTATGAAAACGAAAAGTTGCTACTTAAAACAGTATCTGCGATTTCTTTTAGCTCTGTGTTAATTTGGTGTTGATAAACTATACTTTTTGCGCTTATCTTTAATTCGACGTTTCGAAGTAATTATTTGTACTAGTAGTCCACAGGCCGTGCCACATTTTTGATGGAATCAGGGTTTAAACACGGCTATTCATATAATTATTGCTGTTAGTGTTAGTTTGACTATTAACTCAAGAGAAAGGGAATGATTTCAGCTTCACAATGTATTAGAGGGAACCACCAAAAGAAGGTTTTTGTTTGAAACGGGTGTGGTAGGAGTAGAGACATCCTAACCAACCCTTCCTTGTTTATTCCAGTAGCAACATACATAGTTATACAACACTGCTATATGTTGATTGAGGGGATACCTGCTCACGCTTAAATTCCCCTTTTGTCTTCAATCGCCTAAGTTATCCGACATGAGATTTTTAAACAGTTATTTACATAAACTCTCAACTTTCCAATAGGTACATAATGATACATTTAAAATTACACACTTAACCATTCACAGAATACACAAAACATTAGAATTTAGGCACTTCAAGTACAATTAGTACATATTTACACAATAATCAGCACAAGTACAGTAATATACATCATAATATATACAGATAAAAATAGTTTGTATCGTGAATGTATGATATATTTTGATTTTTCGCCTAGTTATAGAGCACGTTATATTGGAAATTTAACACTGACAATAAAATGTGTTAGATGTGCCTGCTTACATTGCTTAATTACCACTTATGTGACGAAATCAAATAGGAGTTTACAATTGGTGTTTTACGGGAAACACTGACGAACAGACTAATTTTTGTTAAAGGTAGTCTACCGGCCCAGGTAGGATTTATATGGACACGCAGGCCAACCGCCAATACATTTCTAAGACTGATCTAAGGAATCCTTTTTCCCCCGCCCAAATCACGACCAAAACATCAAGAAACACAATGCACGACAAATTCTATCTTGAAATTTATCTTACACCCTTTGCCATACGCCCCCATGGCAACTCTATTGGTGAGATGCAGACGTAATAGTTTTTCATGATCAGTCCAAAACCTTTCTTTAGTGACTCAATTTTTCCTTCACGCCCTACGCTCATGCTGAGGAACGTAAAAAAAAAGATCTTTGCGATACTCGCCAGTGAATAGGCCTCCATTTCGGTGAAAAACCATGGCATGGTGACCTCTTCACGCGATAGGTTCTCTTGATGCCCTATCCCTTGGAAAACCCGCAGCCAATTCACGCTCGGTTGCTCCCAATGACGGTCGTACGAGTAAGGCGCCTCTCATTCAACCAGTTGAATCGATGAATTTTCTCGCCTTTCATGCTCCGTTGTGGTCCAAACGCCAGAGCCTTAGAAGTGATAGAAAGAAGTGGTATGCCCACCGCTCTGCGCGCGGATCTGTTTGCTCGCCCCCCCGTGTAATTGGCCCGCAGCGATTGGTTTATTTCGAAGTGATCGATTCCTATAGCCTCCGCCTTTTACTTCCAAATTCTCATCTCCCCTTCCCCCCGATCCGTCATACACCTCCGAGGTTGCCTCTTTCTTGGCTTCGGCCGCCGGAGAGAAATCACTCGCGCAAGAAGACCTATAATAAAAAAAATGTGGGCGACAACGAATGTGTTCGTCAAATTTCTGCACACGAAAAGTCATCAATGTTCACGACGTTTTTCTTTTCGCAATCAATTGCACATTTCCATCGCTGCTATTAAAGTCGTTCGTGGAAGAAGGAAGAAAATAATTTTTTAGAGCACTAAGAAAGGAGCATTTTCGAATGCGATCATCGAGTAAAACCATCGAAATTAACTTATTTGGATATTTGAAATTAAAATTGAGCGACTGTTGTATTCAATCTTTGCGTCATTCCCCGATTAAAATATATCGTTGGACTACAAAAATGGTACTTTTTTACCCGACGATATAGCTTTGAACCGATTAGATTGGTGATTAATATCATTCATCTATTTATTGTAAAGTTAGCTGTCAGGGAATTTAATGTAATTTTGAATTTGGCCAAAATAAAAAACATTTGGATTCGGGTTCGTGGGCATCGAGATGGTGCGGTGGCTATCGTACCGGCTTCCCACCCAGATGGCCCGGGTTCAAATCCCGGCGGTGTTGAATATTTTCAGAGTTATCTCGATCCCTACTTGAGGTGCTTTGTGGAGGGTACTTTGAGTGAGTACGCTGTCTGTCGGATGGGACCTTAAGCTGCGGACTCCTTGGTGCCTTTCGTTTTGAGTAGGCTAATGCCAACGCCGGGTTCCTCTCCACCCTTCATCCTTTCTTGTCCATCCCCTATGGCGCAAATGACCTCAGCTGTCGGTCGCCTCCCCTAAAAACTACTACTACTCGGGTTCGTCTTTTTTAGCTCATTATACCCCGTAAACTTTCTGAAACAAGAGAGGTTAGAAGAGAATAATGCGTCTAAGAAGAGACGTTTCTGTATGTTAGAACCAAAAACTGGACTGAATGATATACCTACATACTGTTGGATAGTAGAAATACATACGAGTATGTACCAAAAAGATCTGAATTTGTTGGCATAAATTAATTTCAAAATGAATTACGGCTGTTTTCAGATCTCCCATTAAATAGATGGTAATGCCGAAGATTTGTTTTTAACGTGAGCGTTACATTTTTCATTACCAACGCACTTCGCCACATGGTCCTAATGGCGATGGGCGTGACGGAGTGGAGAACGTCGGAGCCACAGGAAAATTACGCCAAAGTCGGCACTGAGCGTAAGCACG
The DNA here is from genome assembly GCF_022747635.1 of Hetaerina americana. NCBI lineage: Eukaryota > Metazoa > Arthropoda > Insecta > Odonata > Calopterygidae > Hetaerina > Hetaerina americana. Next base: position 358,605 of record NW_027287172.1, on the reverse strand, counting down.
TGCTATATGCATTTCAACGAAATTAGTTATTTCTGTGAAATATTATTATCTTCTTTGCAAATCGACGTGCCACTGTCTAATAAAATTAGGGAACAAAATACCAAGTTCGTTTGCAACTATGGATTCCAGTGGAGTTATTTTAAAATCGATCAGGTTGTTGTTCTGGAATTTTTTTGCGGTGGAGAAGTTTGATTCCGATGACGTCACTCTCATAATCTTGCCCATTGCTAGTAGAGCTGAGCTCGCTGGTAATGAACAATATAACGTACGCGTTGAATGGGAGTCTATAACCATGGATCATTTATCTTTGTTATGCTTTAGCATTAGATGGAAGAGAAATATCACGAGGGCTTGTTGACCAATTTTTCCCGAAATGATGATGAATAACTAAAAAATTTACAAACCATGTTTCGCAACTGAGGCAATATTAATCTGCGTATCTAACGATTAAGTATATTTTTCCCGGTGCCTGAAAAAATCATCAATCGCAGTGAAGGGCGTCTAATCACTACCGCCAAGTGTCAATTCTTGTTTGCTCTGCATTGTTTCTTTCTCCAGTTCTTCACACCTTACTCACCCCTTCTTTGTTTTGTCCTCTTTTCCATCTCTTCTCTTCATACCGACCTCGGTGGCGGCGGGGTAACGTCCTCGTTTGCCATTCTAAGGGTCGCGGGTTCGATTCCCGCCTGGGTGAGTTTTCCTCCACCTAGGGCTTGGGTGTTTGTAAATGTGACCATGGTTATCGTTGTTAATAGTTCGATGTAAAGGCCAAAATGTGCTGTTTTCGGACTCATGCTGAATAAATAAAATAAATAAATATACCTAACATTCTCCTTTCCATCACGATCTTCTGTCTTCCATTACCTCTCAGTAACTCTGCCAGCCACTTTTTGGCTGCCTTTTTTTCTGCTACCAACTGTTTCCAACCACTTGTAAAATAATCTCGTGGCTTCCCCCACATATTCAAATTCTTTGCATTCTCCTCCATACCCAATCAATCAACGCTAAACCATGCAGCGCTACGCTCCGTATTCAAGTATTCATTAATCTTTTCATATCCTTACCTGAGTCCCCGCCTTCAATTCAATCCATTTGGTATGTGAATAAATGAATGATTTAATCAAATATGAGGTTATTTAATACACAGATATAAGTAAAAAATATGACATGGGTCATATTTATATGTGACAGAGTGAAGGATTATTTCATGAATTTTAGTGTTATATTTTTAATATTCATCTTTACTGTTGCTGAAGAATACGAGGTATATAAAATATCGTATATAAAATATCTATTATTATCATTAGCATTAAACAAAAGTGTTCCGAAACGATTACACAAAAATTGAAACATGAAATTGATTGACTTAATGCTTTTAGCAAATAATCAATTTCAACCAAAATATCGATTGCACACGTTATGCTGAAAACCTACCCCACTGCTCACTTGAGACTATCGTCTTTAAATTTGACTTATTTCTTTGGTTGACTGTTTGAATTAATGAACTGTATTTTTTTCTGACCGGCCGTTTGAAGCAGCATGTCAATATTTTAACATAGAAGACTTTCTGACCAAGCTCTTCAACCTCAATCGTGCCGCTTTAATATCCATCCAGAGTAAACTCATAAGAATGTCTGAATAAAAGAAACCGCCGAACTATTTACCACATTGCGAACTCCTATGTTTCCAAATAATTGCGGTCAAAACAAAATAATAGTCATTTTGATAGAACAAATTGTTTTACTGTACTTTTGAGGTTATATAGCGTTGACAAAACAATCAAAATTGACACCTCGGGCCCCGTTAGGTCTGTACAACATTCATGGGATTCGAAATACGCCCCTTTTGACTTTTTAACGCGAAGCACAAGGCAAATCGTCGGTCGTGGGTATTCCTATGCCGCGATTTTATTACACCGTTCATATCGTTATTTTAACCTTCTTCTGTGAGAATACCTATCGATGGGACGCATTGGAAAGGGAGCAGGCATATATTATACGCCTTCCGGCCCTCGGGCGAGGGATATTTTATGGGTTGGAGTGGGGCAGGAAGGCAACGGAAAGGAAGAGCGATATTATTTCATGGCAAAATTCACGGTTGATGTCTCCTTCGATACAGTCTTCGATTTGTTCGTACGGCCGCTCTGGCGTCAGCCGTGTCGCCTCGTATACTGTTCCGGTGTCAGTGAACGTCATCAATATTTTACCCCGGATCTCGAACGCATAAACGGGGAGGATGGTTCCATGGCGTTCAGAGGCCGCCCTCCTCGTTCTCCCCAGAATTCATTTCTTTCCTCCCATCGCATGGAGTGTTCCGTGACGTCCGACGCGTGTTACAAACTCGACTTCGACGAACGAGGAAGAGAGCAAGAAAACAATTGTTTTGGCCGAGCCCGGCGTCCTGGAAAGTGTATCTGATGCAAATGTCTATAAATTTTTCATGATTATAAATGTTTTCATCTACCTACCTCTCGCATGGTTGTTAAGTCGTTGTTGTTAAATACGTCCTTCGCTAAATAAAATGTTTACAACTTTCAACAATCGAGAAAATGAAGATTCATTGGTAGAGGGGACCAATTTCATTGCTCATATTTAAAACACAAAATGCATTGTATTATGTAAGAATACTCGTAAATTCTCTGAATGAAAAACTTTCAATTAAAATCGTTAGGAAATAAGTATTATCAGCTAAGTTTAAAATCCAAACAATATTTTTGTATCGAATACCAATTGAACGGATTAAGTGGTAAACGATAGACTCGATAGATAGGCTAAAGATAAGGGTGACACCATATGGGAACAAGGAAGAAGGTGAATGCCCAGAAACAGGATGGATTCATGAAGAGCGTCGTACTAAAATATCTGGGGAAGGAAAATTCACAAGGGAATACTAGTGGTCGAATGCTTACTAATTATTCGCATTAGATACTAGTTTATTTTCATAGGTTGTGGTAAGGGGAGGCAATCATGGGCAATTAGAGGAACTACAATTTTATTGCCACTGGCTTTTATAATTACATCGTTAGATTTTCGTGGTTTTCTTTTGCTCACTTTGAATCTACGTGACTTTAGATTTTGACACTTGAAATAAACGTTAAAGTTTTACCAGCATGGAATTATACTTTTATCTCTTTAAATTAGTTAATTTTAGTTTTGTAGAATACTGATTAATAAATTAATTTTATTTTTGTTACTTTGCCGATGAATAAGTTAATATCATTTTTGTCGGATTATCAAAGAGTTATTTAACATAGTTTTTGCCGATTTGGGAATGATAATGGTACACTCATCATTGGTAAAATCCGGAGAATACCAATTGTATGCTTAATGAGTGCTGATCTTACGGCAAGAGATGCAACCATTGCAGTTTCAACTCTGCTACATCTACAGATGTTGATTTTCGGGCAAAATAGCGAAAGAGGGGAGCGATGAGTTTCTAGGCTGTAATGACTTAAGCATGAATATGTTGATTGTTTTTCACCGTGTAATGGCCAAGTAACCGTTGCCCTTACAAGCAATTTATTTAATTTTTTTAGATCCATAATTTTTCATGCAAAAAATTTGCTTCAGGTAACACTTTGTGGAAACGTTTCATATTTAAATGACTTGCGATGTTGTAATTTTCCACGACACACAGAATCTTTGTGCCTGATAAATTGTGGTGTACAAAACAACAATGTCATATTTCATTAACTTTAATGATTTTTTACACGCCGCAAGATGAAATTTTTGCTGCATTATTGCCAAAATAATCCTCCGTGGAAAGATCAACTGAATTAGCGAAGCTGTTTGAAACTACAATTTCCTAAAAGACAGAGAGCACTACGTTGAATCGAATTTTCGCGAAGTCGAAGAGGACGATTCCGCAACCGCGCAACTGCGCACAAGTTGTATTTTCGTCATGTAATGTCTCAAGCTTCTCTGCTAATGCAGTAATATGTATTAGTTCTGGAGGTTTTCACTTGATTTCTAAACGTCAAAATAATATTTTTAATTTATTCATTATATTTTGACAGTAAAAAGTGCATATTTCCTGAGTAAAAGGATATTAATCTCTTTTTAATAAGCGTTGCATAAATTTTCAAAATCAAATATTTAAATTGTACATCGAAATAAATTGGAAGTAAATAGCACATCATTTTTTATCAAAATTTCTCTTGATTAAGCCCCATTTTGATAATATGACAGTTAATGAACCGCATCATGCTCATATTGTTCTCAAATCTCATATTTAATCCAACACAGTATAACCCCGAAGGTTGGTTGGATAGGCTGAAGGCTGAGATCAGTTTGTACTCAGCCCAATGACGTATGTAATTCGCCCACCCGGGTTATTGGGAGGGAATAATATGCGGCGGAATCCTTCAAATAATGTAAAATTCGCTCATTTTTAACTTTCTTGAACCCGTGAGGGTACAACCTGAAGGGCATCGAAGGATACGTGGAATATAACTGCTTATCTGCAAAATTATTCGAGACCTTTCAAAACAATGTAAATATATTAATGGAAATATGCAAAAAAATAATATGAAAACAGCATGTATGTATGTGAAATTTAATGCATAAAAATGCACGTTGAATATATGTTACCACCTGCTAAACTGCCAACTTGTCACAATTTCCTGTAGTATAAATTATAACGAAAACAACAACTATTATTATATAATATTGTTTGGTCGAGTATAGTGCTCAGTATGATGGTGAAAATGGACAAAATTAAGATAAAAAATTGCCCCTTGACAAAATATTCCAAGTAGCAAACAGACTCGTGCAAGTGCTCGACCAATCCTCCACAATGGGGGTTGCTCATTCTCCAATAGGTCACCGGAACTTTTTGCCGAGGCTAATGGTCTACAACGATAGGTGAATCACGCGTATTGTAAATCCGAGACGAGATTTGAACCATCTGCCTTCGACTTCTCCGGATCACGGCGCTCACTCCACTTGTCCCAACAAGGTGGGTGGTCAAATATTTCTTCTTGCGGGGGGGGGGGGGGAACGGAAGTCGTGAACGATTTTCACCTGAGTGGGAGTGAATATTTCTGACCCAGTCCAGCTACGACTTCCGTTTTCCTTATCCGTTGAGATGTCTCCTCGACGCAACTTTCCTCGTGGAGGAGCAATACGTGGATATATAGTATGTATTAAGTAGGGAATTTGGCGTTGGCAGCTAAACGGGGGAGGAAAAAAAGAAGTGGCTGTACTGGGTTAATTGGATGGGGAATCAGTATTTCTGCCGGAATACGTGCAAATGTTAAATGAATGCGGTGAAAATGGGTAGCTGAAGAAAACTTACTTTAAAATAGGAGATTTAAAGGTGAGAAATTAGAAGGTTACCAATGGTCACGAATTCGAAGCACTGTTATGTGACAATGAGCCAAGATAGTGGCCCTCGCAAATATATATAAGACGAACACAGGAGAGGTGGGGAAGCAGCAGCGGGAGAAAATCACAAGTGTAAAAATATTTCCTCGATCGGGAATCGATTACAGTGCAAATTACATTTCGTTTCGTTAGGAGTCACAAAATATTTCTTTGGTAGTTGTGTTCTTCCAAAAACCTACCTTAACCGGTAGATTACCCTAATAATAAATAATATATATATATATATATATATATATATATACATTATATATTTTTTTCATTAAATTTATGTCTTTAAGTAAGAATAAAAGTGTGCAAGGGTTCGATTTTGTTATGACTGCGTTTCGTGTAAGGGAAGATAACAGACTTGGATCTGTCGATGACGGTGTATATCTCGCCAATTTCTTCTATAATAATTTCTTCATTGTCGCAAGAAATCCCAGATTTCCTGAACTTTTATACAACTCTACCAATATCTTGCCTGTTTTATTCGTGAATCAAGGGGCTCTCGACCTAATTCCTCCAATATTCCCGTCACTCCTACTTTTTTCCCCAGCGTTTCGGAAAATATATAGTGAATTTTAACTGAATGCTTTCCAATTCCTGAATTAAGGTCGTACCCCATGGATCCCAAAATATGTTTGGCACCTTTAAATATCGCTTAATTAAATTGGAATAAACGGAATTTGAAGAGAACGTATAAATATGGCAGTATGAAAGATATTTAGTTCTTGGGACTAAATTTCCGTTCGTAACTTAATAACAGGTTTTTCTAAAGTGTGCAGCTCACGAAACAGAAAGCCATTAGGAGTACATATGTGTATGTACTTATGCATATAACCAACCCTCCTGTGGTCGCAAATTTCAAGTAACTTCTGATTCAGTATTTCCTGTAGCCTAGCGGAAGGAGTTTTCGGCTGAGGGTCCTGGGCTCAAATCCGGGTAATGTCCATGGACACCCGAGGGTGTGATTTTCTGGGACACGTGGAAAGCTGCAGATGACCCAGGGAAAGGGACCGGCCCCCCATCCTAATGTGTTAATTTCACGCCTCAGGGAAACCAAGCCTCCGGCGGATCACTGCGGTCCTTCCTGAAGTTCTTGGAAAGACGCGTAGGGTGAAACGGTGTCTTTTCCATGCATTCAAAATGAAATCCTCACCTGAGCATACAAAAAAGGTATGTCCTACTTTTCATGCATCAAGTTCACTATATCGCCCCCTGATAACAATTAATGAATGAAATTTCCAACATTTTCCTATTGTGATATGCGAGTAAATATATGAATTTTTGACTTTCAATGGCCATGGTAATGCCTGACAAGTATTAGTCAGTAAGGAAAGCGTCCTTCGTAAATACCGCGGTGACTTACCCCTGGATTTAATCTATAAGTGGCTACTATTTTTCCATGGTACATATAGGTGAAGTAAAAGCTTATTTATCTGTATGGAAGGCCCAAAAAATGAAGAAATATGACGCTTGCGTGGAGATACAATATTGCGAATAAAGATAAAGAAGAGATTTTAAAGATAAGTTATACTCAAATATACTATTATATAATATACTAACTTATACTATCATAAAAAAAACATAAATTATTTATTGTAATTTGCCAATATATAATAAAACGTTATTCAAATGTAGTATTCTATGAAGCGGCAAATAAAGAGAAACGTTCTCTTGGAATCGCGCCAAAGGATATTTTTTATGACATGGGAAGAATATTCCGTTTTCGGGTTTGAGAACTCGAATTTGCAATGGCCCGATGACGGAAAACTATTTTTTTTGGGTGTATTAAATTACGCCAAAAGAACCGTAGGGATTTTTTTGTTTCACTCTTATTAGTAGATAGAGGAATTTCATCGTTGAGTTAATGCGCTGAGAAAAACGGTAAACATTAGATATAATAATAATAAGTGACTTTATTAATACTTATTGGTTCCTAAGAATTTTGTGAAATGGCATGGATGCACTGTGTTCCGGAATGAGAACAAGATTCACGACCCCGTGAAAAATAATTGTGACAGTGTTCTTAGAATTCACTCGAAAAGCACCACGTTTCCTTTTTTTAAAATAAATAAATAGGGTAAAGTAAGTGCTGGGTTTAATGCGATGAAGTACTAAAGACAGTGAGAAAGGGAGAACGTTTGGCAAGCGAGAAAGGTGTAGGGAAAGGATAGGCATGTGGATTGAATTAAGAGCGGAAGGAAGAATGCGGAAGTGAAGAAGGGTTTACTGTAGTGTGGGCTATGTTTTGTTATGAGAGACAAAGACATTAATCATTGTTCATTATATGTCCACCCAAAACCTTTAAAGGTAGAACACCATTAATAATAGTAATTTTTTGGTTAATAGTTAATAATTGCGTATTTAAAAATAACATTTTGTGTCCAATGTTCTTCGTCTAATGTTAGAAAAGGATTAATTTATGTATAGATTTTCAATCTTATGAGCTTTACTTTATTAAATTAAACGATGATGGATTATTACTGCTATTTTTACTTCAAAAGTATTATTATTTGATATTTTACCGTTTTAGGCAGGTTTTGTAGAGACACAGGCTGTACGCACCAACGTTTCGTAGTCAGGCGTAACCAGTCACAAGCTGGTACACCATACTGTAGTATTTACTTTACCGAGCGAAACTCGATCTTCCAAATGCATATCATAATGGCAAGGATTGGAGATAATACAATTTTCTACGATGATAAAATATTAGGCACACTTGGGTAGTGAGCGATTCTTCTTTCTTAGTATGGTATACAATCTGTACGAAGAAAAATAACGAGGTCATGATAGTTCATGTTATTGTCAGCACATGAAAGATGTAATGGTTGGTGAAAAAGGAATTTATCTACAATCGCATAATCATGTTAAATAATAAAGAACAAATAAAAATTGTTCTGAACAACAGAGTATATTCAGGCATACACGAGTATGCTGGTGTATGGATTTGTACGAGTCGTAGTAGTATCAATTTTTTCCTCCTTTGTTAGTTCTTTTTAAATATTTCGTAAAATTTTAAGTAAACGAAATATAGGCAAAAATATATGGATTATGATGTAGAATATGTGTAGAGAAAAATGACGTTTATTGCTGTCGTAAGTAATAGATATCTGCTAAAACATTTAACGATTTTAGTTAGCCCTTAGGCTTGTTTTAAATCGTGCATCAAAAAGGATATGGACATCTGCGGACAAGCCCTTAATAGAAATGCATTACTAATAATGTATGTGCTAAACAATTTTTATCAAAATGCAGCCCATAATAATCTCTCTGTCGCCTAACCGCGCTGCGATCCCCTGGCGAACCAGAAGATATTCACCAACTATTGACTCACGCCGTCGCTAACGACACCCTCAGTAACCTGAGTGAAGCATCTGTTCAGCTTTTCTATTATTCACGACTGCCTAGAAGTAGTGACTCCATTCTTTCCCCCTCCAGTTCTTTCTTATTTCACGTAGGAACCAAAAGGGGTGTATTGCAGTAAGTATTAAGAAAGCAATTGTTTGACTCACGAAACATCTACTAGTTCGGTAAACATTATTCGAAGGCTATTACTCTTCGATTTTGACCGTTATGACAAAGGATTATGCTTAGAAAAGAGTATCCACTACGGCTGTTACGAAAATACATATTTTCTTCTTCTATGGTCTTTCTTCAAACTTCTCACTCCATTATATCATTCCAATTTCATTTGTTGTGATCCACTAGGTTGGTGTAGGTTATTCATGGCCGTGAGACAGCCGTATTCCTAAGACCTAAATTACGTGGCACATTGCATCATCTGACCCTATACTACATTTTGCAATAGCTCATTATTTAGCGATGCACACTTCCTACGTACCTTAATTACATTCAATATGCCTATTATTTTCTACCCTCTACCTTGCTTTCCGGGCGTCCTCCCCTCTATCACTATCTTTGCCATCCCATTTCGTCTCAGTATCTCCTAATTCCACTTTTCCTGCATTCTTCTAACTTACGTTATATGAGATTCAAATAATTGTATCATTTTTAGTATTAAATTCGATATTTTTAGTTCTCCCTTATTTGTATTTGCACATTAAATTTATATCTGAATTCAATACAAATGTGTCTAATAATTGTTTGATAATTTTTGCACGTTCTTGGGTATTTGTAACAAATTTTCTAAGGCTACTTTCTCGCGATATAATGATGAATTGTATAATTAAATTACGGTGCACTTCCTGCATGTGAACGCAGGTTCCAACTCCATAACTTGATTCACAATTTCGACCAGAGTTCGATAAGGTCTAAGAATTTTTGAAGGGACTACTTGCCACTTTGGCCACTATAAGCAATGCAGAAACACGCGCAAACTTTATACCATTCTCAAATATTTTCATGGTTACTTTATTAAGACTGTTATTAGCTCGCTGCTAGCGATATAGAGCTTCGTTGAATGTGAAGATTCCGCAAAAATATTTCATTGAAGGCATTAAAATTTCGTGCTTTCCATAAAACTGCAGGGTTAAAACATAATTTTTTAATTATGAATGTTTTCAAATGCAAAAAACAACCTAATGTCTTGAAAAGAGACAGAAAATCAGCCGGTACTGCCATTGCTATGATTTCCTAACGCTGTGCATTTTGACCGAACAAGAGTTTTGATTGGTTAATGCGATTCAATAGCATTATACACCATGGAACTTGCGAATAAGGTTCTGCTAGAGGAGGTTGATGAAAGATGAACCGTCCAATTCGAATCAAGTGGTATGTGATCATTATATCAATTAGTTTCTTGTTTCAAATTTCTTCTGAGTGTACAAGATACTTTTTCCATTTTCTTTCGTTCCCTACCGTATATTCAAAATGATTTTGGTCTATTATCTAAATTTTCACGTAACAATTTCGTTTCAAAAGTATGAAAGAATAGCGTATAATATTTTTTTTTGTTTTTACACGAGTGCAATGAGTACCTTTTTAGATTTTCATCATTTCTTATTAAGGTTTAGAAAATTCGAGTTATTACTTCCTCGACTGCTTAAAGCCACTCTGAATTCCCCATGGTACCCTCTTGACTCCTTATTATTGTGTGTGAGTTCGTATGGAATAAAATTATTTCCCTCCCGTCACTAATACTATTTTAAAAAATAATTCAAATATGTTCTACTTATATTAGCGCTGCGAGTTTCCGACCTGGATTATTACAGTTCACGTTTTAATTTGACTCCGAAGGCTTTTAAATTCTGTTTTCCATATAGGTATATCACCTCCCCGGACTACAACCTTGACGTGGTGGAAGGGCTTGTGCGTTCCGATGACCCCTAGAGCTGTGCTGGCGGGAGTAATAAAAATTGCTCCTGGTAGGATCACCCATGCCAGATAGGTCGAAGGTTAGGAGCCAGACGAAAGGTAGTCCACGCAGCGTCTTTTCCTCAGTGAGGCGGTTGCAAAGGGGTCTAACTCCATTGGGGCGGCCAATAAGTGATGGTGTCACATTAAAAACACTATTGAGGAATGCAACGGGAAACCACCTCACTTATCATTCCCAAGAAAAATATGATGGACAATAGAGATATTTTGAGTCCTGGTAACTACGGGGCTCGGCCCAATCAGCCGTGTGTCGTGCCCGGCAGCGGGGGAGGCAAGGCTTCCACGTTCGTCATCGCACGAAACCCTTGCAAGGGAAAACCGGCAGCAGCAGGACAGAAGACGCAGGAGAATACCAAATTAGTTAGAATAGGAACGTGGAATGTTAGGACAATGATGAGGACAGGAAAATTTTAGAATATTAAGCGAGAGATGGAAAAAGGAAATATAGTTTTGTCTTATGTGAGGTGAGATGGAATGATAGAAGAGATTAGAATAATATACTGTGGCGGGGATGAGAGCCAACGAGAGGTTGCCATAGTATTGAATAAATAGGTAGAAAGAGGCTTAGTCAACATAGAGCAGGTAACGGATAGAATACTACTAGTAGAGATAAAAGCAGAGCCGACGAACTTGGTTATTATTCAGGTATACATGCCACCGAGCAGCCATAAGGAAGAAGAGGTCGATAGGATATACGATCAGTTAGAGGACATAATCGCGTGTGTTTCTGCAGGGAAACATTTGATAGTGATGGGGGATTGGAATGCGGCGGAAGGCGAAGGAAGAGATGGTGATGAGGTGGGGGACTACGGTTTAGGCACGAGGAATGACCGCGGCGAGAAAGCAGTTGAGTTCTGCAGGAGACAGGGGTTAGTCATCACCAACACTTGGTTTAGACACCACAAAAGACGCAGGTATACATGGAAAATGCCAGGTGACTCAGGAAGATATCAGCTAGATTATATCCTGGTTAGACACAGGTTTAGGAACAGTTTAATAAATTCGCACAGCTTCCCGGGAGCGGATGCGGACTCTGACCACAATTTAGTTGTTATGAAATGTAGCGTCCGTTTCAAAAAGATAAGTCCGGGGCGGCGAGTCAGAAAATGGAATGTAGAAGCATTGAATGGTTTGAAAAGGAAGGAATACAAACAGGCGGTAGAGAAAATCATGGAGGATGGTAAAGAGCTAAGTACTATCGAATAAAAATGGGAAAGTATCAAGGAATGGTTGTCTAAAGCCGCAAAAGGCACTATTGGAACCGTTAACGCGAAAATGACCAGGAAACCATGGATCACGGATAAGATGATTACAAAAGTGGATGAGAGGAGAAAATTGAAGAATGTAAATACAGAATTAGGCAAAATTAAGTACAAAGAATTCAACAACAAATTGAGGCGGGCAACAAATAAAGCAAAAGAAGCATGGTGGAAGACGCAGTGTGAGGATATGAAAAGTTTACAGAGGAAGGGTGGAATGGGTGCGCTCTACGGCAAAGTTAAATCTTTATCGAGAAGTAAGAAAGAAGATCTATGCTAACAGCTAGAGATAAGGCGGGTAAGGTAATAGTTGACGCAGGAAAGATCCAAGAGAGATGGAAGGAATATATAGAAGAACTGTATAGTATAGAACTTAGACCAACAAAGTTAGACATAGAAAAGGAGCATGGCGTAGACAAAGATAGCTTAGGTCCAGGCATACTAGACGATGAGATAGAAAGGGCATTAAGGGAGATGAAACGAAATAAGACCGTGGGGGTGGATAACATTCCTGCGGAACTACTGAAATGTTTAAGAAAATGTGGGAGGAAGAGGCTACCTGTATATGGGCTGATTCGTAGTATCTATGAGGAAGGAATCTGGCCGGAAGACTGTTAGATCAGTTTTAGTTCCTATTCCGAAAAAGGTAAAGACTACATCATGTGAGGACTACAGGATAATAAGTTTGATATCCCACGCAGCTAAAGTTGTTCTCAGGATCATAAACAAAAGGATAGAGAGTAGGGCAAATGATTACTTGGGGATGAACAGTTTGGGTTTAGGAAGCGGAGAGGTACGCGTGATACCATTGCAGTAATGAGAACTAATGGAGAGGAATATAGAATACAATCAGGATGTATCTGCCTGTTTCGTACACTTCGAAAAAGAGTTTGGTAGAGTAAATGGGGAAAAACTGACGAGTTTATTGAAGAAAATAGGAATAGATTGGAGGGACAGGAGGCTAATACGCAACCTGTACATGTCTCAGACTGCTCAGGTTCGAGTGGGGAATGGGGAGTCTGGTAGGGCAGTTTTAGGAAGAGGTTAGAGCGCTAGGCAAAGAGGCTTTCACAAGGAGGGAGTTGATGACAGGGACGTTGATTAAGGATATTAAGAAAAAACTCTTAAAAATTTTGATATGGAGCGTAGCTATGTACGGCGCGGAAACGTGGTCATTGAAGCAGGAGGATAGACGTAGACTGGAGGCTTTTGAAATGTGGGTGTGGAGAAGAATGGAGAAGGTGAAATTGACCGAGAGGAAAACAAATGAGGAGGTACTTGGTATGGTGGGCGAAGAGAGGAGCATGTTGGGAGAAACCCTATGGAGGCAGGAAAAGTGGCTGAAGGGGATATTGACCGGCAGTGGGATGTTGAAGACTGTAATAGAGGGGAGAATGTTAGGCAAACGAGGAAAGGGAAGGAACAGGATAGGGATGTTGGACGGGATGAAGGGAGGAAGAAAGTACTCAGAGATGAAGAGGGACCTGATATAGAGGAGGATGATGGATTTTGTGTTTTGTTAGGAGTAATAAAATATTTGTTTGGTACTTGTGTCCATCCAAAAACCTACCTTAACCGGTAGATTACCTTAAAAAAAATATAGGTATATTTAACACACGATATGTTAGAAAATCGTTTTGGATCCAGGAAGAACAGAGAAACGAGGGACAGGAATACTTGTAGAAAATTATAAACATCATTAAGTCTCATAACGTGCGTGATATTTGTGGAGCTATTGAGGATCTTACCCAAACTTATTTGGAAAATAGGCGTTCGATTTGCTGGAATCATTTTGCATGGATTGCGACGACAGAAGAATAAGCGATAGACAATGCCAGGTTGCCACGTTCCGGATGAAGTACGGGGTAAAAATAGATGTGAAAAATTAATAAAGGAGCAAAAGGATGTAAAAATCAATCACCAACACTAATCGACAAAAACTTGCTTAAATTCTATAAAAGGAGCACAAGCATTGGGCGTGAAAGGTGTTAAGAAAAATTAATATACTGAGTTTCGCAGAGAGGGATATGGTATAAGGATGAGCCCCGGAGAAAGGCTGAGGGACAAATGCGTGGGCCAAATGGAGAGGGATACGGTGGAAGAGGCATTGGGACGGGCGTTAGGAAAGGAATAGTGAAGGGCTGTTATTAACCAATATTCGGTTTTAAATATTGTCAACGATAATGATGATAGGTTTTCGTCATTGAGCCCGCGTGGGCCTTCTGAACACCCCCAGATAAGCTCGTGCTTTGCAATGCTTTTGGTCGACGCAGGGTGTCTCTGTTACGAAACATTTCGTTCCATGGTTACTAACTAAAATTGTATCTATCGCTTTTAGGGAAATGGGAGGCCTTGAAGTGTGTGATATTTGACGACGAAATTCCCACTCCACTCGAAAGTTATAGATCGGAAAGTTCCGCCACCGGCACCCAGAACTTGCTGGGAAACCGCGGCCAGGACTTAGGCAATGTTACCGGTCGCTCCTACCGTGCATGGAGGAATTTTACGCGCTCCAGTGCTAGGTATACGAGGCGAACTCTATCCTATCTCATAAATGAACTCCTGGTTGAAAACTATGGATGATTTAAATATTTTCCTCCGGCGCGGATTAAATATTCTCAATCCCTCTCACCTCCTTTCCAAATAGGAGATGCCTGCGTATAAAAAACGGAGCGAGCGAATTATAATATTGGTAGTTTTGGTGCAATGGAAGTTAGAGAAATCCAAAAACATTCTCTGTAAAATCATCCGATGAAATAATCAGGTGGTAGATTTCCATCCAAAACATTATCCTGGAGAAGGGAAAGGGAGAGATCAAACGGACGCCTCGTCCTATAGCTGGGTAGAAAGAAGCAGTTAAGAAAATATATTGAATACGCATTCTTTAATTAACATTTCACTATCGTTATTATCACGCTATGGCAATATAATGTCGCTCTATCGTGATGTAATATAATTAGGTGCATGAGGTTAGCTATTAAATAAAAAGGTGAAATAAATTTGTGTATATACCTGAGGTAATAAAATACCACCCTTCATAAAATGTTATTGACAAGACTACTGCTTTTGCCACACGACTGCCTGTCTGGTGGCCCAAACCTACACCCCAGTGAATGCATACTGATTTTAATTTTTCACAAAGGTTATGTTTGTGGTGAGGACTCATACTCGTATGTGTCAAAACCTGAAGTACCGTCAGTAAAATGTCGTGAAATTGCGGCGAGTGGTTTAAAAAAAACGTGTTTGAGGTTTCATGAAGCTGAGCCAAAAGCAATAAATTTCATGAAAGCATAGGATTGCATCACGTAAATCGGATCACAGTTACTAAAGTACTATTGCCATCGTGACGGAGTTCCGAAAAAAGCCGAAAAATTGGGTGAAGAAAAATATTGGGATGTTAAAATCCGCGATAGGAGAGATAATCTTTGGGAAGAGCTAGGAAAAGAACACATTTTTTTAACGACGTGAAAGCAGGCGGTAGTTACGGATAAATGAAATAAGGGGAATAATTAAGGGCGAATAATAGGGAATTCTCGTGACACGTAGAAAATAATAGCTGTTTAAGACCGTCCAAAGCCTTCAAGAGTATGTGTAGATTACCTTGAATGACGGCTGTAATACACTCATAACGGCATGACTGTATGATGGCTCTATATATTGCTAACTATTCATCAAATAGGGGGTGATTGTTATTCGGAGAATGACTAGGGTGAGGGGCGGGAGTATTAAAACATCGCCCTTCACGCGTTCGCCTACTTCCGTTGAGTTTCTCTCCTAGAAATTTCCTCTTCAGACCTTCTGTCTGGAGATTGCTAGGCACTTCTTCGCTCGAACAAGTTTGGCGTTTACCGAAATCTATAAAGTATTCTAAAATTATTCACCACTCACCCACATTCCCTCTCTCTCTCTCCCCCCGCATCCATTCACTTTCCTCACCCGCTTCTTCGAATGTCGTCGCTTGAATTTTTCAGGCGGCCCGTGAGGAATGACGTACAGAAGTCACCCATGACAAAGGGAGAGAAAGGCGCGTGTGAAAGGTAGCGGGAGGAGGAATCACGCAGGCAGTTCCTCCGCCACCACCCGCCCGCATTTCAGACGCCGCACACGCGGTGGAAAAAGGGGGGGAGGGAAGAGCCTGAGAGGAGAAAGAGTGGATAAGCGCCTCCATGAATTTTCCATCCTGTCGATTGCCTGTCTTTTCTGTGAATCGGGACCGATTCACCCAGTTTAGAAATTTGCTCTTTCCATTCCCTCTTCATCCCCCGCAGCGCCCGCCCCCCCTCCCCTTCCCCATATTCACCCGTAGGATGACGATCGGCAGTGAGGTGAGGAGGAGGAGGAGGAGGTCGTGGATTTCGGGAGCCGATGTGTTTAGCGTGTGTGACGTCTTCTTCGAGGATGTCGGGGACCGGGGGAAGAGAGGGAAGCCTCGACTGAGAATGGTTATCCCGAAAGCGGGCGAAACTCTCAGGGTCGCTCGCGAGAAGAAACGGGCCAACCTGGTTACCTGCTCCTCCGACATCACACAATATATCATTCCTCCCCGTGAAAATTCTTCTTTCGAAGACTAAAATTTAATGATACGGTCTGATACGATCAATAATGATGGCATGATGTGTACAGGCATACACGTACAGGTATGTATGTCTGGGGATGTTATTGTATTTTTTGCTGATATATATTATAATGAATCTACACGTATGAGCTAATGTTTCTGCATGTTCGATGGCTGGTGTCCTAACTTCCCCCACCACATGCTCTTCGGGGGCGGATTGTATAGATACAGAAGATGTAAGGCTATACGATATCAATTTCACAGATTCGATCGTCGATATAAATTAAATATCGAGGTGGCGATCCTACATTAATTAGTATGGCGATAATTTTCGGGATTTCATCATCCTCAGGCATGGTGGAGGAGAAAGGAGAGTTGTTGGAAAGAAATTAATAATAGGTACGAGGTGAAAAAGGGATGACATTTTGGACGAAATGAAGGAAGGAAGAATGTACATATAGGGAGTTGAAGAGAGTTTATTTAGTGTGTGGGGTGTCACATTAAGTCATCTTAGGTAAGACTTCTAAATGTTGCGGTGGTTACTCAGTTTATTCACCCAAAATCTACACTAAACGGTATATTACTGGTGATAATAACTATCGTAATCAAAGGTAGTCTACCCACTAATGGTAGCAATTATAATACATTAGTAAATTTTCTCAGTCAATTAGTTTAAATTTAGCCGACCGTGTTTTCAACACAGAGTGTCACTGCTGAAACTTGATATTGACTCTTTTCTGAAGTTATGGACGATTAAAAATTAAATGACATATGAAAACTGATGTGTTTTATGCTTCATTTTAATGGAAATCAGCAATTTTTACAAATGATGCCTGGGACACAGTCACATCTGAAAGGTTGGTTTCGGATGACCCCTTGAAAAATACGCACAGCATAGCGCGTAAGTTTCTGGTTGTTTTTCTTAGATTATTTCCGTCTTCATTTCTTCGTACATCATTCACTTGACTCCGTTCTGTCTAAAATGACTATTCTATTCCTTCCTCTCCCCTGCGAACATAACATCCTCCATTCTATGCGGGCTTTCCTCATCAAGAAATCTCACTGCCTCTCATCATTTCCACCATTGAATCGCACGTAGAAACCTCTTCTACCACCATATTTAAAATTTCATTTTTTGGTTTTCTTCATCTTACCTTCCCTTTTCCACTTCACACATCTCAAATTCGTTTAATCTACGCCATAGAAATCGATTAAATAATTTCGACGACTGGATTAATCAACCAGAAGGTAGATTTGATTGCTGAAGGACACAGAACGTCTATGTAATGGTAAGCCATATACAGAATTTGAATTTCACACATTTGCAGGGAAAGGAAGCTGGGTTTTCCCTATGCCACCCTTTTATTTTGATAAATAATCTGGTTGCAGAGAAAATGATCCAGCCCGCGTTAAGTTGAGGATGCTCAGAGGCATCACCCGAAATGGGACATGGGCCCCCTGGTAAATAGACCAGCGCCATGCCCAGTCCACCTTTCATACTCAAATAATATCAATTATATTTTATTTCAAGTAAGGAATAAATGAAATCTGATGAGCCACTCTGACTTAGTAACATTTAGCAGAAAAGGGGAAAGAAAGATCATAGCGATAATTATTTAAGTAGGTACTTAATCTCGTCCATAAGGATTTTTTCCTCACTTTAGGTTCACATCACGTACTGGCGTCCAAACCACAACAAATCAAGGGCATTTAGGATAAAAAATAGTCACAAGTTGTACCATGTTGCCATATTGAGAATATCGACTTCAACTATAATCATGACATTTAATGAATAGCAGTATCAATTATCTCTCCATCAATATTAATCAAGCTTGTTACTGCTATCTATTACAGATCATTCTGTCGTTTCTCGAATGCTTTATCCTGATATCTTCTATTACAAGTATACTTTCTATTCTATTGAGACCTCTGTTGGCTTTACCTGCTCTATCGATTTTTTCATTTTCCGAGACATTGCGCGACAATATATTCGCTGGTTGTGAAGCTACAACGCTGCTTTCAAGTTTATTTCATGGAATAGTATGATTAATCATAGTCCATAATATAGTTCTTATCATCAAGTTGACAGTAAATATTAACCCAAATGATTAATATATTGTTATCATTGGCACGCTCTTTTACCATTTCATCCCATGTATACGTAGAAAAGCACGATTGATAATGGTCACCATGGCCTCACCCACCAACCTTCCTACCAACGTCCATCCGGACTCTCCATCCACTACTCCTATCTGACCTGTCTGAGACATGTACAGGCTGCGGCTAAGTCTCTTGCCCCACCCACCTACCTCTATTTTCTGAAATATATTCATTAATTCCACCCATTCCACAATTATCAAACGACTTTTTGTAATCTACGGAACAGGTACATGCATCCTGATTGCAATATATGTTCTTCTCTAATAGTGACCTTTCTGCTATGGAAAACTCTCCCCTTCCTGGTCCCAAACAGATCACCCCCTAAGTAATCATATGCCCTGCTCTCCATCCTTTTGTTGATGATCCCGAGTGCCACTTAAACTGCGTGCGAAATAAAACTTGTGGTTATAAAGTCCTCACATATGGCCGTCTTTTCCTTTTTTGAGATATTAACTAACACTGATCTGACGACATCTTCCGGCCAATATACATACATCAGTTCCTTACAGCTATCCTTAGGCATCTGAAAATTAATTTATACAAAAAATGGTTATGAAAAGAATATATACGCGCTGTCGATGAATCTTCATACCTTGCGTCCCTACAGTCACTCAGTGACCCTCTAACCTCACTAAGTTTACCCTTCTGAGTCCTCTGTGCCGCCTACTTCTCCCTCCACCCTCATGCACTCCCTTACCTCCCCTCTGAACGACACCAGGCGTCTCCCAGAACACTCTACTACGGCCGTCCCCGGACTCGGCGCTGAATAGTTCAGCGTAGGGGGCAGTGCCCCGCCGGCCGCTATGTGGAATGGGCTCGGTCAGTCACGAGCTCGTGGATATTTAAGAACGGATTGGAGGGCCTTTAAGTCTCCGCTTCCGTTTTGACCGCTCGGTAGGGACCGGTAACAGGACTTCCAAAGGAACTGATTTATCAGTTGATTGAATCGGGGGTGGCCTCAAAGGGGGTTTCCCCAACCGCGCACGTCTCCCACGAGTGCTCGTCCGACAAAGCGAATGGGGTCGATAGGGTCGTGCCACATTGCGATGCATCAGCCGTGATTCGAGAGATATGCTCATGCTATGTCGAGTCACTGAGACAAGCCGCCTATGCGTCAAATTGCGATTTAGATTTATAAAATCTTCCTCAATTCCTCATCCCTCCTTGCTCAACTCCATTCAAGATGCCTATCTCATGTCCCATGTCCCATATCCCACCCCTTGCCTAACGTTCTACTCTCTATCACAGTCTTCAACATCCCATCTACAATCAAAATGATCTTCCTTCTTTTTATTTCTCCCAACATTCCCCTCTCCTTCCCCTTCTTCTTTATTTCCCATGCTGTCCGTTTCACCTTTTCCATTCTCCCCACACACACATGTCAAAAGCCTCCAACTTGCGCCTCTGATCTTGCTTCTATGTGCATATTTCCAAGCCGTACAAAACCGCGCTCCATACGAAAGTTTAAACGAACCGTTTCTCAACATCCTTGCTCTATGTCCCTTACAGCGATCCCTCCTCTTTGCGAAAATTTCATTTCCTAACACAATTCTTCCACTTACGTTCCAACTATTTTTACCATCTTGGTCCGAAACATTGTCAAGTTAGGTCAAATCGTTCACCTGGTCTAATGTTTGCGCTCCTATTTAAATTTTTAATTTGGGCGTCCTCCTTCTGAAAAATCTCAATACCCTTGAATTTCCAGATTGATTCTTATCTCATACTTATTACACTGATTTTATAATAAGCTCAGCAATGATTGTGAACCCTTTGCTGACTTGCTAAGTAAAGCTTGGCCATACGCAAACCTAACTGATTTAATTAATATCTCACCGACTTTCGTTCTTATCCCATACCTTTTTAGGATAACTTTCTGGATAAATATATATTGAAAAACAAAGTGTCAGGGTACGTACTTTGTACAGTCTACGATTGGATTGAAATAGGTTCGAGGATTGAAGCTGAAAACAGTTAATACCTTCAGAGAATCCCATCCTTAATGAACATCATTACAGCATAAACATCTTGTGTGCATTCTCGTACGACTCAATGTCGCTCGCCGTCGTGCTTAAAGCGCGATGCGAGCTCTTCAACTCACGGAAAAAACTTCTGCTTCAATAAAGATCCTCGTTAAAACCCTTTATGCAAAGAAGACTGATGTTGCGATTTCAGATATCCCTACAATGTCATTTCATTTTTGCCAGACGCAATTTTTCGGTGAAAATTCTCTAAGATCATCAAAGTTAGTTGCAGAATTCACTAAATAATGTGAGGATATAGAGTGTAGCATAAAGGAATTAGCATACTATCATGATGCTTTCGAATGATTGTTTCGAAGAGAGAAATCAGAAAGCCACGGTATAGAGAAAAATTCTATTTCAGGCACAATTTGAAAAGGTATTATCACTGAATGCATATTAAAAAGATAGAAAAAGTGAAATGAAAGGCAGCGAGATATGTACTCAGAAGATACAAAAGATCAGATAGCGTAACGAAGATGTTGGGTTTTCTGAAATGGGGGAGTTTGAAAAATAGAAGAAAAAGAAGTAAGTTAGGTGCGATGTACAGAATATTTAAAAATGACGAAGCGTTGGAAGATTTGTGGAAGGAGATAGAAAAACCGAGTGTAATGGGAAAAAGCGACCACAGTTTTTAAAAAAGAGCTAAGAAAAAAAAAACAAATGATAAAATATATTCATTTTTAAACAGAAGTACTGCTGAGTAGAACCAGCTGCCTGGAGGGTTGTTTGAGCCCTTTCTATCAAATTTTAGGAGTTTAAAGAATAGATGTAAAGCAGCCTCTGGAAAAAGGATTGGGTGATAAAATTGATTTGTTTCGTGATTATTATATTATATTATTTTTTTAAAATATTTTCTGTGCGTGATATGGATGGCGTGAGAATTTGACTTGTAAAAGTGTGTGGTGTCATCACGGTGCGTGATTTTGGAAGGGGTATGACGTAGAAAAGTGTGTAATTTCTGAGGGAATGTGATACTGGGTCGTGCGTTGCTTTGGATGGTGTAAATCTGGGTCATATGTGATGGTACCGGTACGATTTGGAAATTCGAGAACCTTCAAGTGTCATTGTTTTTTGATGCATTTTGTTTCATACATGCATGTTCCTCTTGTGCATTATAAGGGTACATTCATTACTGGACCGTTGCCACCGGACCATATGCCTCATTGCAACGAAATGTAAATAATAATAAAAGTCCTAATTCCTAAGTAGTTTGATAAGTGCGGCCAAGAAAGCAAAATAGGAATATTTGTGGTCGCGATATGGATCTCTTCCAAAAGCACAGCACTCAACCCTAAGGTTTGCTTAATGGGAGAATTTAAAGCTCATAAAGTATAAATCCCCGGCGTAGTTTTGAAATGAAGACATCCACAGTGTAAGGAACCCAATTCCTTTTTCTATAGATCTCCCAGGAGCATCTGTTACTAGGACAATTACACCTTTTCACTTAAGATATGAGTGCTCAGAGGCGTTACCCAAAATCAAACCCGGGCCCATTGGGTTTGATTCTGGGTGTGTAATTTAATTGAATGGAAGATCGTTTAATTTGTTTTTGAAAACACTAACCCATCAATAAATCTAACATTTTGGGATAAATAACCTTTTCACAACCCTTTAGAGGGCCTCTAAAAAAGAGTATGCTTTTTGAATTAGAAAAGGAGTTGCACATGTTTAAAAAAACTTTGATCTTCAATTAATGAATTCAAAATACAATTTTCGTATTTTATCAATTTTTGATTTATTATATTGTTTTGTAAACCTTTTGAGAGACATAATTTTTCGATTTTTTCTGCATTTTTTCTTTGCTTTTCACAAAAAGGAAGTTATTTTTTAAGATCCAACATGCAGACATGATATTTTGCAGTAAATTACATGAGAATTTTTGCGAATTTGTTACTAATTTTAATATTTTTCGGGAATTAAAAAAATTCTATATTTCTCACGGTATTTCTATCCAAAAACAAGCAAGATAATGTAAAGAAGATAGGCGATTCCAATGCGGTGTGACTGTTTATTCACTGTGAGCTAATTTTCAAACAGGATTTTCTGTAGGATTTTCCACCATGTCCAAAACGACCGCGTAATACGTTTGGTTTGATTTATGGTTGAGTATGAATACATGCAATTGTTGTGCGGTAGATTTAATGCCATCTAAAAAGTGATATAAACTTATGCAACCGTAAGGGCAATTAGTGGGACTTCACTCAACCCCAGTTCAAATGTGGGTTTATCACCATGCACATTTAATGTCCCTCAGAAAAGAAAATATTACCTTCATACCAAGTGCTTCTGGCATTCAGCCTGAGAGGATGTAGAGTAGCTGTCACTTTATACTATATAGAAAAACTGTATAAAATGAGATGGCAGTATTTGATCCACATATTATATTTAGACTTGGTTTTACGTTGGATATATAATATTGCACGTTGATGACGTAAAATATGTCGAAAAAAGGAGGGATTTTTAGAATATTCATTTTTTTGCTCGAAATAAATTTAGGAAAATTCCTAACCTCCGAACGGGATACGACATTATATATGAAACCATGTTGATCACTTAATAACTAACATTTTTATTCGTTAAAGATTTATCAGTGAGAGGATCCTTTAAACGAATTTTAATTCAACTTGCATTGCTTGATTGTTTTGGCATAATTACTTTCTACTTCTGTTGTTATATTTTAATTATGACATTATTTAATTCAATCTAATTTCATCAAAAGTTTTTTTCCAAAATTAATTTCAACTTATTAAAAGTCAACATGATATTCGCGGAGGCGAAGACTTAATTTAAAACTTATTAATGTCCTCGTTGGAGTGAAAAGGACGCGCGAATTCATGAGCTGTTCCCAACGGCGGCTCATTACTTCTAACTGGCACATCGAAAGCCACCGCCATCCGGTCTGTGGCATGTAGCATCAATTATGAAGTTTTTATTAATTTTTTGCTGCAATATATTAAAATAAATTAGTCAATATGTGAAAAGTAATTCGAATAATGTAGATCATAATTCCTAAAGGTGCATGCAATACGGTATTACGAGAGGGGCTGTTATTGACAGGAAGGACAATAATCAAGTTTGGATGAGGTAATGGGAACAAACGAGGATGATTAGAATGGAAAAAGGCAAATACTTTATCCTCTTGCGTTTGTCTAATCTCCTATCGTTATAGGGAAGAATGGCATCTTAATTTATCTGTTTTACCCTTAATCTCTCTAATTTTGTTAAAATGATCTCTCCTACCGTAGTACAGTGGGACTAATAATACATTTTAAGCATCATCGCTAAGGAGACTTATTTCCAACTTACACAATATATTTAATCTGTAATTTAACTTCCGAATCTTCCTAATCTAGTTCTAATAAAGGTACGCTTTCCAGTTTATAATAACAACGTTTTGCAAATGTAACTCCTCTACGTAGCACGCAATTTCATTCGGCAATCAATCCAACTTTATGAGGATCCCGTATGCTAGCAGCATATTCTAAATGAGCCACAAACAGTGAAAGATAACATTGCTCTTTAACCTTCTCCTCATATTTTCCCTATACGAGTAGTCTTCTAATTAATGCTATCTTTTTGCTAGCTTGTCCACATATTCCTGGTGCGTGTTTCACCCAGGAGAGGCCGTGAGTAAGGACAGCGTCGAAATATTTAATCGAGTCTACACTTTCTATATCGGTATTTTTGATGTAGTAGCTGTTCAGGAGGAAACTATTCCTATTCTAAAATACATGACTGGACACTTTTTTTAAGGTTTAATTTCAATTGCCAAGTGTCTCACCAGCGTTGTATTGCATTAAGGTTCATTATAGAACTGTGACTCTCAGTGTGTGTGAATGGTGACATCACTCCTGACGTTAAACGCCACTTGAAAACAAGCATACGTGTTGGTTACTTATTTAATTATTGGCGGAGATTCCGTAGAAGTACCAATTATCGTCTTTTCCGCTGAAATCTGGTATGAGATCACTGGGTCACGTGACCGAGACAATTTCTCTCCATTCGTTGATGAAATGGGATTTTATTTTAAAACATGAATCACTACTCTCCTATGATTAGTGAACGAGTTCAGTCGTCTGTCATTATAACGAAGTTCAACGTTTTTCAATTATCACCGCGTAATACAAACATTGAATCTTCTTCGTTTTGAAATGCCCACTATCTCCACTCATTCGTTGACGTGCTAACATGGGATTTGAGAGCGTCGGCGAACCTGTTCTATCCTATATACATTATCTTAAAACAAAACCGTTGGAAATTGTATGACGTGCGTGAAGCTTTATATTTATGCACTTTTTTGCACAAATTTAAAACGTCGAAAACGCCCTTTACCGCGGTTGCTTTTCACTTTTCCCTTTGCGTTTTGCAGTCTCCGGGAATGAACAGTGATCTTAAGAGTGCAGTAAGTATATACCAGTTAATGAGGGCCGATATTAAATCTGAAGGCAATGGAACTACATGACGTAGCATCTTTTTCCGAATCCCCAATAAAATGTGAAAGATGTATGCCTATTGTGCTTTCTTACACAGTCAATATTTATGTCTTGCTTTAAAAGGTAACGCTTGCAAGTAAACTTTCAGCAAGAATTCAAAGATAGAAATTATACAACTTATATATGCAACGTATAAGTTGACCTAACCACAGTAAGTTAACGTAACCACAGTAAAAATATGGGAAAGCTCCAATCTAGAGGAAGTAAGGGGGAAACCTATTGTCTAGCCTCGGTGGATAGTTTATTACGACCTCAATATGCAATTAATACGCAGCAACCTGGAAAAAAATATAATATCTACGGCTAGAACACCAGCGTCATGTTTATTTACACTTTTAATATTAAAGCCCGCCTTTAATCTACTTGATTTTTTCGAGAATATATTTTCTAAGTATATTGGTGGAGAATAATACGTCAATTTTATGTATTCGAGCATGATTTTAACAGAATTATCCAAAAATGATTGATCTAAAAATTATTTATTGCGGTCATATCATCAGATGGTTTTAGCAATTATGGACCAAATTTTTTGCTATTGAAAAATAATTTTTGATTAGCACCATTTTTGGGAGGAAAAATATTATCTGGAAGGTTAGATAGTCAGCCGGCATTGCAAAATCCTATTTGACTATTGCACTGAGTGTAATTTCAGCGCCTTTCTCAACGCGCAGTGTAATTTTCGCGGAGTGTATAGCGAATAACGATAAAGTGACTGATTTCCATTCAGCGGACAAATAAGGTTCGGAACGCCTCCACACATTCCGCTAGTACATTAATGAGCAGGACGAAGAATACGTCTGAGACATTCTCATCGTAAAAACTCCACCAATGAAGTCCTTCGGAAATTTTCTCATCTTCTGTGATTTGATACACGAGCACTTAGTTATTTCCCTTGAATGAATGATGTTGTAGTGACTCGATTCCTAAATGAATTAAATTCATTTGAGTTTCGTTGAGGGACAATGAGTATTTGTATTCATTCATGTACTTCTTTTCTTAAACCTTTCCGTATTTCTGCGCTCCATTGAATGAGAGATTGGAGTGATTGATGCGGAACACGAGAAAATGCACCAAATAGGATCAAGACTGATCAGGTTGGATGAGAAGGCGTCTACCCAACCGCAGTGCGCTCACGAACGCAAAGGGTGTCTTGACCATTGATATATGCAAAAGCTAACTCAACTTGTCGTACTGGAATGCATGGCATAACATTATGCGGTCGCCCTCGCTACAAATTTCTCAAAAAAAAAATAAAAATTCTCGCTAACTTTATTTCGAACACATTAAACGGATGTCTTTGTGGCATCGTCTGAGGAATTTCCCTTAAGGAAAATTCACGCCCTGTTTTATTAAACGACTTCTGGAAGAAGTTTGCGTCAACTGCGTGAGATGTTGAAACCTGTTGGAAGCATTCAGTTGGAAACTCAAATTAGGTTTCATTTCCCATGCCATAATAAAGTAAGAGTAAAGAAGTTTACCGGCCTTCCAAAAGCATCTCCGCGAAATTCCCTGTGATACATGAAACAAAATGTGGCATACTAATGGCCTTTCTGATGAGTTCATGAATGTTGAATTCCAAAGAGCAACCGAATAAGTTTCGAATGGTAGTTCATGTTCAGAGATGGGGTTTATTTCCTTCACTCGCGAGCAAACCAAGCATTAATTCACATCATAAGATACGGGCACTAATATTTAATGGTCTTTGTTTGGTTCAGGTGTAAATTTCATGTGAAATGAAGTGCGAAGAATATCGCAAAATAAATATTTAGCACAATTACCAATTTCAAGATGGAGTCTTTTGCGCTTACCATCTACACCAAAAGAAATTTTGTTTCAACATAATTAACTTCGATTTCAAAATCAGTAGCATTTGAAAAAAAGCCTACGGAAATTTAGTCAATACGAAGAACTGAAATACTACCTTGATCAAAAAGTTCCCGGAATAACCACCGTGTGGCGCTCCCATCGTTCCGATTTGAGTTCTGTTTTTTTTGTTAAATTGGTACATCTGTTGTTGATATTCCCTTTAAATCTTAGTGTCATAACTTGACATTTGCAAAAGTTACGTAGCCAAGAGTACATCTATCTCTGTGTGTGTTGGCGATTTTTTACAATTGCAGAAATGGATTTAAATTTGCAACAACGAACTTGTATTAAATTTTGCGTAAAAAACGGATTTAGTGGCGCACGGACGTTGGAAATGTTGGAAAAGTGTTTCGGCAACGATTCTCTAAAAAAAACGGTCGTTTACCAGTGGCACGAGCGGTTCAGAAGTGGTCGTGAGTCAATCGAAGATGATGAACGCAGTGGCAGACCATCGACATCGAAAGTCGGTGAAAAAATTGATAAAGTAAAAGAAATGTTGGTCAATAACCGCAAATTAACCATCAGAGAAATAGCGGAGGACTTGAACATTGCCTATGGATCCGCCCAAGACATTGTGGTTAATGATTTGGGTTTCCGTCGTGTAGCAGCAAAGTTGGTGCCAAGAGACCTCAATTTCATACAAGAAAGAGACCGTGTTGACGTCGCAAAAGACATGATTTGCGAGGCTGAATCCGATCCCACATTCATCAAAAGGATCATTACTGGAGACGAGACGTGGGTTTATGAGTACGACACGCAATCCAGACATCAGGCAAGTGAATGGCGTTCACCAAATGAGCCGAGACCAAAAAAACCACGTCGTTTTCAGTCAAAAAAGAAGGCAATGCTGACGGTTTTCATGGATTACAACGGTGTAGTGCATCATGAATTTTTGCCAGAAGGCCAGACAGTAAACAAAGAGTATTATTTGGGCGTTATGAGACGTTTGCGTGAAGCAATTCGCCGAAAGAGACCAGAAATGTGGGCAGAAAACTCGTGGATTTTGCACCATGATAACGCACCGTCGCACAGTGCTATCATTATTCGTAATTTTTTGACGAAAAATGCAACAAATACCATCCAACAGCCACCGAATTCACCTGATTTGGCTCCCTGTGACTTCTTTCTGTTCAATCGAGTTAAAAAACCATTACGGGGAACGAGTTTTAGCAGCCGAGAGGAAGTAATGGAAAAATCGCAGGAAGCACTGATGGACATACCGAAAATCGAATATAAAAAATGTTTCGAGGATTGGATCAAGCGCTGGCATAAGTGTGTTGCAGTCGATGGGGATTACTTTGAAGGGGACAATATAGATTTAGATGAATAAACTTGTATTTTTAATTTTCTGAATAAATTCCGGGAAATTTTTGATCAAGGTAGTACGTTCCAACTATTTTATCATGCCTTCCTCATGAAGCAAAGATTACGTAGTAATGACTCGAACATGAATTGAAGCATTCTTACAGGATAGCTGTAAGTGTAAATTTAAAACTCTAAACTGGTACATAAGTAAGTTACAAATGGGAATGCCGTCCTTTATATTACCCAGGTATCCTTAACTGCTTTCAAAGAAGCTGCGTTGATGGAGTAAACATTACATAACGGAAATATAAGTCCAAGGATGATCGTTATTATTTGAAAATAGTTGAAATAAGAGTAATACTTCTCATACGGTAATACCGGAGTGAAATATTATCATCATGGAAAATTTCGCTGACTTTCACCCGGAAAAAAAGATGTGTCAACATAGACATGTCAGTATGACTAGTCGTGGTGTTTTCATCAAATACCAATTTGTAGGAGAAGCGACACTAATACTCTTGTAGGGGCGCCATACCTATTCTACGTGTCTGCAGTGTTGTTTATGAATGCGGGCCTTAATATTTTCACCGGGGGTCCAGGTTTGATACGCGGTATTCGAGATAATCTTTAGGTGCATTTTGTCTTACCCGATTTTTACTTAGGACGTTTACGTGAAATATATTTTTCCTCAGAGAGGATGCATTTCTCTCTATTTCATGGCAGCCCTTTTTTATTTTAGGCTGACACTGGAATCAGTTTTCCCTCTTGCTTATATTACTCTACGTCCACCTTTATTCTTTGTTTCCAACAATTCATTGCGGTAGAAAAGTGGGCTCAACCGATCGCCGAACGAGTAAATAAACACACATATTATGGATACATTAATCAAAGAAACCGGGTAATTTCATGGCTTTTTCAACTCTTCAGTTCGTTCTTTCTTTTTCAATTTCTTACTTAAGAGTCATACGTTGGTGATCATTTTCTAACGTATATACAGGCGTAAATGCAATGATATCATGGGGAAAATACCAGCGGCGTAAATTGATTTTTTCGTTCACGTCATAATTCTTCATGTTTTTTTTTACAAATTTATCTTGAAACGCATATTTTCCTCAAATTTTATGCGCAAAAGGTATCAAGACCGGATGAGAATCCAATGGGAAGCCATAAATCCAAAATTTTAGTGACATGGAGCTTATCGTTTGGTAAGATGATATCTGAAGTTGGATTTTTTTAGAGAGTCAGAATTCAGCTGTTCCATATACCTGCATTCGTTGGTCCGTAAGCCGGAATTGATTCAAGAAGATAGAAACACCTAGATCATTATCAGAGAATGTAGTAACTGGCTGGGAGCTCCTCCAGGTTCGAGGAAAGAAAACTTACCCGTAGATTTCGGAATGCTGCAAGGTACTCGAATTCACATCTAATAGAAAATATGAATTTTAAATTGCACATTACATGGGCGGACTATGTAAATAGGATATTTCTATCACCGCATGGTAAATCGTAGATCACCGTTAGGGTGTGTGGCAGGAGGTGATTCCATTCAATCGTGTGAGAGATATGGAAGTATTTGTACTTTTCCACGCATACGTAAGGGGACGGTAGAAGCAAGAAGGACAGTAACTAAGACTGGACGAGGTGATGACAATACACTAGGTTACTTAGAATGAAAAAAAAAATAATTTTTCCCCCAGCCATGAATCTGATCCCTTATCGTTCGTGGGAAAAAATGATATCTTAAACGCATCTGTTCTACACTTTATCTCTCTAATTTTATTGACATAATCTATCCTTACGTAGAAAAATAGGGTAAAACACATTTTAAACATCACTCCTAAAGAGACATCCTTCCAATTTTTGTGCAAGAATCTGTGATTTAACCGTCTCTCCGTGAGTGATTCCCAGCCTAGCTGCTCTAATATTTTGGATAGCTATCAAGTTTATCACAACGTTTTACAAATCTAGCTCCTCTACACTGCAGGTGATCCAATACGGCAATCAATCCTAATTCGTGAGGATCCCATGTACTAGCAACATATTCTAAATGAGGCCTAGAATATTCTCCGAAGCCTTATTGATATTGGCCCTAATTTTCTAAGCCTTCAAAATTTTACTATGCAATTAAGCGCCCCCGTCTCTTCATATTACTCCCATCGTTCTACAGTAGGAGAGATCTCTGTCATTAAAATTAGTGAGATTATGTGTAGAAGGGATGCATTTAAGATGCCATTTTTTCCACGAACGATTAGGGATCATAATAACGATATCCGATCGTGGTAGGGTTGTTTTCGGGTAAAAATTAGTCTAGTGTGTATTCACCCCCTGCCACACACCGTAACGGTGACTTGAAGTGTACATAATTAAATAAATTGATGGCGTAACTATAAACACATGAGCATCATCAATGCTCACTGCTTTCCTCTCACTGCCTCACAAACGCACGCTCGCGAAAAATATACCTATTCAGATGTTATGAAAACTTGAAAATTGACATAGACTATGAATTCCGTTCCTAAATCAGTGTGAATGTCGGCTGAAATATATTTAAAGTGGTTGAAAGTTGAATAGGGGAGAGGTAAATGTCTTGAAATGGCAAGTACAATAACAGTTCGTAGTCATTTATGTGGAAGTTCTGCCTCCGCACATTCATTTTGTCATAAAGATTTGCCCATTGTAACCGTAGGGCTCTCGACTATGGGCGAGAACGTTTTGACCGTGACGCGTTGCACATGAAATGCATTACGTAGTTCCCACCGACTCTCCTCTATTTGCTCGCACTAGTCGTGATCTCGTCAGAATCGCGCTCTATATAAATGAGTTCGATTGTGCCGAAGGTGTAAAACCCTCGGGAGCGGGCTTCCGAATGTGATGATGACAGCCGGTCCTATGAAACCTTCATCGGTGCAGTTGGTTCAGGGAAGGAGAGGGCAAAAGGGGTGGTGTACCCGGTTGGGGAGATAGGGGAGAGTGGGTAGGAAGAAGGGGGGGAACTCGGAGGGGGCACTCGAATCCGAAAGCAATTAGGAGGAGAACCGAGAAGGCTCCCACCCCTCTCGGCGCCGACGCGTTTGCTTGCTTCCCACCATTTCCCCGACACGTCTTGCTACCTCCTTGGCGGCGCCCGATGCGAGATTTTATTGGGCGCAGATGTTTGCCGACCCCTCGAAGCCGCCAACATTGTGCAAATGCGAGCAGCGTACGCCGGCGACGGGCGCCCGCTCTCCGAAAGGGTTGTATAGGATTAGCGGCGAGTGGGCTGGGGGGATTGGGGGGTGGGGAGACGATGAGAACCGGCAGGCCCGCCTCGACGGCCCGCGGAACCACATCCGCGGACTGCGAGGACTGCGCTATTTTCCCACAAACTCCCACGGGGCCGGATGAAAAATTTCCTGGCCTTTTTTTGCACGGGTTATCCGTTCCTTCGTGGAGAGCGGGATGAGGTAATGCGTAGAGAAGGTGGAACTAGGGTACCAACTTATTATAGAATTGGCGTTTCTTCATGATTGATTTCATTCATGCCAATTGATAAAATCGGTAACTCACAATGATGCACCGGGAGTAAAAACTTTTCAAACCCGAGACCGTCAGATATCGTAATGATTATGAAACCCACTCGCGTAAACTTTTGCGAACAGAAATGGATATCATCATGCATGAATTCAGATATCCAAAGCTCTCTTGGAGATGCAATTGGACCACGTGATATTATCTGCATCCATTCATACTTAAACTATTTCGATCATAGGGTACTTATTTGGCATCAAAAACTAGTTAAATCAACATTTCAGGATTGTGACTTGTGTGATTTGTTTAATTCATTCCAATAAATGATATCAGAAACTGAAAATGTTGTTTTAAATTTTGAACGTTTGTTTTTTCACGTTTTCAATCACTAGTTCGTATTTCTCATCTGGACGAATATATGTAGTTCGTGGTACTCATTACTACGATTCCTTTTATGATCCTTTCCTTATTCCTCATTTTTTGGTAAAATTTTAAGGTCCATTATAGTAACCTTCATACGAATTTCTACCCATTGCATTTTAATTTAGTTGCCGATTATTCATAAGTGGACCTTGAAAACATTTTGACCATGAGTTCATTGAAATTTATAATTCTTTGTGATTATTCCTGTAAAATCATTGACTGTAGCATCGGTGAGTGATAAAATTTTCCGTTGAAATCAAATTAAGCGTGTTAACCGAATGAAAGAGTATAATAACCACTATGCCCGTAATATAAACTACTTGAGAAGTGGATTCGTCAGCAAATTGTTATGTCAACGATGTACGTGGACTTATAACCTCTAAGTGGAGACTTTTTCAACCTTGTCCTTGGTTGATTTTTCTAGTTTTTTGATTTCTCAACCAAAGTATTTTTTTTCTACTGTGGGAAACGAAGGGAGTGCCGCGTACGAAATGGGGTCGATTACGTACAAGGAAAATGTTGGGAGACGTTACAAAATATAATGAAAGGGTCGCATATACGCGTGGGAAGAACGATCCTTTCCCTCCATCTCTATTATCTCTCTCTCTCTATCATTCTAATGCGTCCGCCGAACGCGTTTATTGCTCAGAATCATTTCGTCATCTTGATCTACCATTCAAATAGGATTTTAGGATTCATATACGCCCATACTTAAAGGAGGAGCGGATGAACGCGAGGTTATTCCGAAATAAAAAAAATAGAAGCTCGAGAGAGAAAGCCGCACGTGGATTGCTGCAATTTGACGAGAATTAATTATGAGGCTTAAATTGATGCTTTTACCATCGTTGAATAAATTACTAGTTTTTAAGTACTATCAACGCTACTTAGGTACGCTGGAAAAAATTTCCGACTAAAATATTACCGTGCCCAAATATTCTGAAAGAATAAAATGCGCCTTCTTTCTTGGTGTTTGTTTTCCTACGCTCCCTTCATAACGTTTTCAAATGAGTGCGATAATTTTTAGTCTCCAAATGAGTCCTCAGGATAAAAAAAGCTGTTGATAATTATTTCTCACTTATTGCGCGGGAGAATAAAGGATGAGGAGTTTGAGTCATCCGTGAACTTTAGTCAGGACGATTGAGTCAGGGTGTTAAGCTTTTTGATTAGGCATATAAAATTTCACTAACAATAGGGACCGAATTATGTACTTAAGCTATCAACGTGCTTCTATGAGTTCTTGTAAATGTACATCCGGTACATTATTAACGACACCCTGTCACTGCTGAAAAATTCGCAATCGCATGCCGGACCCTATAGTAGAGATTCGTTTATTAATCGAGAGGTTTACAGCACAGCATCGAAATCAAAATGAAATCATCACTGTGTCGTAAAAATGGAGACTTAAAATCGCCTTTGGGGCTGATTTAATCACAAGAGGAATAGAAATAGAATCAAACAGCCAGTCTGGAAAAGCAACTACTCTTTCACATAATTGAATAGCCAAATTCAAATTTATACATTATTCGTACACTCGCTCTGATGGAGATGCTATTTAGGCATCTATAAAGTTTTATTTTATAAGATTTTGCATCCTTTTCTAAAAAAACATGTGAGATGTTAATAAATAATAAAAGCGGGTCAATTATCGCATTTTTATTAAAAACAACCGACAATGAAATCCACACTTTGTGTCGTTATAAAGGAAATAAAAATCTTGATTCTGCGCCACTCTTTTTTATTTTATTTTTATTAATTTACCTAGTACCCTGCCAGCCACCGCTTGGGTGAGTAGTAGGGGGTGATTACACACCAGACTAATTTTTTACCCGAGCATGACACTACCGCGGGCGGACAATGTTATTATGATCCCCTATCGTTCGTGGAAAAAATGACCGACCCAGAATACTCCCTCCCCCCAAGCGCCCTTGGATAACGTTATTCTGATTCCTTTTCGTTCGTGGTTAAAAATGACATTTTACATCTATCTGTTCTACACTTAATCATTATAATTATATTAACATGATCTCACCTATCGTAACACGATGGAGCTAATAATATATTTTAAGCATCATCGCTAAAGAGACATCCTTCCGACTTATGCAAGATATTTAAATTGTATTTTAACCTTCGCTCCGTGATTGATTCCCAACCTGGATCTTCTAATAATTTTTTACGCTACTCAGTATATCATAACAACATTTTTTAAATCTAGCTCCCCTACGCTGCAGCTAACCTGCCTAGAAACTAACTGCAGCCTAAGTTTAACCAAAATAACTAGCGAAAGATTTAAAAAATGTATTTCTTTCTTCCGAAACAATGGCCCGTATGTCTTTATTAAAGTGTGTTAATTGACCATTTATTTATTTTGTCTAAACATGAGAGTACATTATTATCATCACTAAAAGATACAGGAGACCCTGCTCCATGTAAGCTGCGACCACATAAAGTTAAGGGAAATTGACTGCAGGGCCTTTGATAAAAGGATTAATTTTTCCCTTGCAAACAATTCGAGACCAGAACAATAGGAAACAATTTACGACACATCAGTCAGTAATTACTCTAATGGCTACTCACCTAACACCCTCTGCCACATGCCCCTGAGGCGCCTTGGAGGGTAAGTTGTAAATGTGCCTGAGGAAAAAAGCTTCAGGTCCTCTCTAGCTGCAAGGTAAACAAATAAATCAAAACTATGCAAAGGCGAGTAACCATGAAAGTCTTGGAAGGCAAGGCAGTGACGCAAAGATTTTCCTATGGGAATCCACACGCACCGAAAGAACGGTCATTTATGAACGGGGAATTGATTAAGGGAAAGAATAATAGTCAAGTGTCATTTGTTTAAGGTTAAATGGACCGTCAGTCTCCGATATTATTAGCCCCGTATTTCTGAAACCGTATCGCGTGTTGAATAGATCATTGGGGCGTGTCTCGGGCCAGGTGTCGAGCGATTCCGGCGTCTTCCGCTCGTTCATCTCCGACGACGACGTCGTGTGCGATGTAAATTCCTCCTCATTATGCCGAACGCTAAGAACTGCCTTGGATTCGACTGCGCGCGGGCGTAAACGTTTTCTCCGGCCCGCTTCTCCAACCACCTCCGCACGTCGAAGACAAACGCCGAAATACATCCGCCCCGCCCGATTTCCATAACGAAAAGAGAGGTAATGAATGATTACTCACGAACCATCTGGCGACATAGACTCGTCATGAGCGTGGCTGGAGTAACCTTGGACGCAAGAACTGCGCGACGTGACGACACTACGTCGATATTTATTTTATATCGCTTAAGTCGAAGTGGATATATTTCGTAATGCTTTATTTCAATGATATTTTTAATTCTCACGTTAATTTTCATTTGAAGGAATATAAAATTTAATTCCTTTATCAACAGTTAATAATAATCGTTGCGATATTGTTGATTTGACGTTTTGGACGATCTTCCGATACACCGCGTGAGAAATTTTGGCAATATTGGCTATAATAAATGGTAGAATACCGGTAAATATATGTATGGGACGACTATCCTTAGGTTCTAAGCCTACTTCGCATACTTTCTGCCTCCCGTCCAACATGCCTATTTTATTCCTCCCCTTCTTCGGTTTTCTTACATTCTCCCCTCTATCACCACATTCAACATTTCATCTCCAATCGAAATCGTCTGCATCCAATTTACATACCTACTTTAAATTTATTCCAACAACCTCCTCTCCTACCCCACCATACCTTGTACCCCTTCGTTTATTTTCCTTCCCGGCCATTTTATTCATACATCTTTCTCAGATATCAGAGTGAAACAAGTAAAAACTTTGGGTAATAGAGTGAATGTTCGCGTTGAGGATAGTGATTCTCCGATGATTCCATAGACCGACAATTGGACATACCTATTTTCGATTGACGAGGAAGTCGAAATGGGCGATTTTATTGATACTTCTCGATTTGAAAAGTTCCGTCACGACGATTTATTGTCCCCTCCTAAATACAGGTGTATGTTGTATATTTATATTTGTTGTATAATGCATTATTTAGGCGTCGGAGATCAACGTTGAAAAATGGTTGTCGCACGCAGAAAAACATTTCATTTCCCCAAACAACGTTTGTCCCGTCAATATCTCCTCCCCTCGCCGATATTAATTTTGTATCGATGGTCGTATTTGGGAATCTCACACGGAAAATATTTCATTTCCCCGGAGAGGATGTCATTTACTCGGGGGCCCGACTCCGACGAAGTGACGGCGGCGGGAGGCGGGAAAACAATGTTTTTCGCGCATCGGATCGCGAAGAACTTAAATCACTTCCTAACTTCGTGCGGAGGTAGGTACTACGTACGTGTCGGGACGCCATCTCCGACTCCCATCCTTCCCAGCCTATTATGCAAATATGATAAGGGGGGGGTGAGAGGCTGTTTTGGCTGTCTCGCCTGAGCACCGGATGATTTAATTTCGACAGCTCTCCTCTCCAGAGGAAAGCTTCTCCCCCAACTCTCTCTCTCCCCCCCCCCTCTCCACCCGCCCCACCCCCACCAGAACCTACTCTCTCTCTCTCTCTCACGCCACCCCCCGCTTAAGTCGTAAAACTTCCGGTACAATCAGACGATTACCCCAAGGGTGGCAACACTGGAAGGTGGCTACGTTAGGGAGGGGGGTGGGGAAGAGAGGCGGCTCGGCATGATGTGGGGAGGGGTGTGGGACCTCTCCAGACCGCGGAACATAATGCAGACAAAGGGCACTGGGGGTTGAGGAGATGGGGGGGGGGCACGAACTCGACAATACACGGATACCAAATGTTACGGCTCTCCAGGGCCATTGAGAATCAAAGAATGGTGGGGACCCGATTGCCCTCCAGCACACAGACAGCTCTTGTATGAAAAAAAGAAGAAGGGGTGGAGAGAGGGAGAGAAAAAAATACTTGAGGGAATGATAGGGAGGAGTGTAGCGAGTGGGGTGAGAGAAGAGGCCCTCGGGCCATTGCCTCCGAGAGACATCTATCGGGAAGATAGGGGGAGGGGTAGGGGTACGGTAACTGAACACCCTTCACCCCGGAGCGTGGCGGTCGGGAGAGAGGAGAGAAGAAAAAAAAGCCGTTTATCACGAGGGGCGGGAGAGATGTGGATGTGGATGGGGGGGAGGGGTTAGGGGGGATAGATGGCAGGACCCGGCCCTTGGACTCCCCAGTTCGGTGTCTTCACAATACTCCGCACGCGGTTGCAGCCGGGCCGGGCCGTGGTGAAAAATTATAATGGACCGTGGGCACAATGCATTACCTAGGGCGTTTCATTGAGATTCTGGAGGGGGTGCAAAGGTACTTCCTTTCCCTCGGAGCCTTGACAAAAGTGCGCGGCTTCAAAAAGCGCGCTCCCTCCCCTCCCCAACCTGTGCACCGCTTACTCCGACATATGTCTCCTTTTATACCGCCTCCGCTGCGGAGAATTCGCAAACCGCAGGCCGTTCACGTTTTGTCCTCGCAATTTTCGGTGCCCGCAGGAGCCGTGTTAACAAAGGAGTCCGTCCGGGGATAAGTGCCTTAGAATCTCCACGATCATGACCGTTTTGAATTTTCTCTATGTGGAAACTAGAGAAAAAAAGGTAAAATGCGATTGATTTAATTTCTCATTAAAGTACTTATACGTCGTGGTACTCAAATTTCAACCTGGATATTAGTCGCGGTAGAAAATATTTGCGGACTGTGATTCGTTTCGTTCCTAGCAGCTGTATCGTTCGTCCAACCCCACTCAAGTGAGGTAAGCATTTCATTCGTTGTGAGTGCCGTAAAGTGCAGTTATCAGGGGATAAGCTAGCACAAAGCGCAAAAAATAACAAAATATTAAGTGTAGAGATAAAATCAAAAAATAGTTGATTTACTTAACATATATTTTAAAATATCGTGGTCCTGGTTGATTGTTTGGTTACCGTAAAACGATTATGTTACTAATGCCGAAGTGTCGCGGGATTTTTCAAAACAATTTGGAGTATAAAAATAATTCCATTGGGCCATTCAAGGAATTGAGAGTTCCATTATAGTTAAGAGACTAAAAGTTGTTTAAGCTTATATCTCAGATAATGTGACATTTTGAAAATTGCAGCGGAAATATCGCTCGATTATTCACGTACTTGGAGTAGAAGCAGCGAAACTTATGGATTAAAGTGCTCGCAATTTACTATTTTCGATAATAACAATTTTTTTTCTCAATTCGCGTTGATACTTGAGACATTACTTTTCATTTACCTTATTCCTCATAGTTGTGATCTGATTGTAAATATGTTTCGTTGGCTAAGTTCAGATTTAGAAACACTCAACTTAAATACGCGAATAACATTATTGACCAAAACCAGGCATGCGCAAGCAGCTCAGATTCGAGAACCCTTCTATGAAATTTGCCCTTCGTTCTGTCCTATTCCCTCGGGACGAAGCTGATCAGACAACTGAAAATTTAAAGTAATAGAAATGTGGTGTTTGAGAAGAATGATGAAAATAAAATAGATACACTGAGCAACAACTGAAGAAGTCCTCAAGTAGTGAGTCAAGAGATAAGCATATTGAGGTTACTCACAAGAAGAGGGTCGATAATGGGATTGGTTTTTACGCAATACTTCCCCAGTTGAACGGAATCACTACTCTGCGCGTACAAAGAGGGATTGCGAGGAGTAAGTGACTTATAAAAGGGCGAAGAAAGTGGCACAGCTAAAGAATTAGGCGGACAACTTCAGGCAGGTCCTGGACTTAATAGCCTTGAGAGTAAAATACTAACACCGCCTGATTTCACTTGAACTACTGTTCACTCAAGTAGACGATGGAGTTATGAAAAATTGTTGAGAGACATCGAACTCAATAAAGGCCATCAAATGTCACCGAGTTATAACTTTCGCTTCCACCCGCTAAGCAAACGTGACTGTTCAAAAAGTTTCCCCTCTAGGATATCCGTGTACGCGTAATGTAAACCGCGGAGTATTTTTCCATGTTCCCTGTTCGTCCACGGCGCTAATTTTCGGGGCTGCGTCTCTTCACTCGAGTCGAGGGAGTGCCCATCGACTCGGCATGGGTCGTCACATCGCCCCAGGATTAAACCACTCGGTTTTAATCATCGGATCGTGTCACGCACGGCTCCCATTTTCGAGACGTGATTCCGCGCGAAAACTCTTTGAGCGGGTCGGCGAGCCGCGCGGCGCTGCCAACCAACCTCCCCAAGGGGGGGGGGGGGGGTTGAACGCCTTGGCGGCAGCGACGACCCCATTTCCAGTGTTTCGAAGATTAATGCACTGCAGACCCGTAAAAATTTATGTTGGTGATTATGCGTGCCGGAGTACTCCAGTGAAATGCACAGTGGGGGGGAGAGAGAGGCTGTGGGTGGGCGGGGAAAGAAAAATGAAACGAAATGAAAAGTGTAACTCCGTTTCATCAGCGTAACTGTCAGGGAGACCCGCCGTGAAAGCGTGTCGTGGTCGTAAAAAAAATAAAAATTCATTTATGGAAAAAACAGCGTCCAATGAAATGAAAAGTGTAACTCCATCCCATTAGGTAAGGTGTCAAAATCCCACCAAGGAAGTGTGTCGCGCCATATAAAGGGAACGCTCAAAAGGTTTTCAGAGCAACAATATATTTATGCTTGTTGCAGACGGGAAATTGGAACAAAACCATTGCGTCCGAGGAATTATTCGAGGAGACATTACTTTTGCTAGTATTTTCATATCTTTTTGATACCTTTTGTCTCCCAGTAAATAACACGAGACAAAAGCTTTCGGAGTATTAAAGTGTCGAACTCCGTCAGCAGAGAAACCTTGACCTTCTATTCAGAACAGGGTAAACTCTCGCAATCCACGCCACTGTGGCACACTCTCGTGTTTTTTTGTATCGCTAGTTGTGCGCTCATATAAAATTACTTATCCATTAGTGTAAATTGTAGACTCATACACATATCCATTCAATGAATTGTGTTTTTGTGTCGAAAATGATCTGTCTTGGGAGAATTATTTTCCTTGGTTTTGATGTCGCAGGTCGATTTGTGCACACGACAATTATAGCCTCAGGATAGGGAGGTTGTCAACAAAATCCGCATGCGTGGTGAAAACTCTGTAAGAAAAATACCTCCACCGATATCATTCTGCTTGAACATGTTGGCTAATTTGAATAGCATTCTCTTTTTTTTCGAATGCCAACGGCGTTTTTTTACCCCAACGACGTGTCTGTCGAGCATCCCGTTTGTCACACCCTAAAAGCATATAGTAATGCGAAAGATAATTAATATATAAAAGTATAATAAAGTGTATGATAATCAAGTCGAAATATTAATAGCCTCTCAATCCTGCTCCTACCCTCCCATATCCAAAATATCCCGCCCCGCACCTCCGGCGCGCCAAGCATAAGCCCGTTGGCGTACATAAATTTTTGTTCAGGCTTCACAGGTCAATACTGAAGGGGGATGCAGAAATTTTCCTGGCTGCTTGACACCAGTAGAAAGGCAACTCGTAAAACCGAAACTTTGTTAGAGAATAGTTTTTATTTCATTCTTTAAAGACTTCTTTAGTGAAGTTGATTCAAACTGAAAGCAATAATTTTCTTGAACATTTTCTCGGCGTCTTCTTTATGTAACCAATACCAAGAACGGAGTACAGATAAGGAAAAGAAGCAGATGGATCCTATATCTGCATCTACATGGTACCATACAATCCACTAAATGTAGATGCACGTGTAAAAACTACAATCCTTGACATCGCTAGCAACTTACTAGCCCACATAATGCAAGTCAATCTTCAATTTCCGGCCAGCCACTAAAGCCAATGACGTACCTATACTAGTCCACTTTATTATTCAATCACTTTCGTTGAAGTCATTGCTAACTTTGTGCTATTATGTATGCGTAATTTAATGTACCCCGAGTAATGGGATTTTGAGGTCTCATTTTTATGCATTTGGGATGGGTGTATCTAAGTCAGGCTGGCATTTTTACGGATATAGTAGAAGAGAAATTATATGTATATTGGGAAACCACAAGGGGATGTACAGGGTTCAGCGTAGGATACTGCAAGTAAAAAGAGCTCTATGACTAAAGAGGAATCAGAATGTATGGAAGTCTGCAATTGAAGGTGAGATTGAAGGGTTTTCATTCAACCAACCTTCAAATTAAAATACTGTTGGATTCATTTTCATCAATAAAATTAATTCTATCTCAGGAATGGAGAGAGAAACAGCACATCGGCACTTAGGCATGTAGAGGTTGAAAAAAAAATTGAAAATTCAGGATTCGACGAGTTATTATGCAACCATGCACAGATGTCGTTTCACGATGAGAGTTACTGATACTTTGCTGTTCGATTTTCTACCTGTTTCAGTACCCTCACCGATCAAAAGTATGTGAAGTAATTAGTCTTTTGTGAGGTAGTAAGTGATGTAATTAAATTCTTTTAGTCGATTTGGTTTGTGATCATATTTTTAGGAGTACATGAGGTCATCCTATACACTAAGTAGAGAAACTCAAACCCCCTTTTCTTAGAGTAAATTAAAGTACGTAAACTTACTTACGCCAAGTTTGGGAATATTTGAACGAAGGTTGACGACTAATTAATTAAACTAGTGAAGGCACGTTTCTAAAGACATGGGACATATGGTAGTAAGCAGAGAAATAAAGGTTGAAATAGTGGTAACTAAATGCTCTGCGCCAGTGTGAGTGATGTCGAGGTTTTTTTTTGCAACGACACCGCGAATACCCTTGTGTGAGTGTAGTATGAGGGAAAAGGAGAGCTCATGAGAAGCCAAATAACGAAGTTTACTTCGCGAACTTCTCTAGAATTCAGAACGGGAGGGT
Organism: Hetaerina americana; assembly: GCF_022747635.1. Taxonomy (NCBI): domain Eukaryota; kingdom Metazoa; phylum Arthropoda; class Insecta; order Odonata; family Calopterygidae; genus Hetaerina; species Hetaerina americana. The sequence continues at coordinate 316,526 of NW_027287172.1, read as the reverse complement.
CACGAGGGAAAACGAAATAGAAACGTCCAGGGAATTCGGTTGCACAGAACTAAAATTTAGTAGTGCAGTGCTACTACTATGTTTAAGAAGTCATTCTTAATTTACAACGCTCGGACTTAATGCTGCTTGATTAGTGATGGATATTAAAAATGACAGATCGGGGGATAACGAGTTGAGTTCCCCGGTGAGTGAATGAATAGAAGAAACTCGTGGGAATACTACAAAAAAACGTGAAAATTTTGTCGGAAACTTTTTAAATGCGATGGTTCGGTGAGACCAGAAGATACCTACTTGTGGTAGAAGTCAAGGAGAGGAACTAAACTAGAGGGAGTAGATTCATATGTATATAAATACATACATATCGTGATTATTTCTTGAATCGATTTGAGGGTATGGAGAGTTTATCTAGAGCAAGAGAACTAAGAGTCCTTAAAATACAATTAAAAAAGATTGGTCATGACTTCTTACAAGCCAATGTGACAACCAGGAGCGTTTAAGCCACTCAGGGACAGTGCTGAAGGAGCGACGATTATTGGGGGTCTTTCAAAATTCATAGAGGAACTGATGTGTGATACACTCAGTTCAGGGGTGGTGGTATGCCACTTAAATTCTTTCCTTTCGAACCCATTCATCACTTTGATATCGCCATTTCAAACCCCTACGGCAATTCCCACCTAGTTGGAACACGCGAGTGACAATATTATGAATTTCCTCAACAAGGCTTGCAGCTTTCTTGGGTTGCTACGCACCGTTACATCGGGACCGTCAGTAGCAGCAGCAATCACGCTTGAGCTAACCTGGAGAAAGGTATAAGGGCTGACTTCATAGCGCGATGGGGGCTAAAGCGAATGTGAATAATATCTCTAAAGCGCGAAGCATCGTCGCGACAGGAGTTTTACCATTTTTACTGCGTTTATATTTTTTAAAGTTTTCGTGGGGAACCCATAGCCAAATGTCACAAGGAGATGACTTCGAGAGTCTGTATTGTAAAAAAAATATCACCGCCTTGAGCGATCTCAAAAGAGCTCTCCGATCGACCTAAAAAGTTTCGGGTTCAACCCCAGCCTCGGGTACGCATTTGACTCCTTTTCGTAATGGATTGGTCCCGGTTCTCTTCTGTGTTACTGCGTGACCTCAGCTGTCGGAGGACCATAAAAATACGTAGCAACTGCTACTATCTGAAAAAACAAGATTGACGGATCACTAATTCAGGAGTATCAGGAGTTCCTTAATTTTTTTCACCACAACCCTTTTCGTTTTCTGGGAGATTTAACAAATTATCTAGTAAATTTCAATCCTCGCTTCGTGAGTGTGGAAAATATAAGGAAGCACATGCGATATCATATTATGAATGGCATAATTTATCACTGCGGGGGCTAACGTACTGGCTTCCCACCTAGAGGGCCCGGGTTCAAATCCCGGCGGTGTTGAATATTTTTCAGAGGTATCTCGATCCCTACTTGAGGTACTTTGTGAAGGGCACTTTGAGTGAGTACGCCGTCCGTCGGATGGGACGTTAAGCTGCGGACCCCTTGGCGCCTTTCGTAAAGAGTAAGCTAATGCCGACGCCGGGTTTCTCTCCACCTTTCATCCTTTCCTGTCCATCACTAATGGCGCAAATGACCTCAGCTGTCGGTCGCCTCCCCTAAATACTGCTTCTATGTATTACTGCATGTAAATCACATTGAATTCGTTCCATATTAATGCTGCTATGTAAATAATGTAAGCAAAGGAGAAGGATTGTCATCTAGCGTAAAAGATGTTTCTAGAAGCCACATCTTTTCTTTGCAATTTATCTAGGCTTGGTACAAAATGAAATTGATATTTGCCACAAATTCCTATTAGCCTAACCATTTCTGATTTGGCAGATCGGTTGTGTGTGTGGTGGTTACACTGCCCCCCCCGCCCCCCGAGGGTCTGGGTTTGAATCCCGGCTATGGCAGATTTCTTTTCAACAATATTTCGATCCCTACTTTCGGTACAAGGTGGAGAGCACTTCGAGTACGTCGTCCGTCGAATGGGATGTTAAACCCTATGGCCCCTTTCGTCAATAGCAGTCTAATACCGACGCTGGATTTCTCTCCATCCTTCTCCCATTCCCTGAATATCCTTCATTTACCTGATAACCCGCATCTATCCCTAATGGTAAAAAGGACCTCAGCTATTGGTCACCTCCTCTTGTAACTGTGTACTTTTAGGTTTTTCTGATTCATCATCTTCGGTCACCAGTCCTTCAATTATTTTGACTTCGGCCTCCATTCATTTATTACATTAGCTGACCTCTTCAGGTGCGTTTATTTTTTCAGTTTCACGTCTGCTTTTGATAAATTCATTAATATTACCGGAATCCTAACTCAGTTATTTTTCTCGGTCACTTTTTCTCCAATAATTGTCTTCATCGAGTCTGACAAACCAAAGTAATCAAATAGAACATAATAAATGAGGATGAGGCTCAATTCGTAATAAGATTTACGTCGTGCGAGATTTACCCAGCAACGGGGGGGGAGGGTTCCTTTCACTTTTCTAGCTTCCGTGAAGCTGCGAACATCCAACTTCATCGGGATTTAGACCCGAGCCCTCCGGTCAATGGCCGGACTCGGGTCACCACGCCCCTATCTTTATCTAGCCAACAGGCATCGGAATGTTTCCTATATGACCCCTCCCCACTTATAAGAACGAGTCCAGCACTTTATTTTCCGTTATTAAATTATCCTGTCCCCCCCTTGGATGGGGTTCGGGTGCGGTTGATGTTGGGGGAGAACAGGGGGGGACATCCGAAGGACGGGATGGTCATCTTGATCTCCACGAGAAATCATCGGATTCCGGGGGAGGTACGGGATAGGTCTCCGCCGTCCGTCGGAGACGTCGTCGGGAGGGAATTCTTCTTCAAAGGAGGCAAATTCTTCCTCCTTCGCAAATGCCCCCGACGGACTATCGCTCGCCCGCGTCGTCGGCTCTGTCGCCTTTTTCTCTCTCTCTCTCTTTCTCCACTCCCCCGAGAAGGAAGAGCAAAAAAAGGGGATAGAAGAAATCCGTATAAAACCATGCGACCACGAGCCAGTGGCACCCGCTTCGCCAAGCGGGTGGCTGGAGCTTGGAGGGCTCCTCCTCCTATAGCTCACACCCAACCCACCCCTCCCCCCCCACAGCCTCAAGCGCGATGGATGTCTCGCTTAATGAGGTCACATCTCCTCGCCATCCCCCACCACCCCTGGCCGGCCGACCCGGCGACGGCGTAGACGAGGGCAAGAGAGAGAGGGAGCGCGCGCGAAAGATCACCGGAGGGAGAGAGAGGCCGGGAGTGAGGCACTCGTCCTCCGCCGCGTCTATCTTCCCCCAACCCCCACCACCCCTCTTTCTCTCTTGAGGTCACACCGCCGCACCGTGTCGAGAGAGTTTTTTTGAACGCAACTCTTTAAGGAGAGCAAATATCCTCAAGGTTTCCCGCTCTCTGTCTCTCTCTCCCTCTCTCTTTCCCTCGCTCTCCCTTCATGAGCTCGGGGCTCGACCCTCCGCGGGTTCTGCCAGACTGATCGTTTTCAGGGCGGAAATGGGGGGGTGGGGGAGTTTTGAAAAAAGAGGGAGGATGGAATGGCGTTTTAGTCCATGCTCTCCCTCACCATCGCACCCCAACCATCTTTCTGTCTTCAAACCACTCCCTCCCATTCTTCAACTCCCCTTTCACCCACTTATCTGGCGGCGGGGATGCATCGCGACCGCGGGTGGGTGGGTGGGTGGGAGTAGGGTGGTGGGTGGCCGGCAAGGCGACGAGTCAGATGTCCCAGCCCCGGTGATGTCCAAACGTTTCTTTACGGTCTTGTGCAAACAGTGACCGCCGAGGTAGCACCTAATTTTTCCTATTGGATTTCGATTGATGCCCTCTGGTCGGCACTTGGAAAATGGTTTAATCCCATTCCAAAGGCCACATATACCGCATTGAGACGTTTAATTTTTTGTTATTCGGTACTATGACACAATTGGAAAAAAATTAGGACAATGGCGTTGAAAACTATCCGCTGTAATAGGAGGAGTCTACCCTTAAAGTTGAAAGTGAGTGAGGTATTTATTCGCCCGATTGACGAAATTAATAATTTTTAAGGATACAAAGCCTGGAGGTAGGCTGGTGGTATTATGAGAACAATGCATAGTTAAATGTTGTGCTAGAGGTATACATTTATTCCGTCTGGAACCTGCATTAATGAAGTCTCATACGTAAATAATCTGATGGAAAGATCATTTGTTGATATTATATTATTATTAGTCATTGTGTGTCCCATTATGCTACCTTAGGTATTAACTCGAAACAGTAGCGAATGGAATTGAAAATAGATCTATGAATAAAATCTTGTTGGGATTGTAGGAAAGACAAAGTGGCGACTTCACGCTAATTACCGAGCCTGCAGATGTGTTTTCTCAAGGAATCCTTCACGATGAGATACGATGCTAAAGGAAAGGTAAGCTTTGTAGGATAAGTTTTGAAAGAACGAATATAAGATTATTTTCAAGTTTTATATGTGAATCGTTATACCAAAGCTCCATTGTAAGAAAAACACTCAATTATTCAGATAGACTATTGAAAAATATCTGTTTTGAAACTTTCACTAATTTAAAATTTTTGCTTTGAATATTTACGTACATAAACTAAAAGGCAGATTTTTCAGATTCGGAAATACTGAGAGAAATTTTTGAAAAATTATTTCATGAGAAAAAAACCGGGTATTAAGGGTAACATTTCTTTAAAACTTTATTTTTAAGAAAATTTCGTCATTTAATAACTCCTTCTGTCTCTATCTTCAATCGTTGTCTCCGGAAGAAGATAATATCCATCTTCGATAATTGGATTGATTCGGAGAAGAACGATTCTGACATGGCCGGTGATATTCATTGCAGAGAAGTCTTGATAGGAACAAGATGCCCTGTGGCTGGTTAGACTTTCAGCAGTAAAAATCTATTTTAATCAATCTTTGAGATGATCACTTAAAAACTGGAATATTTAAAAGGATAAACATATTATGGACGTAATTTTTATAAGGATAATTATAAAAAAATTTTGAAATCCAAAGAAATTGATGAATTAATAAAATGTAATGAAGCAGCGGTCTATTTTAAAATTCTATTAAATTAATTGATTTAAAAAAAATTAATTAAAAAGTATACTAAGATTTTGAATTTATTACTTTCTAGCTTATGTGCATATAAAAATGACATTGATAGTATGTCAAGCTGTTTTTAAAGTTACCATCCGAAAATTTTAATCGGTAGTTATTTTAGTTACGTGATGAAAACGTCTTATGCATGTGTGTACATACGTGTACCTATCGCTCCTGCTAATAGGTTATTCACATGAGGTTTTCAACTATTCCATTTTTGTTAGAATAATGGATTGTAATGGCCCGCTTAATCGGCCAAACATTTTCTTTGCACCTAATGAAATTGTTTCTACATTCAATTCGTCCCAGGGTTTTTAATGCATTAAGTTATTAAGAAAATATGTGGAAGCCAAATCATAAGGAACGAAGGGACAAACTGAAAGGGGAACTAAATGAAACCAATCCTATTTGATGACTGACAGATGATTAATGACTGTTTTTAAGACGATGAATCATCTATGCGCAAGGAAAATAAACATATTTGCAGAGCAGAACGCGAGAAATTATTATTTTTATTTAAGTGACTTACCGCCGACGATATACATTTCAAAATAGTACTCCATTGGAATGGAAGTTATTTAAAAATGCGGAGAGACCACGGAAATGCATTAGTCAAATGCTTTCCAAACTGGGTTTAGAGATATTCAACTATATCACGTCACACCAGCGACATTTCGGTTATCACGAATAAGCTCACCTAAAAATTGCAATAAAAATTTGGTCGATAAATAATGAAATGCGATGGGGAGATAGAATTCAGATAAAATTCCCCTACCAGTATATATTGTAATATAATTTTTATTTAAAGAGTTATGTTGGGACCACATTTGTATACTGTTTTATCCATTTACTCGTTTGTTTAGGTGTTGGAATGTTGAACACAATATTCATTTTAACTTTGACTATCTCCACGGAAAGGATTTTGAAAACACCGCAGAAGTCATTAATGACGTTCTCGAAATATTCAGAATTTCTGACGATATAAAATGATTGAATACCGTCGAATGCATTCAGTGAACACATTTAATATATTTACCGCAGGGATTTACAAAAGTGCACGCAAGGTCAGCTTAAAAATTTCGGATGTGAATGAAACCAGAAGACGCTTAATTTTGACGCTGCATCACTTAATATTTTTATGCAACGATGTGGCTTATGTGCTATCAAAAAAAACCCAAGGCTGTTCGGAGGCATCCAAGGGAAAGACAGTAAGGTGAAAATGGTGTTATAATCGAGGAATAATTAATTGTGGCATCGAGAACAAGAATTTCCATACCGAATATTCAATGTAGAAGAGAAACACATTAGAAATCAAACGATCGAGGTGATTTTACTATCTGCGTATAGCTAAATTCGTATGTTCGAGTCAGCTATAATGTTGAACACACCAAACAATTGTTCTTGTCACGCCAAAGGTCATTTTAAAAAGAAATAGGGGACAGCAGTGCTTTCGACCAAGAAAGAAAACAATGACCACTTTGAATGACTTCGAGGTGAAGTGAGTCAACTTCAGCGACCAACAACAGTACGCGTGGAATTTCTATTAACCCCATAAGAAGTAGCTTGGCACGAGTTCAATTAAGAAACAGAACGTTGGTATTTGCACAAGAATAGTTATTTTTGCGCAACGCGTTTCCATGGGGCGTGCATGCCAAAGCGCCTGAATGCTTGCTCGGGGATGCGCGAACTCGAGGATGACGTACGCCGTGACTAATGCCGTGATGAGAGGTACGCGATGCGCTGGCATGGAGCAGCGCTTTCATTCGTGACTCGGTGTAATTACGTGCGAGAGGATTTATCATATATTTTCTGCGCTCTGTCTTACCCCCTGGCGATTCTACAAAGAACACCAAACGTATGGATACATATTTTTAAATGAATTTCGACTAATCGGAACGATTTTAATTGCACCTGAAATCTCTTCCTGTCCCGCACTCACACATTTTATCGTATTTTGATCACTGTATGCGATTTAGGAAATTAACTTATGCATTACCGCTTATCCATTTGCCAACTGCGAATTCGTGAATAATAATTAATACATATGGCACAGTCAACCTATATTTATTTCTTTAGAGAACACGAAGCGCGTTTCAAAGCTCTGGCGTCATCATCAGGTGTACGTCTGAGTGAGAGGAAAGGTACATCTGATGGTGACGACAAAGGAGTCACTGTAAACGTATGCTTTGTTTAAAGAAATGAATAAATGTCTGTCTGGGTTCTTCATTAGTTTCACGCAAAGCCGCTCCATCTCATGACGTCCATCACGGTTGAATGAGTGCGCGATGTCCAGTTCACTCATGGGATGGAATGTGCAGTTTGGCCGTCGTTAGTAGTTCTGCGAACGGGCGTGGTGCCTGGGCAATCCATGATAAGCCTCCAATGTGGATACAAATCGTCTATGGTTCTTCCCATCGCATCCGATCGATTGTTCGTCGGAAATTCCCACTTCCAAAACAGCTTTTCACGATACCCAAATTTAGATGGTATTTGACGTAAAATTGAATCAGTTCCCTTGTATTTTTCCACGCTTAAAGCTTTAATTCTGGCCATGGTTTTGAAATTTCAATTTTCTATATTTCGTTCCTATATGCCCATTTTAATATATTAAAATGAAAAAAATTGAAGCATATTAATTTGACGACCTTTCGAAGAACTTGAGAATGAGAATAAACTGTCCAAACACCGGTCGGGATTAAAAGTTTGCGGGGTAAAAATACCAAGAATTAGTTTATTTACATTATGAGACGTTTCCAAAAAAAATTAAAACGAGCCAATCCGTAAAATTTTTACGCCATATTTTTTTTCGACCTTAAAATTTTAATTATAAATATTTATTTAGTTAATTAAGAGTAGGCAGGCACAGAGCTGTGTGACAGAAAGTAAAATTAAGTAAATATCGACATCATATGAAATTAAAACATTAGGTAACAAAACAGTCGGCATATGATACCATTATACATTCATAGGTGTGTCTATAGTCAGCACGCGAAAAACTACATAAGGATATATCTATGGTTCTCCGCGCCTAAGAACAGCATTAATGGAAAGTATAACTCAGCCTTATAGAATGAAGATGCAATTGCTGCTTTATGCATGTTCTTAAGACAATTGAACTTTTAGGAAGGACTCAAATAATTCTCTGGATAGCTGGCTCCAGTCAACGATGTATCAATTGAAAAATGAGAAAAATATTTACGTTTTTTTATTGTGTCCTCGATTTAATTTTAATATGTTGGTATTCCTTTCAATTGACAGTTGATTCTTCTATTGTCTAACAGACTTCATTCCACACTGCTTCATTTTTGTATTTTGTACATCCTGCATGTTCTAAGGTAAGCATTCCCGTAAGTTTTTATAGGATAATTTTTCATTGTAGATGGCAAACAAGTCAGATTTATATCGCTCTGAAACTCCCATCTGTTGTATGAGCAAGTGGTTACAATTACTGTATAGGGTAATCAGATCGTCTCTCAATTTGCTTTCAAATGAACAGCAAACTTAAAAAAACTTTTCCCTTAGACTGCTCCGCACTTGGCGGTGGCGGTGCACTCTTACCGCAGACATTCATTACCCTACCGATGGGAGCGCGTAACGCCCTCCAGTCGTCACTTGGGCATCTCTCGAATCAACTCCCGCGCTCTCCTCCGGACGCTGAATCCTCGAAGAGAGACCTACTCGAGATCAACTCCGACCGACGATGAACGAAAAGAGAAAACCTTTCGGACGTAAAAAAATAAACGAAGGGAATGCCGTAAAGCGTTTAACGAAAATAAATCCCAAGATGGTCCCGGGATCGTGCCGACCCAAGCAGCACGCCAAACTCGCGGAAGGGAGAGTCGCGCGAGCGATCCCACAGAATGAATAAAAATTCCACGTAATTCGCATATATTATTCCATCCAATCCCGCCACGACCCGTGGAGAGGAGAGTCGGGTGGGTGGGAGGGAGGAGAGGATGGAGGGCGTTGGAGGGGGAGGGACGAGACCACAAATTCAAATCGAACCGTATCAGCGCGCGAGCAGGCGGAGATTCGCGACGGGACGGGGGGAAGGGGTGGGGATATTTCTGTCTGGGAACGGAGTTCAGGTTGGGGTGAGTTGTGGGGAGGGTTACAGAAGAGGAGGGGGGAAGGGCTTGGATGGGTAGTCTATTCGCCCCCACATGAATCAATCACATCTTGTTTCGCGAGGGAAGGGCGAGACGGGGGCTTGGGAGTGGGAAAAGTGAGATTTCCCTACATTGGATGAGATCTCTCTCCCTCTCTCTCTCCGTCGCCCCCCTACGCTCGCGACCCGAGGAGGCGACAGAGGAAGCGACTTAACGGGCACACGGCCCTCTCCACCATCGGCGGCAACGAGGACGATCATTCAGTGCGACGGGGTCGTTCGGGGCTGAATGAAGCCATAAATATATTTGAACCACTCCCCTCCACTTCCTTCCATTCTATCCATTTCCCCCTCTCCTCACTCCTTCCCACTCCTCCCAAAATCCTTCGCCCCCCCACTCCTATTCCTCAAAACCCGAGACTCCCTTTCGTTCGCCCGTCCCACGGGAGATAGGATCAAATGAGCGAGGGAGTGGAGATGGTGGAAGGTAGGGAGAGATTTCCCTTACGTCATAAGCGAAACGTTATAAAACGTTCGCGGGGAGGGGAAAGATTCGTTTCAAGTCTGAGGAATCAATTCCCAACGGGAATGACTCTTTCGAGACGTCATACTATTCCACGAAAGAGAATCGGATCCTAGGTTACTTTCACCTCGATGCCCCAGAGAGAGAAACGAACTGTTCACGAAATTTTCGGAACCTTCAACCGACGGGCGAATAATGTCCGGAGGAGGTGAAGATGGATCTTCAAGTTGGCGGAGGCTTGGCTTCCATGATGGACACTCAGTTCCGGGTGACGGTCGAAGCTCAACGGTAGGTACGAGTGAGCAATGTTATGATCACTCGGGCCATGATAGGCGAAATATGACCACAGGGTGCGAGGTTGGTGGGGCGAGTTGGATGAGTGGCGGTGTAGAAAGAAAGAGGCGTCGCCACTTGCTTCCTGATGGCAATGCTCTCGTGTTGCAGAGGGTGAAGTAATGATGTCCACCGGCAATGTCCTTTTACAGAGGCGATTATCGGGCCGGTGAGCGTTGATGGATGACACTAGAAGGGGGCAGATAATTGCGGAGGGAGGTTGAAGGATGCCAGGTGGAGATTAGCTTGAGAATAGAGGCCAATCAGTGTCACCGGCGGTTAGCAGAGTAGCATATGGTCTTTTAAAGAGAAAGGGCGTAATGACTGCAGATAAAAAGGTGGAATAGGCATCGTGGAAGAAATATGTGTCTAAGATAACAATGCATGAAGTTCAACAGGTACATATATTTTTTCTTGCCCTTCCCTTTCACGCTTAAAGCAAGCAAAGCTTCGTCTTTAAGCTTACCTTCATCCGGAACCGTTATTTCATTCGATAAGGACTTGGTGAGCCGAATATTTACGTCTTCCGAACCGTGGGTGAAATGTTATGCAATTGATAGGTAGCGTGTCAAAGAATTGTATGTTGATTTAAGTGGTTTTTCCATAACGTGGAATTGCGCGTTCTGTTTTGGAGGGATGATCTTCAGATTCACTAACCTGTAAGAGTGAATTCTTTTAGGGAGCTTAGGCGGGACGCCGCATGAAATTGAATTCCTCATTCCAGGATCTCCCTTTGTTAATTGCTTATTTACAACGAATTGAAATATGATCTCCGATGGAGTAGCTACGTATTTTGAAACGCGCATTTTCCGTCATCTAAAGCAGACATAAAAGGTCATAATCTGATTTGCCTCCTTAAGATCTTCACCTCCGGGGATTACCGCGGATGAGCACTGGAAGTTAGATCGTGGAAGTGTGCAGTTAAACTGTGATTTCATATTGTGTAAGTTATTAGATATGAACATTATTGTAAGTACACGTAGTTTGTTAGACTAAACACGTAACTTTTAATATTTTTGATCATTCAGACATACGAGATGATAGTATTTTTTTGTTCTCAAGTAGGCCGAGGTTTTCCGCCACGGGGAACGGATTGGTGCGGTGTGGTTAACGTACTGGATTCCCACCGAGAGGGCTCGAGGGTTCGAATCCCGCAGATTGGCAGATATTTTTCAATGACATCCCGATCCCAATTTGAGGTGCTTTGTGGAGAGCACTTCGATGGAGTACGCCATCAGTCAAATGGGACGTTATACTGCGGACGTCTTGGCACCTTTCGTTTAAGAGTAGGCTAATGCCGACGCCGAGGTTCCCTCCACCCTTCCTCCCATTCTATCCATTCCTAATGGCGCAAATGACCTTAGCTGTCGGTCGCCTGCCCGAAAAACTACTATTACTGCTACCTTTCCGTCACGTCCATACTTTCGATATAAGAAATACGTCGGAGTGATACGTACGTATTCCTCGGAGGGAAATCAAATCCGACCACCGGATGATGAGCCACCGATTCATCCGCTGACAGAAATAAGCTGGGTCGGTCATATTTAGATGAGCGATCATCTTTGGTTACGTGATGATGATGGATCGCATCGGAAGTCAGGGCTAAAATAAATATTTATCGATTGAGAAGTTCAGAGGTATCTCGGATTTAATATATATTTATTCAGCGGAATTTCAATACTCAATTTCAAGAATATAACTGGAAACAGTCATCCGTTTCCGATATTCTTCGCGGGTGTATACAATGGGTAGTGCCGTTGGTGAAAATGATTAATGGGCATTTGCCAGTATAGAGTTTTGAAGCCTGGTTCAATCGAAACGTGATACACAACTAATCATAAATTGGTATGGCCAGGCCAAAACCTCTCACGCTTTTCGTAAATATCGTAATAAACCTTGGATAAATAATATTAGTCCCAGCGATTATTCGATTATATATATATATATATATATATATATATATATATATATATATATATATATATATATATACTCGGAAAAACTTTGATATGGAGCGTAGCTATGTACGGCGCGGAAACGTGGTCATTGAAGCAAAAGGATAGACGTAGGCTGGAGGCTTTTGAAATGTGGATGTGGAGAAGAATGGAGAAGGTGAAATGAACCGAGAAGAAAACCAATGAGGAAGTACTTGGTATGGTGGGTGAAGAGAGGTGTTTGTTGGGAGAAATCCTATGGAGGCAGGAAAAGTGGTTGAAGGGAGTATTGACCGGCTGTGGGATGTTGAAGACTGTAATAGAGGGGAGAATGTTAGGCAAACGAGGAGAGGGAAGGAACGGGATAAGAATGTTGGACGGGATGAAGGGAGGAAGAAAGTACTCATAGATGAAGAGGGACTTAATGTGTAGTAGGATACTGGATTTTGTGTTTTGTTAGGAGCCACAAAATGTTTTATTTAGTAGCTGTGGCCATCCAAAAACCTGCCTTAACCAGTAGATTACCTGATAATAATATATATATATATATATGTATATATATATATATATATATATATATATATATATATATATATATATATATATATATATATATATATATGATAAATTTAAAATTTGGAGGAATTTGAGGTATTTTGAGGGACGAAGAATATCAATGCAAATATTAAATGCATATAAATCAAACGTGGGAGCGATATGGCGTTAGTCAACACAAATATGAACATACATACGGGACAGACATGCAGGATGTGTGTGCATTTCCTTTGTCATACATTCCCGAACGACAAAGGAAATTCACACTTATTCCGAAATTTTCGACGACACAACCACCATCCTCTGAGGACAGAAAGAACCCAGAAGTTCTCCTACTGTCCCCGCAACATTCGTGAGTTTCACGGAATATTGTTACTTTTCCACCCATACCTTTCTAATATAATTAAGTATACAGTTACGGTATATACACCTATCCTGGCCCTTTCACGCTACTTCGGACTCCAGTTGACCCTAGACCTCTCTGATTTAGATGAAAATCGCAGAAAATGACCTTATTTTTGAAAAAAAATTTGATTTGGGGCAGAAATCGACTAAAACCGAGTAACGGTATTTTTCAAACGGCGGTTTTCAAAAACACTGAATTTTCATAAACATGCATCACAGAACATAATCAAAGTAAAAACACGTTTCAAGGCTCATTATTTAAGTAAATTGGTAAAAAAAATTTAATGATGGGCCTTAAAAGTTTTTAAACAAATTCATATTTAAAAATATTAAGGTTAGAATTTAAAATTTCTGATTTTTGAAAGCACCACAACTGGTTCTGCCTATTGAAAAACTATGCGTCTCAGAATATAAATTGAATTATGAAATTTTTAGAAAAGTGTTTTTATATTCGAGAAAAAATGTTGAGAATATTTTTTCTGAAGCATTTTTTTCTCAGTGAAGACTAATTGCCATATGCATCTTCTTTTGAAAATTTTTTCGGTGATGATTCATTTATACCAATTTACGGATAAATTCCTGATTTTTCTTGTTTTCATTATATTTTGTTTATCGTTCCATTTTCCCTACAAAGACGTTCACTGGAAACGATTAAAATGGTGAAATCATGAGGTTTGTTATTTAATACAAACTGATCGCATATTTTGCATGAAAAACAATGGCAAGTTACCCCATTAGAAATACGCACATTACCCATAGTTTCCGTGTGGTTCAAATGTACTCTCTAGCATAAACAATACATGAGACATAATATCAACTTTTCAGTGTGAAGTCGCCCACTTGCCGCGTACGTCAGCCACCCGTTGCTCGTTTGGATACTACGGATATTTTCTTCACTCTAATCACGAGCCGAGTGAAAGAATCGATTGAAGTAATACAGATGCCAAAATATCGAGACGGCGAATGGAAAGTTCAAAACGCTATGCAAAACCTTGTATGCTGCTCATTAATTACCTATCGATCAGCTCATTGGATTCAGATTCTTTCCAAGGGAAATACTGCGTCTGTGGAAAAGTTCTAAATATCTACCCTTGATATTATTTCAATAAATGAGTAGGAATTTTAAATTCATTTCTAGTGACTTTCGGAAGGTCGCCGTTTCCCCTTTCACTGGACTGAGATATCATCTTACACTTGACCTGAGTGCAATTTGGTGAAATAAGGTGCTAGGTACAATAAGGCAAAATATGGTGCTTTTGCCATAAATAACTTTTAATCGATACTTAAAATGTCTTCCATCTGGGACATTTTAACTATTGCTTAAAAGTGCCCTTACTTGTTGCCTTATAATTACCATCATTGAGATTATTAAATTACCTCGTTTGAACTTCTAATGCTTCTTCGATTCCTTTCCTGCATTTATTGTGTTGAATACGAGATCTGTTCAGAAGATTCCCGAACTTTTTGAAAACGCACCTCCAGTTGGTTATTCTTTAATTAGTTTGGAGGCATTGTGTCCATGGATACTTCCCAAATAGCCGCCTTCAACCACTTAGTTGATATCTTGTTTTGATGTATCTCGGTTGATGTTTTGATGGTTAGTTTCGGCCGTTTATGTGAAGGGGTGTTCGTAGGGTGCGGCGAAAAATCGGATCCGCGGAAGTGAGCTCTTTGAAGGAACAGCGTTGTTCTGTGAAATCCTGCGAGAAATTCTGCAAATCCCTCGCGAAAACTTTTGAGTTGACCACCAAAGCTTTTGGTGAGGATGCTATGCTACGGTACCGCATGTCACCGTACCGCTGTATAAGATGTTTACTTGGTTCAAAAAGGGGTGGCAATTAGAGGAAGACGACGAGCGTTCCGGAAGACCATCAACGTCGACTGATGACCTCCACATCGAGAAAAGGAATGATCTCGTTCCTCAAAATCGATGTTCGACTGCCAGGGAACTTCCAGAAGAGTGTGGCATCTCCATTGGTTCGTGCTATTAAATCCTGACTGAAAAATTGAGGAGGCGTCGAGTCACCGCCAAATTCGTGCCTCGCCTGATGACAGCGGACCAGAAACAAGATTGAGTTCAACTCCGTCAGGAGCTGTTTGATCGAGCAGAAGAGGATGAAGCCTTCTTGTCCAGTATCATAACTGGTGATGAGTCATGGGTTTTTCGGATATGGCATCGAAACAAAAGTGCGGACTTCACAATGGATCCCCCCGCCCAAAACAAACTCAAGTTCGCTCGAATATCAAGGAGATGTTGACTCTTTTTTTCGATACAAAAGGTGTTGTGCATCACGGATGCCTACCTAAAGGCCAGATATTTAACATTGAGTACCACGTGGGAGGTATGAAATGCCTAAAAGAGAGAATCAGGCAGAAACGGCCCGAACTTTGAAGAAGCGGCGAGTGGTTTTTTCACCACAACAGCCAGCCGGCTCACTTGCCTCTGAGAAATCGTGAGTTTTTAGCCAAAAACAAGACCTCTATGGTTCTCCACCCACCCTACTCACCAGACCTGACCCTACAAGACTTTTTCCTGTTCCCAGAAAATATTTGCCACCATTTCAGAGATAGAGAAAAATTCAACGGAGGAGCTTATGAGTTTCCGGAAGAAGCGTTCCAGGACTATTTCAAAAAGTGGAAACACCGTTGATGCGTATAAGTATACGTTTGAGAATTCTTTTCTACGATTCATCTTTAATATGCGTTTTAATGAACGTGTAACTCCTTACTATAAAATGTTGAATTGGCTAAAACTCGAACAGAGGAGAATGCTTCAAAAGGCCTCACAATTATTTAAAGTTCTGAATTCTAAAACCCCTTCATATTTAAATGAAAATTTTATATTCAATTCACTTACGACCAAGAGATCAACCCGCATTACAAAAACATTCCATCTTCCCAAATACCGCACGGCTATATATGAAAAGTCATTCAGTATTTCACCCTTTAAACTATGGAACTGTTTGCCTAGTAAAGTAAAATTATCAAGGAGCACATCCCAATTCAAAGGAACATGTTTGAATATCTGTCTACCACACTACCAAAATGACCTTATTACTGTTCTATCAGGCTAAATATTTAACAATTGTTCCTTTGTATTTGTATGTATGTATTGTACTATATGTTTCGTTCAACTGATGTTAAAATGTGTTTTGTGACTGGTTTAATTACCTTATTCTATGCATTATGTAAACCTGCTTTACTCCATAGGTTTCAAAACCTCATTTAACATGTATTCTGCTCCAAGGGACTTTGCTCCCAGAGCATTAAAAAATTGTTTGTTATTACGTTGAGGAGGAAGGAAGGTTATTACTTTAAAGGGAACCCAGACCAAAAATTTGTTATTGAAATATTTTTTTAAATTAAAAAGCTCGGAAAATCATTGAACAGAACTCGTGCATATCCTCATAAAGATCCACTGCTCATCCACTCCCGATCAGTGCGTCTTTAAAATGAGGCATGCTTCGTCTGTTTGGATGGCCGTACGATACAATAGGATTCCTTAACTTGCGGGAACATCTCGCAGCATTCTTGCAATAATTATTTTCTTTTCCGTCACCACTTTATTCAACACGCACGCAAATATTATTCCCTCAACATTTTCACGTCTCAGCCCAGTTACACGGTGGACCTAATATCTGTATCTGAAGTTTGGGTGGTAGTTGTAGACACTCACGCGAAGCCAACCTTCGCCTTAGAGAGCCTCAAAGCCATCACCTGAGCGACTCCCAAGTGCATTAAAGTGCCTCGAATAAGTCATCGCCTGGGCCCTTATCGTCGGAAGTAGCGAAATAGTGCCACTCAACTGCAACATTGAAATCCTCCTCTTGGTGTACAAGACTACCCATTTTAATAAAAATGCATACTATTTCTGCAAACAATTGATAGTCTTTATTCCGTACCGTCTCGTGATTTGTCCCCAGACAAACAAACAAATTAATTTTCAGATTTATATATTTTATTATAAACCATAAACACAGTTATCAACCCGAAGGTCGGTTTGGTATTTAGGTAATGATAGAGTTCACCCAGTAGTAAGCCCGACGGCGTGTGAAATTCACACATCAGGGTAGGGGGGCCAGTTCCTTTCCCTGTGTCAGTTATGGTTTCCCAGGAAGATCTGGTACCCGAAAAATCACATAGCTTGAGTGAAGCTGCGTTTTCCCAGAGAGACTCACCCGGTAATCGAACCCGGGGCCTCCGTTTAGTAGTCCAACGCTTCTCTCCTAGACTACCACGACCCATTTTTGTATTATATTATATTATGTTATGTTAATGAATGTTATATCATGCCATGTTATGATATGTTATTTTATGTTAATGCTGTATTAAATTATATTATAATAGGATTAGGGTAATTAGGATACATAAACGCGCACAGTTACTTATTTATTTTTATGTCATCCAATGAACGAAGAGGCTATAGAGTGAGTGGTGCCTATGGTACAGGGGGAGAGGTGGTATTTGCAGGCTCTTGGCAAGCATACGAGGCGCTTAGTTGGGAGGATATGATGCAAATGGACACCAGGCCTTCCACGCTGAGGTCCAATTGAATCCACGTCCATTGTGACAATTGTTCTTCTATCGCCATGAGTCATGCATCCTAGTACTGGTGTGACGTAGCCTATTTCTCCCATCTGATAACCTACTCAATTGCCTTCATATATCTCCACGCTCAGATCTCCCCTTGTCCGATTCGTGTGTCCCGTTCTAAGTCCGCTTCTGTAATCATTCCTGTTCCTTTGTCTCCCGCAAATGCCTTCCACAGCCGTCGTAACTTTATCTCAGGACGTATCTTGGCCGATGATTTAATCGCCTCCCTTGTCAGTGTTTTTCATGGAATTCTTCATTCGCCCACTGTAGTTTGAAACTCTTCGTTAGCTATTCCATCTCTGAGCTTATCTTCATTTCTCTTGCGACACCGTATTGTCAATATTTCCCTATTTCTGTTCTTTGTTGTTGCCTTCGTCTTCGTCTAGCTTTGTAAGAGAAGTTCACTTAATGTACTCATATAAGAGCATTGTCCATGAAGTGTTTTTTTAAGTTCAGAGTTTATGCTTTTGACTATGCATTTGTAATGATGTAGCATCTATTAATATCAACGCATTTTTGAGGAAAATGAAAATTTTCATAAGGAAAAAAGTTGAAAATGCAAGCTCTCCATCTTTGTGTTGTTTTGGGATCTTTCCCTTTGCTTTGCAGTAGAATTGATGGCATCTTACAGCTTTTACTTTTGTACTTGCATTTATATTCATTCCTATAACCAATCTAGACATTCAATCTGAATTATTATTCCGATTTTTATTGTTAAATATGTAATTTCAAGTACCCACAACGATTTATTTTTATACATTTTAATATTGATTGTTCTTTAATTCGTTATAATATGCAATAATAACGTCCGGGGTAATTATTCTTTATTCTCTATTTGCTCAGGACGCCTTCTCTTGATAGGCGAAATTCATTCCTTAGAAATTCCATATCACACGGACAGAAACTATTGCGACCTTCGATTGGAGCGTCCGAGTTCAGTATTTTATAGCTTTCAGCTTACAAAATAAACGGTGTGGTCCTGGAAACTGCGAAGAAAACAGGATCATAGTTTTTCGGGGGCATAATTGTTGTGATATTAACGTTCTATGTTCGATTTTCCTCTAGTAACCTTATGCAGGCTTATACGTATCGTAAGTACTGTTTTAAGAAATGAACTACTCGTAAATTTCCGCTTTAAATCTTTTTTATTGAAATGGATATGTGCGTATTCGATATTTGTCGACTTATTGCGTCATAATGAGGGTTGATTACAAGTCGGTTGCCCGCGATGACCAATTAGTTAACTCATCCAAATTCAAACCCAAAGATCGTGAGCTGTAGTCATGCTTCAGGAAAAGTAATTATGCAATCGGGGTCTGCTCTGTCCTTGGGAAATCTTATTCCAAAACCAAACTTGGGTTACAGGGGTATGACTGTGCGTAGGGATACAGAGGTCACTATAAGACTGTAAAAATATGAGATGACTGAAAAAGAATAAGAAATATGAAAAAAAATGTTAAATTTCCCAATAAGAGCATCGAAATAAATGAATCTGTGAAGTATTTGCCGTGCGAGTGAAACAATAGAGACAGGATATATCTTGTACGTGTCTGTTGAAGTTTCTTAAATACAAGTACAGGTAGGTAAAAGACTTGTAGTGAGCGGCGATTCTTTCTTCAGTTGTTCCCGGTTCATGCACGAAAATGTTTTTAAAAATCCATATTTATTTTTAATATTCGGTAGTTTAACTCGGCAATAGTCTACACTCGACTTTGTCTACTTTCCATGAGTTTGTAATCGGTAGATAAGTAAGAACATAGGAAGACGAACTCATGACTTAAAAACTACTCGACCATTTGTAATCATTCGATCAAACTCAAGAGATAGGTGCAAAATCATAATCTAGCATATATTTCACATTCAGCTTTATCAGTTGCTTCCTCTTTGATACAAAGAGAACCAAAAATTTCACTGAAAACCCATCCACCTAAATCTTGCGTGCAAATATCACCCATCGTACGCAATACCTAGTGCGCATAAAGCTCTCTCTCTCTCCTCACCCAACATTCAATCAGTTGTTTGATATCTCTGGTTTCATCCAGGTACCTAGTCGGATTTTCGCAGATGTTAGCATTAGCATGGGATTCAAAATTCTCTACAGATGAATTTACAGAGGGGATTGAAACTTGCACGTGTTCTCGAGATCTAAAGAGAACGTCTCTTGTGGTGGCTCGCTTGCATAGAAGACTCGAGAGGGAATCTAGAAAGTGCAGAACTTCTCCCATTGGGTAAGAATGATGAAAAATATGAAGGAATACTTTTCAAAATATTTTTTCATCATTAACAGCAATACACCTTCAGAATATACAAGGTACGGTAACATAACTTCAATTCAAGTTTGCATTGAAAAAAGGAAGTTATGTTGCCGCACCCTGTAGATATCCTCTTATGATAAAATTTAAAGAAAACATTCATGAATATTTTTTCAACAAATGACTACTGGGTATATTTCGTACGCGCATGTACAATTGATATAAAATCTGTCACATAAACGATAATCAACAATTTTTGCTATATTGTGATTAATGCCAGGAGTAGTGTGTCGGTATTATTTCACTAGTTACACTCAAAACAATAAAGGCAAAACTCCATCATTTTCTCCATTAAAATCGCGAAATTATTGCATTGAATCGTACGCAGAAAAAATGTAAACACTCACAATAATAATAAGCGAGGCAAAATAGCGGTCGTAGGCTGGAAGCTTTGGATTTACGGTTTTGGATAAGGATAGGAAAAGTCAAATAAACGGTAACGAAATCAAACGAAGTACCTGTCATGGCGAGGAAGGAGAAGAGGGGATTGTTGGGAGAAATCCAAAGGAGGCAAGGAAAGTGGTTGCAGGGCATTTTTAATGACAATGGCATGTTGAAGGCTGTGGCAGAGGGGAGAATATTAGGTGAGCCAGATTGAGGGAGGAAAAGAACAGGAATGTTGGACTTAATGAAGGGAGGGAGGGCTTACATACTTGGATTTGAAGTGAATCTATTGTAGTTTAGGGTGCCACGTTGCCGCTTGTTGGACAAGGCTTACAAATGTAGCGTTGTTAACTGTGTGACCATTTAAAGTTTGACTTGAATGGCAAATAAAACAAATGACTACATCATATTTAACCCAGAAAAATTCGATAATACTTCACCGACATGTGATTTGTAAATATATCGCGAAATCATGCATTTATACGTATGTATGTATATCGTGGGAATCCCTGGCTTACTTTGTTCGCCACCATTCAAAGTGTTCTTTCGGGATGGGTTGGAAAGACGAGGAGAAGGGAAACTGGGAAGGGAGCAGGGGGGAGGGATTACGTGCCCACCCTTCCTAGCCCCGACCTCTCTCTCTGACCCTCTCCCTCGGTCTCCCTCCCTCCCGCTTTTTTGCTTACACCCATGGGCTTTCCGCCCCGACCAACCGAGGATGTTTGAGGAATGGAATGAATAGCAGGTGAGGCGGCGGCATTGGAAGAAATGGGCCGAGATCCGTTTTGATGCGCGCACTTAAATGGAGATGGATGACGGAGGCCGTGGAAGTGCGCGCTCTCCTACTCCTCTCCTGACATCACGTCCCCACCCCCCTCACCTTCTCCCACCACGCCCCACACCCCTCCTCTCCCCCCTCCCTAAACTTTGCCTACCACACACACACACACACACACACACGCAAATATATATAGGCGCATGTGTTGTGTTCACGTACCTCGCCCAACCACCCACATAGCGGGCACCACCTCCCGTTCCCACTCCTCCACCCCTTTCCCTGCGAATCGATAGGGTCTCCGCCACCGGGAGTCGTCTCGGGGAAGGGGGAGAGAGACCGAAGTAGACGGAATGAAAGAAGTGGCGGGGACGCGGGGAAATAAACCTTCATCCCGACATTTCCACCCTGTTACCATGTGTTCCTTGGCATCCCCCGTCCGCGTACTCGGCCTGTTGCACGCATTTCCTGAAGAAAACTCGGGCGGGAGAGGTCTCCAGAGATGGGGCGAGTAATGAAGGTGCGAAGGAAGGAGATGAGCGAAACCCGACGCCTGGAAGTAGCCCAAGAGGATCCCTCTATCTCTCGGGCATGTATTAGTACTACATCTGTATCTAATATGCTAATATAATTGGCCACATTCCCATGGTGAGCGATGAAAAAATATGTTCGGTTCAGTGAAAATCAAGCAAAGATATCTTCGTTTGAAAATGTTGAAATTTCGCCGCTAGTCGTTTTATCGCGAAGTCTCAACCTTCCTTTACATAAATGTTTTGATCAATAATTTGCCACTAGTGACGTTGCTGAAGAATTGCTATTAATTATATAAGATGCAAAGGCATGCTATTTATTTTTTTTGAGCACAGGTCTTCGGCATCATAACACAGTTTTTAGAAAGGAAACAGACCATCATTATATAATTTTACGAACGAAACATTTTCAATGTGTATTATACCATGAATGAAATATACTAAAATATTTGTGTAACTCATTTGTAAACCGTTATTTGCACCTTAATAATAATAGTTAAATGTTAGGTCATCATAAATACGTACAACATTTATATATTTGAATTTTTGCCAGAGAAATAAATGACTAATATACACGTATTTACTAAAATTCCTGCCCTTAATAGGATCTGGAAACGTATGTTTAACATATTATCCTGCATTACATTGCCAAATAGAGCAGATGGATAGCATTAGCATAATAATTAGGCCTTAATTTAGACTAATAATGCATGTTTTATGTATATAATACCCGAAGCGTGCGTTCCTCTTTAGAGAAGGACGCCAAAGGGTAATGGAACCTCTAACGGAAAGATTACACGGCTCCAAGTTCCCTCCACGTGACACCCATATGAAGGACTGAATTATAATCGTAGGCGGCCCAACGATTAGTGGGAGGTTTTGAATGGCCCTTTGGAAACGAACACGGAAGGTCTTCATGTACCAAAGGACTTCAGACTTCTCAAGTACCAAAAAGACTCACACTATTTCATTCTTCATCTCCGCGTACCTTTCACCATTTCTACCAACCAGTATACTTTTTTATTCACACAATCTCGCCCTTGCCCAATGCCGCCCCTTCTGTCAAGCACCGCAGTATCCCATTATCTCGTACCGTTTCGGCTAACTCTGTGACAAAAATGTCTTGTTAGAAGAAACGTGGAGTCATCCAGTCACGGCAAAAGCGGGAATAAATTGTGTGCTTGGGAAACATGAAGACTCATGCTCATTACAAATTTTTAAACCACTTAATATCACAAGCGACGCCGATGAGATAATCCAAGCTCCGCGCTATCTCAGAAAGTCGGGCAATCATGGAAGTTTTAAATATTTAGCTTCGGTCACACCAAAAGCAACCATCGGTTTGGTCGCCCACCTTTAATATCCTGACTTGGCCATCGTTTGATTTCTCCTGTGAAAGCAAACGGTAATCAGTAGTGGAATAAAGTCAGTGACCATCAAAGTACCCTCAAAGCCAATAAGAAATTAGTATGGATAATTATAATGAAAAAGTCTCAATAATAATCATTAATTATCAGTTCTGGTCGCTGTTCAAGTGATTGATGATCAACCAAAAAGCTGTGTGAGTATAGGCCCAACAGATAGACTTAAAGGATTCGTTCTCCTCGCTACAACTCCATCTCAAGCATGGGATCACAAATAATAATGTCTTCCCTTTACGGGCTTCTTCCTCAAAAATATTCCGGGATCGTGTCCTAACAATACCTGCCACACACTTTTGCGGTTGCTGGCGTGCCTGTCCTGGTGGCATGGTATTTCATTCATATAAACGTTGATCTCCTCTATCATTTCTGCCTTCCCCAAAAATCTCAGTAGTAATTTCCTCTCTTCCCCGAACCCACCGATATCATTTCTTGGTTTTTCGTTCCATTAATCTCATTTTATCCATCCGTTTCCTTGTCCACACCTCATTAGGCCTCCAAATTACGTTAAACCTTCTTTCCTCAAAGATCTGGGTATCGGAGACATACATACACAACGCTACGTTCCATGTTAAAGCCGCTACTGATCTTTCCTTTCCATCTTTAATTAGAACCTCTGACGTAGATCCATCCTCATTAGAGAACGCTTCTCCGAAGAATTTAATTGTATTCCTAATTGAGACATTATTGCAATGACCATATTCATAAAAGAATACTTCTCAAATAAGTGAATGCCTGCCCTAAATTACGCCTTTTCACGTCGGTACTTGGCTTGGATATTTTGATTTTCGATAAATTCTTTAGTTGCAATTTCTTATGACTTACATATCCCGAATCTCAAATAATGATTCTGCCCTGTGTTCATTATAAAGCCTAGGCTGACCTAAGAGTGGTGATTTGCAAAATAGGTAAATCCGTTCTCACGAATGTTTTTATTCCTCTTACAATTCTCTCGGCGTTTAAATATCAGCAAAATACTGCAAATGTTGGCTATACAACGCCGAACCTGGCAGAGCCGAAGCTCTCAAAGGTGAAACTACCGCTCCGGCTTCGTATGTGTGTCGACGGACGCGGATGGGAAGTACACCTTTCAAGTGCAAGCGAAGAATTTGAAACAAAGGCTCAACATGAGAGAAATATCCTGGAACAAGGATCGGGGACCGTATTTTTTGGGACATTTATTACAAATATGATACTAGATCTCGAGACTTGTCATTTACTATATAAATACTGGCAGCAAATTAAAGTTTCTATCACAATCAATAGGAATTTCCATATAATTTACTATACGATTGTCTACCAGTTATTTTTTTTCTTTTTTCGGCGGGAGTAGAAGGAAAAATAAAATATTTTGATAGTCACTCCGGTCTGTTCAATATTCATCCGTGGAACAAGTGCCAATTTCAATTCCTTTTCCTTTGTTCTTTTCTCTTCCCCAGTGTTCTTTCATCTTAGCGCTATGCCACTTTTTTTTTCTTTCTTTGGACCACTTTGGGTCTGTTCATTCCTTTCACTTCTACCTTGGAATCCCTCCAATTTCAACACTTCAGCTATAAATACCTTTTTTTCTATCACCTCTCATTCTTTTACATTGTTTCTTTTCAAGTTGTTCTTTGTTTCTTCGATCCAAAGTGTTGTTTTCTTCTTTTCCCAAGGTTATTTGAAGATACGTTTTGTTAAACTATTGTCATCCATTCCGTGTAAATACCAGACTATATCGCACATTGTGTATCGTTTCTATTATATTTTCTAAAATTTGATGCATCTCGTCATTACTTTTTCATGTACATATTCCTGTTGTTTTAGTGGACCTATTGTCTTCCTAATGAGATTACTCTCTAGCGTTTACATCATTGAATTATACGCAGTTCAACGCTAGGCATTCACTAGCATACAGGCATTGTGGCTTAACTACTGTATAATAATATCTTATTTTGCAGTTTTTGTTGTTTAAATCCTTGCATATACCATATGCTATTTGAATTTTATGAATCCTTTATAGCATGTTTCTCGAAGCCATTGGCTTGCATTATTTTTCTTAAATATTTGGGAATTATAATCCTCTCTAGTTGTTTAATATCCGTTTAAAAATGATTATGTGAATTTTTAAAGTTTGTTTAAAGGAAATTTGGTTTTTTCTATTGATATCATTAAGCGTAAGCAATGGTATGAGGCGTCAATTAGTGAAAGAGCGTTCGAAGCTATTTATGAAGAATTAAACTCACTTGGTATACTTCCACACTTAATGAAAGTGTAGTTAGCGTTTTATTGTATCGCTTTCAAGTGTAAAAGTACGAGATTAGCTTATGTTTCTGCAATTGTCACCTCAGAAACTATGTTGAAATCCTCCGCGAATGCTTGGCAGTTTACAGTATGGTACTTTATTTTTGTTCTTTTTTTTTAATAGTCATAACCCTAAAAATTTTCACTCTTACTCCATTTGGGAAAATTTATCCCCGTTCCCTGACCCATGACCTAGGAGGGCTTTAGTCCTTCTAGGTCATGGGTCAGCGAACAGGGATAAATTTCCCCGAATGTAAAAAAGTGAAAATGTTTGGGGTCTGGGAACGGAGAAGAAGGGTCATGGGTTGATTTAGAGCTAGTTTCCTAATATTTGTGCGAATGAGTGCGCAAAATATGACCGTATGAACTGCTGAGATAATACTTATATTTAACTAAAATGTGGTAAAAGTACTTGTGAACATCCTTCGTCACCATGGACGGAGCAAAGTGAAAATTCATCTTTTTTTTACAATTTTTACTTCAGAGATCGGAATACGTTCATTCATTCAATATATTCCACCTACATAACGGTAGGGTTTGGATGGTAGATAAGAACTGCTTTGTTCTCATGGCGAGACCTTCTTGTTTGCCATACATTATTTCCTTCTCCATTTCTTCGTGCCTTCTCCTTGTCTTTGTTCGCTCTAAAAAGTCAATTCTTTTTCCCTTTCTCTCATCCACTTGCCTACCCAACATTCTCCCTTTTATCACGACCTTCAGCATTCTTCGACCGTATATTAATTACTCAACCCACTTTTTATGCCTGTTTCGGATTTCCGCTGTCAAATTCCTTTTCACCTACCGTATTTGCGGTTTCGTCATTACTTCTTTTCTCTGTCCAAAGTCTTATTTCCATTCTTCGCCACACCAACATCTCAATAGTCACTTTTCTACGTACACTCATACTATCACCTCAAAGTTCAGATTTATGATATATATATATATATTGTATAACACTTAGCACTAGTGGACACAGACAAAAACACACAGAAACACACAAAAAAGAGACTCACTATTTTTCGAATTTTCGGTGGTCGTGACCACCTTTCCACCTTTATCAACAAGAACAAGTTCTGTCCCTCTCTTCCTTGATATAGTAAAGAGTCTCTTTTTTGTGTGTTTCTGTGTGTTTTTGTCTGTGTCCACTAGTGCTAAGTGTTATACATTATTATTCACGTCCGTGAGACTTTCAAAAAGTTTTATATATATATATATCATAAATCTGATCTTTGTTCGACTGTTTTCGTCCTTTCCCTTTTCCTTATATCTATTTCCATGTGAATAAGTATATATATATATATATTATATATATATATATATATATATATATATATATATATATATATATATATGTATAGCGACGCGCTCCATATTTTAAGTTCATTACATTACTCTTGTCTCCCTATATTTACCTATTCCTATTCGTCTACCTATGTAGATACCTATTCAGTTCCTAGAACGCTATCAATAATTAAATACACTATAAAAAATAACTAACACACTATCAGCATGATGCCAATGACTCAAAATTCTTGATATGGAAAAAATCCACGATACGGTTCTAAATATGGGAGTGACCGTCAGCCATGAAGCTGCTTGTATGCTGCTTCCATTAAGCTCTGTCATTCCCCCATAAATAGATACATTCCACATTAATTTCTTTTTATTTCCAAATACGATGGCCATTCAATAAGTCCTTCGGAAATACTGTAAAAATAAATTATTTTTGGCATTTTTTTAAGCTATCACCTTAATCTCCTTTTAGCTCGATACACTATTACTAACCTTTCTGCAACTTTTCTAAACCGCCCAAAACTCTAAAATTTCGGAAGGTGTTCAAAATAGGCGTCCGTGTTGGTGAAAGACCTTGTTCGACCAGATTCATTTACCGCCAAGTCTTTTGGTCAAGTTAGAAAATAAAAAAATACACTTGGGGCAAATCTCGTGAAAAACATTGAATGTTGAAATAATTTGAACAACAGCTCCATAATTTTCGCCATATAAACTGCGCATGTGTGCACTCGTGCAGTGTCTTCATAGAAGAATTTTTTTTTCTTTACCAAATGCGGACGCCTTTTATAGATTTCTTAGCTCAATTGGTGTAACAATGACGCACAATACTCGTACTATTCATTTATCGTTTGTCCTTTTTGCAAGTTGTCGATGAGGATGATTCCGCGAGCATCCCAAAACACCGTGGCCATCGCCTTATCGTCCAATTTCACCGTCTTCACCTTCTTCGGAGCCATATTGCCATTAGAAGCCCTCTCTTTCAACTGTTACTTCGTCTCTTGAGTAAAGTACCCATGTTTCGTTTACAGTCATGTATCGATGCAAAAAAAACTCGTCATGCTTGCAAGAGAAAATCGCCAAACCAGCCTTTGAATCGACAAACACGATTACTTTTATTCTCCATTGAGAGCTAACGCGGCATCCATAATGCCAAAATTTTGTTCACACCCGATTTCCCGTCCAAAATTGAAAATACTGTGACTTGTAAAATACCTGTAGCCTCAAATATTTCAAAGGCTGTGATTGGTCGATCACTCAAAACCATATCGCGGATATCGTCAATCGTGTCGGAGGAAGTCACTTTAACTAGAAATCCCGAACGATGTTCATCATCATTGGATGAACGGCCGCGTTAAAGTTTATTTATCCAATTTTAAACAGTCGCAAACGCATGAGCAGATGTGCCATGGCTTTGATCTATTACGGTTTTAAATCTTTTATAAAGATGTTTAATCACTGTACGAAACTGATTTTATTGGCCATTTTTCTAAATAAACAAAGTTTTGTTCCTTCAGTCGACTATGAAAATTAATCCACGAGATGGATATTGCTGCCTCGTTAACTGGAGTCTAGTGAGGCATGAGACATTATTAAAAGCAAACCTTTTCCGATAATACTACGAGTGCCGTCATGACGTTTTTAAGGAATTATTGAACTACCCACGGACTTGGGGAAACTCTCAGAGAATAATCGGCAATTAATGTACCCATTGCGTACGGCACGCTCCCAATGGGTTACATTGAAAGTTCTTAAATCAGTACTCTGACAGAAATCAGCTGTTATATTATTTAAATATTCACCACAGATGGCTAGCTGGGAGTGATTTAATTTGATTGGTGGGTACACGAAAGAGGAGCAACCAATCTATTAATCCCTTACATTTTGTTTTAAATGAAATGTGTGCGTATGGGAGAAATTACATTTATACCCTTTAAGCCGTCCCATTTCGTATTATGCAAATTGAAAAAAGGTGAATTGAGACTAAATTTACACCTTTTCACTAATTTCTTCCACTCTATTCTATCCTTCTTAAGTTTTTTTTTTGCCTCCATCCAATTCATGCGTTGTTTCATGCATGCTTTTTTTGTTCCTCGGACTCCTAAGAATAACAGTTTGCCTACTGGGTAGGATTTGTCTTCGTTAATTCATGTAGTTAATTCGACTGAACGGCATGAATAAATGGGGACAAAACTTAAGTCGGTGTGGTTGAGTAATAGGGGAGCGTTCATTAACTTGAGAAATTTTTGCCCGAAAGTTACCAAATTTTCAAGATTGCTCTAACTACACTTGATCCAAGTTCTTAGTAAATTTGAAAAGTTTAGCCAAGAAAAAAATTGGAGAGGTTTATCACATTTTCCTAGACGTTAAAAAAAAAAAAAATAGAAGCTTTGGATAAAAATATTTTCCTGAAAATTACAAATGGTTTTGCATAGAGCTCATAAGATTTCACAGTAAAATGAAACAGTCTTTATGATGAGTAATTCATAAACTTATGCGATCAAACTTTGATTGCTACTGGAATGCCAACTTTGAAAATCGTCCAAGGTAAGTTACACAAATGGACGAAACAAGGTAATGTCCAAATTAAATTTTAATAAGAGTTAGTTAAAAATAATTATAAATGCAGTCATAAGGAGAATGGATTATTTAGCCAAAATATTACATCCAATGCGAAACACCTGTAAATGCGAAGGAATTAAAAAATGGCGCAGCAGATCTCCAATAAGTGTACACGCATATTATGCTACCCAGTACTCTCTTCATTTCCTTCATTCATCCTTGTGCTGACGATTCCATAAATTATTTTCCGTAATTCATTCTTGGCCTACAGTGATTCCTCATGTGATCCCATTAATTACCTTTTGCTAAACTATCATGCTCAGGATACTTCTAATTAGTTTCACTTTCTTCTTCCGAATTCCAAGGGTTCTCACTTCAGTCACTCTTCGAACTTTTATTCATTTATCACTGTCCATTCATTTCATGTTCATCACTCGCCAGCAGCACCGCATTCCCGTGGCTTAAAACCTTTCTCTACTGCTGTGATCGTCTACATTTCACTACTGTCAAGGAGTTAACTTTATGCGTAAGTTTCCCGTATGCTCTAATTTATCTGTTATTACTGACTCGACATACTTGCCGTTAGTAGTCGTTTCTTGTGCAAAAATCTTCATTCTCCTTTGATATTCTGACTTTTTACTCCATCTTTTTTTGTTCCATCATTGGCAATCTTGTTATCTAAATGGAAATCTGAAATTCAAAAACGAATATTTTAACTTGTTCGTCTTTTTTGACTTCGTGATGTGGTGAAAATTTATGATAGCTTGAACTTAGGAGTATGATTTCTTGATTATTTATGGAACCAGGGAAGATTCAAGAAATATGTAAGGAATACATAGAGGAACTGTATGTTAAAGATATAAGACCAGCAAACTTAGAAAGAGAGAATGACGACGCTTAGGTCTAGGTTTACTGGATGGCAAGATAGAAGGTGTATTGAGGGAATCGAAATCAAATTAACACAGGAAAACACGTGTGATGCCTTTGCAGTAATGAGATCACTAATAGAGAGACATATAGAATACAATTAGGACTTATTTGCCTGTTTTGTAGAGTTCGAAAAGGCGTATGATAGTGTAAATAGGGTAGAATTAATAAATTTACTGCAGAAAATAAGAGTAGATTGGAGGGACAGGTGACTTCTTATGATAAAATCCTATTTACACCATTGATTTTGCCTATAACCTTTGTTTTGTTTAAGTGTATTCTCACCACGTTCCTATTGCACTGACTTTACAATGCGTTCAGAAATGCACTTAACCGAACAACTTAAGTTTGTAATCATCCGCTTGTCTAGCTGATGTTATGAATTCTCCACTCCTATCTCCAGTCCTTTCCAATCCTGTAACCGTTTCCGATACATGTACGTTTAAAAAAACGGGTGATAATGAACACCCCGGCCTTGCTCCTCTTCCCAGCACTGCCAAGCAAGACTTTCAATCCACCACTCGCCCCTGAGCAGTCTGTGACATGTGCAGTTTGCGGATAAGTCTCCTATCCCTCCAATCTACGACTACTATTTTCTGCAATAGGTTGAGATTACATCCCGCCTCGCCTCACTCATAACCCGGTGACTGAATCTACGTCATAACCGCCTATATTGTAACATGCCTTGACTTCAACACATACATCGCCTGATACGCCGCATCGGAACACCCATTTCATCGAGACGTAGGGTTCCCTGGGTTGCAGCGGCCTCCCACCTTCCCTCCTCGACTCTCTTCCACCTCCCCACTTCCCATGTCGTGAATGTGCATCAGCTTCAACGGCATCAATTTACCTCCGGCGACTTTTTTTCTATCCCGGCGCTGGGAAGCCAAACGAAGACGATCACCCTCAAATGCAAACCAATACCGTTTTTGATGCGCCAGCTCTCTAGAAGCGAACAGTAGACGTCGATGGGTTAGAGTTCATGTTAGAAGTAGACGTAATTTCAGGAGTTCCTATGCGAAGAGTTATAGGGCTTTTAAATTCCTTGATGTACATCAAAGACCTAAGCACTCACCTTGGCAGAAATTTTTGCAGGCGACACAAAGATGCAGAGGGCACCGTCAGATTGAATGCTGCTCTAACGATTTAGATCGGATACGGGACGGATGAAAGTTAGCATGAAATATAAGATTATTAAAAATAATACAGCACTGAAGTTTGGGAATGAAATAAAGCAGGAACAAGACGTAAATTCTGAAATAGTATTGGGCTGTGCATCTACTTGCAAGTGCAAGTACTTAGGTGTTACGCTGAAAACTAACCTTCGTATGGGGACACTCATGAAACGAATACTCGGGTCAGACTTTGAGGCCTGTTTAATTAGGCTGGTTGTATGCAAATGCAATGAAAAAATAAGAAGAAGGTATTATTACTCTTTAATTAGGCCACGTATGTATGCGCGGTAAGTATTTGGGATCCGTGAGAGAAAACGTTGATTAAAGAATTCTAAAAGAATTGAGAACATTTGCTTGGTTTGTCGAAAAACTGATACGAGACGTGAATAGACGTGACGCGTATTTCGTAGGTATTACATTGTGTACTCTTGATACGCAAAGAGAGCGGGCGACACTTTTAGAACTACAAGACACCGAGAAACCGAGGTAATTAAAATGGCACATTGGTGGATAGGTAGTAGAGATCATGTCAGTAAAGTTGGAGAGATTAATTGCAGAACAGATAGATTTAAGATGTCATATTTTCCACGAACGATAAGGCATCAGAATAACATTGTTCGATCACGGTAGGGTCATATTCGGGTCAAAATTAGTCTGGTGTGTATTCACCCCTTGCCACACACCGTAGCGGTGGCTTGCAGCATACTAAAAAATAATAAAATAACTGAAAAATTAATAAATCCTTTCGTGGTCGGACGATGCTATTCTGATCCCTTACCGTTCGTGGAAAAAATCATCTTAGAACTACCTATTCTACACTTAGTCTCTCTAATTTTACGACATTAAACCAATGCGATTATATTGCCTATGCATCGAAACTGGTAGTATTATTAAGTTTTTCGTGTGAAAAAATTCGAAATTTTATTTATTTAGTGATCATGACTTTTCGCAAAGTAGAGTATCAAGCCATCAATTTCAAAAGCACCAATCATTGAATTATGTATATAGATGTATGTGCGCAAGGGTTTCTGTGAATTGGCTTACACGTACCCAAATGCATGTGGGAACTTGTAGTTGGGCAGGCATGACTGTTGTCCTACCACCTGCATAGATTATTTTGTGAATTTTTCGTGGAATATCGCATAAAAAACCATCATCGAGAAAAGTAATTGGTTTCAACCAGAGTCACGCATCCCTTCTCTCGGTCTTCCATTAATTATGAATTTCATTTTCCCCATAGAGGAGTTTTACTAGAATTCTGCTTGGCAGAGATGTCTTTTCAAATTTTATTTGATAATTTCAGTGGAAGCTCATAATAGCGAAAGAGGAGACTTTTAGCTTTTGACCTAAAGAAAAGGCATCATAGTATCGAAATAAATAAGTTTCTCTTTAACTAAGTGCTCGTGCGTAAATCACAAGAATTTAATTAGGCAAACAGAACATTCAGAGAGTAAATGAACGCGTTGAATTGGTATTACATCGAAGTATGAACTCATTATAAATGCTCTGTAAAACTACCGCTAATTAGTCATCAGGGCTTTTACGTCGAATAAATACCCATTCCAGTAAAAGGAAGAATACTAAATCGTGAATATTAGGGCCACAGGGAACTTTTGGGCATAAAGCGAAAAGCAAGTTAATCGTTTGATGGAGGAGATAGGAATGCTCCAATGTATAAATAAATAAACATATGCATGTACAAGTGTATTTAGAAATTTATGGCAATCAATATTATTCGGTTAGTGAGTTCGTGAACAATTAGAAAGTAGTAATTTAACAGGGCTGAATGATACAAAATGAATACCAATAGGCAAATACTAAGCATAAAGTAGATATGAAATGAATTTCGATATAGTGAAATAAATTGACTGGGCCTAAACAGGTTTCCGAAACTGTGAGATCAAGTTTTTTTCCTGCTTCAAATATTTTCTCCAACGATACACGTAATAGGGAATTTTCCGTGGGAATAAAGATTTCTTCACTCTATTAATTCCACAATTTATCACGGCGTTGGCTTATTCAACCATCGCTAAAACAATACCTTTCACCTGAATTTGCACGATTACACTCTTGGTTTGAGTGAATTATATCCGCTCGAAGTAATATATGCACCCTCAAGCTTCTTTCCAGGCCAGTAAAGAAGCCATTGAACTGTGGAAAATTTACAAACGATTAATGACAGATCAGGAGAAAGTTCAGGACTTTCTATGACGGAGAAAATCTCATTAACCGCCCGTAAATTAGATCGCTTAAGAGTTCCAAGTCACAAAGTAACAACGACATCCTGGGGTATTCCTGTCTGGAACTAGTGGCCGTAGTGTTAAAGTGAAAAGCGCGCTACATTATGATGCTATGAATAGGAGTTATGATTTACCCTCGATTATATTCAAGGTATTTAAGTGCTTCGGAGTCATTGCAACACTAAACGAAGTATGTCTATCATTTAAAAAAAACAAGAGACCATGAGCGGTCACATAATACCGTGATAACATAGTTCAAAAAATGTTCATATTTTAAATTGCGTCATCAATTCACTCCATCATGGAGGTGAGTGAGGTTTTAATCAACAGGATCGACGAGGCAATGGCGAATTGATTGGAAATTTAAGGAAAGAAACAGGCTTTTTTTATTGATTGAGGGTTTTAAATTGATAGATTAATTTTTTCGCCGAAGGCCTTCGCTGAGCTTATTAAACATACACCATTGTTGGTTTTGAACTAATGTTTTTAAATTTCAAATGAGGCAGCATAAATAGTGAATATATATTTTAAAAAAAGCCAATTAGTGGATGATTAAAAAAGCGTTTGATAACCTTTAGGATCCACGTGCAAAAATCACCGTGTTCCACGTGGACAACCTTAATAGAAGTGCATGAAAATAATCGTCGAAAAAATGTAGAAACAGTATTAATAATTCCAAAAAGAAGAATTGTACTAATGCAAATCATCATTACTAACTCTGTCCCTTTTAGTTAACAAATTAGCGCGAATTTTTTGCTCACGATTTCGTCATGTCAAAACTTCTACCTGAGCTAACCGCTCTAAAAATTTCTCATTACGATTGGTTAATGACATCCCAATTTTTTAATTTATTCTTTTCTAAGTTTTCGCTTAGCTGTTGCAAAAATAAACAGCTGGTTTGAAGGGGAGGTGCTATTTCTGTGGATAAATAGTGCTCCACAACCTTTCGAAACAACATTTCAGATGCTCTTAATCTACGCTTCAGTTTCTTCCTAAAATTTTATTGCTTAACCATCTGGTGTCATGAAATCTAAAAACAGCTAAAGATTCCTCAATGAAAAAATATCTTCTTTTATAATAAATAATAAAATTACGACGATCTTAACCAGATAATAGAAATAGATAATGAAAAAACTTTTATTTGCAGTTAAGCTATTTTTCAAGAAAATCATAATATTAATGTGTCACGTATTGTGTGGAATTTATCCCTGCCACATACTTCAGTGGTTGGGGTTGATTTGGAATTATTGCAGTTTACCCTGTAGATGTAGATAGAAAAAAATTCAGTCCCAGTAATTGCAAAGAAAAATATCCAAAGCCACCTTCGTAGTTAGACAACAGTACTCTATAGTCTATTACTGATACCACTGTCCGGCTGGCCTTTCATATCCTTTCGGGGTAACACCAATGGGGTGTCTGAGATTCTAAAGGAAGAGATAAATGTCGAACAGAAACATGCCAATTTACATAACCCTTTTACCATCAACTAGTTGTTCCATTTTTGAAAATTCATCTCTTTTAAAAATTTTTGTTCAAACTGCATTTTTTTGAGCATGGATATTATGTGAACAAGCTAGAAAAATACTAGGATTTATTAGATGTGTGTTGGTGAGTGTGACCTCAAGGTCAATAACGGAGTCTTTCTGGTCTCAGTAACGGTGGCTTGCAAGATGTGATATTGAGATAGGAATATCATCCGTGAACTTACTGTTTACAATGCCATTAACATTAAAACGCGAATTATTATACCTTGGGCTTTATAATGACTCTTATCCTCCATCCAATTCCAAAACATCCATCGAGCGATTGATTTATTTACTCCTTATTCTTACCTCCCAAATCTCATGATCAGTGCTGCCATTGGGAGATTTGTAGGGATCGTAGCTATAGATTGTGAAGACGTGATCGCCGGCCAACCGGTAGGAACAATAATCCCTATGATGTGTGTGTATTAGAACCATTTCAACAGAGGGATTATTTACGCCCCTCCCTTCTTCCTCCTCTCTTTGTCGCCCTTCCAAATCTTCCATAATCCTCTTGTGTGCCCCATATACTCAGCTACATCTAATGATGCCAATGACCTCCGACCGTCGAGCGCCTTTCATAATAATTTCAACTGGAAACAGAGCTACTGCGCGAGACCTCACGAATTTTTGCGACATACTGCATTTTGAAGCTTTATCGACGATTTCTACATGTACACAGTACCCCGCAAACCACCGCAAGGGCGTGTGGCATGGGTTGTTAAGCCACCATCCGTAATTAAGAATTAAACCTTGTGTAAAATCCACAAATTCATGCCAATCTAAGCACACAAAATCGTATGTATTCATGAAAAAACTTTTACAACTCACATACAGGCAGATACATATACTATCAGGAAGCACAAATATGCAACTAGGAATATACCTTACGTCTAAGCAACGTTTAATTTAGTCCTGAATTGTAAATTAAATGTCTTTAATATTTCTATAGGTTTCTTACTATTATGATTCCTGATTTTCCAGGGAAAGAATGAATATTTGTGTGTGTGTGTAAATATATACACACACATATGTATACATATATATATATATATATATATATATATATATATATATATATATATATATATATATATATATATATATATATATAATATATATATATATTATATATAAAAACACAGATGTAGATTTTTAGAATATAGAGACACAAAGAAAGGACACTCACAATTTGTTATTTGACGTTTCGACAGCACGGCTGTCGTCTTCAGAATGGCGTTCTCGGGGAAGAGCGGAGAGGATGTGCGGGGGAGAGGTGGGGGAAGGAGAGGTAAAGGGACCAATAGGAAATGAACAAGGGGGTGGGGGGATATGTAGGCAGCCAATTGATGCATTCAGTGGGCTTGGTTCAGCCCGGGCGGTTTGAATGATTGGGCCACCCAGATATGCGCCATCTCGCGGGTTCTCACCTCTATTATACTCGCAGATTTGGGAAGGATTTCAATCACCGAAACGGAGAAGCAGTCGTCAAAAGATTGATTGTGGGAAGCGGTGTGAGTAGGGATGGGATAATTAAGAAAGGTGGGAGATTTGGTGGAATATCGGTGGTTATTCATGCGGAGGGAAAGTGCGGTCGTGCATTCGCCCACGTAGAAGGCAGGGCAGAAGTTACAGGAGAGGCGATATATAATATTTTTTGAGAAACCTTCTTTCACGGTCTTCAACGTTTTCCATCGCCAATCAAGATTCTCTGCATGACCTCTTCTGTCTCCTTTGGATTACTCCCAAAAATCCTCTCTCCTCCGTATCGTGGTTAGTACATCTTCGTTTCTTTTCCTTTCTCCAACAAAAAATAACCCACTAATAATTATATTTGAATGATATGACCATTTATGGTTTGGTTTGAGTCCCAAAAATTGAAATTATCATTTCAAATTATCAAATATCATGTTTCTGACAATATTCATTGAAGTTTTAAAAAATTATTTAAGTGGTTTGAAAGGTTCAAAATTGTGCGTTAGATCCGAATGTTTGCAGAGTGTTGACTTAGAGCGTCATCTTTGGGTCTCCTTTTTTTGGCATTAAAAAACACCTTTGATTCATTTAAAAATTGCATTATTCACATAATCAAAAAATAAAAAAATCATAGGAAGAGCATCGTTGATTAGCAATCTAGTTTTCTAGGCGATGAATTTTTTTGACTGAGTTCCATTCGGATTGAAGTCACTCTAAATATCTTCAATATCCTCGCATTGATTCGTAGTCTAATCATAAAACATAAATTGCCACAGTTTTGTATCATGACTGTTATTAAATAAAACAAGATATCGAAACGAGACATGAATACAACAGTTTAAACAGCTCCAACACTTTAGAATAATGCACGTGTACAGCTAAAGAATAAAATTAAGGCAGTCGGGCGTTACTTCTTGGAAGTTTTAGATATCCGCAGTGAAAACGAACTTGGGAACTTCACACAGTTGTATCGAATATCGGAGCGGCACGTTTACCTAAGCTTTAGTCGACACATGTAGACATAAGTGTGTTGCAGAGTAATAAAAATTATTTAGCCAATATTTGATTATATCGTGAGAAATAAGTTTTCCTTTTCAGCGTGGATAGCTTAAACAGAAGGTAAAATCCTCTATTCCGATAGGCTGGACAAAAAGAAGAACTAGATAGACGGTATTCAAAACATAACTAAGTGCAAAGCAACTAGAATCATGCATTAACGCATACTTTAAGGTGTAACTGTGCGCAAAGCGTGTGAACAACGCGGGGTCTATCACAATGGCATGTTCAATTAATTAGAAGACCAAACGCGCGTCGGGCGCAGCTGAATTTAAATGGTTTTCAACAATTAAAAAAATTAAGATAATCAATTTACTTTACTCTGGAATAAATCACGAGATGTTATCAAGCAGTTAAAATGAAAAATTTAACCCAATCGCTGCAAAATGAATGTTTCTTTTCAAGTCAAATATTTATTTTCGATTACGGTCGGTTATGAGTTACTAAATATTCAAAATATTCATCCCTCATTAAAGTTTCAAGTTTGGTTCCCCGTAAATACGAAAGTACGTACAATACTACCTCACACTAGACAATCTTTACCGAAGAAGGAATGGAGAAGGTATCGTATGACCTGCACGGCACAACGACTAGGATCGGGTGGTACAGGCCACTTAAAGAGGAGATTTATGAACTCAAGTCTTGCCTCAATGCATGAAGACAATTATCTATCTCTTCGTTGCATGGGATCTTATACAGCGGCTCTCATGGCTCTCTTCCCATTAAGGAGTACGGAAATGCCAAATGTGGTTTTCTCTCCACAATTCGGGACTCTCTTCGATAATCCCAACTATGAGTCATAAATGCACAAACGATCTCAGAATTCGTTCGAATCCGCACCGCGATCATTATTGCTACTTCATTCATTTTCGAACTCTGTCGATGAAGTAGTTAAAATGGGTTGTGGAACTGAAAAATTATTTTGCTCAACGGTTTCCAGAGTAATAAGAGTTTTTAGTAATGTAAACGTACGATAAACAATGCCCTGTTAATTACAATTAACAGTAATATCAGTATTCTAAGTGTGTGATTACGTATCAAAGGCTAAGGTTCATATTATTATGATGAAGCGATGAGAACGCAAAGAACGAAAAGCTCTTTGATAAAAAATCGTTGATACATAATTTTTTTAGGTTTTAGTCCTTTGGAGTACTATCTCGGCTCGCCCCCAACGTGATCCATGATACATTCGAAGTAAATGTGTGACCAAAGGTAAAACTAGGGTCTATTTTTCAATGCCTTTAACATGGGCGATATTGCAATACTATTGCAATAGTATAGTAACCGGTTGGAAATTTTGCACTTTATGAGCAAATTTTCACCGTTAAAAATGTACAATCCCTGATAGAGAGAATTATGGTCATAAGAGAGAAATAAGGCTTTAAGAACAAATATTAGTGCTAATTGAACGGGCAGAGGCTGATTTTTGAATTTATTGAATAAGATCAAATATCATATTATCATTCCCCTTGCAGTAACTGTCCCCCTCCCCTGATTCCTCCCACCATTGTTTCTTTTCGCACTCCTGAAGATGGCAATTTTCATCCATTTAAGAGATATATTCTCGACGTTCAAGTTGATTTAGGAACGGAATTCATGATTCATGTTGATTGGAAACTATTGAAAACTTGTTTCAAAACGTCCCTCTGAAGTTTTGTGCATCATATTAGGCCTAATTGTTGTTCTAAACTAGTATTAAAAATCTTTGCCCCCTCTGTTATACTTATAAGTACCTTTTTCGTGTGATTAACTTTGTTCCAGTGCATGATCAAACATATTGTGTATGTGTGACAGGCGAAATAGCACTCTCGCCACACACCCTTGCAGCGGCTTGCGGGATACCATGTAGATGTAGTGCCACAGGAATATTTAAAAAAAATGAACTACCTCATTAATGTACGTCAATGAGTGGACAAATTAATACTGACTGGAAGAGTACATCTACTCTTCTATCTATTCTATGCACAATGCCCCGCAAGCCACGACGAGGGTGTGTGGCTGAGGGATTGAGGTCAACAGCAATACCTGCTGCATTATTAGTTCATTTAGCTATATTTTATTTATTTATTTTTATTTATTTATTCAGTATAAGTCCGAAAACAGCGCATTCTGGCCTTTACATCGAACTATTAACAACGATAACAATGATCACATTTACAAACACCCAAGCCCTAGGTGGAGGAAAACTCACCCAGGCGGGAATCGAACCCGCGACCCTTGGAATGGCAGACGAGGACGTTACCCCGCCGCCACCGGGGTCGGCGTATGAATGTATATTAATGCATACGTCAAGGCACTCGTGCGCATACACAAATACACGCTTTTATACATTCTGCAATAATTTGTGTCTTTTACCAAAACCCTTAAATTTTAGTCTTTAAATTAATATATTCGAGCGATTGGGATCGATCCTGTAACGATTTCATATCGCAAGAGAGAAAAACGAATAATCAAATGTATTGTAGTCGCTGTCTTTCTCTCTTTTTTATTCCTGTACTCGAATAATGTACCAATTGATGCCACGATATTTCCTTCGATGTCTCAAGAAAACTGAGATGACTTCTAGTTTTCCAAGTCCTGCCTGCTATCTTCGTGAACCAAGAGGCTTCCAAATTAATACCTCAAACATATCCGTCCCCCTTAACCTCTTCTCGAAGCAGTCTTGAACGGATTTTCTGTGAATCTTATCCAGTTCCTGAATTGAAGGTTTCTCCGATGGATCCCCAAATCCTTGCCTCATGCAATGATTCGTCCGGAGAAAAACTCAGTGATGCACTCTTCAAAGTCTCTGTGCACCCTAACGCCTTTAAGTTGCTGATTCTGTTGTGCAGAATCGTCAAACTCTTAACAGAAAAAGTTTAAGTTGTTTCAATCCACCCGTGTTGCAACGAAACCTCCATTGATCCCCCCATTTATCTTCGGCTCTGGTACTTTCATTTCTTGGGCAATGAGCAGGCACTGCTTGCTCAATGCCCAAGTTCCTCTTTCTGTCACTTCGACTCCCTCCGAGTGTCTCGAGGGCACTTATCCCATCCAGTCGGATTGCCCTGGGGCGGCGTGACAGCGGGGAGGCGGGAAGGATTGAGCCAGCACAGAAACGCACTGACCCTCTCACATCCGCCACAACCCCTTCGCTGCCGGGTGGATGGAGGAGTGGAGGAGAATGTCCTCACCTTCATTCTGACCTCCGGCAACCCCTCCCCCTCAATGAGCGAGGAGGTAGTGACTTCCACGGGACAGGAGGAGGGGGTTGCCGAAGTGCTCTTCGTCTTCGCTGTGACGGACGCTTCGAGTTAACCGAATCATCGCGTCACATCCTTAAGCGTTTTAGCACCCTTGACATCAGGGTGAGTCGAGAGGTTGGTTGAAGGTTCCTTCCTTCCGCTTCTCCCCTTTCCCACCATTGTCATGCGACAGGAGGGACGAGACGGTGAATCCCGCCGCGAAGGTAATAACGTGGGCCAATTTCCCTCCCGAAGGGACTTTTCGCGAGTGATGTGGACTCCTGTCTTCGGAAGAGGAAGGTCTCGTCCGAGGGGGTGAGATTGGGGGGGGGAGTATAAGTCCCGGGTTTGCCCTCGCCCTCGTTGATTGTCCGGCTTTCTGTTTTCTTTTGTCTAAATATCTTTTTTTTCCATTCCCTTTTGGTTCCCTCCCCGCACGTCCGAATCCATAGAAGGAAGTTTTCATTCTTCCGCAGCGGCCTTTTGAGTGTTTTTTTTCCTTTCTCTCCGTCTCCTCTCTCTCGAAGAGATTCATCAAAAATTAGCCCCGCCTCCTTTGTTTAAAGCAAACTCGTTTCTCTCGTCCTCAGACTGAATAATACATTTGTGCGTGCCCCATCTAAGGAGGATTCAATCCTTACCCCCTCCCTGCTCCTTATTCCCCCCACATCCAATCCTCCACTCACCTCCCCCTCCCCCAAAACCTTCTCCCCGCCGACACGCAGGACGACCCCCAGATCTTGGAACGAACGCACTGTCGCAGGGCGGTCGATCGTCCTTAATTTAAATTCACACCATCCCGGCCCATACGGCCGAGGAAATGAAAGTGGCCCTTGCTGAGCAAGTGCTGATGCGGAAGGAAAGAAAGCAGGGAGGAGGAGGGTTGGATGGATGGATGGAGGAATAAGAATGGGAGGACTGAATGACAGAGGAGGGAAGAGGGACAAGAAATTTGATGGGAGAAAGCGAAGGTTGCGGAGGAGGCGGTTGTTCGACGCCGAGGCGAACTGGTTGCTACATCCCGCACGCACTCCTTGTAACGAAAGGACCATGGGGCTAGGGCAAAAGTCCACAAAATGATTGAGATGGCAACGGAGTGAATTATAAATGTGTATATAGAGAAAAAATAGAAAAATGTTCAAATCCGGCATTTATCGCTTTGAAGATGCTCGTTGAGGGAAGCAAAAGGAATAAACATTTTATATTTCCTGTGAATAAAAAAAAATATGTTTCTAATGTCTTTAATCAGTACGTGTATGTTTTATGATCAGCAGTTTTAACGTCATATAGAGTTATTGATTCTATATCGAGAACATGAAATGCATGGAAATAAGAATGAACATTGAATCCATTGAAGACGCTGCTCATAAAATATCTTCGGCATAAGTCAAATCTAAGATGACAGAGATTTGAAATAGGAAAAGAGGCGACTTATTTAAAATCCAATACGTTAATAGGAGCGCACCGAGGGCAGTGAAATAGGAAATGATGATTAATGTTTGTTAGCATATTGAGGCAATGTGTTCCTTCGTCTCTGGATTCTTTGGATTAATCCTTAGGCGCATGCTACGTTAATAGGAATGGCAGTACCTGGTAATGGTTTAAAGGTAAAAGAGGGACTTGATTCAAATTTGAGAGTGGGCATTCGGTGTAATAATTCAATCGGGTCGGCAGATGATAAAATGTTAGTAACTCAACCATGAAGTTTCATATATTTAAAATCACGTAAAATAAAAAAAAACTAGAAACTCAGATCCGCCATGAAGATCAAACACAATCAAGACGATAGTGGAATTTTTCAAAAAATTACAACAATTTAAATTTTTCGAATGACCGGATCGACAAAAGGAGCCTTTTTAAGGGACAGCAAAAGT
This sequence comes from Hetaerina americana, assembly GCF_022747635.1. NCBI lineage: Eukaryota > Metazoa > Arthropoda > Insecta > Odonata > Calopterygidae > Hetaerina > Hetaerina americana. Next base: position 273,870 of record NW_027287172.1, on the reverse strand, counting down.
AAAAATAAGTGGAATCGGCCTTATACGGCTCGGAAAAGTAAACCTTGAGCAAGGATATTTTCCTTGCGTTATCTTTGAGACGCGAGTCTGGAAGAGGTCGGAGAAAATGCGATGGACAGAAAAAAAAACAAATAAAGAGGAGATGAATGTGTTAGAAAGGGAAATTTGTATTGAGATGCCATTAATGGCGATTTGAGAATACAATGATAGAGGGCCTTACCCTCACGAACGCGTTGGAGGGAGAATAATATTAAGAAGGGGGAGAGGGGTAATTTGCATTTAACTCGAAAGGGGGCAGTTAAAATGAGGTCTTAATGGTGATAGTACAGGATTAGAAATTTCCTTCGAATGGAAATTATGATTACACAGTAGAGTTTTTTCAAGAATGAAAAAAGAACCTCATGTCGTTTCAAACTGATGATATTTTGGTACAGCTCCCAATTTAAAATAGATTTAGTTGAGAGTAGATGAGAGCTTGCCCGGTAATCACTGAATTAATTTCCCACATCGTCGTCGATTCGGCGCCCCTCTGTTCGTCTTCAGTCGCTTGCTATGTCCACCAGCTTCTTTTACTTTTTCCCTTCACGCGTTCATTAATTAAGCAAGCATCTCATAGCCACCCATTTCATCAATATTCAAACCTCAAGACAAATAAAAATATTCGTTGGTTCATCTCAAACTTACAGCTTGATTACATTGATAATTGGATTTATTTTATAACGCAAATGGTTAATGATGCGAGGCATCACACAGTGCTACAAATCGGAATCCGAACCCAAATTAAATGTTTTTTTTAGACAAGACTTTCAGCATCCCAAACACAATAGGTCACCCTCCCCCCCTCCCAAAATTTCGAGGCGATCGGTTTGAAATTACAATTTGATTCTATAATGTATTTTTTCAGTCAATTCGGGGTTCATTAGCGTAAGAGAGAGAGAGAGAGAGAGAGAGAGAGAGAGAGAGAGAGACACACGTCTCGGGATGACTTTAATTGGCGGCCTTGTTCTTTGACGCCCTTTGGTACGCTCAGCTTCTGCCTGCCGCCCTACCCTCGTCTGCCCTCCATTCGCCGAGCGACCTTTGAATACGTCGATAGTGGCGTCAAAGGATCTTACCGAGGTGTCACCTTCGCTCCGTTAGGAGGAGCACACATACACACACAAACCGACTGCCGGAAGACTGTCATGGTAGAGCTAAGGAAAGGAAGAACGGATTCCTAAAAAAAAAGGGGGAGAGAAAGAATTATCTGTCTCAGCGTGACATGATCCACGCGAACGCCAAGAGATGGGGGGAGAGGGAAGGGTTCCGGGTCGACTGTACTCGGCCAACTTTAAAAGACCACATCATTATTATCCACGTTCAAGCCAACCGTTGAGAACAAGGGGTGGATTACGAGAAAGATATTAGGCGACGATCGTTGAGAGACTTGTGCATGCTTCACTCCTTGCTTACAGAGGCGAGTTTGAGACCGTGCGATTCATGCTCTAAACCCTTCAGTAGGTTTCCGTAGTAATAAAAAGAAATCACAAGTCAATTTTAGTACTGAATGCATCGACGGCGGTAAAATGGTGAAGTGTGTCATTATCAAGGCATAGGGCATTAATTGACCAGGCGTGGCACAAAGCATGTCCTGGTACGGTGGTGGTCTATCGTATCAATGGTTGTGGTTCATTTTTATTCCCTTCTTTTTAGTATACCCCCGAGAAGTTCTACAGGTATAGTGGGTAAAATTAACACTCGTTTAAAATTAAGTTTTTGCCAACATGCACGTTTATGGGTTTGAATCAACACGTATGTCTTTTAAGGGATTTTGATTGGATGTTTGTTTCCCTTTCCTAACCTTTAAATACCCTTCCTCTCACTCATCCCTCACTCTTTCCATCTGGTTCTTTAGGCGTCGTCTGTGAGTGATGTGGATTTGATTTTTTTACAATGGATAATATAGTCCCTCACCTCGGTCGGCGATCGCGTTTATACCACTTATGTGGGTTGGTAGATATTACATGGCCCATTATGAAAGCAATGCGCATGATTTTATTGTGACGCGACTATCCATGGCAACGCGGTAACATCAGTCGGGAAATGTGGTGAGGGGTCTGCCCTTCTAACGCAGCCGGTCGCCAGTTTGCTCCGAGCAGTATGGTGGGAAGATGTGCCTCCGCGTGAAGTGTGTTTTTCTACTTGGTAACACGGCGCAATGGAGCGTTCGCATGAACAGTGATACGCCCCCAGCCGCACCTCCTACATCGTTACCAACTTCCTGGCCCGGAGCACCACCCTTTAGGGATAAGGAGAATCGGGTGGTCCCCATTCTCCTTACAGCCCCGACTTAGCTCCGTGTGACTTTATTTTGTTTCCCCGACTGAAGAGAGAGCTTAAAGGAAAGCATTGGGAGACTGTGGAAAACATCATGTTACAACGTTCCCGAAAGAAATTCCCGTCGAGGAGTTCCGGGGTGCCTTCCAGGCGTGGCAGACACGTCCCCGTAAGTGCAATGCAGGGGGAGAGTATTTTAAATAATTTTAAGCATTTGTACGTGCACGATAAATTAATCTATTTTCCCAGAGAATGCCCATTACTTTTATAGTTCCAAGTTCCAAGGGTCGCGGGTTCGATTCCCGCCTGGGTGAGTTTCGCTCCATCTAGGGCTTGGGTGTTTGTAAATGTGACCATTGTTATCGTTGTTAATAGTCCGATGTAAAGGCCAAAATGTGCTGTTTTCGGACTTATACTGAATAAATAAATATAGTGGACCCTGTATGTTTCAATTAAATTTGCTCTTCTTGCCAACACGGTAGCAGAACCTTGAGGCTTATATGGAAATAATTTGAGATTTCACCACTGTCACAAAGCAATAAATACTGTTTTCTGAAAATGGATTTATTTTGGTAATTATTTCGGCGAATTTCTCTTCATTTGCCGCAATTTTTCATTTCGCTTGCTTCTTTCGTAATTATTTTCATTAGCTCCTGCATTTATTTTCATTACATTTCTTCTTCAGCGCTTAAAAAAAACCTCGTACTTCTTCTTGACCTTAATTTTGACGCAGTCATTCTCTCATACAGCTACACAAAGGCAGATCGACATATTGGTCACTTCTACCCACATTCTCAAGTGCCTCTAAATGACTTACTCACGACATTGGAGGTTCTTAAGCGTCTAGATTTTAACATAGTTCTGAGAAGTTAAAGCAAATATACGTAAGAATTTCAACTCCTCAGAGCCAATTGATTTTCGTCTATGTTAACCCGGCGCTAATCCATGTAATCAACAATGGTGGCTTCTTTCGCCAAGAGGAGTTGATGATAATCTCACTTGGCCAGCAAAAAATCTACTTCTTAAAGTGAGGAGTTGCGATGCTCCTCTTGTGCCAAGCAAACGCACCGAAAAGGAATTCGTGAAAGCCGAGATTTATTTGAGAGTATTTTTTTCCGGATCTCGGTTAATGCAAGTCGTAAATATATCTGGAGTTCTCCGTTTATTCTACCAGCTCAAGAAGTTAGTAACCGGGAAAGATGACTCTCGCTTCAGTTCACTTTGTGAATCATCCATCGTCCGTTTAAATTTTTACCGCCTTTGATTAATGATCATGCAATATTTACGTCCTCCACAAGATCCAGACCATGAGGGTTTCTCAACGTTGGGAACTAATTAGCCATAATGATCGAATGTAACCCTACGCCTTAATGGAATTTTGTACAGGGATGTGAGTCCATAAACGAGAGGTTTTTAATCAAAGGTGAGAGTTCACTTTAAATCAGAATTTAAAAAAAAATGAAAGGAGCTGGATGGATGGATAGAGTTTCCAAATGAATCAAGGCTTAAAAATAACGGGTGAATTAAAAAAAACCTTATTTAGTTTTAGAAATCAGTAAGGGCTGAATTTTTTCTTTAATTACGGCCGAATAAATTCAGATGTCGTCAGAAAGATTATGTAGCACAAATTTCCATGAAAAATAAACACGCTAAAGGGATTTGCTCATTTACGGAAAATTAATTTGTCACGCTAACAGCGGTGAGAAACAAGTGAAAAATAATTTGAGTTTACTTTATGGCGATTAAACTTATATTTGCGGTATGATGAGAATTACATTTCAAGCATGGAGGTAGGTAACCTCTCGGCTCTGATCTTAACCATGCACTGAGATAACTTTGCAAAGACAATCGAACCTTTTACAAGTAATAGATACTCGTTAAAATACTGCAAGGATAGCTATGCATGTAGAAGTAGTCTATGCTTGAAAGGGAAATTAAATTTCATATACGTAAATGACATCCTTACTCAAGAAAGAAAAAAAAGACTCGTAAAAACTTTGATATGGAGCGTAGCTATGTACGGCGCGGAAACGTGGTCATTGAAGCAGGAGGATAGACGTAGACTGGAGGCTTTTGAAATGTGGGTGTGGAGAGGAATGGAGAAGGTGAAATGGACAGAGAAGGAAACAAATGAGGAAGTACTTGATATGGAGGGCGAAGAGAGGGGTTTGTTGGGAGAAATCCTATGGAGGCAGGAAAAGTGGCTGAAGGGGGTATTGACCGGCAGCGGGATGTTGAAGACTGTAATTAAGGGGAGATTGTTAGGCAAACGAGGAAAGGGAAGGAATAGGATAGGGATGTTGGACGGGATGAAGGGAGGAAGAAAGTACTCAGAGCTGAAGAGGGACCTGATTTAGAGAACGATGTTGTGTTTTGCTAGGCGTCACAAATTATTTAATTAGTAATTATGTCCATCCAAAAACCTACCTTAACCGGTAGATTACCTAATAATAATAATAATACGTAAATAAGAGAAAACCCTATTGTGACTTCTTATTCTATCGATAATCCTATTGATTTCTACTTGGATTTTAGTCCCATAAAGATACCTAGGCCCCTACTACAGAATGCTTGGCGTAATATTAAAATTAAGTTTCATGAAGAAAACAGAAAGTAATTATTATTAGCTTGCCATTCTAGTCACCTTTTGACAGGAGCAGTAAAAGCTCTGTGTATTATCCGTCGAGGGCTTGGACGTTAGATTACCCGCCACTGCTCATTGCGGGTATTTTTATTTCATTATTATAATTAGCTACTCGTTAAAATTAATGAAAAAAGAAGTGAAATAATTATTTCACCGTTTCGTAATGTTTACAAAATGACATTAGATAAACAAGAATATCATAAAACCTACGTCCCACATTAAATATTTCGTGCCTCCGTATGCGGACTGAACTATCAACAACTAATTTCACTACATGTATGAATTATGAATATTCCTATTAATATTGCCTCACATTTGACCCAAAATTATACCATGCGTAAACCTGAATATTGGTTCATCCTTCGCTAGTATTTAATATAGCGTTTAATTTTATATATTTCAAATCCTTGCGAAGTTCTCCAGTGAATAACATTAATCATTCATTCACTATCACCACTATGCATGTACCTCCGCCTCAAATCATTATGGGGGCCGATTGGTTAAGATTCCGAATACCGCTTGCCCATGCGGACGTCCCGAGTTCGAACCACGGCAGCGACGACAGCGACCTCCATGAAATACCAATCCCTACTTATGGGAGCAAGTACGTTGGGATGAGTAAAATATGCGTGGGAAAAGATGTTCAACTTTAATCCAGTGGGATATAACTGAATCTGAAAAGAAAAACTATCAATAAATATCAATTATGATTATACTGATGAACCCACGATTTCTCTTGAGATTTCAATTTAGCGCCTATAGCAATTACTACGGCTTATTGTCTTACGGATTCTGAAACTTAAGTTACAAGAAAACATAGAAAGCTCTCTTTATCAGCTTATAGTCTTGGAAGATGCATAGTACTCGTATATAGAAGGTAGAATATAGTTGAAAAATATTCAAGTTGCGTCCTAATGACCTCCGCCCTTATACTTCGTGGCGGGGTGTTGCCTAAATAAAATTGTAGAGCTAAAATATTTTCGAATTGTCCGTCCTGCAAGAGTAGAATGCTACCGGGTAATTAGTGACTGCGGTGCTTGTAAAACGGCGTTTTTAGTGAATTTTCTTAATTGGCTTCTTTTTGTACTCAGTAGAGTAGTAACTTACAGTATAGAATTCGTAATGTGTACGAAGGACATTGAATGAACGGCGCCCAGTCGTCCCCCTTCCACGTGCGCTTTCGGTGAATTGCGGAGTGACATAACCATACTGAAGTAAAACCATGACCACAGTAATTAACCCGAAGGTCGGTTTGATAGGTGATGGTAGAGTTCACCCAGTACTAAGCCAGATGGCGTGTGAAATTCAAACATCAGGGTAGGGGGGCCAGTTCCTTTCCCTGTGCCGGTTATGATTTCCCAGGAAGATCTGGTACCCGAAAAATCACATAGCTTGGGTGGAGCTGCAGGTGCCCATGTCTGTATGTGTGTATATACATGTATATATATACACACATGCACGCGCAGCCTTCGTCAAACAAAGAAGGAACCCCTCCTTTCTGCGGAGAAAGGTGGTCTTGCCACCGAAAATTTCGAAACAGGTGTGTATCCTTGTTTTCTACGATAGTGTTTTCTCGTATATTTTATGCTAACGCCATCTCCTTTCTTCGGTTGAATATATATATATATATATATATATATATATATATATATATATATATATATATATATATATATATATATATATATATATATATGTGTGTGTGTGTGTGTATATATATATGTGTATATATATATATATGTATATATGTTATATATATATATATATATATATATATATATATATATATATATATATATATATATATATATATATATATATATACATATATATCCCCTCCCCGGACTACAACCTTGACATGGTGGAAGGGCTTGTGCGTTCCGATGACCCTTAGAGCTGTGCTGGCGGGAGTAATAATAATTGCTCCTGTTAGGGCACAAGTTGTTTAAAGAGGGTAGGGAGCTCGTTGAAGACGACCATCGCTCTGGACGGCCGTCGACGGCGAGAACCGACACGAATGTGGACAGAGTGAGGACACTGCTGAACACAGACCGACGCTTAACCAGTAAAGAAATTGCAGATAGGTAGAAGGTTAGGAGCCAGACGAAAGGTAGTCCACGCATCGTCTGTTCCTCAGTGAGGCGGCTGCAATGGCGTCCGACCCCAGCGGGGCGGCCAGTAAGTGATGGTGTCACGTTAAAAACACTATTGAGGAAGGCAACGGGAAACCACCTCAGTTATCATTCCCAGGGTGCCTTGCCCAGGAATCGAACCCAGGCCCTCCGGTCAGTAGTCCAATGCTCTACCCCCTGGACTAATTATAAATACATACTTAAAATATTGTTTTCAGCACTCAATCGAATGCTAATAGAATGACAACTTATTTGATTGAAGAAGAATTTTCATCAGCTTCCTTGTTGTACTGTTCTGCACAGTTTTAATTTATGAAACTGAGGGTATGAAGTGAAATTATCCTTGGAAGAAAATAGTGTTTTCTAAATTCAACATTAGTTTTAAATTGAAACTATGAGATTCTCAAATTGAAAGCTGGGAATAAATACAGGTTCCTGCATGTTCATGCACCCGAAAAATCACATAGCTTGGGTGGAGCTGTAGGCACCCAAAGACTTGCCCGAGAATCGAACCCGGGACATAATGAAGTAGTAGTGTATAATTAGAATTGATAGTGTTCTAATATCCCCTGCCACACGTCCTTGCGACGGATTGCGGGGTGGTACAAGGATGTACAGAGATTTAACTTCTATACCACTAGAAGGGTATCTGTAGGGTAGGATGTAATACCTTCAGCCCCGCGACGCGTTGTTCCTCGTCAAGAGAAGACACCATCAGTTTCTGTCCACCCTCCGCTATAGAACACTGCTATCTAATTGAAACACGCCAATCCCGAGACTGTTGGCACAAATGATCTTATTTCTTGATTACAACCCCTTGAATCCACTAATCTCAAAAATGACATTCCGACCATGACGCAATAACCGGCGAGTGTATCGGATCCGGAACGCGGATGACGATGAATAACATTCGATTTTAGAAGATCAGAATGTCCTAATATCCCTCTTAAAGGGATATCCACGCGTGATAATCATTAACGCATTAAGGATGTCGAAATACTGTAGACGAAACTGAAAATTCAAACGTCTATCGCTGGGAGACATATTATTATAGCCGTATTCACTGCTAAAACTATTGGGGGCATTACTTGTATACTTGCGACATCCTCAGGTTCGGAACGTTTTTGTTCCACTGTTCGAAATGTTGTATCGGCAAAAATGAGCCGTTTGGGCTCCGAAAATACTGACATGTTGGCCATCATGCGCGAGAAACGTCACTTTCTCTGGATTCATTGGTTCATCAGTGTGTATCAAAGTGTAAACCTTCTTAAATAACGTATCAATGTTATTCAGAGATTTTTTGTAAAGGGGTGAATGATATTATTTTTTTGTTTTGTGTAATTGTTAAGGTTAGTTTATCGACTATTTTTTGTGTCGCGCTTTTGGAGATTGACTGCTTATATGTCAGTTTATTGTAGCCGCGGGAAATTCATCTGAGAACTAACTCCAGTAATACGTTTTCGAATATAGCGGCATTGCCCTTTTACTTTGCGCAGTTCAATTCATTCTTGTAACTACCAGGATTTCATGACCACTATATTGTGGGTGTAATTTTCCGTGTTTTTTTTGCATGTGGTATTTTTCTTTTTTACGGTTGGTGACCTAACACCCCCCGCCACACGCCCTTGCGGCGGCTTGCGGGGTATTATGTAGATGTAGATGCAGATGTTTTTAAGTTTCCCTTTCAATCCCTCGTCCCTCTCCGCGGGGGCAAATTCCTGCTACCTGCAACGTTGGGTCGCATTCCCTGCCTTTTAGAGGCTCTTTGGGGGTAGAGTGTTTCGTGGTGCATTTTCATGTGGTGTTTCAATTTCTTGCTTGTTGTGTCCTGGCTTCCGTGTTGTAGGATGGCTTTCATGCCGCATCATGGGGTGCAGTTTTTTAGTTGTTTTGCGGTATATGTGTTTGCATGAGTATTGGATGAAGGGATTTTTGCATGAGTGTGTGCGCTGCTGTGGGTGTAATTTTCCGTGTTGTTTTTTTGCATGTGGTATTTTTCCTTTTTACGGTTGGTGACCTAACACCCCCCGCCACACGCCCTTGCGGCGGCTTGCGGGGTATTATGTAGATGTAGATGTAGATATGTGACCACTCTTTTCGCGTCTTGTGTTTGCCTGTTGTGGATGGACCCCCTGCCACACACCATTCCACCACGGTGGATTAAAGGGAATGATATTGCCATAAACATAGTAATCAACCCGAAGGTCGGTTTGGTAGGTGATGGTGGAGTTCACCCAGTACTAAGCCCGACGGCGTGTGGAATTCACAATCAGGGTAGGGGGGGCAGTTCCTTTCCCTCTGCCGGTTATGGTTTCCCAGGAAGATCTGGTACCTGAAAAGTCACACAGCTTGGGTGTAGGCGAGGGTGCCCGGAGAGACTTGCCCGGGAATCATACACGGGCCCTCCAGACTGCAGTCCAACGACCCTGTACTACCGTGACCCACGGGAATGATATTGGATACCCTTATTATGTTAACCCCGGTATCTGTGAGACGGGGTAATGATTGTAATTGTGCATGCATGACTGGTGACCTAACACCCCCCGCCGCCCGTCCTTGCGGCGGTTTCCGGGGCATTATGTAGATGTAATGTACACTTGCATATTATTACGGCTATCGGTTATCGCCACTGGTCTTGAGCGAGGGAATTAACGGGTATCCGAATATCAAACGGCTATCAAATTTTTCCCTCACATTAATCTCGTACTTATGGAAATATTTTGTGGCGCACAACTCATTGTGACTCTAGTTACTTAAATAGTTGTTATTATTTGACCACTCAATCAGTTCCTAACTTCGTAGTAACACGGAAGGTGGATCGTGCATGCTCTGCTGTGTAATCACCCCGTCCATGATCCCCAGCGGTGACCTTAAAGATATATACAATGCAGATGCAAAAAAAATAGCAAGTACTTTGCTGTCATGAATAAAATGGCAACCAAACGAAATAAGGGAGTGCAATTAAGAACACTTTAAAAGTTCTTATTTTTGGGTTTCAACTCCATGAAAATAGCAGACATTTTCCAGTAGTTTATGCACATGTAATGATTGGTGCGATTTTAATAGATAAAGTTAACGTTGGAGTAAAAGTGCGTTCTCTCATTAGAAAAGATCAGATTGCTTTCTTTATGTGAAATACAGCAATTAAAATAATCAAAACATTTCAAGATCTACAAACTCAAAAGAAAATATTTATTAAAGGAGATATATCCACGAGTGTACCCAAAATTTGAATATATCTGCCATCCTGTTGTTCATAGGATATTACCATAGTCTCTGGATTGATATAAATTTTTGGTACAACGCGAAATGCACGCTCAAAGCATCGGCATTTTGGTTTTTGAATCACAATACCATTAATCTTTCGTAGTTTAGGTCTAGACAAATGAGATTATGCCGTTCGCGAGCCAAAAAAAACTAATCAATGTGTTCACAAATGAATGTTCCATTTGTAAAACACTTTAAAAGAGTTTTATGGAGCATCGGGGTTTCAGTTCCGATGATTCGTGAATCATGTATTGCATTACTGCGAACCGGGTGCTGAATACGCGGTGGTTAAGCGTGTAGAAATAATTGGCGTTCGAATACACACGGGCAACACTCCAATTCCGCGACTCGGGCGGAACGACCAGCACAGATTGCCGCAACCACAACATCCCTCGATCCACCCTCAAGTGACTTGATGACGTCCTGCGAGGATTCGAACGACCCTCCCACCTTCGTCCCCGTCCATCCGTGCGGCTGACACATGAAGGATGTGGAATTTTGTGCGGGCGAGGGGCGACGATAAGATCTATCCCGCCCCCACCAGCGCGACGACCTAGGGATCCTCGTCAAAAAAAAGGCATGCGCCTGTTGAGTCGGTGTGGGGGTTTGGATGGGGAGCGAGGGAGAGACCTGTGCCCCGCGGTTGTGAGAGTTAGTGACTCGTTGTCACGCACGAAATCCCGAGAGAGAGGAGGCGACTTCTGGCTCATCTACCATCCCCGCGCGCTCGCTAATTAATCCATGTCCTTAATCCTCGTCACAATAAAATGAGAAAGAGAGAGATGAGGTAAGAACAAATTAATTTAAACGAGTTGAAGACCGAAAACATCACGAAATATGTTACTGGCTCCGTCGTATTCCGGTAGGAGAGATCATGAAAAATAGATTAGAGAAATTAAGTGTAGTGTCTTCAGATTTAAGGTCCCTCTTTTCCCGTGAGAGACATGAGGAATAAGAAATAATGGAAACGATGGAGCTGGATAAATAAATATTCTAAGTAACCTAATATGTTACCATTGTTTTATCATATAAACCTTATTTTATTTGTTCTTTCTACCAGCGAGCTATCCTACACAAAAACAGAAGTATTTTACATTCAGATGCCATAGTTCGTGTAGCTGTTATAAACATTAATTCAGTTATTTAAAGTACCTGCTTTTCTATAAGGACTGCACGACTCAATTTAATTCAGAATTATTCAATTTCCATGATGTATTTGTAATTTGAAGGTAATCTTAGCTCAGGCATAAAATTTAGAGCTATCTAAAATTTCCTTTCCTGTATTTTTTCTGTTATGTTATGAGCTCACTTTGTGTCGGAAGTTAAATTAATATCTACCTGACTATTTATTGGCTGACTTAACACTTAAGCTAGGCTCTTCACAAGACAGATTTTAGGAAAATTGAATGAGACTGTATGGGAGAGTTGCTCTTTCACTTCAGTATTTGGAACACATATGAGAAAACGATAATTCAGGAATTTTAAAATTCTAAGCAGAAATAGACCAGATTTGTTCAAAAAATTGCTTCAATAATAGAGTATGCATGATGGGTGCGTTGGATAAATGAAATTTGGAGGCCTTTGATTCACGATGAGAGCAAGGAAGACTTAGACATTTAGAAAGGTACGGTACACCTGAGTTTTCTTACGATATAGAGGAAATTCATATGGTACCAAACTGTATAGATATAAACCACCGAGAGAATAAATGAAAGACGGTCACCGTCAACGACAAATTCAAGGACTCGTTCATCAATCGCACGATATGAAATGATGGCAAAATCGAGCCCAAGCACCCCAATTTTTTCGTTTCAAAACCAAATTAGAAAAAAAATTAACTTAAAGACTTAACTTTTATTGTTTTACTCAAATAAATCGATTATTCCATGATGGATATAGGAAGATATATGTGTGTATAAGTCCGCGTGTTTTTGTATATGAGATAATATATATTCAAATGCTTGTATGAATTAATAGTTGTGCATGTATGGCTGGTGCCCTATCACCCCCCGCCACTCTCCCTTGCGGGGTATTGTGTGGATGTAAGCAATGACAAATTATGGTGCTGCGTCCTTGGTGCGGAATAACCCCCTGTCATACATCCTGGCGGTGGCTTGTAGGGTACCACGTAGATTAATCCAATTTCTGTTGTTCCGCGTTTGATCGACGACTCAAGGTTCTTTGATGTGCTCTTATTTTGTGGTATCCAAGTCGAACCAAGAGTATTGGCTTTGGGTAAAGGACTTGGGGTAGTATTTTTCAGAGGGGACTGTTTATGATTTTATCCCAGTCGATTTTTTTCACTCGTGCACTAGGCATTGAGGCAACATCTCGAAAACCCATTCCCACCCCAACCCCTCTTGCGGTCGTGAACTAAATAAAATCACGTTCCGAGGTGCGTCGCACATTTTCGCGGGATTAAATGTGATCCCGAGCAGAATTTTCCTTTGACTTCTCCTCTCGCAAAGATCGAGAAGCGAGCTAAGCCTTAAAAGAAATCCCCTCTTGGGAAGATAAGCCTTTTAAGATTCAAGTTTATCAAATAGGTCGGCGTTTCTCTCCAGAGTTCTCCCTTTCCGCACATAGCCCGGTGATTTCCCTTTATAGAGGGAAACGGGAGGAGGAGGGAGGGAAAAATAAGTGAATGCGCATTAAATGGAAATCAGTTTTTCGCCTCCCACCCCCCACCATCTCACAGAGGAGAGCACGAGTCAAGTGGGTTTCGATCGCTCGTGGCCACGTGAGCCGTTCTTTAACCGACGCCCGCAAAGGGAGCTGCTCGCTCATGGCCAATCTTATTTTTATTTTTTTTTTCGTTTGCTTATCGAAAACCTAAGGTCGACCCTTTAAGAGCATTTCAAATCCGAAAACATTTATAGTATAGTCGTGCCCGCGCGCGGAGACAAAGAGATACCGTACTTTTCGAGGGTGACACTCTCAATTGACGTGCGCGTACCTAACACTGGGAAAAGGTACCTTTTTTCGTGGAGTCGAACCGCGTCTGTGGTAAGAAGTGAAACTCACAGAAGCATTTGTTGTCGGGAGGAAAAGGGATCTGCCGCAAGAGCATCTGTCGCCGCTCGCTTCTACGACCTTGCTAGCAGTCTGGCAACTTCGCTCAACGGTCGTCATGGTCGTCGCTCGGGCACCTCTGGTAAGTGGTAATTCAAGGCGAGATACTTCCGAGCGCGTCGTCGATATGCAATGTGCCCGATCGCGGAGAGAGGGTCCGGAGGAACGTGTGGTCGCTCCTGTTGGGCTGCTCCGTTCGGGTTTGCTCCTTCGACCTAAGATAGCCTCCAAATCCAAGAATTTCTCACTTTATTCGTATTTCTTCTATACCCATGGTAATTCTATGGTGCCCTGATCATTTTTTTCAATTCTCCCTCTGAATATTATCCAAGCGGGTTCTTCCTCGTGAGTTTCTCTGTGGTTTTTACTACTTTTAATTTGAGACCTCCATCGACTTGCAGGAAAGTCATATGCTTCGTCTTTCCATTTGCCCATTTAATTCTTCTTTATTGAAACTGCTTCGGTTCTCTCATTTGCTCGAGTTTTCTATACATTTTCTTCACCAACCGTTTCCAGCTTCAGGTTTCCTCTACGTCTGCACATTATCCCAAAAGCTGCCACAAGGGGGTCTGGCGAGGATAGTCCGGTACCAGACATTTATTTACAAATACTCACTTATTCATTAATATACGAGGTATGTTAAAAAAGTATCGCGACTTTTGTGTTTTTGCAAATATTATTTACTTATTCATGAACATCTATTTTGTCCCCTTCAAAGTTTTCCCGATTAGATATTATACAATTGTGCCAACGTTTTATCCTATCCTCGAAGCACTTCCAAAAATATTTTTGTGATCTTGTTCAGCTCTTCCTTCGATGCAGTCTTTATCTCGTCAATCGTAGCGTAGCGTCGTCCTTTCATGAGCCTCGTCAGTTTCGGGAACAATAAAAAGTAACTGGGGACCATATATGGAGAATACGGTGGCTGCGGCATCATTAGTGTGTCGTTTTTGGCTAAAAATTCGAGCATAAGTAACGATGTGTGAGCAGGGGCGTTGTCGTGGTGCAAAAGCCAGTTTTTGTTCTTCCACAAATTCGGGTGTTTGTGGTAGATTGCTTCGCGCAAATTGCCCATAACTTGCAGGTAATATTCCTTATTTACCGTTCTACACCGTGAAAAGAACTCATGATGCACCACGCCCCTGCAATCAAAGAAAACTGTATGCAAAACTTTCACATTCGACCGAACATGGCGCTTTTTTCGGTCTTGGTTCGTGCTGCAGCTTCCATTGGGATGATTGAGCTTTAGTTTCCACGTCATAACCATAAACCCATGATTCATCACCTCTGGAGAAAATTCGGTTCGTCGCGGACAGAGTCCAACACCTCATTAGCAATGCAATTGCGTTGCTGTTTTTGGTCGAAATTGAGCAATTTTGGTACGATTTTTGCGGCGACCCGTGTCATACCCAAATCATTGGTAAAAATCGAATGGCACAAGCCAATCGATATGTTTAGGTCCTTAGCAACAGTGATTCGACGATTGGCCAATACTATTTTCTTCACTTTATCAATGTTTTCGTCTGTTCTCGGGCGTCTGGCACGCTCTGCGTCCTTCACATCTTCTCGGCCCTCTGGGAACATTTTGTACCACCGGTAAACGTTGCATCGGTCCAAGGTAGCTTCTCCATATGCCACAGTCAACATTTGAAATGCGTCCGCGCACTTCATTTCGTTTTTCTCATAGAATTTGATACAGATTCTTTGGTCTTTTTTTGGAATAGGGAAAAATCGAAGACAAGCCAAAACACGTCCAAGCAAAACAGCTGTCAACAATTAACTGAACTTTCAAAATGACCGAACTTTTCGGCATAAGTGAAAGACATAAGTACCAGCATAACGCTACAAAAAAATCGAAAATCAAATATACGTAACCCGCGGAAATTCAAAATTTGCGATATTTTTTGAACAGACCTCGGACGTATATACAGGGTTCGTCCGGAAAATAAGTGTACTGAGCTCAGGAAAAAAAATTTATTACACTTTTACATATCTTAAGCTAATATTCCTCAAAATAGGACCCTTGTGAGTCGATACACTTGTTCCAGCGGCGTTCCCATTCCTGGAACGCTCCCGCGAAGGCATCATCGGGAACCTCTCGAAGACTCGTCGTCGACCTCTTCTCTGCCCTCCACGAACATCTTGTGCCACCGAAAGATCATGTTTCTGGACAAGGCTGACTCCCCGTAAGCCTGGTTAATCATACCGACAGTTTCGGTAGACGATTTCCCAAGCTTTACCGCAAATTTGATGGAATAACGCTGCTTCGGCATCGCGTTCCGTGACGTGGGCCGAGCGTGGAGGTTCGCGTTAACAGAGCTCCTCACTACAGCACAGCTCAGAGCCGACTGCCTTTTTCAGCGTCGCTTGCCAACATACCCCCCTCCAATCGCAGCCCGTCAGAGCGGTGCTGGGCGCGCCTGGAGCGGCGCACCCAGCCCAGGAGTCAGTACACTTATTTTCCGGACGAACCCTGTATGTATGTGTTCGAGTAACTCTGGATCTTATTTTTTTTAGAAAATATAGGAGTGGTTACGTCTAATTATGTTGTGATTGCTCATCGCGTGAGGGACGACCGAATACTTGAATCTATCAGTCTATCTCTCGTATTTTATCCTGGTAGTCCAATCTGCCAATTTACATGCAAATAGAGACTATAAAAATTCCTTGTATGTCGAATACCAACCAGTGCGATCTGAACCTTTCTAAAAGTCTTCGGCTTCCCTGCTGTTATCATGACTTTTAGGACTCTTATCATAATTCCTCCAGGATACTCGTCACGCTTACACTTTTCTCTTTGCAATATTGAACCATTCTAATGAATTTTCTCTGAACTTTTTCTAGTTCTTTGATAAGAATTTTGTCCAATGTTTTAAAAAATTTTATTTTTTAGTACGACTCCCGCTTAATTTTATCTTGCTTGATTTTATCCATCCTTTTATCCCCATTATCGTATTTTTGCATATTTTAACGTATGCTCAACACATTATTGCACTGCACAGTAATTAGCGTAGGTGCACAGGTTTTGCTATAGGGGTAGAATACTGGCCTGCTACCCCAATGGTGGATATGAACGGCATGTGCTAGCATGGGGACTTATATTGCGGTATAATTTTCCGCGAAGTTTTATGTCAGCCGTCAGAACTCTCGTAAACCAATCACTATCTCGGCTAATAATAATAATTAAGGGAATCAGCTCATTTTTAGGCGCAAGATGGACTATTTTGAGCTGGAGTTTTAAAGGTTATAATCAACCTTTGTGATCACCCGCTTTCTTTGTGATTACTTTAACTCTCCTATCCTGGTTTATTTTAATTGTGACAATAAAAGTATGACTTCAATATCGGGAACCAATATGTACTGTCTTGTGAAAGTAACAGAAAAATTAGAACCGTTGGAACATAACCCTGAGGGCAAGATTATGTGATAAAAGAACACATTTTCACATAAACAAGCACGCTGAGCGTGATGGGGAAAAAGAAAGAAAAATTGATGCTCAACAACAACGCGCAATATTAAATTTATTTGTTTGCCCTCAATTTCTTACAGCTACTCAGTCCTATGCTCCTTCCTTAACATTTAAACAATCGCCCTCATTACTTAATAAAATATTCGCAATGTAGTGGTATTATTAATGATAGCCTGCCGTTCAAGGTAGGCTATTGTGGTACCCAAGATTATTCACTGCTACTGTTCTATGTCTCGTTTAGCACGATGCAATATGATTTTCTCCCATTCCATATGCTTTTTGCTTCCCTTCATTTCGTCCTACGCGCCATTTATTTTTTCCTAGCTCTACCTCTCTTGGCCAACATTCTCTCCCTCGATCAGTTTTCAACATTCCATCGAAAATCAAAGTATCATGTATCATCGTTTCAATCCTCCTTCAGATTTATCTCAACGACCCTGTCTCCTCCCACACTAATCCTCGATATAAAAATATAATAAATATTTATTCTTGCAATCGTTGTTTTGAGCCAGGAGAATTTTTCCAGGGTATTCCTTGGCAGAAAATTCGAAATCGCTTCGGGGTATCAAATTTGAAACCTTGTTAATTTTTACAAACTAATCTTGGACTAATCTTTTTCAAGCCATATGTTGGAAGTATAATCATAGTATTTTTATATTTCATCTCTTAGTTTATTCTTCTAGCTACTAGGCGTTCATCATTCATCAAAGGCAGTGGTTTTTAATCTTTCTTTACGGTTGGAATCCCTCTTGTCATCAAAATATATTTTCCTGCTCTCTGGGGGAAGGAAATTTACAAAAATAATAAACTAAGAAAGATATTCAAACCTACGTACACGAATCTACTAGAATTTAATTGGAAACTAACTGGAATATAAATAACCACCTCAGGCATAACTTTGTGGAAACTTTAATATTCATTTTTCATGCCTTAATAAGGGAAAAAGCGCCAAACTATGCATTTCTGATTCCACCTACGTATTTTACTATTGAAATAATATTAAGTACGTATTATAATGGTATGAATATTTAGAGTGTTGTTTGAAACTACAGGACTCTTCCTCTTAAGTTACATTAAATAATTACAAATTCAATAATAAATTACAAATATGGAATATTTATGATGTGAATTAACCACATTGTTAAAAACAAATCTCGCGAAATTTAATGAATATTTCAAGTGGAATGCTTCGGTAACGTTTAGTTCACATGTTAACTCCACATTGGTTGAGGAGTTACCAATGAAAGGACGGTTTGAATACCTTACTTACGGATCATTTCCATTACTTTAACTTTAACTTACGTACGGTTCGTTTCCTATCGATAATATAAAATACCTGATGGGTGAAAATAAAACTTATGTAATTTAATCTAAATATTTTTTTAAGCCAAAAAAAGGTTTGGAATGTTTCGAACGAAGATAATCATAGGAATGAAGAAGAATTTGACCAGAAAAAGAAGCTTTCACAAGGAGGAGGGATTTAGTGACAGGCGTAATGAGTAAGGAAGTTAAGAAAAAGCTCGTAGAAACTTTGATATTGAATGCGATTTCGTGCTGCGTGAAAACATGGGCATTAAATACGTAAATTGGAGGCGTTTAGGCTGTGAGTGTGGAGAAGGAAAATGGCCAGAAAGGAGAACAAACGAGGAAGTACTAGGAATGGTGGGTTAAGAGAGGGAAACACGAGGGAGGAAGGAAAAGTGGATGCGTATAATTTCGATTGACGTTGAAATATTGAAGAATGTCATAAAGACGTTGGGCGTAGAAACATGCTGAATTCAACAGTTCAATATGGTTTAGGACTTCAGGGTATTTCTTGCCATAAGGGGCTGAGGAACGAAGCGACGTCCATCCGAAACCCATTTAAAACGGTATACTACCACATAAATAAATAATTAGTTGATCTTATAAATGATTCACCGAATCAGCTAGTCAAACGGCTCATTGCTTTTTTTCCAAGTTACGTCATCAACCCTGCGTGTAATTCAAATTTTGCATTTTTTATTCAGTCATTTGACTAATAAGCTGTTTTAAAATATTTGTTTCTAGTCTCTATTTATTCGACTTCTCATGCATTAAATTTATTATATATACAAATTTGAGTTATTTGTTTAGAGAAAATTTACGATTCATGAAATAAATGGGCTTTTAATTGCCATGCATGAAGATCTGTTTTTTTTATATTGCTTGCATGATGTCGGAGAAAGTAAATAGGAATGGATTCAATTTTGTATTTCCGTGATATATCTTGATGCGCATTAAATTTTAGGGCAGGGCGTAAAATTTTAAAACCTTGCTTCGTCCCGTCGGTCACCCTTTTTGCAAACGGGAACCGCAAAGAATCCCGGCTTAGTTATTTGAATTCATTCCCCGTGCGCAACTGATACGAACGCGCCATTGTCACAGTCTGTCGAGGAGTTATTTATGATTTATGCGTCGCACGGATGAAATTCCAGAACTCGTTGTTGTTGAGCGACAAAATCAACTTTTGGGGATGTGCCGTCTGCAAATTTTCCATTTGTTCCCCTCCCCCCGCATTTCCCGTCGTTCGTTTTCATTTATCGGCCATTTAAACTCTTACCGCACTGTCCAGCGTTAAAATTTCAATTTGTGACGCGGGGAAAAAAATGGCCGCGCGGACGGATGCCAGCGGACGATTTATTCGCCCCGGAGAAACGCACCCTCCGAGGAGAATTCTTTCTTTCACCCTCTCCTCTTCACTCCTCACCATTGCGCATTTTCCATTTCCGCCATACACTTTCTCTCTCCGCTAATATCCTATGGAGGGTTTATTTCAACGACGCGGAAAAGAGCCGCACGCCTTTTTTTTGCCGCCAAAAATGGTAAAAAAAAGTCACTCACATGAAGCAATGCTTCCACCACTCCACGGCTGTCCTCCTCCCATTCCCCCCGCCATTTCCGGGAACATCATTCATTTCTCCGGGTTGACTCCGGTACTTCAGTGGGCTTGCTATTAGTCACTATTGTGGCTCTTATTATTGATGGATGGGTGAAGGAAAACGACCCAGTTTCGGGTGCCGCACGTCTTTCGAAAATTCTCGCTCCTCGCAGCCCACTCTCGTCGACCTTTCACTCCGGCCCTCATGAATGAAACAAATGCGTTCCTCACACGATCGGGCGAACCTTGAGAGGAAGAGTGCCGCTGCCCTCACAAATCGTTTTGACTGTTACGGATCTCGCCTCGCGACTGTCGTAGTTATCTTCTTTTCGGCGCCACGGAACAGTTTCGAATGCATCAATAACCGGCAATTTTGAGGGCGGGTGGAATATTTTTTCTCACTCGAAGCTGGAGAAAGGTGCGCATTTTCACTCAACGCGAAGTGTATAAGGGTCGAGCAGAGGAAGGGAGACGTTTAAGAAAAGTTCATGACGATTCCCGTATCTCTCCACCCCCGGAAGGAACCTGGGAAGCCTAAGCGATCTATTAAAAAAATCCAAGGTCACGTATTGTCTCCCTACATTTTGTGTCCCTATTTAGAAAAAATAGCGTAATGTGATAGATGGCAAAATAATAGATAATGACTCGCAACTCTTTGAAAAGAAATTTAAATATCGTAGGAATTCAGTTTCGACGAAAATTCGCGTAAAAAATTGCGTAATGTGATAAATGGCAAAATAATAGATAATGACTCGCAACTCTTTGGAAATTCGTTCACTACTAGATTCCGAGAGAAATTTATATCTTATGAAGCGGATAAACAGAAATTATCGATACTCGATTTCATTCTATCGGTGATCGCATCTTTTGAAAAATTGTAAAAAATTAAAATTCTGTTTAAACAATTACTTTCAGGGGATAAGTTACGATAAAAAGTTTATAGAAAAGCCCTTCGTCTACAAAGTCCCCATTTTAATATATTACTAATATATAACGACTACAAAACTTCACTCTTTAGCGTTACAATCGAGGAATTCGATACAATTCGTGTTACACAAATTAATAATTTTTTGAACTATCCCTCCGGCAAAAACCTTATCGGGCATGCATGTATACTTGCATACAGTCCGTTTATACGTGTATGTATGGTCAGACATCACATAACGTGGGAGATGGCTGAAACATATTTAGGTGACCTCAAAATAGTCACTGAATTCCGAAGTCGATTTTTTACATAATATGCATTTGTCAATGCAAACAAAACGAAGGCTATGAGGTTTCCGAGTATGGGCAAAACTAAGTAAAATGTAAAATTAGGAAGGAAAACTTAGAGCAAGTGGAACTATTTACATATCCTGGAAGTTTATTGGACCAAGATGATCAATGTAGTAGGCATATGAGAAGAAAAATTGCGTAAGGCAAAGAAGTTTTCACTAGCAGGGGTGAGAACTTTGGTTTAGAGCGTGGTTTGTACCGCTCATAAACTTGGGTTTGTGAGGCAAGGTAAGCGCGGATTTGCAGGCTTTTGATGGATCGTATTGGAGAGGATAGAGTATTGCTAGGAGAAATCCAAAGAAGGCAAGAAAGGTGGATGACAATCATTTTGAATAGCGATGGAACTTTGATGAATGTGATGGAGAAGAGGTCCTTAGACAAGTGAGATAGGAGGAAAAGGATGGGCATGTTGAAAGTAATGAAGGGAGGTTGAATGCATGCGGCATTGAAATAGGGCTAATTGTAGTTTGGGGTGTCAGGTTGTGTCTTCATAGGCAAGGCTAATAAATCTATATTCACTTTAAAGGCATATTCACTCTGTGTCCACCCCAATAACTACATCAGACGCTGGACTACCATAATTATCTTTCTTTCTCTTACCTTAACTATCTGGGCTGAGAAGAAACGATGGCAATTCAAAGGAAAACGCATAACGGACGAAAAGTATCCAGTAAACAATGTTTTTCCGGAGAAAACAATACAAATTATGTAGTTATCGGATCGAATTGCCTAATTTAAGGGATGAATTACTATTGAATGCCTATTGCTGATTGGATGTTGGATACCTAGGATGAGATAACACCGAGAAAAGACAGAAGAGAAAGGAAACCAGTCTATGTATTTGCTGGGCGACCTCAAGCAGATGGGATGGCGAGTTCCAGGTGCTTACAGGAGAGAATTGGAGCACAAAAAAGGACCTCACCCCCTTAAGATATCATGTGTCTATGTATATATATATATATATATATATATATATATATATATATATATATATATATATATATATATATATATATATATATATATATATACATATATACACACATATACATACACACACACACACACACACACATATATATATATATATATATATATATATATAAATATATATGTGTGTGTGTATGTAATCTATTTTGGCTTCTATTTTATTTGAAATTGGTGGCCTAAAAAATCCTAACTTAATTTCAAAATTTCTCCTTTTCCGGAAGTTATCTTTGGCGGTTTTACACCATATGTTTCGATGAATTGCCTTCAACAAATAGTTTCGATACCGAGGACTTACGCTCTACATATACATATTTGCCTGACCGAAAGTATTTATTTTCCTTCTCACTCCAACCATCCAAGCTGAGACAGATTACCCCGGAAATTCGCAAAAAACTAGTTAAAGAAATTTAGTATCCTGAAAGTCATTGATATTGGAAGTTTGGAACAATGCTTTCTCCTAAATGGAGTAATTAAATGTGGAGAATATTTGATACAATCAATATCTCTCCATCCACTCAACAGTTAAAATTAAAGCATATTTTTCGAGTGATATTTGAAATTTTCAGAATCCATGAGACAAGTATGGGATACAAATTATAATTTATCCATAATAGTCGGGGACATAAACTAGAACAAAAAGAATAGTCTACCTATTTAGGAAATGTTTTGGAGAAGGGTGAGAAGAGTCGTGGTGATATCAGAAAAAGAATTACGATAGGTAAGGAAGAGTTTAATAAGTGACAGGAGTTGATAACAGGTACATATAGTAAAGGCGTAGAGAAATGACTGGTGAAGTTTTAATATAGAGCGTAGTTTGTGATTGCGCATGCATGGCTGGTGAGATGATACCCCGCCACACGCCCTTGCGGGATACTACGTAATTGGACTTTTGTATCACTCGGAAACCTGGTCATTGAGGCAAGAGATTGAGCGTTGATTGGAGATTTCCGAGAAATGGATGTGGAGAAGAATGGGGAAAATAAAATGGACGAAACTTTCATTGGATACCCTTTCACACTTCGAACTTTCAGATAAAGTTCTAGGTATGATAGGGAGAGGGAGACGGCTGTTGGGAAAAATTTAAAGAAGGCAAGACAAGGATAAGTAGGGGATACCGAGAGGCAATGGGATTGAGGGTAGAATACCGAAAAAGCGGGCTGGAGGAAGGAAAACAATAAGCATTCTGGATGAAATTATGGAAGTTAGAAAGTAAGCAAGGCTAAAGAATGTGTTATTGTGAATGTAGTATGGATTTTCAGAATTTTTTGTATAATTTTAATTAAAGCTCACCAGTACGGTTGTGAGAATCAATATTAATAAAACAAAGGTTATGCGATTTTCTAGGAAGAAAAAGGCTCAGCTTAACATTAAAATAGGAGGGGAAAAACTAGAGCAGGTAGAACAGTTTACGTATCTTGGTAGTGTTTTGGACCAACACGGTCAAAGTAGTAGGGACGTAAGGAGAAGAATTGCGCTAGGCAAAGAGGCTTTCACAAGGAGGAGGGAGTTGATGACGGGGACGTTGAGTAAGGATGTTAAGAAAAGACTCGTAAAAACTTTGATATGGAGCGTAGCTATGTACGGCGCGGAAACGTGGTCATTGAAGCAGGAGGATAGACGTAGACTGGAGGCTTTTGAAATGTGGGTGTGGAGAAGAATGGAGAAGGTGAAATGGACAGAGAAGAAAACAAACGAGGAAGTACTTGGTATGGTGGGAGAAGAGAGGGGTTTGTTGGGAGAAATCCTATGGAGGCAGGAAAAGTGGCTGAAGGGGGTATTGACCGGCAGTGGGATGTTGAAGACTGTAATTGAGGGGAGAATGTTAGGCAAACGAGGAAAGGGAAGGAACAGGATAGGGATGTTGGACGGGATGAAGGGAGGAAGAAAGTACTCAGAGCTGAAGAGGGACCTGATGTAGATTAGGATGTTGTGTTTTGCTAGGGGCCATAAATTATTTAATTGGTAATTACGTCCATCCAAAAACCTACCTTAACCGGTAGATTGCCTAATAATAAATAACAGTGCGGTTGTGCGTAGAGCTGGGATTCATCAACTACCTGCCCTGAAATGGTCGACTGCTGGCAATAAAAAAAATCTGATCCTAAAAACTCAGGTCTTGCCCGTAGTTGAGAGGAAGATATTTTCATAAATTAGACATAAGGGGTTGGTCTGTAAACATTTAACGTTGATTTCACCTTTCGTATATGTATTTTAAAAAATGGAATATCTTGTAATTAATTCATAATATTTTTTTTAATTGATAGACATTAATATGAAGGCCGGTTGGTCTTTTTGTTTCCCAAGACCTGATTTCATGGGTGAACCTTAGAAAATTCAGGAAATCACATTCTGGAATTCCGTGATATTAACATTTATGCGCGTTTCTCGCATTTGAATGAATATATCTCGGGAAGCAAAAATGTCTCCAGTGCTCACTGACTTTCATTTTAAAAATTTCCAAGGGCAAGAAAATTAAAATTTAGACAGAGAAGCGAGGGAAGACTTAATAAGATATTCATTTATTCGGTCCATGATGAATGGAGAACTTGATTTCCGGAAATAAAGAATCAGATATACTTCCATAAGTTCTGTGCACAATTCCCTTGAATGTTACCCGCCTACACACTCATTACAATGCATAATGGGCATTTCCCTCGTGACCGCGGAATGAGATTTCATATTTGTTAGGGTTGAACGGAACAAGGGTGTGAAACAGCTTCCCCTAGTACCATAACAATAATCATTTGGCAAAGGATGTTTATGAAATTTGCTGACTCTTTTAAATAAAATGCATTAACATATAACCTAATAAAATTAATTTTAATTAAGGGAAAAATACATGCTGGACTACCATGAATCTAATAAATGAAAAACTCCAATTGCCATAAACAGTCGATGGAGTTGAACCTATATCCTTTGAGCTCCTTTTGAGCTATCCTTTGAGATAGTAAAGTTGTCGTGGTAATCTTCCTGGACGCCATCCAAAATTTCTTGCGAAATTTCCACCCTCGACAGTTTTTGTTTCTAGCTTAAGACTTTCGGCACCAGCTTCGCGCACACTTTCCTCATCGCTAGAGGCCTTGTTACAATAGTGAGGACGGTTCCGACTGAAAGGCCGGTCTCCTCGCTGATAGGGGAGATGGTTAAACGCCTGTCAGAGCCCAAAACCTTTTTCACTTTGGCCACCTGAGCATCGGTTCGAGCGGTCGTCGGACGTCCGACGCGGTGCTCATCTTCGACGAGCTCCCGGCCTTCCTTAAACATTTTATGCCACTCAAAAACTCTTGTACGGCGTAAAGCATCATCCCCATTAGCCTTTTTAATGAGTTCAAGGGTCTCTGACGCGGATTTCCCGAGTTTAACGCAAAACTTCACAGCGTAGCGTTGCTCAACGGTGCGCTCCATACTGGCGCGACGACACCACAAACAATCACACGTCACAAAGATCCACCTCCTTTCTCAGCGCATGCCCGGAGGCGACTGAACTGAAGTGAGCCTTAGTGGTGGGGGACCCCTCTACCGAGCCGACCGGTCGGACCCCAATCCACCCCTCTGTTGAGGTTACAGCGAACCAGTCACGATACGTATTGTACGGACCCTGTATTCTTCTTCCTCTTCCTCTCTCTCTCCTTCAATTCCTTTGTGACTCTTCTCAGCAATCAATTTCGGCGAAACAGATTTCCCGACTAAGATGCATTTCTCTTTTGGATTTCTCTCGGCAGTATTCTTCCCACTCCTAACAATACAAACTAGTTTTAAGAAATTTAGGGCAAAATAAAATTAATATTGTACGCATATGTTAAACATCAATTTTTCTTTCTTTTTCCCCATCGCACTCAGCGTGCTTGTCCATTTATGAAATAATAGTGCACTTAGAGTTACGCTCCGACGACTCTAATTTTTCTGTTACTCTCGCAAAAGAATACCAATTGGTGGCCGATATTGCAGTCATGCTTTTCTTGTCACAATTAAAAGAAACCAGGATAAGATAGTTTAAGTGACTCGATAGTACAGGAGTGAGGTGGGCGCGTACGATTTATGAAAAGGAATACCGTGGGTTAAAAAATAATATATTTATGAAATAAAGATTATTTAATCGATCTTATTTAAATAGCAAAACGACACAGTTATACGTAGCAAATTCCAGAGGATTGGGAGAGACGTCAGTTAGTTCATTTAATGATTAACCAAATAGTTAGGAACATCTTTTGCACAGTTTAATGGTAGAGGATGAGATTTAGGCCAAAAGTTAGTGTTCATGAAGTATAACGTCAAAGTCTATTGGATATGGAAGGGAATTCGAAAGAGAAAATTTGCCTTCAATCTGGACTAAAGGAAAAGGAGTACAGTAAAGTAACCGAAAAGTATCCCGGTGAAAACAAAGTCGGAATCAAGAGAAGAAAGATTGAAGCATCTCAAAAAAGGTATATCTACACTCGGAAAAGAAACAATAGAATCAGTAAATATGAAAAGGTTGAGAAAGCCATTAGTCGTTATTAATCGAGAGAAGAAAAGGGAAGGTTAAGGTGCAAACACAGAAGTAGGCAGGAGAAAGTGCAAAGAGACAAACAATAAACTAAGCCAAGAAACTAATAGGGTGAAAGAAACAAGGCGGAAGAAGTTGTGCGAGGATATGGAGAATTTACAGAGAGAGGGTGAAATGAGTGCGCAGTTCTGTAAGGTAAAATCACTACCAGGAAGTAGGAAAGGAAAATCCAGGCACGCCATCGAAGTTACAACCAGTAAATTATTAAATTACCCAGAAATGATTTAAGAGCGGTGGCTAGAATTCATAGACGATCTGAGAGGAGTAAGATATGATAACGATATTAGGTCAGCAAGTTTAGACATAGAAAGATTCAATGATGTCAATGATGAGAGACATGCTATTGTACTTGACTGCTAAAGAGAAAAGGCATTAAGAGAAATTAAATCGAATTAGAAAATGGGGATTAATAACATTCCTGTAGAACTATAATTTAGGAAAATAGGGAAGGAAGTGTTATTGTGGCCTCGTTTATGAAAGAGGAATTTGGCCGAAAGATCTTGTCAGATCAGCGTTAGTTATATCCCAAAAAGGGAAAGGCAACCATATATTAGAACTAGAGAACAATAATTTTGATTTCAGGTGAACAAATGATTACGGGGGATGATAAATTTCGGTTTGCAAAGGGAAGAGGTTCTTGTAACACCAAAATAGGTGTATATAGTAGAGCCAGGACGTTTTTGTAGCTTTCGTATGTTCCGAGAAGCCGTTTTGCTGAGTAAATTGCGTAGATGTAATGACTGTATTGCAGAAGACAGAAGTAGACTGGAAAGATTGGCCAATATCCGGAGCCTGTACATATCTCAGACTGATAGATGAGTGTAGTAAATGAAGAGTCGGTATGGGGTGTGCCTAGCGGGGGGTAGAATATGGCTATTCGGTATCAACTGTGCTTTTCAACGTATGCGAGGAGGAATAAGCTGGAGACAGGAATGAAAGTAGTAGGGAAATTCAGAAAATTAGTCAGATTTACGAATGATTAAACTTCTGTAAAGTTTATTGTCTCCGGCATAAATTTATGGAAGTTGCATGACACTTTGTGTGTTGGAATTACAAAGTCAACAATTTCATTTCATTTGAATATGTTCAGTAAAATTCATTAGTTAAAATGTTAAAATTATGACTGAGCACCTCACAAAATGATTGCGATACGAATGGAATGAGGATCGCTGTAATAAAACAAAATTAATGGGTTTTTCAAGAAATCGGAAGGTTAAATTATTTATGTAAATCGGAAAGCATAAACTAGAGCTATAAAACTTACGAAGAGTTCGGGATGAGGTGATCAAGGTAGAAGGGAAATAAGAGGTAGATTTACGTTTGGAAAAGAAGCTTTGAAAACAAAGAGGGAATAGGTGATTGTGACCTAGAGTAAGATTGGTTGAAACTTAGATGAGTAGCGTACTTTTCCACACAGCGGAAACTGGTCATTGAGGCAAGAGGATGAGTGTAGATTCTAGGCTTTTAAAATGTGAGGAATGTGAAGAAGAACTGTAAAGGTTTAATGGACGGAAAGAAAATTCAACGAAGTACTGGGTATGACAGGGGTGGATTTAGGATTATTGGAAGAAATCCAAAGTAGGCATGAATTATGGGTGCAGAGCATACTGATTAGCGATGCATTGCTGAGGACTTTGATGGAAGGGAGTACGTTAAGCAAATGGAGTAGGGGGAGGAAAAGGATATGGAGTATGTTAGGTGGAATGAAGGGTGGCAGAAAGTATGCAGAATTACAGGAGAGTTAATCATAACGTGGGATGTCATGTTGTGCCTTGTTAGGTGAGGCTTAGAAATACTACCTTGATCAAAAAGTTCCCGGAATAACCACCGTGTGGCGCTCCCATCGTTCCGATTTGAGTTCTGTTTTTTTTGTTAAATTGGTATATCTGTTGTTGATATTCCCTTTAAATCTTAGTGTCATAACTTGACATTTGCAAAAGTTACGTAGCCAAGAGTATATCTATCTCTGTGTGTGTTGGCGATTTTTTACAATTTCAGAAATGGATTTAAATTTGCAACAACGAACTTGTATTAAATTTTGCGTAAAAAACGGATTTAGTGGCGCACGGACGTTGGAAATGTTGGAAAAGTGTTTCGGCAACGATTCTCTAAAAAAAACGGTCGTTTACCAGTGGCACGAGTGGTTCAGAAGTGGTCGTGAGTCAATCGAAGATGATGAACGCAGTGGCAGACCATCGACATCGAAAGTCGGTGAAAAAATTGATAAAGTAAAAGAAATGTTGGTCAATAACCGCAAATTAACCATCAGAGAAATAGCGGAGGACTTGAACATTGCCTATGGATCCGCCCAAGACATTGTGGTTAATGATTTGGGTTTCCGTCGTGTAGCAGCAAAGTTGGTGCC
The DNA here is from genome assembly GCF_022747635.1 of Hetaerina americana. NCBI lineage: Eukaryota > Metazoa > Arthropoda > Insecta > Odonata > Calopterygidae > Hetaerina > Hetaerina americana. Next base: position 244,895 of record NW_027287172.1, on the reverse strand, counting down.
AAAAGACCTCAATTTCATGCAAAAAAGAGACCGTGTTGACGTCGCAAAAGACATGATTTGCGAGGCTGAATCCGATCCCACATTCATCAAAAGGATCATTACTGGAGACGAGACGTGGGTTTATGAGTACGACACGCAATCCAGACATCAGGCAAGTGAATGGCGTTCACCAAATGAGCCGAGACCAAAAAAACCACGTCGTTTTCAGTCAAAAAAGAAGGCAATGCTGACGGTTTTCATGGATTACAACGGTGTAGTGCATCATGAATTTTTGCCAGAAGGCCAGACAGTAAACAAAGAGTATTATTTGGGCGTTATGAGACGTTTGCGTGAAGCAATTCGCCGAAAGAGACCAGAAATGTGGGCAGAAAACTCGTGGATTTTGCACCATGATAACGCACCGTCGCACAGTGCTATCATTATTCGTAATTTTTTGACGAAAAATGCAACAAATACCATCCAACAGCCACCGAATTCACCTGATTTGGCTCCCTGTGACTTCTTTCTGTTCAATCGAGTTAAAAAACCATTACGGGGAACGCGTTTTAGCAGCCGAGAGGAAGTAATGGAAAAATCGCAGGAAGCACTGATGGACATACCGAAAACCGAATATAAAAAATGTTTCGAGGATTGGATCAAGCGCTGGCATAAGTGTGTTCAGTCGATGGGGATTACTTTGAAGGGGACAATATAGATTTAGATGAATAAACTTGTATTTTTAATTTTCTGAATAAATTCCGGGAAATTTTTGATCAAGGTAGTATAGCAGTGGTAAGTTAGGGTGCCATCTAAAATGTACCTTAATCGGTTAAATTTTGGCTGTGGTTTTGAAATATTTTATCCTTTGATATCCCAGTTCTGGTTTAAGGAATAATTGACATTATTATCATATATTAATAGGGGTGATGTTTTAGCTCTAAGACAGAGTTGGTTACCTAGACCACTTAAAAGTGTATTCAAATTGGAAGCAAACTGTTTTATTCCTCTTCCATCGTTTGAAATCAATAGATGATACGGGTGTTGTCCGACGGCACCACACCCTCAAATTTAAATTTTGCACCGTTGAAATTAATGTCCTACTTTCACTTTTCTCTGAAGGAATCCAAACTGTTTTGCTTTTCATAACGTAAGCAGTTAACCCACAGAACAAACATCCTCCTTTGAAAGAGTGAATACAAATGCCGTAGCAACTTTAATGGGAGTTTGTATTCTGTCATTATTCTTTCTCGTTCTGAAAGTATAAATTGAATTTCCATTTCTGGGTAAAATCATGGGAAATGGGATAGTATTTAACATGGAGAAGAAGAGCAGCAGAATAATATTATATATTTAATGTCTTTCGCCAAGTGTTCATGCTGAATTTGGATAAAAGTAAAATTATAAAAAATCTTCCGTTTCTACATTTTACCTGATTTAGGACCAATAACGTTCTCCTGTTTCAGATTTTCAATACAATCAAATAAATATAAATCGATCGTATACCTTTGTTTTTCCACAAGCATAATTGAAAATTTTGGCTTTAGCAGTGAAATTTGTTTGATATGAATACAGCGTGATGGCATCTGGCATTTCTGAATTCTCCTGATTACATACCAACTTAAATTTTCTCTCTTGACTTGATCGTGATTCGAGTTATGTTGTAGATACAGGGTGCGGCAACATAACTTCTTTTTTTGAAGGAGTTCTGCTTTATAAAAAAAGGAAGTTATGTTGCCGCACTCTGTATTAATTTACGATAGTAATAATATTGATAATTACTTATGTGCCACGACTTTGTGGTTTCTCTTTCACGGCTATTTCACGGCTGCATTTAGATCGCTGCAGATTTAGTTCCTTTCGAATAATTAATTTGTTAAATAATGACGTAATTATAAATTACAGATTCAGGTGTGATGTGGTGGAATTGTTCCCATTTGCTCCCATAATTGTTCCCATTGCTCCATAATAATAAGACACGAAGACTATTACCATTTTCCACTTAATAGAGATTTCTTCTCGACTATTTTCGATGCAATACATCATCTTTAAGTGAAGCTCTCACTGTACAGGGTCCAATAGTTGTATAAATAAACCATAAACAAAGTCATCAACCTGAAGGTCGGTTTAGTAGGTGATGGCAGAGTCCACTCAGTATTAAGCCCGACGGCGTGTGAAATGCACACATCAGGGTAGGGGGGCCAGTTTCTTTCCCTGTGCCGGTTATGGTTTCCCAGGAACATCTGGTCCCAGAATAATCACATAGCTTGGGTGGAGCTGCAGGTGCCCAGAAACTTGCCCGGGAATCGAACCCGGGACCCTCCGGTCAGTAGTCCAACGCTCTCAACCCTCTGGACTACCGCGACCTTTATATAAATATATATATATTATATATATATATATATATATATATATATATATATATATATATATATATATATATATATATATATATCATAGGAGGGGTGGGGAAACCAGGGTGTTTCCACGTGCTGGGAGGAAGTAGGCGAGTGGGAAAAACCGAAGCTCTGGAGATGGGAGAAAAAAACAAGTAATAGTGGTGGTCGGTGGTTGAGGGTTTGTAGAGAAAGAGGGAAAGACAAAGGAATACGGTGAGTCCATTTGGCTGCGATGATAGAGGAAAATACCACCTCATCGCAACCAACTGGACTTTGTACTTCATTACGTATTCGATTAAATGGTTACAATAAATAGTGAGAAAATTATAGAAACTTCGCAATTTTAGTACAGTTCCAAGGAATGATCAACTTTCCTTCAGAGTACTCGTATCTACGTTAGCACATAATCGAAGGAGATGCTTTCAGAAAATATCTTGAGTAAAAGGTGTCGTGTTCAAGTCTTCCCTTCAGCTTTCCCTTCATCAGGTGCAATTCCATCTTACTAATGATATCGTGAAAAGTAGTTTTATCAAAAAATATCTCTCTATACTTCATTGGACGTCGATATGTGCGTTGATGTACAATTGCCGAAAACCATATCAAAAAAGATGAAGATGTGTCTTTGGAAATTGGTTCGGAGGTGAAAATGAGTTTTGCAGGATCGACTGTTTGAGAGATAGAGCAGAAGAGAGAGACCCACACCTCGCGCTCGCGTCAAAGAATAGAGCGGTATACTACTTGACAGCACTAGTGGATTCAGAATTATCATTGGGAGTATGGCACTAATCAATTTATACCCCTTTATATTGTACTCGTAAATAGATTTATAAGTATTAGCCCTTCGTGTTTTCGTAGGTCAAATAACATAAGTAAGATTTACAAGATTTGGGGAACTTCGTTATAAAAATCAACTCAGTAAAATTAATTTAATCCCAAATAATTTTTCATTGATTTAAATAAAAAGTAAATCTAATGTAGAACTCGCTTAAAAAGTTACACTCGTCAAAAGTAACTTGTAGTTAAGTTAAAAGTCAATTTAAGATTTCATTTAAGATGTAAGATCAAAATACTCTTAAAAGTATTTATCTACTATGTTAAGTACATAACATGCCTCTGTACAGCATTGCAAATGTCGTATTTGACTCACAAGTGCAGTTACTGATGTAGACTATAAGTGTTGCCAGTGCAACCCTTAAATACAGTTCCATCAGCAGTCAAAATCCCATGGATGACCTACTGCTTTAGAAGGCATTTAAACCAATAATTTAAAATATGAATTCTCATAGTGAGTTACACTCGTGTTAAAAATATTTCCACTTTGGAACCTGAGCACGTGTCATTAAAAAAATATAAAATGTTATTCTTGTGATGCAAGGAATTATGGCGACTAATGGAATTAATTATGTCTCAAATGAAACCAAATTTTAACTTTTACAGATTGGCAAATGAATGCTCAGGAAAAAACTTGGGATTTATGTCATACATTGAAAAGAAAATAGAACTAACTCTTTAAGTTGAAAGTTAGCCAACAACTATCTATGGATATTTTGTAAATATTTACGAGCCAGGAAAATGTTAATTCAAAATTGAATTTAGATGATAAGAGAATACGTTTCTTATATTCATTCTACCTGCATTGAAATAATAATGGCAAAACAAGTCTTTTAATATTAAAAAACAGTTGAAAATCAAAAGGGAATTAAAATATGCTGAGCATCCGCAAAGAAATATTAGATCTCTGATTCTTGGTTGTCCACTTTTGTGAGATTTGATGCAGGAATACCTAAGGTTACATACGTAACTTAATAATAAAAGTAGTAACATGTCACTTAATTTATTTATAAAATTTAATCAATTCTATTAAAAAAACAAATGGTTATATCCTTGAATAGGATAATAAAACTGAGAAAAATAAATCAATACATTGAATTCACTTCCTTGAGTCCTTATTTACTTGCTCCTGAGAATTGAAACTCTTTAAAGAAGCAATGCCATATTCTAGACCATATATGGGTCATGCATGGTAAGATTGATGACAAGACTTGGTATATTAATTAAAAGTAAAATTTACAATATTTCTGATGCATTTATAAGTTCATCATTAGTAATAAATAATAATTAAGATGTCATACAGGCCTGTCTAACTAACTACCTAACAGACCTGTCTAACTAACTAAAACTAACATACATGCCTGTATAATTTCATGTCCATTCCAGTCCTGTTCCTTCTGCCCAAAAACTGCAATTTTAGTATGCATGGAAATATTAATTTCTTACAATGAGAATTTGTATATGTTAAATCTTCTATTTATTTCCCTTCAAATTTGGGGATCCAAAATCTGGAGACTTCATCATTGAGGATTCCACTATTCATATCGAAAACATTGAAGGTGATTGGATAGCTTTTAGCATGTGAACTAGGCAATTTTATGCTACAGAGGAGAAGGTATGGTCCTCCCTCACTTTCTCTCCCCTCCTTACCGTGAGACTGTTCAGAGCCATCAAGCAATTCTCAAATATTTAAAAAACGGGCAGGTACAATAATTATAAACTCAAATAAGGAATTATGTTTTTTGTATTCATCGATTATTTGGGCTTGAATCTGTTTTACTTTTTATTAGATGCAGCATAGGTAGAATTAATTTTTCAATTAGTGGCTTATGTAGGTTCTGCTGCATGTTTTGGGCAAGTGGTTGGAGAAAGAATAGCTACAAATATTTTTTGGAGCTATGTTTTATACTTATGTACTTCTCATCTCTTTGTCATTATACCCTAACTCTCCTTCATTTCACTGCTATATTCTTTTAATGCATGCATGCACTCTTTCTTCCCCAAATGGTATGGAGGATGAATAAGACATAAGTGATGTCAACAACCACATTTGGACAGAACCTCAAGAAGAGAGCAGTATGACAATTAAAAACATTTTCTACCCAAAAGCCATTTTACTTACTGCTGATATTAAAGTTTTATATTTAGGACCTGGCATGCACATGTAGGAACCTCTATTTCTTCCCAGCTTTCAATTTGAGAATCTCATAATTTCAATTTAAAACCAATGTTGAATTAAGAAAACACTATTTTCTTCCGCAGATAATTTCACTTCACAATCTCTATTTCATAAATTAAAACTATGCAGAAAAGTACAACAAGGAAGCTGATGAAAATTCTTCTTCAATCAAATAGGCTGTCCTTCTATTAGCATTCGATTCAGGGCTAAAAACAATGTTTTAAGTATGTATTTATAATTAGTCCAGGGGGTAGAGCGTTGGACTACTGACTGGAGGGCCCGGGTTCGATTCCCAAGCAAGCCTCTCCGGGCGCCTGCAGCCAACCACCCAAGCTCTGTAATTTTTCAGGTACCAGATCTTCCTGGGAAACCATAACCAGCACAGGGAAAGGAACTGGCCCCCCTACCCTGATGTGTGAATTTCACATGCCGTCGGGCTTAGTACAGGGTGAACTTTACCATCACGTACCAAACCGACCTTCAGTTTGATTACTGTGTTTATGGGTTTTTTTTATTGAAAATTACTCATTATTTTGGTTGATTCTAGTTGTCATCAGACAAAGTAGAAGGGTATTTCAAATTGTCTCCTCCGAAAGGGAAGTTTTGCTGTACATTTACCATTGTTTTCATCAGTAGTCAAAGTAGAATTTAAATATGCCCAAGATTTTAAACACTTCCACACTTCAACACTCTGCATAGCGTGACACTAACTACCTTTAAGTAACACTTAAAATAAATTATTCTCTCCACATATTTTCTGCCTCCCTTAATTGCACTCAAAATGCCTAAACCTTTCCTTCCACTGCCTTAATTAACAAACGTCCTCCCCTTTATCACAGACCTAAACCTTTCATTGCCAAAAAATATCCTGCATCCATATTGTCTGCCTTCCTTGAATATCTCTCTGCTACTTTATCTTTCCCCTGCCATATCACACTTCTCTGTTTCTTTTTCCTGCTTATTGCATTAATTAAAATCTTTTTCACTCCCCTATGATTTGTTTGCCTAATGCAATTATTCTTCAAGGTCCCCAATGCTAAGACAAACTTGATTCAGATCACTTGCTGGATGATTGCGCCTTTATAAATGCTCTAGTTTATGATCTCCAAAGTGTTTATCTTTTAATCCTTGAGAACCTCATGACATTTGTATATAGTTAATTGTGATTCTCATCCCATGTCTGTCACATTTTTTCTGCGATGTGCATTTCAATGCAACAATTTCAGAGTGTAAAAATCATTCACCTTGACTGGGATCCCAGTCAAGGCGAATGATTTTTACACTCTGAAATTGTTGCATTGAAATGCACATTAGCGGATGACTCCGTTAAAAGTTACTGTTGCGGCATCTCCCGCAGTTTCTTTGGAATTTGTGATGTGCATATCAATTATATGCAATCCCTTGGCTGACTGGCCAACTAGTACTTGATCGTCCATAAATTTTACTGATTTGATTTATCCTCCACCTACTATCATTCCTCCCTCCAGCTCTTCCTGTTCCTCTCTTATAATTTACACTACTCTTGAGACACTGCAAATTGATGATGTTACATTTATCCTTTTCATGGGGTTAGAATGCCATTATTGGTTATACTTTACATTAGAAATTTGTGACTTTTTTTCCAATTTTAGGTGTACAAAATCTTCATAGCTTTCCTGATCATCAGCCTTAGGAATGACAGCATCATCTCTGCTTATGTTTTCAAAAGATGTGAACTGGCTCTTGAACTCCTGTCTCTGAATTTCACACAATCTCTTCTCCCTGACTGTAAGTACACAAATTTGAGATATATTTTGGCATAGTTATCTCAAATAGTCCTGAATATCAGGTCACATGATAAATGTATGGTGCCTTTATCAAGCATAATTTAAAAGAATAAGTAGTAAGCATTGACATTTTAGCCAAGGAAATAGAAGAATTGAATATTTCAGATGAATATGTTGGATTGAAAAGTGAAATCATTCAATAAATCAGTTTAATACATTGGTATTCCCTCTTGATAGACTAAAGCCTAAATTTGGTGATAGGATTTTGTCTCTTCTGATAACCCTTTGGGATAGTTAGATAATTAATTTTGGCAAATCAGGAGCAATAATAATTGCTCCTGGATGGTCAATTTTTGATAGTCCACCATTTTTATCATCTATAGAATTTAAATGTGATGTTGAGGAGTAAGAAAGTATCTATCAAATAATAGATGGAGAAAGGACACATATGATACTCCTCTATGAGTTGTGGTGGATAGATAGTGGGAATTTTTGGCATGATAAATACACATCAGAAAAGAAGAGAACCAGAGAGGAGTAACAGTATAGTATACAGTAGTGAAATAAAAGTAGGAAGGGTTATAATAAAAATGGAATGGTTTTAGAATGTTATTAGTATGGTTAAAACTAGAAAACTAACTTGGTTCTTTTCAGGTTTACCTGAAAAGAACCAAGTTAGGTTCTTTTCAGTTCTTTCCTTTTCGGTTCCAAGTTAGTTCTTTTCAGGTTTACCTGAAAATTAGAAAAAATTGAGGGTAAGAAGTAGAACTTAGAAACAGCTAACAAGGGGAAATTATTACAATTGTTCCTGAAAGGAACCACTTGATAGGAATAGGAGATTGAAATATAGTGCTGGGTAAAGGGAGGAATGGCAATAAGGTAAAAGAATATGATTAAAGAATTAGGATGAATAGTAGGGAGAAAACAGAGTTTTGTAAACGATAACGATTTCATTTTCATTCAAGCTTGGCTTTAATCCCACAGCAGATATAAATCTGTATGGAAAATATAAATAGATATCGGGAGACATCAGTAAGTTAACATTTTGGCTAGACACATGTTAATTGAGATATCAATTTACAGAGTGTTTTGTGAGCAGATGCAGACTTAGATCATAATGTAGAGCTCACAAAGTGTAATATCCTATTCAAGTGGATAATATAGTTAAGGCTCTTAGGATAATGAAGTTGTTTTAACTTGTGTACAGAGGAAATAATTCCAAATAGCAGCGGATGTCATTCTTCAAGAGCATCAGGTAAACTGGGTAGAGTAAAAAAAGGTGATCTTCTCTTAAAATAACAATGAATAAAAACTTGAAATGAAACAATTAGTATTATTAATGGAAAAAAGGATTAGAAAGTCATTGATTTCTTAAGATATGGTTGGGAAGAAAAAAAAAAAGAAAATCAAAGAATGTTAATAAAGAATTAGGAAAAATACACATAGAATATACCAAGGTAAATAACTAATAGCCCAAAAGAGCTGTTGAAAGAGCAGTGTGAGAATATGGAGTCGTTTGAGAGGCCAGAATAATGAGTACCTTATAAAGACAGGTGAAAGCTTTTTAAGGAAATATGGAAGAAAAATATAGTTGTACTTTCATAAAGACTTACTTGAACATTACTTGACAGAAAACCAGAAAATTGAGTACAGATATAAAGAATATAGTGGTGAAAACCTTGATATGGAACATAATTTTTTCAGCTCAGAAGCTTATTCATTAAGGAAAGAAAATAAGCATGGAGTATTTGGATGTGGCCATGAAAAAGGGAAATAAAAGCAATAAATGAATGGAGGATGGTATTTTATAGGAGAAGAGGGATTCAATAGAAATTCACGGAAGGTAAGAAAAGTTAATACACAGTATTTTTGGTGGCAATGGAATGTTGAAGACAGATGGAAGGATGTTAGGTAAACATGGTAGCTGGAGAGATAGTTTAGGAATGTTGGATAAAATGAAGGGAGGCAGAAATTATGTAGAGTTGAAGAATGTTTAATTTTTAAGTGTTACTGTATTTAATGTTGTGTTGGGCAAGACTCACTGGTGAAGCAGTGGTGTACTTCTGTGTCCATGAGCATCATACATCATCAATGAACTACTATTAATAATAAAAAATAATGGTGGTTTGAATTAAAAGTAATTGAAATACAAGTTGGCCAAGAAAGGGGTAAAAAATGAACCAAAATTTAGTCACACAAACTTAAAAATTATATTTTGACCTAATGAGTATGTGGCATTAATGGTTTCTTCTTCATCAAAATGCTATTTGGTTTGGCACATCAATTTTACAGGAACAACTTTCTTTATGGTCATGGTGGCTTTTGTATATTTTCATAAGATTATACGGGCTATAAACATTTCAGGTCGAAGATCCAGAAATTATGCCATTGATGTTACAATTCACCCTCCATAGAAGCACCTAATAAGTATCTATTTGGTAATCAAAACATTTTATTAGTATCCAAAATAGTTAATGTGCAAGTTCAATATTGTATGAATATTGAATAAATGTTAACATGTAGTCCCTATATATAATCACCCAAAATAAAAATTCAGTTGTCATAAGCTCATGCCAATTGTCAATGCTCATTGAAAGAGTGTCCATTTTCAGTAAAAATCCTTTCAAAATTTTATGGATGGTAACTGGTGGCAACTTTGGATATTGTATGGATGTCCACATGAGGACTGTTGTGTGGATGTTATAGTGAGGTATTAATGCCATTACATGACAGAAATATAAATATTGCTTACTGCAAGTGTTTTGTAATAAAAATCTTATTATCATGAGTTTCTCCTAACGTTATTCCTTCTGTTCATCACTAATAACTTAGCATAAAATCCTGTTTATAAAAATATCAGAAATTGGAAGCTAAAGTTTATAGAAGTTTAGATAATTTTAATCGATATAATTAATACAGATGAAATAATTACATCCTTATTATAAATTCAGCAAACAATTATGTAGACTAATTAAGTGTATTGTACTGTTATTGTTTGTAAACCACCATTCATTATTCTATTGAAAAATGTTGGCATGGATATTTTCTTCTGAAAAATTATTCCTGACTTATAACTCTTGACAGGGGTGTGCTTGATTGAGAATGAAAGTGGAAGAAACTCGTCAGCTGTTGGTGGACCAAATTCAAATGGCAGCCATGATTATGGCATCTTTCAGGTATTTATACGATCACATATTAGTATTTTAACTGAGCTATTAATAAAATGACTTTCTCAATACATCAACCCATAATGCCGTATCAAATTAAATTTCAAATATTTTGAAGCAGTGCTTAATTATTATGTTCTCCCCTCATAGAAATATTACAAATTTGCACTCTATTAAATGACTCAATGTAGCCTATGTTAACAAGTGAGCAAGTTCACATTTTGTATAGTGATTTCCGGGTCATTTTTTAACGCCTGTTGTCCTTCTCAGTTATGCTAACCATATATACAGACATAAATTTCCCACAAGCATCTGGGAAAATAAAATAAGGCCTTAAGGTAGAATAAAATTAGTCATTCAAATTAATTTTCCTAAAAGAAAGAAAATGTTATGAACATTAAATCCCAGTAGCAATCTAACTATATTTTCTTTATTGCTATGTTTAATGAAATTCTTTGATGACCAGAATTAGAGACAGTATTTTCTACATGATGACCCAATGTCACCTCCAGCACAGCTTAAGTATCAAGCCTGAATGAGCATAATGTGCATATGTAAAGAAAATAAATTACATCTGGATAAACTTGAACAGGATAAAATGTTGTCTAGATTTGAATAGAAGGATTGACCATTTCCATCCAGAAAAACATCAGGTTTTCCTTATTCTTAAGTTGTTAACTCCTTTAAACAAATAAAACTGAGTGATTTATTATTTATAGAGGAATTTTTACTTCCTATCCTTCTGATTCTTCATTTGTGTCAATAGCCTTAATTGTGATGCCCTCAAACTCCTATGTAGAAATATCAGGTCAAACTCAAAATTAGTTTTTATAGTCATTCCCCAGATACAGCTGGTATCAAGAACATTATGGTATTAGATGATAAGATTTTATGTGGTCTTGATATACTTTTGGCTGATATTCACACTTTTGTTGAAGTACCTCTTACCAAGAGTGTTGCTGATGAAAGCCATTCAGCTGAAGAAGTGCCGTCCACATTGTCATTTTATGGATAACCTAATGCTAGGTTAGGGTATTAGGTATTTTGAGGGTGTTTTGACATTGTGGTCATTTCACATCTCACATGTAACTGTACCCTCTAATTATTGTACACAAGATGGATAAAGATAGGCATCAATGCTCTTGCTCTGAAAAATTAGGTAAAGGGTCAGGTGATGAATTTAATATCATAATTCATGACCTCAAAGACTTATCTCTGAGTGGTATATTTGAGAAGCTTCTTAATTATTGTATGATGAACTATATGGGTGATAAAAGTATTTTATATGCACAACAAAAAATGCCATGCCTCCTAAATGCACAAGACTGGATTTAAAATATTTTTTGCTGCTTTACTGATTACAAGTTACCATAGATTACCATAAGAATAAATGTATTAGTGTCTCGCTGAAGAATGGAAAATTGCTCCAATGTATGAGATAATAATGCAGATTACTTTATGGATGTAAGATCTGGTGCTTTCCCGGCGTATTTGGTTGATGAAGTTTTCTCGGGTCTTCCACTGGGTCAGGGATTCCATGTTGGCCGATGTTTCGATGCCCGACTCGTGCATTGTCCTCAGGGATGATGATTGCCAATCGGTTTTTGGCCACCTTATAATTTAGAGATATCAAGTATTTGATATTCTTTGCGAATAACAGTGAAATACATAGTTATTATAAAGATTAAATATTCAAAGTCAGTCATTTTATAGATGTAAATAACCTTTTTGCCTGCAAACTTTAGTCAGTATGTGAGTCAATATTTGAATATCTTTAGTGTGCATTATTTAGACAGACAATTTATAAAAGGTAATTCTGGTTTCGTTTCAAACAACCAATGCTTAATGATTCTCCAGGTAAGATTTTTACTATATCAATGATCTATTAATTTAAGGAACCTAATAAGTCTATTAGAGGTAGGTTTTAGGATGGAATAAAATTAATACCTGAAGCTAAATAAGGAACTTCTTGTCAAGATTTTATCCCTTCCTAATTAAATGTTTAACTTCACTTTCCTACTCATAAATCAAAACATTCACGTGATTAATCTTCTTTTTATACCTCTTACATTGCTCCTGCAAAGCATTGAAAAATAATTGCAATTCTTTGGTTGCCCTTCTTCTACCCCTGTTAAATTTCCTTCACTATATGAATGTGTTGAAAAGTACCAGCAATAACAAGCATCCCTGTCTCACTCTCCATCTCAAATTTTCAACTGCTACCCTTGCCTGTGTCATATGATTCGTACGCAAGTTTGAAATAAGTGGCCTATCACATCAGTCTACCCCTATATTTCACAATATTTCCATGAACTCCATCAACTGCTCAGTTAAATACCATCAAAATATCCAAAAAGCACCCAAAGACATCCCCCTTTATAATTAATATTTCTTTTTATCAATGTTCTCATCAGAGAGATGGCATCAGTCATTTCTTTCCACCTCGTCCAAACTAATTTTCACCTAGGTAGTTTTTTACACTGTCACATAAACTTCTACTGATGATTTTCAAAAGTAATTTTGCTGCTTGTGAAAACGTACATCATTCCATGGTCCTCATACACTGGTACTTTCCTTTATTTTTGGTTAAGGATTAAAAATTGACCCAAGAAAATCTTCTTGCTGAATTCCTTCCTCATAAATACAGTTTATAAGTTCAAAGAATCTCATACTTCCATTTTTTCCTAAACTTTTTAGCAATTCTGAAAGGATATTATCTATTCTCACTGTTTTTTTCAACTTCATCCTTCTTATTGTTAGTGCTTTTTCTACGCTGCTATTCTGAGACACTGGCTATCCTTCTCTCCCACGTTACTACACTATTCGATGTAATAACATAGTGTCTGATTTCAGGTCATATGTTTTGCTAGGAGAAGAAAGTAAATGTAATTTTGTACAGTTGTATTGGCTTTGTTCACCCAAAACCTTCCTTAACTGGTTGAATACCCAAACAAAAATAATAATAGTAAATCATTTTCCAGCATTAAAATGCATTGTGACTGGATGATCCTACAGATAGCTGTAAAATGTAAAACCCTAAGCTTGGAGAGGGATTGTATTGAAATTTACCATGGAGATATATCAATCTTCACTTTAGGATAGCAATTCTCTTTTATTTTCAAAATTTAATATAAATTTTATGCTTTTGGGTCTTTATTGTAATCTTTTTTATTATTTTAGGTTTCTGATTTTGGTAGGATTTGGATTGATATATTGACTAATTACTGCTTCATTCCTTGGCATTAACTAACATAACTGTACACAACAATAAATCCTTCAAACATACCTTTCACCTGCCTTCATTCTGGCTAGCATGCCTATTCTTTTCTTCCTCCCGATGCAGTTGGCCACATTCTCCCTATTACATACTATCTTCTCTATTCCATCATCAATCAAAGTACCCTGCATTCACCTGTATTACCTCTTTTATATTTCTCCCTCCGACCCTCTCTCCTCCCCTATCCTGACTATTAGTTCTTCATTTGTTTTCCTTTCTATCCATTTTGACCTTTCCATTCTTCTTCACACCCACATCTCAGAAGCCTCCAATCAATGCTAACCATCTTGCCTCAATGACCAAGTATCTGCTTCAATTAAAAAACTATACTCTTTATCAAAGGTTTTCTTATTTTTTCTTGACATACTTACTCAGAGTCTATGTCAGCATCTCTCTTTTCATGGAAAAGATTTTTCGCCTAAGGCAATTCTTCTTCTTATGTCTCCAGTACCTTTCTGACTATCTTCATTCAAAAAACTTCCTAGATAAGCAACCTAATATACCTGCTTTAGTTTATGCACTCCAATTCTAATATTAAATGCATCTGTATGTCTTGAAAAGCATATAACTTTGTTTGTTTTTGCATAGATTCTCATCCCAAACTTGGTATCACACTGGTTTTGAAATGCGCTTAGGTTGATTATAATCCTTAGGCAGAGCGGCTGAATAAAACTTGACCATCCACAAATCTAACTCATTTACAGAATTCCCCACCTACTTTTATTCCCACCTCCAGCTATTCCAATGCCTGTTTGACTATTTCCTACCAAAACTTTGAAAAGCACAGGTGATGGTGGACAAGCCTGACTTGCCTCCTTCTTGACTCTCCATCTACCATATGATCATGTGAGGTCCCACACATGTGCAAGTTTCAGTTAAGTTGCCTATCCTTCCAGTCCAATCTTATCAGTAACTGTACCAACTTTAAAATAAACTTTTTAAAATCTTCTAAATGCATAATTAAAATCCATGAAGCAAACAAATGCATCATAATTGTATTCTCCATTTCTTTCTACCAGTGCTCATGCTATATGTTTGCTACTCTTTGTCCAAACTTTTTGTTCAGTGCCACCCCTTGCCAACACTCTTCCCCTCCACAGTATACATTTTACTCCTTTAGAAGAGATGCCTGAACATTATATATACGAGGGTCATCCGGAAAGTAGTACCCGTTCGTGAAATAAAGACACAAAAGTAAATATTAACAAACATAAAAAAATTTATTTGAAAGAGGATACTTTAAACTACTTCTCAACATAATCTCCAAGCAAATTAAGGCATTTGTCATAACGTGTGACAAGTTTCTGTATTCCTGCTGCATAGTCCTTCGCCGCCAGCTCATTGAGATACGCGAGGGACCCATCTTGCACAAATTTTTGCATAATGCAGATGGTGTTTAACAATTTCATGAACAATTGTTCGAGAAACATTGGGAAAATGCTCACAGATGTCATCAATTGTGACGCGCCGATCGTTCCTCACGAATTCGTCAACTGAGCTCACCAGTTGGTCTGTAATGACAGACGGTCTCCCCGAACGCTCATCGTCGTGTGTGTTCCCCCTCCCCATGTTGAAGTTGCGACACCACCGCCGAACAGACGACTCGTCCATTACATTGTCTCCATACACCTCCTTTAATTGGCGATGAATATCACATGGGCGAACGTTTCTTGCATTGAGGAATTTAATCACTGCCCTCACTTCACAACTGGCGGCGTTCTCAATTTTTTTAAACATTGTAAACAATCACAGAAACAACAGAGGCAATGCTAGCGTCACGCAACTTGGCTCAGAGAAGGCAGACAAGCCACTGAAGCTATCTGACCTCGTCCAGCGGCTACTCGCGTCGTCAGCACTTCATGCGGCACGAACGGGTACTACTTTCCGGATGACCCTCGTATTTTCGCATTTCTTGTCCTTTTAGTTCTCTTTCTAGTTAATAAAGTAAATTAAGATTTTATGATGTCATTTCCTGCACTTTACATTTATATCTTAGTTTTTGTCAAGTTGACTGTGTATCCGCAGGATCACCAGTTAAGTATTTTTTACAAGGGAATGTTAAGTAAATCATCATTCATTGTTGTGCAATTCTTTCAGTTCATGGTGTTTAACTTGAGGAGTAGAGAAGTGTTTATACTTGAGTTGTAATGAAGAAAGAAATCCATTTACCTTTATATCCAGCAGCACATCTAGGGTTTGTGCTTTCTGGTGTTGTTCTACAGTTGCACCCTCTTGAGAAATTCAATTTTATCCCATTTGGGGTTATGTACCCCAATTCTCATACCACTATAGTGAATAACAACAATCACCTAAAAGTAATGCTTGATACGGTTCTTTGGACTAGTTTATTATAGATTTTGATATCCAACTATTGCAGTACTAGGTTCATTGATGTCAAACCAAGGATTGTTTAATGTATACATACACAGAGCAGAAAACTGGCAAGGGAGCTTTTAGAACCAACTCAAGAACTTTGCATTAGTGCATACATTATTGCCCTTCAATGCCCCCATGATTATTGCAAAGTTGAATCAGGGTGCCACCATCTTCTATGTCATTCCTTCTTCCCGATTAAGTCTAGGTTCTTGGATCAAGATTTTTGTTTCCACAATCCAATAGTTTTGTAAGTATATTTTCACTGTGGTTCACTATTGCATTTTATTGATTGAAAGCTGGATTTACTTGGGCAATGAGCACAAATACAAACACAAAAGGATAAGCAATACTTATTGGCTATTTTATGAAATGAATAAAGTGATCAATATTTTCAGATCAATGGCAAGTATTGGTGTGGAGAAGGAAAAGACTGCCGAATCCCTTGCTCAGGTAAATATAAGCAAAAGGATTGATATGTAAATTAGTTTATATTTAACTCCATTTCATTTGATACAGAACAAATTAAATCTATTCCTCCATTCAAGATTGCAAAATTGCATTTATATATGCAAATTCAGGAATGAATTCATATGTATTTAAATCTTAAGAAAGATAGTAAGAAATAATGAGCTCTAAGGCCTCTCAATTAAATAAGAAAGGAGAAGAAAACTCCAATGGCCGTAAAAATTTCACTTAATTAAACTTAAGAAAGATGTAAGCAATTTTTTTATTGAAAATTTATGAATTTAATGGTAAAAGTAAAATATCATTTTCATTTTCAATGACAATTTAAAAAAAAAAGTCAAGACAAATTATGAAGGAAAAGAGATATTTTGTATGTAAGGACTTACATTTTGACTTTGAAGCCAATTGTATGTTTGCATCATAAAATATTTCCATGGGTTAGGTGCCATAAGGAATTCTTTTATTTGCATTAACAATCGAAGGGGAAGAATTTTCATCTTGTTTTCATTTATCTTATGGGCACTATTTTTTTGTAATATTGTACTTTGGAAAAATATGCAACTGGTTTACTCTTCTAATGGTAATGATATTGTCATCCATTAATCCTGAACCTTGCACTGACCCCTTCCATGACCTACTCATTTGAGGTCCCTGAGACATCCTATGACTTTCTTTGTGATTCCTCCGCTCATATGTTTCCCTTTGGGCTTTATTATGGGTTTCAGTACATTTTCATGCCTCAGGATCTGACAGATCAAATCTCTTGTCAACTCTTATTCTTGTGTGTATCCAGCTTCTCTCTTTAAAGTAATTCTTCTTTGATACTTTATCTATACATTTAAATTTCATAATCCTTCAGTAGTGCCAGATTCATTCAATGTTAGTTTTAAGACTCAACAACAGTACATCCAGTAGTATAAATTTAATCTTCTTTACCTTGCTTCACTGCTGTAGGAAAGTAAACTCAAAGTATTAGTTTAAATAAATGGCTTTCTTATGCCAAAGCTAGTATTAGGTATTACTTGTCATTAATAGTTGGTTCTTCTGATAGACAGCATTCTTTCCATTTATATTTTGGCTACTTCACTCTTGGTTCTTCCATTGCTAATGAACTAGCTACCTAAGCAGCTTAACTCCTCTGCTTGCTCCAGTATGTATTTCCCTATTCTTACTTTGAGATTATGATTCCTTCTTAGACTACTACTCACTACTTTAGTTTTAATCTTATTTTTCCTGAGGTTCTACTTTTTCTCCCCATCTTCATATTGGCTTGTATCCTTGTCAGATTTTCTTTCTTGTCTGCTAGAATAGCTAAGCTTTTATGCAAGAACAGCATGCTTATCATTTCTGTAAAGTTATATGTCTCCTTTTATCTTTTCCTTGATCTTGTTCTTGTTCATTATCTCCTTAATATAGACATTACAAATCAAGGGCAATTATGAAATACCTTTTTCTACTCCTTTATATTTTACTTTAGCTTCTTAAGCCTTACTCTTATTTTTTACTTAAGCTTCTTCTGTAGCCTCTTCTCTGTGGTGAGTCTGAAAGCAATAATAGCTTCTCTTATTACTCTTCTTATCCTAAATTCAAACCGGTCCTCAGTGAAGTGTTCTTCCACCATTAACTGTAGAATATATCACTTCAGAGGTTGCTGCTGCCCCAAAAATTTTATGTAATGGGGTAGTTCCCATTAGCTTTTCACTACAGATACTCCTGTTAACATTAATATTTCAGCTGGTAAAGTAGTAGTCATCACAACATTTTCAGTGAAATGAGAGTCTGTGATGTACCAATCACTGCCACCTCCATTTTTTCTCATATTAAGAGGGACTGCTACCCTTTCTTCTGGGCAGCTGATGACTTATTGTGTTATGGCAGCCATTCCCCTAGTCACTGCTCCTTTGTAGGATTTTTTGAAATTAATAGAACATTGTACTTAAGGAAGGACTCTTGTACCCAGTGAGTACTACATGAAGTGCCTTTAGCAAAGTTTTTTCATTATTTCTGTGATCTTCCCTTTTGTTTACTCAAGGAAGGGGGGACTAGTTGCAAAGATGAAAGAAAACAATATCCAAGGAGCCCTCAAGGCTCCCTTGGATGGAACTGGAGGATGACTTTTAATATTATGAATCCTCAAAATTTATAAACACTCTTGCTTGCATCCCTAAATAATGTACAGCGTTATGATAATAACAGAATTCTCTTACCTTTTCAAGAGTAGGTACAGGTTGAGAAGTCTCTTCATTTTTCTTAGCTTTCATTTACCCACCTAATACACAAGTATTCATATTATCAGTTTGAACTGAGCATAGAATATGAATCCTTCTTTTTATTAGATGTCTAAAGCCTTGGCTCAACTCTGGGCTATATTTTAAGCGGCATCAGTATTGAAATTTGAAGGCTGTTTGATTGACAGGCATGATTAGTGTTTTGGAAAAGAAAATTCAAGTGGTGTTGCAGCATGTTGTTTCTTGATGGTGGTGAGGGCAAAATACGCAAGTTATCAGCATTGATTGAGGTATCATAGGGGTCCCTTATTAGTTTTAGATGGCTGCTATGGAAGGGGTTCTCCTCTCCTTCCTTTCCCCCAACACAGGCAAACATTTTTTCTCCAAATGTGAACCGGAGTAATACCTCTGTTTTTGTTGACCAGTCCTCTCAGTAACCAAATCTTGCAACCAAATTCCTCTCAGCATGCACTCTTTATATACCCTTTCCTCAGCATAGGTAGTGACTTAAACCATTTATAAAGCTGTATTCTAGTATTCATATTTTACTAATTTAACCATTTGAGTTAGGGAAGTAGTGTTTAGCTAGCTTCATTGGGGTGTATGCCACTGCCACTGGCCTTTACTGGATGGCAGAACACAGATTATAAAGCTGACCTATTTTACTGTTATGATATACTTACCTGCTTCAGATTTGCATTTACTGTTGTAGCAAAGTTGCACTTAAAGAGACCTATTCATTATTGAGTGATGAGAAAGATTTTATATCAAGATTTATTTTATCAGCAATACATATAAATTGATGTCATTACACTACATGTCATTCTAACTTTCTATCACGTAGGTCTATGACAGAAAGAGGATGCATACGTTTAAATTCATAGACCAAGGTTACCCATAATTTTCTTCATCATAAAATTTATACGTTGAACTTTTTAAATTAAAAATTCCTGAAAAGCATTTTTCCTGCAAGCATTTTTTTGGGGAATTGAACTGTTTTTGATGATGAAGATAAACTGGTGGAAGATAAAAATCAAGAATTGTTGTGAGAGTTATGCAATGAGTTATATGATGAAGAAAAACTACATGTGTTAGTTATTAGATAAATTTAAAACATGTTAAGGGCATAATGGCAAATAGAAAATATCAATTGTAAAAGTTTCTACTTGGGTTTTCCTATTTGGAAAATTTTTTTGCAATATTTCCGAAGTTGGATAAATTAGAATGAGTCCCTTTAAAATTGGGTTAGATGCCCTTGAGAGGTGGGACATATTAAAAAGATAGAAAAAGTTCAAAGAAAGGCAGCAAGATATGTACTCGGAAGGTACAAAAGGACAGATAGTGTCACAGAAATGTTAGATATACTGAAATGGGAGAGTTTGAAAAACAGAAGAAAAAGGAGTAGGTTAGGTGCAATGTATAGAATTGTTAAAAAGGACGAAGCATGGGAAGATTTATGGCAAGGGATAGAAAAGCCTAACTTTAAGGGAAAAAACGACCATAGCCTCAAAATAAAAATAAGGACGCAAAAAACCAATAAGAAAAAATACTCTTTTTTAAATAGAACTATAATTGATTGGAACCAGCTGCCTGGAGGTTTGTTTGAGCCCTTTCCATCCAATTTTAGAAGTTTTAAGTTGAAATGTAAAGCAGCCACTGGGTAATAAACTTCATTGTAGTTATGAAAATATTGTTTGTATGTGATGTGGATGGCATTTTGTAGGTGGAAGTTTGTTTGTATGTGATGTGGAAGTGTCATTATGTAAAAATACTTCGTCTTTTATCTGTTTTTATGTGTTCGAATGTAATTTTCGTTGTAAGAGTTATCTTTGACCTAACCTGACCATTGCCACCAGGAAATTTGCCTAAATGCAACGTAATTGTGTAAATAAAATAAATATTCATTTTTAAATGGCAATTACAGACAACTAATGAAAGTGCTAATGGACGCCAACTTAGTGATGCTTATATGTATAATACTCTGATCTTTATTGCATTCTCAATGCGGTGAACTGTTTTAGAAGCCATGAAAAATGCTTATATACATTATGATTCCTTAAGAAGTGGTTAATATTGAATGTGCTAGTATTATTTATTTGATAAAACATCCCATTTTAATGGCACACTATTATTTTGCAGTTCTTATCGATGATGACATAATAGATGATGCCAAATGTGCGTTGAAAATATATAAAAGACACAATTTCAATGCTTGGAATGGTTGGACCAGAAGATGCAAGAATGCTACAAAGCCAAACTTGGATAATTGCTTCCCAACCAGTGGAGACAATTAAGATTATTTCACGGCACATTTTAAAACAACAGTACATTGACAATATTTTAATCATGTCATATATTGAAAATGATTGTAATGAAACATTAAATACAATTGAAATGGTATTGTATCCATTATTTTTTTGAATAGGGCAGTTTTTGGTGGTTTACTTTTTTAAAATATTAATCTACTGATCAAGGTAGGTTTTTTGATGGTGCTATGATCACTACACTTCTAAGGTGCCCCAGAACTAACTAACGTAAAACTATGCACCACTCTAAACAATTCTTTAAATCTGCATACTTGCTGTTTCCCTTGATTCCGGCCAACATGCCTAATGCTTTCCTCTTTCTTCCCCATAACTTAACATCCCTCCTTTAATGACAACTTTCAACATTCCATTACTATTTAATATACTTTTCATCCTCTTTCCCTTCCTTCATTAAATTCTTCTAATAAAGTTTCCCTCTTCCTATACTTTATTCAGAACTTCTTCATTTCCATTCATTTATTTAATTTTTTCATCCTTCTCCATGCTCACACCTCAAAAGCCCAAAAAATGGTCTTATGCTCAAAATCAGTCTTCACCAGTCTTTTCATTGTGTTTAATGAATCTTTTTGTCATCAACTACTCCACTTTGTGGTAACCTCCTTACCTAATGGATGTTTACCTGTTTTACCTGTTCATTTAAATTTAAAACTTTGCTAATGGCACTTCATGTGGTACTCGCTGGGTACAAGAGTCCTTCCTTAAGTACAATGTTCTATTAATTTCAAAAAATCCTACAAAGGAGCAGTGACTAGGGGAATGGCTGCCATAACACAATAAGTCATCAGCTGCCCAGAAGAAAGGGTAGCAGTCCCTCTTAATATGAGAAAAAATGGAGGTGGCAGTGATTGGTACATCACAGACTCTCATTTCACTGAAAATGTTGTGATGACTACTACTTTACCAGCTGAAATATTAATGTTAACAGGAGTATCTGTAGTGAAAAGCTAATGGGAACTACCCCATTACATAAAATTTTTGGGGCAGCAGCAACCTCTGAAGTGATATATTCTACAGTTAATGGTGGAAGAACACTTCACTGAGGACCGGTTTGAATTTAGGATAAGAAGAGTAATAAGAGAAGCTATTATTGCTTTCAGACTCACCACAGAGAAGAGGCTACAGAAGAAGCTTAAGTAAAAAATAAGAGTAAGGCTTAAGAAGCTAAAGTAAAATATAAAGGAGTAGAAAAAGGTATTTCATAATTGCCCTTGATTTGTAATGTCTATATTAAGGAGATAATGAACAAGAACAAGATCAAGGAAAAGATAAAAGGAGACATATAACTTTACAGAAATGATAAGCATGCTGTTCTTGCATAAAAGCTTAGCTATTCTAGCAGACAAGAAAGAAAATCTGACAAGGATACAAGCCAATATGAAGATGGGGAGAAAAAGTAGAACCTCAGGAAAAATAAGATTAAAACTAAAGTAGTGAGTAGTAGTCTAAGAAGGAATCATAATCTCAAAGTAAGAATAGGGAAATACATACTGGAGCAAGCAGAGGAGTTAAGCTGCTTTTATTTCTCCCTCCAATATCAGGAAGAAGAAAAAAAATATCTGAGTTAGGAATTTGATTTGCTTGAAGTCAGGGAATACTATAGCGTTGGCTTTTCTGCAATATACTTTTGAAATAGGTGATATCCTCTACTTGCTCTTATTTTTGTCGACCCACTTTGAAGCATAACTTGTCTTTTCTACATATTGAGGATATAATTTGGTTCACTTTCTTGGTTTTATTCATCCTCAGCCCATATTTCCTGAATTGGTTCTGTAATTTGCTTATTAATGAATACCATATCTTAGCTACCTTGCTCACCAAAGCTTGAGGCAACAAAAGATAGGTTAATAACCTAGAAATTATGACTTCTCAATCCTCAATTTAAGTTAACCTTATGGTAGCTATAATTTTATTGATTTATAAAAATATCAACAATTTAGCAATGATGGAATTTCTCTTGTCATTTCATTTAGAATAGCTACCATAAGAGTGCATGAGAAAAGTGTGCAAAGATTCTGGAAAAGGGAACAACTTGAGTAAATAATTTCAGACTTGTAGAGATTAAGTGGAAATGTAAAAATGATGTTAGACTTTTTTGGTTTTGGATAAATGAAATACTCACCATGAGATGGCTATTGGATGCTATCACCAAAAGGTGGGCATGGAAGACCAAATACATCTTGTGCTAACATCAACAATTGAATGGGCTGAGCATTGTCTTGTTGCCACAAAGCACTCTGGCATTAGGATTCAGGGTGCCATGGCACCCTGAATGAGATTTTTATGTCAATTCCTCCAATTTACTTTATTTCACTGTGCAAAACTTGTGCAAAATTTTATAACAGAAGACTAAAAAGTGAAGGAGATCGAATGGAATTTGAAATGTAATGGCCTCTAAAGAGAGGACATAATGAATGTTGCTAAAAGAAATAAAAAACAGGTGTAAATTAATCATTTAAATCAACTCAGGTATAGTTGCCGTTGTCATTTCATTACCTCTCATGCTCACTTGCTTTATAATTTCTCTTACTTTCAACTAAAATTATCATTTGATCTGAGCTAATGGAGCATGGAAAATGCAAACACAGTAACCAATGGTACATGCATTAGGTATAAGCAAAATGGGCACATTGGTTAGTTCCCTGATTTTAAGAACCAAAAGGAAGGAAAATTTTTATGTATTTAAAACAGGCACATGGTAAGACTTTGTACATATGCACTACTTTCAGGATATTTCAAATTTATTTGTATTTTGACTTAATGGAGTTCATAGCACTCGGACACCCACACACATTACTTACCTACCTTACAATTATTTTAGTGTTAGCTCTATCACTGTAGCCATCTATCCAAATGTACTCTTGATAGGTTAGTATAGAGTTTAGCAAATATAAGCCCTATGACATATGAAATTCATACGTCAGGTTAGGGACCAAAGTATATCTACCTTAACCAAACTTTCCCTGTCCTGAGTTTGGCTTTCCAGGAAGATCTGGTGCTCAAAAAATCAAACAGCTTGGATGAAGCCGTGGGTACATCCATGAGGATTGGGAGTTTCTACTCAAATCTGAAGTACATAGGGGAATGAGCTAACCTCATCCATGCAAACTATTTTTTTGAAGTGAAATTGTTACGTCCACACAAACAACATTAAAATTATCTTCATCAAATAATCTCAATTCTATTTTTCTCCTCTTATGCTCTCTTTGGTATAAGATAATTGGGAATATATTTGCACCTTGATTTTTTCTTGCTATACTGAGGTAAGGAGGTCATATATTTGTTTTTTTTTCATTACATTTATCATAAATTGATGAGGATCTTATGTGACTTATGGTGAAAAATAAGATAGTATATGTTTTTCATGAGCAAGTACAGCATGGAAGTTATGTCCTTTTTTATGTTTTTCTGTCAGTTCTCATAAGAGGCTCTTAATTAAATTATTTCGTGTGGAAATTTATAATTGTTTCTCTTGAATAGAGTTCACTCCCAATTTCTCTTCCTCTCTCTCTATTCCCTTATTTCCCATCCCTTCAGGCCCTCAGACCGATTCTCACAGTTCCTTCCTCTCCCAGGGCTCTTCTTCCTCAATTCACCTCCTCTTTCCTCTCCATCTCCCACACACTCCCTTTTTACACGTTTCAATGGGTCTACTTTTTCTCCTCCTCCCTCCCATTCCCTTTAGCCTTTCTCCCCTTTCGCTCACCCATCTACCCGTCCATTCGACCATCAATCTCGTTCACAAGCGCACTACGTGATCATTTCACACCAGTGACCATTGAGAAAGACATTGCTTATTTCGGCCGGGAACTATTTCTTTACTTTCTAGGACGTTGCACGCTCGACGTACCTATCCGAAACTGAATTATATCCTGACAGGCAAGAATCACGCAGTTTCTGAACCAAACGAGTCCACCGTTTCGTTTTGTAGGAATACTTTGCAAATACTATACACAAGTAATTGCACATCACTTGAAATCGAGGCTCGTGCGAGTCTCGATTTTTTCTCTTTGTGTATGAAATTTCCCAACTAGAATGTCACCAACGGGAAGATACCGTTCACTGCAAATATATTTGAATTTATTTTACCCTTTGTTTTCACGAAAAACATGAATTTGTACGATTATACTCTTCACGACTTTTTTATTCCAACTTCTTCGTTTCACTTCTTAAATTTAGGTTTGAATGACACATAATGGAGACTGTGCTACAGATTTCGATTGCGAAGTAACAGGACCCTGTGCGAATACATCAATCTAAGGCCAGTCCTTTGAGAATTGCAACCTATCGTAGTAGTATTAGGTTAAGGGAAGGCAACCGACAGCTGAGTTCATTTGCGCCATTAGGGATGGATGGGAAAGGATGAAGGGTGGAGAGAAACCCGGCATCGGCATTAGCCTACTCTTAACGAAAGGCGGCAAGGGGTTCCTAGTTTAACATCCCATCTGCGTACTCACTTAAGGTGCTTTCCACAAAGCACCTCAAGAAGGGATCAGGACACCATTGATAAAGATATGTCACCTCCAGGATTCTAATCCTGGAGGTGACAAACTTAACTTCCTTTCCGACTAACGAAATACTTCGGTAAAGTGCTCTCTACAAAGCACCTCAAGTAGGGATCGGGATACCACCGATTTAAAAGCCCCGATTAGCCGCCGCACCATCCCGATCCCCGCACAGCGTATCGCCTGACATTTAGGCCCCAATGTTTGCATCCAGACATGGTCAACATTAACAAGTTCGGAACGCGAAGATTCATATAAACTAAAAGCAGAGGAAATCATCCTAAGAAGTTAAGACCTGTTCCTTCATGAATATCTTAATTTTAATGAAATACCACAGCCGAGCGTTTATTAGTGACCTAATAACCATCACTCATAGGATGAAGTCTGGGGAAAGAAGTTCTTTTTGGGAATGCATATACATACGAGTTCTTTATTACAAAATTTCTCGAAGCACTGGCTTGCTAAATCCAAGGTGTATTGGATATAGCGTGCTCAGTGTAAGATGCATTATTATCCAAGCTCTCCTTAAAAATATATGCACAGTCGTTACTTATTTCCTTTCTATTATGTGTCCTCTAAACCAGCCATTGGGTCAGGGTGCAGGTTTGTCAAATCTGAGGCTAAAGGCTTTTCTTCCGCGAATGCCCTGCCCAGCCGAGACGCATGTTTCGATCTCTTCAGGACTTCAATTTGCGACTGTTAAGTACAAGCCTGTAAAATGGAGGGCAGTGTTGCAAGATTTCCTCAGGTATTTCCATTCTACCACTAGAGTTAAGGCTATTCTGTTGGAAATTTGACAACTCAATAGCTGTCATTTTACTCGCGAAGTTTCTGAAGGCACCACTATCCTGCCTCATCGTGACTCTCGAGAGCGCTTTGGAACGTAGCGTGCTCAGTATTTGGTTGTCTTATTAGAAATGTATGCTCTCCTTAAAGGAGGACAATTCTACTCTATGCATGATAAAATCAACGTCGTATTTTCCAAAATTTGATTTAAAAAAATATAAAATTCATGTGACCATGCTGCAGTACGGAAAGTAGCGTCGTGCCGGTTTTTTGTAAAAAGGCGATTGGTGGAAAATAAAAAGTTGATTTTAGCATGGACTTGAAACGCTTTCACCAAGTGACTACCGAACGTTTAATGTTCTTAATTTCGTTGTTTTCCACCCATCCACGGAATCTCCGCGCCAAACACTAGTGGAGAGCGGGGTACTATATTTCCCTGATTATTTCCCCTTCAGCACACCTACATATCCCATCCATATTTCATCTTCCAAAAATTTTGCCCCGTTGCACTCTCCCCCGTCAATCTTTCCCTTGCATTCTTCACTCCCTCCCTCCACGTCCGGCTCCCTCCACCCTGTCTCTTGCCCACCTTTCGTGATACGTCAGTGATCCCCTCCCCTAGCCTCTCTCCGAACTGCCTCTTGCGAAGACGGACGAAACTCCTTGCAGTAGCGATCCTTTAGCTTCGGACGTCGGACTTCCTTCCTGCGGTTTGTTTCCGAGTAACATTAATTCCCGAGCTGGAGTTTGTGAATCCGAAAGGGATCTGCTGCTCTATGGCTCTGTACTGTTTTATTAGTGTATAAAATATTCTTAATAGATTGATTTCTTATTATTCATTTGTATTAATCTTACATTTCAACTTTTGTTAGACAGCTGTTCTGCTGAGAGGTCAAATGAATGCCAGTGAGCCAAAGTAGAAATACACGTGGTAGTCCAGTGGATTGAACGTTATGCTACTGAGGCTTCGAAGCACTAGGCGGTTAACCCAAACTGATTTTTTTCGAGTAACATATCTTCCTGGAACGCCAAGTGGCACAGGGAAACTTGCCCCCTTACCCTGATGTGTGAATTTAACACTCCATTGGATTTAGTACTAGGTGAGCTCCACCCTATCACAGCAAACTAACCTTTGGGTTGGTTATTATAGTTTAGTTTCGTTTTTGTATGCACATGAGAACTGTTATAAATTTGCATTTATTTTTCAGGTGCACACTAAACTAATGTGATGGACGCCAAAGCTGAGGCCGCAGGCGATACAGTTGAATTGAGTAGTGTTAATCCCGAGGTTTCAACGTAAGTTTCTTCCACGTGAGTAGAATTTTTTTCTTGTTGTCGCCCGAAGAGCTGATTGAAGTCGGCATTAATTGAATACCCGCGGTCTTGTTTTTCAATGCTACAGACCCATTTGAAAGGAATTGCGATATAGGCGTAGAGCCTTGAATTGAAAATGCATTATAATACCATATGCTGCCTCTCGGGGAGCCAATTGGAAATTTTAAGATAAGGTTTGACACTTTTTTTTGAGAGCACTCGGATTGGCTTGTAAGTTGGAGAAACTGCTCTGACCGGTGTAAGCGCATGTATATTATTGTAAAAAATCACAATTCCCAGTTTACTTAGACAGTCACTGGGTGATAGTGATATGCTTAACTCTTTCGTGATATTTCAGTATTCGTGGCGGAATTTAAATGGGTATTACCAATAATGCTTTCTAATGTGGCAGCAAGAGAAAAATAATAAAATATTTCGAAATCTTGGTCCACACAACTTAAACGAAGGCACTTCGCGGATCCCAATAAAGACTTTGTAATGAAAAATTATACGCCCATCCCTCCCCCCCCACCGTCAACTACCCTCCTCCTCTGTCCGGTGGGTATATATTCAATAGCTGTGTGAGACACTTGTACCTGATGATGCCGCAAATCGGTGAAACGCGCTGTACTATGAAAAAGTCTGTGGAAAATTATAAACTCCTTTAATAAGGATATCAAACAATTCCACGAAGTAACGTATGAATGTGTAAAGCATATAAAACGTAAATATTTTTTAAATCTGTAAAAAATAAAAAAATTGAGATTACTTGTAGCGATGACTAAGGTACCTACATGTTTGAGTATTTAACTCTTTGAAGCATTAGTATCAAAATAGATGTTCCAAAAGGAAATTCAATGATACCGAGTGGTATGAGAAAAGTGGATGTAGGAATGGAATGTTAATTTATTTTAAACTTTTATTTTTTGCCGATTTTAAACGATTTATTTTTTTGCGATACGGTGTGATGGGAGTGGACTCTGGGGTGGCCTACGGTACTAAGCAAGATGGGGTGGGGGAGGAATGCGTTTGAGGGACAAGATATGTCCGAGAAGAAGAATGAAAGCAGCTAGCGACTGAGTTCACGATTCCTTTTACATCTTTACTGACCCGTGATGCACACAATTTCTACTATGCAATTGATGGCCGTTCACAACGCCGCTATTTCATCTCATTCCACTCTGGCAATGCACAGATCCAAGTTTGAGATAATGCGTTGACAAAATATTTTTCCAGTAACTCTAGAACTAATTAATCTTTCCGTTAACGCTTATTTTTTAGAATAAAAATAATATAAAAATTGACGCGTTAAAGTGAATTCGCCGGGCGAAAGGAAACTTTCATCAGAATAATTTTGCTGGTACCAATGGGAATGCTAATGGAGAGAGAACAAAACAAAAACTTTTTAAGAGGCACTTCTGAAATCGTCTAAAAATTTTATTACCAGCTTCTGTGATGATTTTTCTCTTGAGAAATGGGAATTTTTTGTGATTTTTCGCAGAAGCATAACTATTTGTTGAACTTAGTTAAGGATTAAATTAATTCGTATTTTATTTGAATAAATTGGATCAAACTTGAACCTTTCACATGACTGTACGCAAAATTTGTTATATTCAACTTACCTTAAATTGCGTTAACAAATTTATTGCCCTTGTTACTTCATAGACTTCATAATAAAAAGTAAATAATACTAATTATCTTAAGGATAAAATTGATTTAACGCAGCTTTAATTTTTTTGGTCTTTTAACTTAAAAGAACCTTATTCAAAATGTATTATATTTAACTAAAATCAACTGAGTTTACTTTTACAGCAAACTTCTTCATGTCTGTGTACCAATTGTATCCTTTGGCCTGCTCCGGGACATATATGGGCGGGGGTTAGTTTTTAGTGGATTTTTAAACCCTCTTCAACACCCGTGATGGGAGGCGAGCACTACTTGGTGGTCAACCGGGAGTGACCATGACCTGTGGACTATTTGAAGATAATCTTTACACGGTGAGCTAAAACTGTAACTACCCGGTCTTCATTTTCATGCGATTCGGCCATAGTTCCAGGTCACCGTTCGGTCGCCGCTGATTACCCTCTTCAACATTCTTTAACTGGTGGGCAACTAAGGGTGGAATTTTGATTGGGGTACTAAAGTAGTGTAATGGTTTTGGGTTTCGCTTATAGATGCTTTTGAACCTTTGCGCATTACGTTGTGAACTTTACTTTGGGAGTGTGAAGTATTAGGCTATAGTTTAGGTACAGATCGTAAGGGTTTAGCGGTTTTAGTGAATGTTGTTTTGAGTCAGTTTAGTTCTAATAGATTCGTGTCGTTCGCTATTTCACTTGGGATAAGTGCCTACACTTTGGGTTGTACAGCATATTGCAGTATAAAGTCTAATGTTGCTTCTTATTGCGACTCGAGTTTTAACTAGGGGAAACTTTGCTGAATAATTTTTTACTTGATGGATTCTTATCTTCAAAGCAGGTTGACGGGGATATTTAAGTTTTAACTTCGGTTAATGAAAACTGAGGGATTCCAGAAGGAGACGAATGGATGGATGGATGGAAATGGATGAATACAGCTCGTGTTATTTCTGTGAAATAAGCTGGCGCTCAAGATTTAAGAGGGCGAGGTTTTGTTGGACCCGTAATTGGGTGAGGTGATGGGGGTTTAAGGAAGACAAAGACTGTCGTTAATCATGGTAGGATTCTGGCATAGGAATAATGACAGAGCAAATTTTTTCGTCTCAGTGATAGGGTGCTTTGCCTACATAAGGAGCTCATCTCGCTTGTTTGATTTACTAGCTAAAATTCTGAAATGATGGGTGCATTTAAGCTGGTTATCTTAGTTGACGCCTTCGAATTTTATGTGCGAGACTGTGGGAATAGGATTTCGTTTAGTGTGAAGGTGAATCCCTCAGTTAGTGGTTTTTTTGTGTACAAAAATGGGACTGTAGTTATTTTGTGGAATTAACTTTAATTTACCGCATGCGAGTCCATTTGGCGAAGGTATCTACTACTAGGTGTCTATACATTTTTTCGGGGTAACCTGAGCTAAATAAGTTAGTCATATTGTCAGAAGAGAAATGATTCAGGTCACTCTGATTTGAGTATATCATTCATAATTAACGTAGCTGCAAAAATTCTTTTAATACCTATTTCAAGAAAATACTTTCCATGAAATCGAAAGTGAATTGACTCATGTGAGATGGTACGTGGATAGTTTGCCGGTGCAGAATACTATGATGTGCTCATTAGGAGTGGGACTCGCATAGTTCAATTATAATTTCATTTCAGTAAGAAGACATCGGACCGTATCCTATTGTCAAATTTATTGGAACCTCCAACTTCAGTCGTCCATCAAACGCCACTTGTGTTGTAAGTTCTGTGCGACATTTAAGTTCATTTATAAGATTGTAAACAGTCGCAAACAAAAGAGCAGATGTGGCATGCGTTTCTTCAAAATCGAATTTTATCTGGCTTCATTTGAATATGAAAATGTTACCACGCGAAGGATTTTGCTGACTCATTAGCAGCAGTTCAGTGAGAGATGACTTACCGAAGCGAACCTTTTCCGATGCAACGAGCAGAATCCCTCTTGATTTTCTGAGGAATTACTGAACAGTCCACGTATGAGATCTCTTCCGTCTTTCAACTTGCGATTAATGTACTACTTCGAATCCAATTGCCAAATGAGCTTCATGGTGTCACCCGGCAGAAATGTTTCATTGGCTATGGAATAATGTTTGAGAAGTTATTTTGTTTAATTACACTGGGTTCACGTGAAATTCAGAATGTCAAAACTTATGCGACTCTCTTGTAGAAGATCGGTCGAGAAGACCCACTTGTGCCAAACTTTTGTTCGCTCACTTGGTTGTGCTCGGATATCTTAGCCGATTGACGAAGTGTATTTTCATAGTCTGCTGCTTCACTTTCAATGGGAGAGGGAAGGAGATGAGTCTCAGTATCAAACTTTTCCTTGAAAAGATTTATAAACCGGCAAAGAATGAGGAAATGAGTCTCGCTTAATTATGTAGCACCGCTGACGGGAAAAGTCTACTATGGGCTCCCGGACGGTATTTCTCTGGGTAAAGCGATCTGTCGGTCATTTTGCAGAATGCATAAATTCGAGAATGTTTTGGGCACCATAAGGAGGGATCGCATCGGGATCTCCAGCAGTCGGCGTCGTTTCGAGTAAAGTTAACTTTTTCCACAATAAGAGGATAGAAATAGTGCACAGAAAATGTATGTTATAAGCATATATTTGTGCACAATGACTAATTAATTGCTTTTAAATATGCATTTTTCAATTTTCGCATCACTAAAATTAAATCTTTTAAGATACCAACAGAACAAAGTATTAATTCGAACGTTTTCTAATCTGTTTCAACTTCATTAGATTTAAACTTGAAGGTTTCCTATAGGGATGTTTGACATTATGTAACCCTAATGTATCTCGAGGAATTTAGAAATTTTTTTTTAACTTTCTCAAAAATGTAGAGCTACAAAGATTTTAATCTTCGTGCTTTTGCTTAAATTTGCAGGCCCTTCCAGTGACCACATTCTAAATGCGGAGATGGGCGGGCTAAACTGTCTACAAGGACTTCAATTGGCCTTCTTGGCTCTTCAAGATCTGTCAGTGCAAGAAGCCTAAGAATTACTGGCTCAATTTATCCACGTGAATCTTTTACTGAAATACTGAAGGAATTAAGTAATCTAGTTGTTTCAATTAATTTGAAAGGGAAAATATTGAATTTTACATAAAAAATTATTATAAATTTGAAAACAATAGCTGATACAGAAATTTTCCAGAAACTGTGCGACCTTCACCAAAATGACGAATTATTACGATTTGTACTGCTAATGAAAGACAGACCAGGGATTTATTTTCAATTGTGAAATAGTTACTGAAATATGACTAAAAACTTCACACCTTGAAGCTGCTCATTTAGCTGTGGCTCGCTGGGATGTCTCTTTTTCAAGGAAGATAGGACATACTAGGAATACCCATCGGGTCCCGTAAGTAATCCACTCGACGGGGTCATATAGATGTAAGCCAGCGTCCCGCTGCTGCAACACATCGCTGACCAGTCCACCCACCGCTCTTCCCTCGGTTACTTAGGGAATGTATGGTGCCATTTATGGTTAAATTTTAGTTTATCCATTTTATTATTTATCATAAGGTAATCTACCGGTTAAGTTAAATTTTTAGATGGACACAACTATCAAATTACTCCAATACTCACAACTATCAATTACTATCTTGTTACTCCTAACCAAATAGTAAATCCAGTATCCTACTCTACATCAGACCCCTCTTCATCTGAGTACTTTCTTCCTCCCTTCATCCCGTTCAACATCCCTATCCTGTTCCTTCCCTTTCTTCGTTTGCCTAACATTCTCCCCTCTATTACAGTCTTCAACATCCTACTGCCGGTCAATACACCCTTTTTTCCATTTTTCCTGCCTCCATAGGGTTTCTCCAACAGGCTCCTCTCTTCGCCCACCATACCAAGTACCTCCTCATTTGTTTTCCTCTCGGTCAATTTCACCTTCTCCATTCTTCTCCACACCCACATTTCAAAAGCCTCCAGTCTACGTCTATCCTCTTGCTTCAATGACCACGTTTCCGCGCCGTACATAGCTACGCTCCATATCAAAGTTTTTACGAGTTTTTTCTTAATATCCTTAATCAACATCCCTGTCATCAACTCCCTCCTCGTGAAATTCTCTTTGCCTAGCGCTCTAACCTCTTCCTAAAACTGCCCTACCAGACTCCCCATTCCCCACTCGAACCTGAGTAGTCTGAGACATGTACAGGTTGCGTATTAGCCTCCTGTCCCTCCAATCTATTCCTATTTTCTTCAATAAACTCGTCAGTTTTTCCCCATTTACTCTACCAAACTCTTTTTCGAAGTGTACAAAACAGGCAAATACATCCTGATTGTATTCTATATTCCTCTCGATTAGTGTTCTCATTACTGCAATGGTATCACGCGTACCTCTCCCCTTCCTAAACCCAATCTGATCATCCCCTAAGTAATCATTTGCCCTACTCTATCCTTTTGTTTATGATCATGAGAACAACTTTAGCTGCGTGGGATATCAAACTTATTATCCTGTAGTCCTCACATGATGTAGTATTTACCTTTTTCGGAATAGGAACTAAAACTGATCTCACAGTCTTCCGGCCAGATTCCTTCCTCATAGATACTACAAATCAGCCCATATAGCCTCTTCCTCCCACATTTTCTTAAACATTTCAGTAGTTCCGCAGGAATGTTATCCACCCCCACGGCCTTATTTCGTTTCATCTCCCTTAATGCCCTTTCTATCTCATCGTCTAGTATGCCTGGACCTAAGCTATCTTTGTCTACGCCATGCTCCTTTTCTATGTCTAACTTTGTTGGTCTAAGTTGTATACTATACAGTTCTTCTATATATTCCTTCCATCTCTCTTGGATCTTTCCTGCGTCAACTATTACCTTACCCGCCTTATCTCTAGCTGTTAGCATAGATCTTCTTTCTTACTTCTCGATAAAGATTTAACTTTGCTGTAGAGCGCACCCATTCCACCCTTCCTCTGTAAACTTTCCATATCCTCACACTGCGTCTTCCACCATGCTTCTTTTGCTTTATTTGTTGCCCGCCTCAATTTATTGTTCAATTCTTTGTACTTAATTTTGCCTAATTCTGTATTTACATTCTTCCATTTTCTCCTCTCATCCACTTTTGTAATCATCTCATCCGTGATCCATGGTTTCCTAGTCATTTTCGCGTTAACGGTTCCAATAGTGCCTTTTGCGGCTTTAGACAACCATTCCTTGATACTTTCCCATTTTTCTTCGATAGTACTTAGCTTTTTACCATCCTCCATGATTTCCTCTACAGCCTGTTGGTACCCCCTCCCTTCTCAAACCATTTAATGCTTATACATTCCATTTTCTGACTCGCCGCCCCTGACTTATCTTTTTGAAACGGACGCCACATTTCATAACAACTAAATTGTGGTCAGAGTCCGCATCCGCTCCCGGGAAGCTGTGCGAATTTATCACACTGTTCCTAATCCTGTGTCTAACCAGGATATAATCTAGCTGATACCTTACTGAGTTACCTGGCGTTTTCCATGTACACCTGCCTTTTTGTGGTGTCTAAACGAAGTGTTGGTAATGGCTAACCCATGTCTCCTGCAGAAGTCGACTGCTTCCTCCCCGCGGTCATTCCTCGTGCCTAAACTGTAGTCCCCGACCTCGTCACCATCTCTTCCTTCGCCTACCGTCGCATTCCAATCCCCCATCACTATCAAATGTTTCCCTGAAGGAACACACGCGATTATGTCCTCTTACTGGTCGTATATCCTATCGACCTCTTCTTCCTTGTGTTTGCTCGGTGGCATGTATACCTGAATAATAACCAAGTTCGTCGGCTCTGCTTTTATCTCTACTAGTAGTATTCTATCCGTTACCTGCTCTATGTTGACTAAGCCTCTTTCTACCTATTTATTCAATACTATGGCAACCTCTCGTTGGCTCTCATCCCCGCCACAGTATATTATTCTAATCTCTTCTATTATTCCATCTCACCTCACATAAAACTAAACTATATTTCCTTTTTCCATCTCTCGCTTAATATTCTAAAATTTTCCTGTCCTCATCATTGTCCTAACATTCCACGTTCCTATTCTAACTAATTTGGTCTTCTCCTGCGTCTTCTGTCCTGCTGCTGCCGGTTTTCCCTTGCAAGGGTTTCGTGCGATGACGAACGCGGAAGCCTTGCCTCCCCCGCTGCCGGGCACGACACACGGCTGATTGGGCCGAGCCCCGTAGTTACCAGGACTCAAAATCTCTTTAGCGTCCATCATATTGCTCTCGGAAATGATAATTGAGGTGGTTTCCCGTTGCATTCCTCAATAGTGTTTTTAATGTGACGCCATCACTTATTGGCCGCCCCAATGGAGTTAGACCCCTTTGCAACCGCCTCACTGAGGAAAAGACGCTGCGTGGACTACCTTTCGTCTGGCTCCTTACCTTATCCCTATCTGGCTTGGGTGACCCTACCAGGAGCAATTATCATTACTCCCGCCAGCACAGCTCTAGGGGTCATCGGAACGCACAAGGCCGTACACCACGTCAATGCTGTAGTCCATGGGAGGGGTTTATCCATATATATTTATATATTTTATAAGAAACCAGTCAATCTTATTTGATTTATAGCCATTAGTTTATAATTTAAATTTTATGAACTTAGAAGAAATAGGACTTTCTCTACATACTTATCACTTTATTTATCTAAAAATGTTGTAATTTTCCCTTCCGCGTTTCTCTCCCCAATAATCAGAAAGGCAAGAAATCAAAATTTTGTGAAATATCAGTAATTTAACTCAATTGTGGGACCATACTAATTTTCAATTGGAAAAAAGTTTTCATTTTTCTCATACTTGATTTCCTCCTCTATAAAATGTATATTAGCTGTGGTGGTTTCACAATTAAATTTATAAATAAATGAAAGGACTAACTTTGTAGTTCCGCACGAACAATTTATTCACACGACCCGGGTTTCGAAGTAAAACTTCATCATCAGGTGAGCTCTCTACATTTGCAGCCCTTCTTATATACAGCCAGGGCGGGGGTGAGGTGGAGAAAATCAGGAAGGTTTGGGAGGGGTAAAGTCAGGAAGGGTTTGCGTGCCGGAGGGGAGTGCAGTTTGGGGTC
The DNA here is from genome assembly GCF_022747635.1 of Hetaerina americana. NCBI lineage: Eukaryota > Metazoa > Arthropoda > Insecta > Odonata > Calopterygidae > Hetaerina > Hetaerina americana. Next base: position 208,601 of record NW_027287172.1, on the reverse strand, counting down.
ACCTCCGCAAGGTTGAAGGAATGTGGAGTGGGAGGGAGAAGTCTACACTGCAGAGCTCTCGTGGTCAGGGGATTAGGGAGGGTTGGATGAAGGGGAGGTGGGACGTGTGTCATCGGCCACCGTGAGGATTGGGACTTTAAGGAGGGGAGAGTGGGAGGCATACAAAAATTCGTAAACAATATTTTCATTTAAAGAAACACTATTTAAAAATTCTAACTGTTCTAAGGCGTCTAATCTATAGCCTTTGCTTTCAACATGTAAAATTTCGAAATCAAAATCACTTTTATGGTTATTTTCAATCAAATGCTTTGCGAATTGAGAGTTCATCTTTTTATTTCTTGCACATGCTTGATGCTCCTTCACTCGTTCTTGGAACTACAAAATCCCTTTCCAAAAGTCCTTTCATTTATTTATAATGAATCGGTTCCATAAAGTTACGCCAGAAACAATCAATCACAACAATTAAATTTGTTTTTTCAAGGAGAGATTTCAGCGAGAATTGAGAATGTTGCACCGGTGATAATGGACAACCCTGCCTTACACCTCTTCCTAACACTGCCCATCCGGACTCCCCGTTCCCCACTCGCACCTGAGTAGTCTGAAACGGGTATAGGTTGCAGATTTGCCTCCTATCCCTCCAATCTATTCCTCTTTTCTCCAATTTATTCATTAGTTTTCCCAATTCACTCGATCAAACACCTTTTCGAAATCTACGACACGGGAAGATACGTCTTGATTGTATTTTATGTTCCTCTCGATTAGTGCCCTCATTACTGCAATGGCATCACGCGTGGATCTCCCCTTCCTGAACCCAAAATGATCATCCCCTAAGTAATCATTTACTCTCTTATCCATCCTCTCCTTGATGATCTTGAGAACCTTTTAACTGGTTAAGTAATCAAGTCCGTTTTATAGTCCTCTCTTATTGCTGCTTTTCCCTTTTTTGGGACAGGAATTAACATTGATCTGACAAAGTCTTCCGGCCTAATGACTCTCTCATAAATGGTAAGAATGCTGTCCATAAAACCCCTCTCCCTCCCACATTTTCCTAAATGACGTAGTTCCGTCGGAATGTTGTCTACCTCCTCCGGTTAATTTGATTTCAATTCCCTTAATGCATTTCTATTTCACCATCGATTGAGCCTGGACCTAAGCTATCCTGATATACTTCATACTCTACCTATGTCTCAGCTTGCTGGTCTGTCTTTACTATGTACAGTTTACTACGTGTAAGTAGTTTCTCGATATATTTCACATATATTAAATCTTCTCTGATTCAATTAATTTTTTTCCTGACTTATGTGACTGTATGCAGCCCCCTTTTCCCTTCTAATTATCCGGAAATGCCTTTACCTTCCTGTACAGCGCATCGGTTTCACTCTTTCTTATTAAACTTTCTATATTCTCGCACTGTCTGCTAGCACGCTTCTTTCGCCCTTTACATATATTTTACAAATCAGTTTGTTATTGAGCTCTATACTTCCTTCTATCTATTCTTTTACAATCTTCCCTCTCCTTCTCTCATCTATCTCTAATCATCTCGCCCGTAACCGTAGTTTCCTATATGCAGTTCCTATAGTTTGGCTTTCAGCTTTCGATATTCCTCATTTTAATTGTTCTCATTTTTCCTCTAGTACCCAGCTCCCTGTCCTCGCAATTAGCTCTGAAACCTGCTGATACCCTTTTGTTGTTGTTCCTGTTAATGCATCCAAGTTCTATTTCCTTAAGTCTTCCATCTTTTGTCTTTCTGAATCGAGCATTGCACTCTATTATTACTAAGTTAATCTCAAGTCAGTGTAATCACCGGCAACTGCGAACTTATCACGATGTTTAAAATCTGTGCCTAACCAAATAATATAGTCTGATATCTTCCTTCTCTACAATGGTGCATTGCAAAGTCAATTAGTTCGACCACGGATTGCACTTAGAAATCGATTTTCAATTTTCAGGCATTCCAGGGTATTATAACAACTATAGTATACACTTATCTATTCTTACTGCACTTTTTTAATTAAGTAGCATTCAAAATTATTGACTAGTATGACCTAATTTTGTCATTGCGTTTTTCAGCATTTTAATATTGAGGCTAAAATATATGCTGCAGGTATATAGAAATTTATAAAAAATTATTTCTGAAGATACTTGTAATTAAACTCGATTTAAGCACCCTGTATTTATTTCCTTATCCACTATTTTGGCATCGGATCTGTCAGTTATTTATTAATAATTTTAGCCTACCGTTTATTATAAATAGTAACCTAACCTAAGGGTAATTTGTTGGTGGAGACAGCCCTTCTTCCCTTGTACTCAATTTCCTTAGCCTCACCTAACGACACAACGTGACATGCTATACTTCAGTAAATTCTTAAATTCCTTATACCTTCTGCCTTCCTTAAGTCTGCCCTACATGCCTGTTCTTCTCCACTCCTACCTCGCTTATTCAATGGTTTCCTCTTTTTCAGGTTTTACCACAAATTAAATATGCTCTCCATCCGTATCCCTCCAGGATACCAATATTTTTCTCACTCACAATGCCAACTCGATAGTTTTCCTTACCCGTTCATTTGAGTTTTTCTATCCTCCACATCCACCTCTCAGAATCATAATTAGACGTCTATAATTTTGCCTCAATGACCTCAAGTTTCCTCGACGTACAAAATAAAAGTTCCATGTCAAGGTTTTCAATAGTCTTTTCTAAATATTCTTATTCAAACTTTCATAATAAATTCCTCCCTATAAAACTTAAATCGTAGCCAAATTAACTTTGTGGAAATTAAACAGTGGGAGTATAAATACTTCCTACTATTCCACAATAATTGTCATATACCTCGAACCGCTTCATCATAATGCAATTCAGGGAGGGGGAAGGAAATATTCCCGTTGATCACATCACAGCCATTTAGTACCAAAGCTCTGGGTCTTGGAATTGGTTTTGGAAAAAATTAAATTTTCAAAATATCCTATATCCTTAAAATATGACAATGGCCGTTTTATCTTCCGTAAACATACCTTTACTGAATGTAAACTATTTGAACCAAAACCATAGCCCTGATTTACCTCTTTTACTCCGTTATATAGCCTTACTCGCCAGTGTGCGAGTTATGTATTAGACTCGCGTCCGACAATAGTTATGAAGGTGGCTGTATTAATAAAATTATTGGAAAAAGGCTAAGACAGGCCATCATTTTGTCCACTAACCTCTGATTTTCTAGTTCTTCAAAGTGGATTTCAGAGCATATTTCTCATGCATATTTCTTATTCTCATTCATGAAGGGAAAAATTGTTAAAATTTTTGTCGATTTGTAAATTTATTTTTAATTCCAAAAAACGTATGGAATATTTGTTAATATATAAAGCGCCAAATTGTAATTGTTTGATGTTGGTCAAACGGGGAGAAAATTTAATGTCCAAATGACAAAGTATGTCTTTTTACATCGCGAAGGAAGGGAACATTTTTTCCAGTTCTCCTGCGGAGAAACGACTTTTTTTTGATGAAATGAACAGCTTAAATGCTGCATTCCAATATTAAGTTATCCGAAATGACACTCGCATAAGTAAGCTTTGAAAGTCAAAATAGGTCGTAATATTCATGCAATAATATAATAATATTTCTAATATAAATTTGATTTCAACTTAAATAGGCAAAGTTTTCAGGTGGCTTCTTTCGAAAGTTAATCGAGACTAAGGAAATAAATACAATTTTCATTTTGTGGAGCTGACCACCAAAATGTGTACCCTAGATGAAGGCACGAGCTTCGAGCTTTGGGATTCTTTCCTGCTTAAGAATTCCTGTACAGGCCATAGCTTGGTTAAAATGGGAGGAAACCCAAAAGGGATGAGGGAAAAATTATATCTATTCTTGAAGGATCTCAGTTTTTCCCGGCGTATCGAACCCGAGAGAACTTCCTGAATATATCTATTCTTTCTTTCTTTTAGGAGCACATTAGAAGAATTTTATTTCCAGGTTATCGTGCCCGCAGTCCAGTTCATATGTTGCTGCGGGATTGGTTGTATGCAACCTGAATTAATTTATTATAAAAAATTGATGGTTGTTCAACTCTGTTTTCAAGATGCCAGTTCTCATCGTTACGTAGAGTTCTGATAAGCACTTGTGGCTACTAACTAATGCCATGTGACTTTTTGAGATATGAATTCCAGATTTTTCTGAATGGCATGAAATATCTCTGGTTAAATATTTACATGAAGTAATTATAAGGTTTTTTCCATTTACATTTGTCGTTGTTTGCTAATTTTTTACGTTCATTGTACTAAATTGTACGGGAGAAATAAATTTAATTGATTGTAACATTTTTAAATGCCTTAGTTTTCTTTGTCTTTCTTACCTACCTTGTCAAATATTTGGGGCTAAATGTGAGAATACTCAATTATTATATTTCACTACAAATTGCAATTACTTTAAGTGTTATTAAAAATATGATTTCAAATATTTATTAAAATAAGATGGGTCTATTTTTCTTTTGTTAAAATGTGGATATGATTGTTAAAACGGTCTGACTCATGTGTACAACCACGTAATAACCCTTAGCATTCAGAGTAGTGGCATGTGTGGAAGGCCTTGGATTTCCAAGCTGTGAATGGTTCTCAAGTAAAATTAGCATTCCTTAAATATGAAATTATAAACTGCACCACAGCTCTAGATGGCAACATAGAAATCGCCCATGTGACATTGTTGGTATAAATAAAATTTGAATGTGAATAAGTTCGTTTTTTAATGAATAGACTTCCAAAAAATATAAAGTTTAACTTGTGATCGTAAAATCATACACTCGTAATCAACGTATAAGAACTGAAATTTAAGAGGATGCCCTGGAAGAAGGCAGGATTGAAAAACTATAAGGAGATTCGGGCAAACATTACTCAAGTATCGAAGAAAATAAGCCAAAAATAGTTAATCCAAGTAATAAAAATGTGATTATTATTACTTATTCAGAAGCACTAAGACAACTTGAATAATTTCAATACAAAGAAATGGCAATAACTATATATATTTCCAAGGGAAGAGTGGATAATACAACAATCCAAAGAGAATAAAGAGCAGTAATATTTAGAGTTCTAAAGGAACATAAAACATAGAATACTTCTCATTAATTTATATTTATAAGTTTAATATGAGAAACGGAGAGAGAAAATATCCCGTCCTAGGGAAAAGGAGTAAGAAAGCAAAAACAGTCTTTGTGGCCCTACATAGTGGAAGAGAGAGCTGTGTAGGGGAAGAGCACATTGCTAATATCAACATTAATCGGCATCTGCAATTAATATCAACATTAAACGACAAAATATGTTAAGTCTAATATGACGGATATTAAGTGAAAATAAACCTTCAGGACTGCAAGCACTATTTATTAACTTTCATCATTGATTAAAGCAATAATAAGAAAAAATAAAACTTCTTCATCTTTTGTACATGTGTGCTATAAGGTAAGAACCCTAGACCCAGGTGGCAAGGGCGGTGGGAGGTGCTCGGTAACGCTCCCAGATATCGCCCTCAGGTCTATTGGGATCGCAGGCAGCGGTTGACGCGTCAAGTCCCCAGACTGTCTTAATTTGGGGGAGACTATGTCCGTTTCACCATCGATTATTTAAGGATACTGTCAGATAGTACGTTTGCCTGAGGCGGCGGCTCAGAGCCCTAAGTCAACAAGTCTCCTACCCAACCACCGCTGACTGGATACAAGTCCTATGCCCCCTATCATTTATCCTTCATGTTTCTGCAACCCGCGCTACCTGTATCAATTCGTAACTCCAATTAAATTAACGTTAGCAACCACGAATCCTACTAGTATTCAGCAGTAAAATTATTTACTGCATGCTATCCATTGATCATCACTTAGTCAAACGTACCCGACAAGCCGAACCCGATTTGATTCCAAAATATTACCTTGGCCTTTAATTTCTAACGAGGCCGAAATCATTCACTCTTCAGAAATAATTTAAGTATAAACGGCACTTTACCTCATTGCGATTTCCAAAATTATAATTGAATGATTGGATTGAATAATCAAAAGATGATATACATTTTATAGTTTGAATAAATTCAAGGTAATTGGTTCCAGATTATGGTTATAAATTTATTATTGCTACTCTTCCACCCTTTTCATTAAGGAATAGATATTTCCATCAGTGCATTGATTGGAAAATATACGACTTTATTCAGCACGATGACGATTATGTAGCCGCTCTTTCAAGTTTTCGTATGTTTTATTCTTTGCTCGTTTTTGAAATCATTTAATTGGAGTACATGAAAATAATTTAAAGCGGAGTGAGCAGGAAAACTTTCAGCAATCATTTCATGAAATATAAATAGTTTCAATGAAATAATTATACAAATCCAGACTGATGATTTTTAATTACTGTACGATGCGTGATAAACGATATTTCCTTTCATTTAAAATACTTTGTTAATAACCATGGCTAGCAGAGGTACTTACCTTACGGTAACTGTATATATTTCGTCCCAAAAACTTTAGAAATTGCTCGTATAGCCCAATTTAAGGAAGACTCCTACGTACTCCTAGGCATCTTGAGAGTTGTTGTAGGTTTTTGAACGGGGGTTTATTGATTAATAATAAATGTATTCACCTTCGTTCCAAAATGAATCGCCGCCCGACTTTTTCGGTCCCGTTTGTACTCACCTCCATTTCGCGTCCCAATTCAAAAAGTTCCTTCGCGGTGGTGCTATAGTCGAGTTGCCAGAGCGGATATTTGAATTTGACTTTTCCGCGCCCTTTTACTTACCTTCCACTTGCCTACCTCTCATCGCTTCTTACAGCTAACAGGCCCAACAATGCCCATAGGGTTGCAGTCAGATGACATTTTTTGAGCTCCTTCTGCATTGCATTTCTATCTGATTTAAGTGTTAAAGGTCGCAGTCCCTCCAAACTGGCAAACCTTAATTATCTGCTCTTACACTTTCACGATCTATTCAAACGTTTCTACGTACACAGAAATTAACTAACTTTCCTACCACACCATTCTAAGAGCCAAATAATGATACATTTTGTGATGGGATAGAAAATGTCCAGTAATTAGTTCAATTATTTAGACATAGCTGACACATAGAGACAACTGGTAGTATGGTGTATTGGATGGCTTCCCAAACGAGGAACACTTTTTGAAGATGATTTTCTAGGTAGGTACCTAACTGGAGTACATTTATAGTGAGTATAATAATAATACTTTATTTATTTTGAAAATGGTAAAACCATATTAAATGCCTTCAATATAAATATTACTTAATATGTAAACATAAGTTCTTAAATGCTATGAAGATTGCCGCAAAAGAATTCATCAAATGAGTAAAAAGGGTGAGCAAGTAACCAGGTATTTACCCTGTTCTTGAAACTCTGGATACAGTCGAATTTTAATTGAGTAGATGGATAGTTAAACAGTCGCATGTTTACATTGTGAAATGTATTGTAAGTTGATGACAATCTACAATAAGTAGTATCTATATTCGCTTTACCCCTTGTGGTGTAGTCATGGATGTGAGATCTTAATTGGTAAGTTTCTAGATTAACTTTCACATGAATCAGAGCCTTAAATATGTATAAACTATGTAGAGTCATGATTACATACCTAATTAAAAAAGGTTTGACAGGTAATATAATAAGTAAATGGGCTTATTAATGAGTAAGCTTTCCTTGTTTTGCAATCTTAAATTGCCTATACATATACATTACTTGAGATTTAAAAATATCTGCATTTGGGATATGGATTGGATTCTTTCTTAACTTGCAACAGTACAAATTCCAAATGTGTTTGATCAGATACATGTGTCAAACGGTGATATTATCATCATGCTTAAGATGCATTATCTTTTTATGTGAAAATTCTGTTTACGAAAATAATAGTTATAGCACAAGCGTCTTGTACAATTCTCCGCTATTTTTCCATATCACACTTTTCACACATCTTCCATTTGTATCCAAAGAGAATTGATATTCTGTCATCTTCTACCTCTCATATTAATTTTAAATTACAATAGAAATATGAAATAAGAGTTCCCCCATTGCTAAAAAAATAATTGGTATAAAATAAACAAATTTCAAAGAAAAGCCCACACTATATTACCTCTGCATTGTGTCAATAGTCACATAGAGAAATGTTCCAACAGTCCTCTGTATGTATTAATGTATAATAATCAACCATCTGGTGATTGTCATTAACCTTTCTTCACATTTTGAAAGGCTTATTATATAAGCTTCAGTGATTGCTAAACGTCAGCAATGATTTGGGAATAGCTGCAAGAAGGAAGCTGATTGGGAATATGATTGCAAAATTTAGGGGAAGAGTTCAGCCTTACCACTCCATGGAGGGAGTATTAGACTTTCTGGAGCTCCTAGTGCAATAGACTGAAAAATATGTGCATGCAAATAGGAATTTTGCTGGTTAAGAAACCTAATGCCAAACCTACAGCACTAGGCACTAAATGATAATTGTTTCTGATAAAATGAGATGACATGAAAACTTTAGGATTTTGGGGTTCTTTTGTACCCATACACTAGATTGCGGGAGTCTAGTGGGAGAGCGTTGGACTATTTAATGGAGGGCACAGGTTCGATTCCTGGGCAAGCCTCCATCAGCTGCACCCAAGCTGTGTGATTTTTTGGGTACCAAATCTCCCTGGGAAACCATAACCGGCTCAGGGAAAGGAACTGGCCCACCTATCCTGATGTGTAAATTTCACCTGTCGCAGGGCTTAGCAATGAGCGAACTCTACCATGACCTACCAAAATGACCTTTGTGTTGATTACTGTGTTTATGGTTTTATATGTATTTATACCCACATATCATATGCATGATTATGCATAGGATATTCAAGAATTCATCAACACTAGTAAGATGACCCAGAAAAATGTGGGATCTTCACCAGCATGCAACAACATTACTTCCTCTCTAAAATGTTGGTCTGAAAAATGTTTTAATGTTTTTATAAAGTAAATAAAACTACTCTAGCTTTATTTTCAAAGTTAAATCTTGATTTTGGCCCTTTATAAGGAAATAATTGCTTAAATAAAAGTTGTCTAACCCCAAAGTTGAATGTACTTTTACCCACTTAGCCTCTTTACAGCATCTATCAACACTTTTGGAAGCTAAATGAATTATGTAGTAGGTTAGAGTGGTTAAATAATGTAACAAAGGAGATGACAGTCAAATTGAATACATTTATATGGAACTGCATTGTTATATACAGACAAGTGCCTCATATGGCAAGGGATGCGTCAGACAGTGCACATTTTAAAATGCATAGCTACATTATAATACTGGATGCGCAAAACAAGTAGCTACCATCTTTTGCTTGTATTTGCAATGATGATTCTCCATATTTTAATAATGAGAGCTGAAATTCTATAATCATATGGCACATTATTTAAATCCGTGTTAGGAAAATGGATAGATACTCCAGGGTAGTATACACTGACTTCCAGTCACCTGTTTGTGAAATTCAATAGTATTAGCAAAAGGCATAAAATGGTATTTTGAATGCTGCATTGAGTAAATGTGGAGTGCCACAGGAGAGTGTTTGTAAAGTGAAGTATTTATAAATAAGTACAGCATAGATAAGTACAGTAGATTCCCTCAAATGAAATCTGAACAAAGCATTTTATAACTTGGTGTTCCATGATTACTGCATTCATTATTATTTCAAGAAAGATGGCAGGTTGTGAATTAATAAATCATTCTGGTGTGTTCAAAGTGTTAAGTCAAGGCTATTGTGAAATACTGTAAATTTACATTTATTACAATAAATAACCATATTGTTGCCAAATACTTCAGCCATGTGAATGGATTTCTGGGAATAAAAGTTGACAGCAAGATGATTAGGTGAGTGAGGTTTGTTGATGTTCAAGCAATAGTTATATAGCTGAGGGATTGCAATTATTACTGAGCGCTTTCCAGAAAACAAGAATACTGAGATTCATGAGACACAGGAAAGTTACATATTAAAGGAGGAGGGAATAACTAAAGAAGATAGTGAAGGATCTCAGGTTTTCCCGGCGTATGGTATTCAAGGAGGTAGAGCAATTTATGTGTTTAGGCTGTACGAGTGTTTTAAGAGAAAATGGGCATAGGGAGGGGAAAATAGGAGAAGAATTGCGTTATTAAAGAGGTATTTGTAAGAAGAAGAGAATTGAGGATGGGCACACTGATTAAAGATGTGACAAAAAGATTAGTAAAGGCTTTAATATGAAGCAAAGAGCTGTACAGATGTGGGACCTGTCCTTTGAGGCAAGAGGATGAGTATAATTTGGAGGATTGAAGACCACCTAAGAAGAGAGAACATTAGGCAAGCAGGGTAGAGGAAGCAAGGGTGCTTAATTTATACATAGCATGAAACAGGGCAGAAATTTTGAAGGAATTATAAGAGAAATAGGAAGTTCCTACAACACTTAGTTGTTAGTGATCATCCAGAACCTACTGTTAAAGTAAAGTAAATCATAACTGATTGATTTGATTTACATAATTGAAGATATTAAAGACCTTTGATGCATTGTTTTTTTAGTGGTTTCGGATGTAAAAAAGTTAGCGCACAACTGACTTGTGACAAGTTTTTCATAAGACTGTGTCATCAGCATTGGATGAACATGGGATGCTCTCATAATCATAACATAACACATCAGATGGATTGAGATGTTTGCATATGCATTGCAACCGTAATTTACACTTTAAAATTATTTGGAACCATCTGGTGCAATGATGGCTGCTAGCAGTGGAAAAGCATGATTCCATCAAAATATATTATTTCTGTTTCTATAACCCTAGAAAAAACTCAAACCTGGGATGAAAGTAGGACTTCATTGAGGAGAGTCGATATTTTGTTTTATCAACAACTCTTCATGAAAATATGCCTTATAATTTTCATTCACTCTTATATGTCTACTGTAGACCTGGACATTAGGCGAGTTAAGCGAGAGGGAAATAAATTGTCAGTTAAATCGGTCAAGTATTAATAACAGAAATTTAGTTTTGTTAGAAACAGATTTTCTGTTACTATCAAAATTAGTAACAGAAAATATATTCAGGATACTATTGCAGATATATAAATTGAATGAAAAATATGTAATGCTCTTGGTAACTATTATTATTACAATGAAGATAAAAATTAATTATTGACTTTTAACTTAAAACTTTAGAAGTCTCTGCATTTTCTGAATAATGCTTGTACATATTTATGTGATATACCTGCTGGATAAACAAAACGTGGATAACAGGGAATCTGATGTACATATCTTATAAATTAGTACTTAATTTTTCAATACTATCCTGAGGCATTCCACACTTTTTCTACGCAATATTCAAAATTTCACTTCATGCTTCTTTTGCTTATACTATTGAATTTCACAAATAAGTGTGGGTCAAGGCCTATTATTGATGAGCACACAACTATTTTTGAATCATAGATACAAAGTGTATAGTAAAAGAGAATGAATCGCCATAATTTTCATCACGGCTGATGCTTACCTAATACTGGATGAAATAATTATCAGTGGAGCCCTGAGAGCTGAGCAGCATCCATCTCACTAGAGAGAAAAATAGATCTACCTTCAGGTCGACCTATTCTCACCTTCATGGGCGCTGCTGAAGGTGCCCTCTTCTGTTATTTACTGGTAACAGTTCAATGAGATGCTTCTGAGACACTGGACTCCTGAAACACCATGGTGTAAGCGGAGAAACTATACTGCAAACCAATAATAGTAGAATAAAATACATGTACACAAAAGGATACTCGTGATTTTGTTTATTCATTATCTCTTAACATCCAACATACTTTTGTGGTACTGAAATTAATTGAACAAATATGTAGTACCGATTGTGCCACTCCAAAATGAATTTCTCTGCATCTGTCTGCACTTAATTCATCTACTACAATTTTTAAATATGTTAAAAAAAGTTCATAATTATGTCTTTTAATAAAAGCAATCAAAGTATTTTTTGGAATATTTATTATCAGTGGCTTAAAACTTGTAAGTTGAATAGTTTTTACATATCTATCATGCAAGTGTTATGCATTGTTTATGAATAATACTGAGAATGTTTGGGATCAGTTCAGATTTGCTTCCACAAATACAGCTAATATTAAAGACCATCTAGTGTAATATGAGTAGATATGTGTAATATGTGTAGTCTTTTGCCGGTACTGCTACTGTATTGTAGTATGAATGAGCCAGGTATGCACAGCATGATTCATAGTATTATATTGTACCACTGCTTTGAGAATGACATGACGTATACATATGGAGTTTCTGTTTTTGAATTGAACCCTGCCATTTAAGGTTAGGTCTGGATGGTCATGTAAACCTGCGATCCATCTTTTAGTGTATATTTCCTTGTACCTACCACTTGTTATTCATCTTTACATATTTATTAGCAGTGATCAGTACATTTATTTATGATATAATATTGTATTGTATAGATGTCATGTCATGTCAATAGTATTGTAGGCATGTCATTATTCATATATTCATGAAAAAGTTGACAAATTTGTGATAAGAAGCATGATTGGGAAGGTCTATTCATGTTGTGACACTGATTACCAGACATGGTGCTGGTTACAAATTAACACTAGTTTTTAAACATTATCAGCTGAAGACCTACTTAAGTGCATAAATCATTATCTGGTCTGAAAGAAGCATGCCATTGCCATTTATGGCAAAGGGGAAATTTAGAACAGCAGCAAATAGAAAAATTCAGACTGGAACTGAAACATTTCTGGGGACTATTCATGATGAGGTCAAAGAAAAGATTCTTTGCTCAAACTTGATGAAAATATTTGAGAAGAAGTGCTTTCAATTTTCAACTAAAAGAGATGACTTCTGACTGGTTTCTTCAAATGGAAGAAGGCTAATAAATTGCTGAGATTAGATAAACTTTCACCCTATCATAGGTAAACAGTCCTGAAAAATGTTCAAAAGGTGGAATGTTTGAATTGAGATACGTAAATGGAAATCAAATCAAATGGTGGTAAGTAATAAGTGTTTCTGAAAACTAATTTCATTAATCCTGTATATTACTTTCAAAATCTCACCATTAAAAGCTATACAGATAATCAATTCCTAAGCTGAATTGCAGATGAGGAATCAAAGAGAGTCAGTCTCTTGGTGTCAGCATTATTTACAGTATGAAATGCTTCTTAATAATGTTCTTTGTAAACTAATTGCGGAGGCTAAAAACTCTTTTTCTTTCGAAGAATAAAATAGGTGAAGCATCTTATTACAGTAAGAACCAACAGTTATCATTTGTCTTGCATGCAGTCTCATACTCTTAAGAAATTGAGGAGCTGATGTTTGGTTTTCGCAAAGTAGAAATGACAACCTTTTCCTGCTTATTTTTTTACTGTTCCAGACAGACTTGCTTGATTTGGTTTGTTAATCACAAATGACAGAGGTCAATACTCTGATGAAGTGGTCACTGTGACTGATGGGTAACCTGAAGGGCAAGCAAAAATATGAAACAAAGAAAAAAGAGCCTTTACACGTTCTTTGTTTGGCACGTTTACTGAACCTGATATAATAGGATACAATATCACCAATACATAATTGTAGAATGTATTTTATATGTTCTGAGTTATAATTCAACACACATTCTCTACAAGATATAAGCCACTTTTATCCAACAGCCAACATGTAAATAGAAGTTGAAGATCCAAGTCTTTTGGGATTTACTCTATTAGTTGGTGCTACGGTTGATGGCCTCTGACCTGAGGATGCTGATTGCAACATCCGTAAAACTGTTTTCCCAGTAATATGGACTAATGGGAAGTAAATTCTGGAAGACTTGGATCTTTAATAGCTCTACACTATGGAGGCCTTCAAAGAAATATAAATCGGAAGAGGGTTTGTCAAAATGGAAGTAGTTATGGGAGAAAAATGTACTATAATTCATGTAACAAAATTCAGGGAATTATTTTATGGTGGAGGAAGGAAGATTAGTAATGTCGAATTTTTTTCTGCATTAGGTGAACAGCTAAAACTTAATGAGAGATGTCTATTCATGTTTGAAAGGTACACAAAATTGTATTGATGTTATGAGATGATAAATACATTTTTATCCCTCTTCTAGGTATGGATTGGCTGAATATATTTTGGACTGATTAGAGCTCAACCATACAAAATAATTTGTTGTCAGATGCTGTTAGGTAGGAGAGTGAAAGCATTGATTCATTGCCAGTAAAACAGAATGAGAATTATCCAAGATGTATTCATATGGACAGATCACCTAGCATTGAGGAGTTTAAAACTCAGAACATAATGAAAGATCAGTTCCTACTGTATTGCATGCCAAAATTGCCATGCCTTGAAAACATATATGAACTCCCTCTACAAAGGATCCAGCCATGCAATATTTTGAGAAAAATAACCTACCTAGAAAAATGAGACCTTAGTCCCCTTGGAAGTACTTCTCTTGGCACGTCATACACTTATTACAATGCCCCTTTCACTTTTCAAAACAAACGGCCAAGTATTTCTTTAGAATGGTCATCCAGTTGCAGGAGATTTGCTCCAAGTCACAAACGATGACCCAGGTTTTCTAACAAAGGTCATAACTGGAGATGAGTCACGGGTCTATGGGTATGACCCTGAAACAGAAGCCAAGTCTTCCCAACAGGCGGTTGATGAGAAAAATGAGTACTTTAAGGGGGATCAAGGCTTCATTGTTCTAGTTAGGCTATTTGTCTCAAGATATTTTATGGCTGGATAGTTTTCGGACAGGCCTCGTACACTATGCCAATTGACATAAGCAAAAAAAATGAAGAAAAAGTGCATGCAACCTAAAAATTAGTAGCTAGGTATGATTTAAATTGCCATTTTTCCATTGGGAAAATTTTAGTACAATGATAATTTTTCATGAAATATAATAATTTATGTGGTAATGAAATGTACAGAACAGCCATAATTGAAAAATAATTAAAAACAGCTTGAATAAAAAGGCTGGCAAAATGAAAACTGTTTGCAAATTAGCCACCACAATTCCTGTATAAAAAAATAAAAACTAGTGCTCACATGCCAAATTAAAATGTTCAAAAAATCGTATGGATAAATTCTTGTGGCATTAGATTAAGTCAAAAATTAATTAATATCTAGAAGTTACAACATACTCTTATGATTAATTTTCAAGTGTCACAACTTATTTTAATCCCATTAAAAAGTAATTAGTATGTGAGCATTTAAAAATGGGCATTCTATTCCACACAAATATACTTTCAAGATGCATTAAGTCATCCATTAACTCAATTAATTTGCCATTTAGTACTCAATATTCAAAGCCTGAAATATAAACTTTGTTTTTACACAATCCTTTAAGATCAATAAATACAAAATATACTGAATTTATTGCACATATTGTTTAATTAATGTGTAATGTGTAATTATTCTGGAGATATCATTTTTGGTAGAGTATGAATAAACGCTCAAGCAATAATAGGGTAGAAAAAGTTGATAGGGTATACGATTTGTGGGAGGGTATAACAAGGTGTGTTTCTGCAGGGAATCATTTAATAGTGATGGAGGATTGGAATGGGAGGGTAGGCGAAGAAAGAGATGGTTGTGAGGTGTGGGACTACGGTTTAGGAACAAGGAATGGCCAAGGGGAGAAAGCAGTTGACTTGTGCAGGATACAGGGGTTAATCATCACCAACACTTGGTTTAGACACCAAAATAGGCGCAGGTATGCATGGAAAATGCCAGGAGGCTCAGAAAGATGTCAGTTAGATTATAATTTGATTAGGCACTCCTAGTATGGTTAGACACAGATTTAGCAATAACATGATCAATTCGCACAGTTTCCCGGGAGTGGATGCGGACTAGGATCACAACTTAGCGGTTATGAAGTGTAGCGTCCTATTCAAAATGATAAGGTAGGGAAGACGGGTTAGGAAATGGAATATATGTAGAAGCAATAACTGGATTGAAAAGGAAGGAGTATCAACAGGATGTAGAGAAAATCGTGACTGAATCAAGAAAGGGATGCCAAAAGCCGCAAAAGAAATTATAGGAACTGTTAATAGGAAAAGGATATGAAAACCATGGATCACGGATGAGATGATTGGAAAGATATATGAGAGAATTATTTGGAAGAATGTAAATACAGAGTTAGTCAGAAGTAAGTATAACGAGTTAAATAATAAATTGAGACGGGTAACAAATAGAGCAAAAGAAGCTTGGTGGAAGACCCAGTGCGAGGACATGGAAAGTTTGCATGGAAGGGGTGAAAATGGTGCACCATACAGGAAGATTAAAACACTGTCAGGAAGCAAGAAGGGAAAATCTGTGTTAGCAGCCAGAGATAAATTGGTAAAAATATTAGTTGAGCCGAAAAAGATCCAAGAGAGATGGAAGAAATATATATATATATAGAAGAACGGTTTAGTAAAAATATTAGGCCAGCAAAGTTAGACATACTCGTAATGAGAGAATGTAATACGTAATGCTCCAGAAAAGTCTCGTATCATAGATGAGGATAGCTTAGCTCCAGGCTTAGTTGATAGCAAGATAGATAAGGCATTAAGAGAATTAGAATCAAATACAGCCGTGGGGGCTAGTGACCTTCCCACGGGACAATATCATTGTGGAAATATACAAAGTGCGAAGTTTTATTAAAAATGAACGGCACCAAGTTCCATAAAGTTACGCCGGAAAACATCAAATTTATCCCGCGGAACTACTTGAAGGTTTAGATAAAGGTGGGAGGAATAGTTTTCATGAGCTGATTCGTAACATCTATGAGGAAGGAATCTGGCCGGAAGATTTCCAAAAAAGGTAAAGGCTACATTAGATGAGGACAATACAAATCAATAGGTTTGATTTCGCAAGCAGCTAAAGTAGTTCTCAGGATCATCAAGGAGAGGATGGAGAAGAGGGCAAATGATTATTTAAGGGATGATCACTTTGGGTTCAGGAAGGGGAGAGGTACGCAAATGCAATTTCAGTAAAGAGATCACTAATAGAGAGGAACATGGAATACAATCAGGACGTATTTGCCTATTTCGTAGATTTTGACAGCACTTTTGATAGAGTGGATTGGAAAAACTCTTGAGCATATTGCAGAAAATAGGAATAGATTGGAGGAACAGGAGGCTAATCCGCAACCTGCACATGTCTCAGACTGCTCAGGTGCGAGTGGGGAACGGGGAGTCCGGTTGGGCAGTGTTAGGAAAGTGCCAGCTATTTCAAATTTATTTCTCTTGAGAAATTAAATGCCAATGATATGCGCACAATTTAGAGTATTTTAGTCCTTCAAAACCTATTTTGTCAGCACATGTGTCATTTGATGGTTCGGAGTTGTGTGGTTAATATCATCACTCAGGGAATACGTTAAGGGCCGGATGAGAAATTTGGAAAATAATGAAGGTGAAAGTTGGTATATTAAATATTCATTTTATTATTCACAAGTTAGCTCGGGTTGCGCAGTTACATTCCCACTGTGAAATAACAACGAAAATAAAACTCCCCTTTCAATGCGTTAGCTCTTACACATAAATTCACATTGAAATGGAACAAAAATTAAATATTTGCATTATGGAAGCATAGAGGGATTCAATGTCACGTACGTGTGATCTTGCTTTAATATTTCAGTGATAGTTACATAGTATAGCAGAGTATACTCTTTACTCACTCAAATTTTTCGTTTATGAATGCCTGGTCTACAAACAAAGAGCAAAACTTTGATTATTTCACGAAATTTTAATTGTGTTTTACAGTTTCCCTGTGCTTCGATGCACAATTTAGAAATTCTGATTCATGTGACCAAATATATTCATCTAATATTAGCAGCGGCTAAAATTTTATCTCAACTCAAAGAAGATTTACACTCTGAGGGTATTTTTCGAAACCTGAGAGTCCAGAAGCTATTCGCCAGCGGATTTATTTAATATGAATGAAATTTTCTTCAACTCGAATTTCTGCTCACACTCATTTTTTTAAATCTCTAGATTATCAAACATCGCCCATTGTTTAAGAGACGTTCTACCTTTTTTCTGCGCCGTAGACTCTGAACCAAAGTAGCAATGTACGAAAAAAGCAATTTTCAATGGGAACCTTCCGACATTTATTGAACGAGCGAAGGACTGATATAAAACCGAAAAGCTTCCTCTGTCTCTCTCTCTCTCTCTCTCTATGGTGCGTTATGCAGCAATGCTATCAACGGAAAACTTGGATGCTGAATAAAAGGAGGGAAGAATATCAACATCGGAAGGATGGAAGCTTTGGGGTGTGATAGCCGTAAACAAAGGTGAAGCAAGAGCATTCGTCACCGGATGTTGTCTTCCCAATGGCAAACCTCATAGCTCCTCGCTGTGGTGCGCTCATCTCACTCAACTTAGCCAGGGAATAGGTGTGTGTGAGATTCACCTTCGCCTGCCGTGAAAGGAATTTACGGACAACTATCCTTATCCCAGTTAGTTACCCAGGTCTTTATAACTTCACTACTGCAACCCGTGACGACAGCCGAATCGAAAACGCTTCGGATATTGCGAGCATGTTCTCCGCAAAATTTATCACTTAAATCTTCGAGCGATCGTTGAAAAATCGCCGTCCTTGGCCGGAGACTCCGACAGTGCGGATCGATAGACCAGGTCTCTCGGATTTATCAGAGAAACATCAAGTTTTCAAATCGAGAATATTTAAGGAAAGCCTTATCGCGTCAGTCTTGGCATCTTTATCTTGCCACTCGATATTGAGTTTTTTTAAGGAGCTTTAGCGCGAGGAAAGAGGGCAACGAGGAATTTGAAATGAAAACATTTTTCAAACAATGAGCCTTCCCACCCCTTTGCCAATCTGCAGATCATCAGCACCGCGCGAACGCCGGTTGAAAACAGCCGTCCATTCTTCCCTCAATCAATCCCCAGATTACTTTGACGCAGTTCTCCACTCAAGTTCTTACATCGGCTAACCTCTACCCGTCGAAATATTTCTTCGCCTTGACATCTGTCAATACTTGTCTCACGCATCTCATACAGGGTTCTCTGCAGTTTCTTGCCGTTCACTCCTCCCTCGACGACTGTCTTCACCAGACCACTGTCTCAAAATGTGTCTGATAAGGATTTAAGACAGTCCTTTTTCTTTGAACAGTTTTCGTACTTATTTTACCTACAATTTGGGTGACGCTCAGAATAGTATTTTCTCGAAAATCGATAAGTATTATAAGAAAATTAGCCAAGAATTTTAAAATCAGGATTCTATTCAATTCACCCCTGCCTCATTTCCGCCTTCTTTTAATTATATCTCATTTATGTACGAGTCGTGTACGTAACATTTTTATTTATTTCCAATGGCAACAATTTTTATTATCCATACCGTTTGCATTTATAGAGCTGGTTTCAGAGGATTTGTACTTGAATATTACTGTATTTTTCAGAAAATAGCTAGTCAGCGATTTTTCTTTCAGTGCTTCCTAATGAAGGTCCTGTAATAGGAGAACCATGATTGCATATCTAATTTGTCAAATATTTCTCGAAAATATATTTATCTCTGAATGGGCATGCTTTAGGTAGCGCTGGCCCATGAAATGTATCTTATTATAAAAAAAGATTGTGTTTATCAACTTGGGCATTTTTCCCAAAAATGCTCAATAACCTGACATCTAAAAATATTCCAAACTTCAAATACACAACTGATAACGGATTAACAGACGCCACTTATAGAGGACAGACAGTCGACAACACAGTGAATTATTTATAACATTCCTTACTTAGGCACTTTTCCACTACACAGGGTGCGTTCGCTTTAATGATTTTTTATTTTACCTGCTCCCATTAATTATAATTATAATAGAGTGACATAGTGGACTAAAACTGCACCGAGTTCTTCAAAGTTTTGACGATAATAGGAAAAAAGTACATTAGTACGGCATAAATGTATTCAGCAGAAGAAATCTCGGTAGCAGAAAAATTCCAAACCCAAGCAGCAAATTCAATGTTACTCTAATCGTGGTTGGAGTAATGAAATACAATTCGGATGGATTAAGTCCATGTTAAGAAAAACGTAGAAAACAGACGGGATTTGATTGTGATAATTGATGAGGATACCTCATGGGAGTCGTTTAGTCATCATTATATTCCATTCCTGGAAAATATTGCATTTCTGACCAGTCCAGTTGTATTTGAAACAGATGCCTGACTGTAACCTCATTCTAACTTCTAATTGAGAAGTTGACTCCACGTCTTAAGGAACCCTGGAACAAACGATTGCTGAGCTATATCCAAAATATGTCCTAAAGAATCTCAATCTTATTGACTGTCAACTGAAAGTATTTAGACTGATATTGCATTACGAGTTCACTTGTATGCATTATCAATGGCGCTTGAGAATCAGCTGTCCCTTTTTTTCTGAACGGTTTAGAGCTATGGCTGATATGGCTGTATCACCCGATATTCTCAGAATTGAATTCAATCTCGAGCATGGACGATGTAGAAACTTAGAATTTAAAAAGTTTGGTTTTCTAATCTATTTGATCCCAGTCTTCAGAGAATCATAAAAGAAGTTCGAAAGCAACAACTATTATTTCAAGACCCATACGGATCAACTAAAAGAAGTGACGAAAATTGGCGATAAGAAGTGGCGATAACCTAAAAGCAATGGTGATAACCTCAAACCTTCTTAGCGATTGTGACCTCCAATGGGTTGGCTCCTTGAACTTACTAAATCTTATGGTTCATTGTTCTTCCACCGTAATGAGGTTAACCCAACTACTGGTAATCAAATGTAATCATCAATCGTATTTTAAATTCTTTGCTTCCCATAAGTGTGGCCCCAAGGAAGAAACTACAATCTCTTGATTTTACAGGTCACACGTATAGGATTTGAGGTGTGGTATCGTTCTACGAGGGTCATCCGGAAAGTAGTACCCGTTCGTGCCGCATGAAGTGCTGACGACGCGAGTAGCCGCTGGACGAGGTCAGATAGCTTCAGTGGCTTGTCTGCCTTCTCTGAGCCAAGTTGCGTGACGCTAGCATTGCCTGTGTTGTTTCTGTGATTGTTTACAATGTTTAAAAAAATTGAGAACGCCGCCAGTTGTGAAGTGAGGGCAGTGATTAAATTCCTCAATGCAAGAAACGTTCGCCCATGTGATATTCATCGCCAATTAAAGGAGGTGTATGGAGACAATGTAATGGACGAGTCGTCTGTTCGGCGGTGGTGTCGCAACTTCAACATGGGGAGGGGGAACACACACGACGATGAGCGTTCGGAGAGACCGTCTGTCATTACGGACCAACTGGTGAGCTCAGTTGACGAATTCGTGAGGAACGATCGGCGCGTCACAATTGATGACATCTGTGAGCATTTTCCCAATGTTTCTCGAACAATTGTTCATGAAATTGTTAAACACCATCTGCATGATGCAAAAATTTGTGCAAGATGGGTCCCTCGCGTATCTCAATGAGCTGGCGGCGAAGGACTATGCAGCAGGAATACAGAAACTTGTCACACGTTATGACAAATGCCTTAATTTGCTTGGAGATTATGTTGAGAAGTAGTTTAAAGTATCCTCTTTCAAATAAAATTTTTTATGTTTGTTAATATTTACTTTTGTGTCTTTATTTCACGAACGGGTACTACTTTCCGGATGACCCTCGTAATTATTTGAATTGCCTACGTGTCCACAACGTCCTGGAGATTTAAATGACAGGTGGGAAAAAACATGACCAGTCAGTTGTCCCGCAATCATTTCTAAATTGGCTTCTGCGCGCACGAAGTGAAGTTTTCTGGTGCGAATACAACGTGGTTCGTCAGATAATGGAATGCTAAATGGAGATCCGCTCCCCAACCTCTGCCATTCCTGTTTCAAGGAAAGACTTCACCTTCCTTTTTAATGGACAATCTGAAAGTTTGGTTTTTAGCAAAAGTTACCCGATCCTCTCCACTGCGTTCTCCTTCTTTCGTTTCTCTCACAGAGTGACCAGAAGTCACATCTAACATCACTCGCCCGGGTAAACAAATTGGGTTTGAGATCATCCGTAGGAGTTTGTGCTCTCTATAATTCTTTTAGTTACTTAGAATAAGTTCACGATTTCAGACCATGTCACCCGAGAGTATTTTTTTATTTCCATCAAATCAATTTATTTAATTTTTCACCCAGTGAAATTTAATTTTTTCTTCCACTCGTCTCTTCTGAGTTTCCTAATTCGTGATAGGTGCAAAAAAATCAATCACGAGGCAGATTCAAATTTGTTAAGATAATTTTAAATTTATTTTGGAGCCAAATGTTTTAAAAATTGAAACTTTATGCATAGCTCCCGAGAGTGGCTCATTATATGCTCTAGAGCCTTAAGATATCAGCGTAATGCCCAGAGTCGTCTTAACCAATTTAGAAAAGTCTTAAGCTTCTGGTAAATCCTGTAGTGCTCAATGTACGTGTATGTTTTTAAAAATCGTTTCTAATGCACTCCAACATACGTTTTCAGAGGGCAGAGGGAGGAATCCTCATGAACCGCGCTCATCCGAAAACTATCTCCCGTTGAAATTCACGCTCCCCCATCATTGTTGTGATGGGGAATTATGAGCCCTCCGCCCCCCCCATTCACCCCCTGCGTCACCTTTCTGTGCGACATGGAATAATTTTCCACCCTCCCTCTCATGACACCATCTTTATCCGTTCCCTTCATTTCCCTAGCCGAATCTTCCGGGGGGGAAGGAGAGGGAGGAACGTGGAATTCCTTTCGATGTACGAGGAAACGCATTTAATTTGTCCGGCGAGGGGCGTTAACGCTTCAGATTTACGGGAAGGAGAGAAAGAGAGGGGATAAGAATATGTGTACAAATGCATGATGCATTTATAAAAGTCAAGGTGGACAAGCGGGGAAGAGGGACCGCGTGTGGAGAGGAAGAGGGCCGGTTTTGAGGGAAGGGAAGAAGGAAGGCAAGGAAGACAACGGCCATATCAAATACCATTCGCATGCTTAATGGCTGGATAGGGTCACATTTCCGTAATAAAACTCCGAGGAGGAGGAGTTAAAAATAAGGTTTCCGTGCGACAGTTTGGATTAGAGGAGGAGAAGTTATAAAGCGACAAAATCTAGAGCTCATTAGAGATAGCAGGCAGGATGCGAGCAAGGCTTGCGGTTGTCGAGGGGAAGGGGAGGGTGACGGGGGGGGGAGGGTATAAATGCTGGAGGGTGGGTGATAAGGTGGTGTTTTAGGGGTGGGAGAGGCGGGGTAGGTGGGGTGTGACGGATAGGGAGGAGGAGGAGAGTAAGGGGGTGAGAGCAAAGTCGGGGAGGAGAGAGAGAGAGGGGGAGAGTGTGTGTGTGTGTGTTTGGGGATGAGAGGGAAGGAGGGTCGAAGGTTGGCGTGGCCGACCAACCCTCGCGTCGTCATGAAAATTTCACCATGGCTCTCTTGGTGGCAATAATTGCTCCGTATCGGATGCTTCGGTGGCCTGAGGTCATACCGCACCGCTGCGAGCGTGATTCAAGAGAAAAACGTCCGACCCAACCGGCATCCGAAAGTGGGATTCCCAGCGTTTTGACACTCAACGATCCTGCCTCGTCGTCGGTCAACTTCGGCCGACATTGATCTCCATTCGCCAAAACATTTTATTTCATCAACAAATTCCGAAGCGCGAAGTGCATACGAGATCGTAAAAAAAATTTTCTTAATATCCAATTTTTCGTGTTGGATCGTACCGGAAACGGGCCGTAAAATTTCCCTTACGTCAGAATTTTAGAAAGCGAGATATTGGTGGAAGTGAAGCCTTACATCACCGACTGACAGTCTCGTGAAGTCACATCTTAGATTTGTCATCATATTTTTATTATTCTCCGTGCGCATATGAAGTGCATACGGATGCATAACATACTGACGGCGAAGGGGGGGGGGGTACACTGATAACATTTACGACTTAGTCAATCGCCTTCAGAATTGTCAGCAAATGATTTTTCTCTGTCCTGAAAAAATATGAATAAGTTTTTCGTGCTCTCATTCCGAGGAGAACTTCAATTAGCATTACACATCTTGTTTTTTTTCGCCATAAACTTTTAAACTAATATTTAAAAATTTGCTGACGTCTAAGTTCCAATTGTTCACTATCGCATCATTTCAAGAAAAAAATTAATATTGCACACTGACACTTTTAAATAAAAATAATAATAATCTCTTAGGTGTCCAGAAGCAGCGAAGAAATGAATATCCGCAAATGATATGGAATAATCAAATTCAATAGAAATAATTTGATGATTAATTTTAATGTGATAACCAAAGCAAGGATGCATCTTAATCTTGTGTGCACAGCGTTTGGATATGGCTGAAGGGATTTGGGTTCAAAGCTGGGTGATATCTTTGGACGAGTTAAGCTAAATCCTATCCGTGTCATTTCCTGCATGCGATCAATTACTGGGGGATTTCAGGTGGCATTCCCTCTACCTATAAATAATGGGTGAATATCTCACATCGTAAGGCTTTGCACCACGTGATCTCCATCCTTACCTGTCCAAATTGACTTTCTGATAGATTACAGTAGCTGTGGAAGTTCATCTCTACATTATACCGTGAATTTGTTTTCACATTCCTCAAAGAAATGCTGTCTTAAGCATTTATTTACTTCGCAACTTCAACCACTTCCACCCCCAAGGAAAGCACGCTAAATACAATTGATCAAGTCTCGACGTTTGACTTAAGTTTTTCAGGACAGGAAAAGAGCATTATATCCTTATCCAATATTATATTACGAGGGTCATCCGGAAAGTAGTACCCGTTCGTGAAATAAAGACACAAAAGTAAATATTAACAAACATAAAAAAATTTATTTGAAAGAGGATACTTTAAACTACTTCTCAACATAATCTCCAAGCAAATTAAGGCATTTGTCATAACGTGTGACAAGTTTCTGTATTCCTGCTGCATAGTCCTTCGCCGCCAGCTCATTGAGATACGCGAGGGACCCATCTTGCACAAATTTTTGCATAATGCAGATGGTGTTTAACAATTTCATGAACAATTGTTCGAGAAACATTGGGAAAATGCTCACAGATGTCATCAATTGTGACGCGCCGATCGTTCCTCACGAATTCGTCAACTGAGCTCACCAGTTGGTCTGTAATGACAGACGGTCTCCTCGAACGCTCATCGTCGTGTGTGTTCCCCCTCCCCATGTTGAAGTTGCGACACCACCGCCGAACAGACGACTCGTCCATTACATTGTCTCCATACACCTCCTTTAATTGGCGATGAATATCACATGGGCGAACGTTTCTTGCATTGAGGAATTTAATCACTGCCCTCACTTCACAACTGGCGGCGTTCTCAATTTTTTTAAACATTGTAAACAATCACAGAAACAACACAGGCAATGCTAGCGTCACGCAACTTGGCTCAGAGAAGGCAGACAAGCCACTGAAGCTATCTGACCTCGTCCAGCGGCTACTCGCGTCGTCAGCACTTCATGCGGCACGAACGGGTACTACTTTCCGGATGACCCTCGTATATCCTTCCTCATATAGCCTCATCCGCTCTTGTTACGAACTAAACAGATGGGAAAAAATTATGTGCGACGGACGGATAAAAAATTTGAAAATCAAAACTTCGTTTCATGTGACAAGAAGATCCAATCTTGCTGGAAAAATTAGTGGTACACGACCTCTGGTGTATTTTCCTCAACAGCACCACTACACTTGAAGCAATGTGATTTTAAAGTTCAGGCTCTCATTACGATCAGAAAACCACATCCGTAAGAATTTTCGCATCGTGAACTCTGCCTATATCCCCCGCTGCAGATCTTAAACACACCCCTTCCCTCTCACCTTCACAATACCAAACTTTGGGGTGGAATTTATTTCACAAACTAGGGAAAACAAATCGCCATCGTTATTTAATTATTTCCTAAGTAAAGAAGTCAGTTCGCAAAATTTGAGACCATAGAGGGGAAATATAACCCGGAACTCAGCAGCTTAGATGAAGACATTTTTCCTGCATTTAGTGTTTGCGCACACAATACATTCCTTGATTAGTTAATGCGGCCTTACGGCGTTCATAATTACGCATCATTAACGATTTTTTACTAAGTTCAAGAAGTCAAAACTATAAAGTAATCGACATGGGACGCGCTACATGTTGCATCTGAAGATTTACAACTTCGTTATGCTTTATACCGAGGATTTTGGCACTATAGCTGCGTTTCTTTGCTGTTTTCAAAATGAGATTCGTACTTCCACGTCATTTTCAAAATTTTGTTTATCCCCTACACTTAGCAGATGCTCTGTTGTGCGACGTTAACGTAGTATTCTCTTTAAGGGCGATAACTTACTGCCGAAGAAGCTCTCTTCCATCCACGAAGAGCAGCCTCATTTTTTTTCATCGAGTGCGACAGTGCGTGAGAGTGCAACATGCCATCGGAGATAGTAAGATGCTGAGGGATGGCGAAGCTCGCAGTGCTAAGTGCTTTTGAGAAGCTGGGAAGGATGCACAATGAGGGCCGTTGCACAATGAGCCTTTGTTCTCGAGCCTTTAAGTCTCAAGATGTATTATTATTTCATGGCTACGGAGATGATGTCTCGAGCCGTAAGCCTTGGCAGAAGATGACTGTTTCACCTTTCGAGACTAGACACTTCAGAGCAGCTACGTACTTGACAAGACTGAGCAGACCCGGATTCGAATTCAGGTGGTATTTGGATGCTTTGGGGCCTTGGATACCTTCCTAAGTTTGCCACCATAAAATGCGTTTATTCCTACCGTCAGAATGGAAAACTATGACCACTAAGTAAGTCTTTAATTTAAGAGTTAGATAATGACAATGCTGGGTTTCCTTACATCCGCTATGGTCTCCATAAAGTTCTCCTTTCAGTCATCTTTTGTCCAAAGGCACAAATTAAATCGACTGTCGTTCGCCTAAATATGACCATCTATATTCAATTGTTCCCGGCTATCTATCTATAACTACTGATAGCCGATAGTTTAACGCATCAATCAATACGTTCCGGGACTTATTGAACGAGATATATTTTGGGGTGCGCAAGGTATAATTGACATCGACTACCTTGAAAAGAGAAAATCGATCAATAGAGACTAGCGCAAAAAATTGACCGCTCATGAAGAAGAAAGAAATCATCTTTCATCAGGATAATGCACCGTGCCACAAATCAATGAAAACAATGGCCAAATTGAACGAGTAGGGCTTCAATCTGCTTCCCCACCCACCATACTCTCCAGATCTGGACCCAAGTGACTAGTGGCTGTTTGCTGATTTCAAAAAGATTCTCCAGGGAAAAAGATTTGGGTCGAATGAGGAAGTCAAGGTTGCAACTGAAGCTTATTTTGAGGACAAGGACAAATCGTTTTACAAGTATGGTATCGAATACTTTGAAAAGCGTTGGAATGATTGTATTGCTCTAGAAGGTGATTATGTTGATGAATAAAAATGAATTTGAAACAAATGTTTTCTTCGTTAGTCCCGGGAATTATTGAACGATGGGTTGATATTTACGGGTCCTATTTATGTTCTTACTTATACTTGGTCGGGATATTACTAGCTACGCATAACCAAGGTTTCGTTTGTTTCTCTTTTTCTCTTTCCCAAGACATATAGTGTTTTTCACTCATAAATTCGCGTATACATCTACGCGGGCCATTCAGTAAGGAGTAATCACATATTTATTTACTTTATGGGTTCCTCCTTCGCATTCTCAATTACACCCCCCTCCACTCGCCTGCCCACACCCTGCTCACGCCCCCTCCTCCACGGCTGGGGCAATCGTGTTTCTACGCCACTTATGGCAGAAAGGTAATGGTAAGGTAACAGGCGATACCAGTTGCGAGAAAGATAAAAGTGTTTAATGGAATATTAGGAGGTTTATGTATTCGTTAGAAAAGTGTTCGCAATCCGCTGAGACACGCCTGCAACTTCTTCGAATTTCGTCTTAACGTCTTCTATCGCGTGCGCGACGTATTCAACTCCCGACTACCTAAGATACTATTTCTTGCATTTCAATTTTCCTTCTAATAATTTATCCAGCAGACAGCAGCTGCTCCTTAGTATGTGGGTAATGGGGTCATTATTTCTGCTCAACTACATTTTCATAATTTACTTAATCAGATAAAACAGTAGAGGCACTCTATAAATGTGATGATGAATTTTCTCGCTATTATATTTGCGTTTTCAACCGTAAGTAAATGTCCGTCTTATTAGATTAATCATATGGTTTTGTTATCGAGATGATAAATCACACCCTGAATATAGTTCAAGAAGGGCATGAGACCGCTTTTGGAGCACAAAAGAGTTAGATTAGTGACATCGTTTCAACTTCAGGTTTTAGACCCGAAGTAGTGGTATTATTTATTTAGGAGTGCGGTGAGCGATAGGTAAGGACATTTGTGCCATTAGGGATCGATGGGTAATTCGGTGGGGTAGGGTGTCCAGGGAATAGAGGAAGAATGGAGAGAAACCTGGCGTCGGAATGAGCCTACTATTAACGAAAGGCGCTAAGGGGTCACATATGTTAGCGTCCCATCACACGGACGGCATATTTCATTCGAAGTAGAAATCGAGATACCACAGACCGGACCACAAAAATACTGCTACCTCAGGGGTTCGAACCGGAGTCCTCGGGGTGGTAAGTCAGTCGGTACATTAGTCACCCAACAATTCTGACCCTTTAGATCCATTCTACGGAATCTAGCATGAAGAATGAATTCGTATAATGATCTCCGGTTATATGTTACGGATAGTTGTCCCACATTAAGATAAATGGGCAGTAGCATTGTAATAATAGAAACAAATTGTAAGCGCGGACCTCAATCAGTTGTCTACGTAAGTAAGATATTATTATGTCTTCAGTGAGTGATATATTCCATAGGTTATGCGGCACGAATTTAGACTATTTTTGGACGTCTTAAACAACTTCACCACATTTTATAAATCGTCATTAAAATATTCAAGTATCCTTGGGAGAACCAACACTCATTTCACGTCACGAATATATTTTAGTAATACGTTTGATTCAACCCCATACGCGATCAGACGCAAGCATTAATTATTTTATGTCAATAAACATCACATACGTGGGTCTTACCTGCGTGAATATAGCATTTCTATTAATTTTATACTTGGAAGGTTAAACGAATAGAATTGATAGCCTCGACCTCGTCGTAAATAAAGTCAGCTGTTTTCTCTTTTTAGGTATCTACGACTTATCACTGCGTGGGTCTTGGGGACCGTTTTCACCAAGATTTATATTCACGGAAAGACTCAAATTTACTATTTTGCTTTATTATTTTTTTGCCTTCTCTATTTTTCATGCAAAACACGAAACATATGGCTTTTGCTAATTTGGCAAATATGCTTAATTTTTTTTAGTTCAAAAGGAGATTTTTTAAAAATGTAAGTATTTCAGGTCTCAATCACAGTAGAGGATTTGCTTTTTATCTAAGTACATAGTTTTCACCTGGAACTTATCTACCCAAGTCTTATTTTGCCGCAAGAAATATATTTATTTTGTCCCCTACGGAGCTGATACCGAGAAGGGGATGGGTTACCACTGAAAGCCAAGGTTTCAAGGGACTATGCTCGGGCCAAATTTACGATACGGCCACCCGAGAACCGGGCCACGATTATCACGTAGAGTTCTCGATTAAGCAGTGATAAGTTTCTATTCTGCAGATTTATTTTAATGGCTTCATTCGGCAAAATTTAGTGGGTTTCCCTCTGCGTTCAAGTCTTTCGGAGATATTGATTACAATGCGTTTTAAATCCAAAAAAAATAAATAAAGATATTCACGACCATTCTTTGTATCATTTTTCCTGCGGAATTCGTAAACAAGAAAATGCTCAATGAGGGTAAAGGGTGTAATAAAATTTCTGCGATTACAAAATGAATGAAAATGCGTAATGACTTCAATGAAAACGAAGAGAGTTGAGAACGTGCGGAAGAGAGAATCTGCTATTCCTATAAGAAATCCCAATATTTCTCGATCAGTTTTATGACACTCCACTACTCTGCTAGTACTCTTGGTCGATATTTTTCCGGAAACGTATCTTGAAATGTGTCTCAATTCCATTCATACAAGATAATACAATTTACAGCTATCAAAAACGTTTCGGTCTCCAAAAATGATGAATTCATAGACTACTGAGCGAATGACATAATTTGACAAGAAAAAAAATTGGGGTTTTTAAAATAAATAGAATTACGGCCGCTCTTATGCACAAACTTCAAGGGGTAAGCCTTACCTTCCACATAGTGTCAATCTCTCGGAGAGCAAATACGACAATTTAAGATGCCATGGTAACATAGGGACTCTATATGATATTTTGTCAGCAGGAAAGGCATTGAGGCGGCATATTCGATTGAAGATATAAACGAAAAGGAAATCGTGAAAACACCATCATGAATTCCGCAAGGAAAAACAATTCCCCTTACGAGAAAGAGACGGGATGTGTATGGTGACTCGGATGAGATATTGGTAAGGTGGAACCCCTAGTATTAATCCGGGTGGCGTCTCTGAAATCTAATCTGTGAGATACTTCTGCCTACCAGAACTTTCTGGGAAGCCAAATGCTCATACCATGGGTAAGTATCATGCATAATTACTCACGTGTGAAAACAAACCTTCTGATTTGATAATTCAGGTTGTTGTTTATATAAGAAAACGAATGAAAACCCTGTATTTATGTTAAATATTATGCCTTGCCCAAATAATAGTTTTTTGAAGACGGGTGGGCATTAGTGCTTCTGAACGCGATCGAGAAGGCAATTGAAGATGAGGAAAGTTTTGACGGACTACCAGGTTCGTATGTTTGGCTGATACAGGGTTCGTCCGGAAAATAAGTGTACTGAGCTCAGGAAAAAAAAAATTATTACACTTTTACACATCTTAAGCTAATATTCCGCAAAATAGGACCCTTGTGAGTCGATACACTTGTTCCAGCGGCGTTCCCATTCCTGGAACGCTCCCGCGAAGGCATCATCGGGAACCTCTCGAAGACTCGTCGTCGACCTCTTCTCTGCCCTCCACGAACATCTTGTGCTACCGAAAGATCATGTTTCTGGACATGGCTGACTCCCCGTAAGCCTGGTTAATCATACCGACAGTTTCGGTAGACGATTTCCCAAGCTTTACCGCAAATTTGATGGAATAACGCTGCTCCAAAAACTTCGGCATCGCGTTCCGTGACGTGGGTCGAAGCGTGGAGGTTCGCGTTAACAGAGCTCCTCACTACACCACAGCTCAGAGCCGACTGCCTTTTTCAGCGTTGCTTGCCAACATACCCCCCTCCAATCGCAGCCCGTCAGAGCGGTGCTGGGCGCGCCCAGCCCAGGAGTCAGTACACTTATTTTCCGGACGAACCCTGTATCAAATTATAATTATTCAGAAAATTTAAAGATAAACGAAAAAAAGATATGGAAGAGTTTCCAGGATGACACGCTTGAAACGAGGGTACACACATACGCGCACTTGACGACGAGAAGGATTATAGGTATAGAACGTATGCCACGCTGAAGGAATAGCGATCCACAATTTTGGGATTCATAAAAGAAAGTACACTGGTATACAAGCCAATAAAGAGAAAGGATTCTGTTGCTCATGATGAAGGATTCAAATGATATTAAAAAATTTTCATTCCTTGTTTACAACGCCACCAGAACACAAAACAAATATAGTGCCACTGACAATTTAAATAATAATCATATTAAATGTTAAACGTGGTCGTTGAAGCAGGAGGATAGACGTAGACTGGAGGCTTTTGAAATGTGGGTGTGGAGAAGAATGGAGAAGGTGAAATGGACAGAGAAGAAAACAAACGAGGAAGTACTTGGTATGGTGGGCGAAGAGAGGGGTTTGTTGGGAGAAATCCTATGGTGGCGGGAAAAGTAGATGAAGGGGGTATTGACCGGCAGTGGGATGCTGAAAACTGTAATTGAGGGGAGAATGTTAGGCAAACGAGGAAAGGGCAGGAACAGGATAGGGATGTTGGACGGGATGAAGGGAGGAAGAAAGTTCTCAGAGCTGAAGAGGGACCAGATGTAGAGTAGGAGGTTGTATTTTGCTAGGAGTCACAAATTATTTAATTAGTCCATCCAAAAACCCACCTTAACCGGTAGATTACCTAATAATAATAATTAAATGTCAATGATACCCCGAGAATGGACATGACCCAGACGTCTTTATCGTTATCAAGAGGAGAGGAATTTTAATGAGATTTTTTGAAAATGTTAAAAATGTATGCATCCCAACTCGCAAATCGTTTTAAAATTTGTGAGTTGGGATGACAATGAGTTTTGAAGTAGTCACTAACAAAAAACAGTGGCCAACCTAGATTTGCCAGCCTAATAGAATGTTACATCTTACCTGACAAGGATTCATTACTTAACATGAACATCAGTGGAGGATTTTTCATTAGGAAGTCCCTAGGTAGTTGGAATCTCGTGACGCCCTTCCCCTTTAGCAAAATATCTCCTGATACGGTTTTATTTTCACCAAAGATTTTAATAAAAGCACTTTACTTTACAAAAAAACTTAAATATGTTATTGCAATGTTCTTACGAGATCAATGCAGTTCAATATTATCCTGGTCCGGTGATTCTCTGGGGCTTCAATAAGGGTTAAAACCTATGTAATAATGCCTCCTGGGTAATCCGACACCGATCTAAATGCACACTCGTCAACGAGCGCCGAGTTGTGCGGCAAAGGTAAGTAATAATGACGTAGGAATGGAAATTTGATGATTTTAGTTAAAATTATTAGTGTTGAGCTGCAGAAGTAAACCTACACACTCTTATTGTTTTCGGTCTGACATTGTGTTCTTAATTAAAACGATTCCCAACTCAGGTGTGAGATAATCGTGGCGAAAATCTTTACACTGACAGTTTTCGATAAATCTAGTGAGTCTTCATTTCCTTTTTTCGGTTTCGCGAGCTGAAAATATCCCCGACCGAATTCCGTATACCTGAAGAATGCTTTAAATGACGCCCGAAGAGCGCAAAATTGTTTCCTCATAACTTATTTTTCAGGAATAGAATTAATGAAATACAATTTATTAGAATTGAAATATTTTCAAAATGCAATCATACGGAGACATGTAAGAAACTTGAAATCATTTTTACTGCATACGTTTTTGACGGCGGAGGGACATTCAAGTCATGCAGATTCCTTAAAAAACTGACTTCATATTTTTCTCATCAAAAAAGAAGGAAAACATTAATACAAAGCATGGAAGGAAACCTTCACCATGGCGACCGCATTCACGTGATACGGTTAAGGACTGTGCAGAAAGATAAGGAAATAGATAAAGATTATGGAAGACTGTTTGTGGCTCAAAAGACACTTCGTAAGCGGTAGAAATAGCCATAGTAAATTTTAGCTATTGGGGTATTCACCGTTAGTTGTGTGGTCTCCCCCATTATTAAGATTAGGGGAGTGCTTTGGCGACGGTAGGATTTATTGGGGACGAAGGAGGAGTGTGGAGAATCCCGGCGCCAGCATTAGTCTACTCCTAACACTCCTCAGTCAATAATCATCGATTGGCTGCGTAATAATCACCAATAATTTTATCCTAATTATGAAGGAATAAGTTTAATTATGTTTGCTTCGTGGGTCGCGGTAGTCCAGGGGGTAGAGCGTTTGACTAATGAACGGAGGGTCCCGGGTACAATTCCCGGGCAAGTCTCTAGGCACCTGCACCTCCACCCAAGCTATGTTATTTTTTGGGTACCAGAGCTTTCTGGGAGACCATAACGTGCACTGGGAAAGGAACAGGCCCCCCTACCTTAATGAGTACATTTCACACGCCGTCAGGCTTAGTACTGGGTGAACTCTACCATCACCTACCAAACCGACCTTCGGGTTGATTACTGTGTTCATGGCTTTTTTTATACTTGATTCGTCTCAATAGTAATGGAAAATTGGATTCAGAAGAATTGACGTTTAAGTGCCTAAATTACACATACGAGATCACGTTTTTCTCCTGGGCAAATCGTTTCATGGAACGTAGTGGCTTTCATTCATATGTCATTCTTAATTGAGTTATGTTCCTGCGTTCTGCAGCTTTTTTATTCTGAAGTACCGCCTGTAATTGTCATCACGTTGAGGGATTAGACTGTAGAATTCTCCGTATTACTACCTGGAATACAAGAATACGATGCACGACATGTGTAAAGATTCATCCGGACTCGTCATTTTTTTCATCTTTGCAGCTAAGTAAAAAAAAACGAAATTTCTTTCTTTGCTTTCTCCGGAATCATCCGAAAATGAATAATTTACGCGTCGCATTAAAAATATTCCGGACATTTTAATAACTCTGATCACATACCCTCCGACCTTTTCCTGTCCCGGCGGTGCTAACGTTTTCTAGCTGATCGACGAGATGCACCGCAGTGAAATGAACTGCCAGGAAGTAATCTCGGTCACCTCGTTAAATACATTTATCGCTGCAGTGGACGACGGGCATAACGCGACCTCACAGTGACGCCTCGGAGTCAAAACGATTTTCGTCCCATGTGACGGACGGACGGATGATTTCGAAGCGCTTTCTAAACTACTCTAGCGGGGATGGGAGGCCACCAAAAAACCCATCCCGCCGGAATCCCAACAACTCGAACCCTTAGGACGTGGAGCAATATTCTCCAACTTTGGAATTCGACCCGACTCCCCGTAATTACGCAATCAGCGTTTGCGATGAAAAAAATCCCCCATACGAAATTGAGTACTTATGGGCGGTCTTTTTCACACTCCATAAGACAGAGAGGGATTTAAATCATATTCATCGAGATTTTTAGCTGGGAAAGAAGTTACTTAATGCAAAGCTTATTGTTAAAAGGATACCATTACTGAAGAAAGAAAAATCAAATATATCGGTAATGGAACAAATTCTCTTCCAGACAAGGAAGGGTTTATTGGATGCAACTAGTAATCTTTCTTAAAGCCTTTCTTCCCGCACCATCGTTCCTTACTCATTTGAATGCGATGGGTCCATCTAGTGAAGTCACCCCTCTCACTACTGCCGAGTCCCTATACTCGTAATGATCACAGCCGAATCGCAGTGGATGAAGCACGGGTATTATTGTATTATCGCACCAATATTGCGTTGAAGTAAAGGAGCCGTCCTTTCAACGGAATCTAAAGGATTAGTCGAGAGTGAGGGGGAGGGAAGAGTATTCATGTATCACTTTTCACATCAGTCCGAATTCTCTTATATTCAATCACTCTTTTGTGTTGACAGCCGTTTCGTGACAACCGTCGCTGACCTCGCCTTTGGCCCCATTTAGATTTTTCACATAATTGATTGCTTCACTCAATTAATAACTGGAAGACCAAGCCTACGAAATAAAACGATTTTTGGTGAAAAAGTTACTGTCTATAAATTAAGCATAAATATAGTTTTATATTACTTCAAATAAATGTAACCGTAAGTCAAAATCATCTAGATTATTAATTTGAAGACAAATTGGAGACATTTTAAGAATCCAAATCGAAAAAAAAGATCAATGATCAGTTTCATTTCGTTTGCCGGAGATTAAGACATTTTGGAAGAAAATTCCATTCTTATCTCAACTTAAAGCACAAAACACATAATTATTTACTGGCTACCCAACAATTCAATTTTTTAGATAAATTAGTTGACATAAGCAAAACTTGGCGAATCTGTTAGTAAACTGTAACAGTCTCCCATTAATCAGGTTTCCCAATGTCGAGATCTAGGTAAATCGAGTTCTCGCTTCCAGAAACGTTAGATTCAGCCCATTTTCTCAAAACCTTAAGGTTAATTTTCAAGATAAAATTAACAAGAATTCCCTAATTTTTAAAAAATAGTTACAAATGGTTTTTTTACGAGAATTTTGAGTCTGTCCCATTAATAAGTAGCCGTCTTTTTGAAAAATTCGTTTTCCATAAGGAGCTTTTGCCTCTGGAACAGACGTTGAACAGCAAGGTTTACTTGGAAATCCTCAAAAGGCTGCGGAAAGGGAGAACAACGCGTCATGGGAGAGATTTTTGCCAACTGAAGTCTGCACCAAGGCAACGTGTCGTCCCGTACCACCTTCCCCGTGACTGAGTACCTGGCCAAGCACAAGGTTGAAACGCTGCCCCAGCCGCTCTATATAGTAGTCCCGATATGGCCCCGCTGGACTAATTTTTGTTGTAAAGAATAAAAAGGAGCTAGATAGGTAACCCTTTTGGAACGCTTGATAACGCCAAAGAGGCTATGACGGGATGCCTGAACATAGTTCCTCTTCAACGCCTTTCAGGAAGCGCATCGCGACAGGAGGAGGCCTCGGCAATGGTGAGTCGACCCGCAGGGGTGCTTTGCTTTAATTTGTACGTTGATCTGCAATATATTGTTTCCCGGATTTATTCTACTTATTTTTGGGACAGACTATGCGTGCAAAGTGCATTCTTCATGTGTGGTGTAACAGCACTGATAAACCTCATCAAATTGCCAGTAAATGCATTCGGGTGGCAGTTGTGAGTTGGCTTCATCGTCAACTAGAATCGCTCATGTTTGAATTTCACATCGCTAAGGACTGTTGGCCCTTTTCATACAAATTAGCTTTCAATTTTGAATGATGACCTTTATGGGCCTGCCCAGCATTTGTTTCCAGCTATGTTGACAGTCAGATGCATATTTTAGCCTTGGTCATTAAAACCTTACTCAGATTGGACAAGGTGGTCGGTCAAATCGAAGGTCCTCAAGATCAAATCTCGTAAGTGGTCGCAGTTTGCGTCTTGCGACAAGGGTCTGGGTGTGTGAATGCTGGGTGCTAAAGTATTTTTACTGGATAAACTAAATGGAAAGACTTTTCTCTCTCTTGAGAGGATATTTTTTTGCAGTCTTGACACGCTGTCTCTCCAATGGCATTAGTTACCTTAGCATACAGGTACATACAGGTATATAAACATGCACAGCTGTGCATGTTTATTTCTATTAAAAAAATGTCTTTTCCAGTGCTGACGAACACTCTGCATCGCTCATGCTTGCTCAATGTCCCCACCTTGCGAGCACAAAATGAATTAAGGGACCGCATGCCGTGAGATCTTGGCGTTCAAAACATTTCACCACTTTAAGTTATCTTGAAACCGACAAGGTAAGTAGGTATAGCAATACCCAGGTTCTCTGATTAAATATCTCGATAATTTGCGCCGAATCCGAAATTAGTTTTTCAGAGCATTATGTAAGGGTGCATATCGCTGATCGAAGCATTTTTCTTATCACTGAAATTGCTTAAAACGTTTTTCACGTGTGACAATTTTGACGAATTTCAGGAGCCAAGTTGAAATATGCTGACAATTAATGGAAAAATGCCACGTTTAGATAGAAAACGCAATTTTATAAATATATCTGTTTTATAATTTCTAAAATCATTCCTGCTTCGCTCTATGAACTTTATTCACAGCAAACAAACGTTTTCAAATGGAAGGCAAAATCCACGATATTTTGGGACTGCTACAGTTCAGTTATTAGGGAGTTGAGCCCATAAGGAGAACAACACACTCCGATTCATATCTCTTGCTCCACTAAGAAGTTTCTCAGTATTAGCCTGCAGTATATTTAATAAAAAAGCTATTTCTTGTCAACACAATAGTACTCAACCAGATGGTTGTTCATTGAAATGCAACGCCACCTTTTTTATAACCTTATTAAGTTCAGAGGTACGAAATAAAGAATTCTCATTTGATAGTTGATAGATAGACAGAGAGAGAAACGCGAAACTAGTCGGCAATAAAAATTCTCTTCTGTGGAAACGAAAAGTAATTGAAAAACAAAATAGCAGAAAGTCCCGAAAAGTTATTTATTTATTTTCTTTTCATTTTAAGGATTTCAATAACAATTTAAGCAAATGTAATCCAATTTAGAGTTATGGTGAAATTAAGTTACTCATCATAACGCAAATCGCAAATTGATTGGAATACAATGTAAATTGGATTTTTTCACAAAATTTGGTGAAAACATTTGGAGATTTCGAGCAATTATATATTCATCACCGAATGAAATCGGGAGCGAATCTGATAATTTTATTTAAAACGTAATTAAATTTTATGTCTCGCCAGTAGGAGGAAATTAATCGTACACTAATTTTGTGGCAATTGGAGAGTCAGAATGGAAAGTGTAATGTAGCGGAGCAAGACAAAGACGCCTAATGCTACATTTTGTTTTCAATGTGCATGCGAAAGAAACGATAAGAGTCATGGTAAGGGCTGGAGGCGAAAGTGAAAGTAGCTGGGGAACTCTTTCAAATCGGTTAAATTTGTGAATGGTCAAGCGTTTGCTAGCAACCGGCCAAATGTTTACAATCATCACTTATCGTATTGCAGAATCAGTGCGATAGATATGGGATAAGAATTGTTCATAAAAAACAAAGGGAATGCGTTTTAACGAGAGCTGGGTGACATGAAGTAGAGCAGGTGGGAACAGTTCACTATTTGGAGAGTGATTTTGACGTGGGAAGTATGACGTGAGGGAAGTGTGAGAGTGGTGGGGATATTAAAAGAATAATTACTTTAGATGAGGAATAGTTAAAAAAAAAAGCGCTCCTTGATGACAGGAACCTCAAGAAAATTCATAAGAAACAGGCTAGTAAGAATCTTAACATTGAGGAGAGTTTTATATATTTTTGCAATCGCATAGAATGGAAGACTTAGACATGTGGGTACGAAAAAGAATGGAAAAAATAAAATTAGACAAGAAGCAGAACAAGCGAAGAAGTTCCAGGAATGGTTATGGAAGAGAGATGGCAATTGAGAAAAATTCGGAAAAGGAGGGAGAAATGGATTCAGAAATTACCGAGGGGAGAATGCTGGGAAAACGTGTGGGAAAGGCAAGGAAAAGAATATGCATTTTTTTATATATTGAATTGAGAGAGGTAGAAAACATGCAGATCTCAAGAACGAGTTATTTTAAGGCGTATGTAGTATGGGGTCCAAGGATATTTGGTTTCATACTGGACAGGACTCACGAGTGCAGTACTGTAGTATAGTGCTATTGTACAAGGCATGGTGATCTACCAGTTAAGGTAGGTTTTTGGATGGACACAACTAGCACATAAATATTTTGTGACTCCTAACAAAACACAATTCGGCAGCCTGCTCTTTATCAAGTCCTTCTTCACCTCTGTGTACTTCCTTCCTCCCTTCATCCCGTCCAATATCCCTATCTTGTTCCTGCCCTTTCCTGGTTGGCCTAACATTCTCCCCTCTATTACAGTCTTCAACATCCCACTGCCGTCCAATACGCCCTTCATCTATTTTTTCCGCCCCATTGAAAACTAACCTAAACCGGTAGACTTACAATTAACAATACATTAAGATTAAATCAGTTGATGATGGTGGAGATGAGAAGTCTACAAGAGAGAGAGAGAGAGATAAAGAAAGAAGGTTTTCGCGGAGACAGAGGTGGGATTCGAAGGCAAAATGAAGATCAACGACACATGATCAAGTAGAGGTATCCTCGAGGTCGGAGACATTTCTCGATGGACAGGCAGCCGCAGCGGGAGGTTTTCAAAGGGAGCGGAAGGGAATGAGAAGACGTACGTGACAAGTGCCGGGTGGATGACGGGGAGGAAAATGTATAGAGTTACGGGTGACGGCAGGGAGAGATTCAAATAGCGTAGTCGCACTGAAAACTGGATGTCATCCAGAGGCAAACGCACAGGACTTTCTGTCTGTTTAATCAAGTGCTTTTAAAATCGCACAAGATCCTTTGAACTTCGATGAAGAATATTCAAACAAATAAGATGAATTAAGCCTAAACAATCTTTGACGAACCTGAATGCCGGCTACATCAATCGGGTGGGTCGATCAATTGAATGTGTTTTAAATATCAGAAAAATCATATTATGCATATACTCTAACTTTCATTGTAAATAAAATTAACGCATGCTTAAAACTAATTTTGGGGGCTAACATGTGTATGTGTGCGCGCATTTATGTGGGTTCTTTCTCAGATAACCGTCTTCATCGTGCTTTTCAGACATTTTGAGTGGATCTTTTTCCCATTTCTTCAACCCTTAAACACATCCTTTCATTCATCCCTTCCCCTATCTTCCTAGTTCTTACACCCCCTGCCACACACATTTCAGTTGGATCGCCGGGTATTTGCATGGATGTAGAATGCGCTTTCCCATAAATCTTACTAATATGAATACGATTTCCTATATTTTTTTAAAGAATCGTGATAGTGCAGTGGGTAGAGCGCTGGGCTGCTGACTTGAGACCCTGGGCTCGATCCCCTGTGACTTTCATGGGCACCCTCAGCTACAGTCAAGCTTTGAAATGTTTCGGGTACCAGTTCTTTTCGAGAAACACAGGTGACTAAGATAAAGGAACTGCCTTCCCTTCTATCTCGATCTTTGAGTTTTAATACACCCTTGAGCTTGATTGATTACTTGTTGATTACTGTGCTATGGTTGGTTTGGTTATATTTTTTAGCTATAATAGTTGTAATTTAAGGTAAAAAAATATTTTATGAGATTCGCTTTGCCACAATTTTTCACTCCTATCGCTAGAAACGCCTTCAAGAAGAGGAAAGAGCACTACAGGGTTCGTCCGGAAAATAAGTGTACTGACTCCTGGGCTGGGCGCGCCGCTCCAGGCGCTCCCAGCACCGCTCTGATGGGTTGCGATTGGAGGGGGGTATGTTGGCAAGCGACGCTGAAAAAGGCAGTCGGCTCTGAGCTGTGGTGTAGTGAGGAGCTCTGTTAACGCGAACCTCCACGCTCGACCCACGTCACGGAACGCGATGCCGGAGTTTTTGGAGCAGCGTTATTCCATCACATTTGCGGTAAAGCTTGGGAAATCGTCTACCGAAACTGTCGGTATGATTAACCAGGCTTACGGGGAGTCAGCCATGTCCAGAAACATGATCTTTCGGTGGACAAGATGTTCGTGGAGGGCAGAGAAGAGGTCGACGACGAGTCTTCGAGAGGTTCCCGATGATGCCTTCGCGGGAGCGTTCCAGGAATGGGAACGCCGCTGGAACAAGTGTATCGACTCACAAGGGTCCTATTTTGAGGAATATTAGCTTAAGATATGTAAAAGTGTAATAAATTTTTTTTTCCTGAGCTCAGTACACTTATTTTCCGGACGAACCCTGTACTTACAGCACTACTCACAAGCACTACTTGTAGCTTCCAAAAAGTACTGAATAGTTAATAATGACGGAAAGAAAAAACAGCTAAATTAATTCCACTTAATTAACTTGGTTGTTTTTTTCTTTCCGCGATGGACATGTTTCACAAAGTCAAGCTTGAAACTACGAAATTATAGTAAATAATTAATTAAAGTTTTTGTAAATACGTACGCCCAAAAATTCAACGATCATGGAGACATGGTGAAAGGAGGGGATTACTTTCGAATCATCCTTTTCGAAGACACCTTTGAGTAGTGAAATTTAATGTTTGAAATAAAAAATACATAGCTCCCAGCGCTTCTCGGGTAATCCTCGAATATTCTTTCAACAAAATAAGCACTCCGTAGATATGGAAAAGGGGAAAACGTTAATACAAAAGATGAAGACACGACGCAATGGAAAACTTCATTTTATTGGAAACATGATGGCCTGTCATCGGCGGAAAAAGCAATTGGCAGATGGAAAGCAGAATAGCGTATGGGGAGATGGATTTCCTCCAGAAGGAACATGTGCCGTCAAAAAATATCGCGGGCCCTCACATTTGCATTCTACGGCCGTGGAACGTGGGTGGCACCCAAATAAAGAAGGTTAAAGACAATGAAGGAATTCGTTTACAGAGAAGTTAGGTAGATTAGACGGTTAGATCGAATGACTAATAAAGAAATCTATTTCGAAGAGTTAATTAAGAAAAAGGTAATTTTAAGTCACTGAAAGGATGAAGGGAAAAAACGAATCAATTATGGTAAAATTCCGAGAAACAAAATTTAAACTCACGCGACCCCGCAAAATATCGCAGAAATACAGCTGTTTATGGCCTCGTCTAAGTTAAATTTTTGAAGATTTTATCATTTTAACTTCATGAAATCGGTCACAAATAGCCGTGTACGGTGCATTGAAGCAAGAATAAAAGGTGTAAATGATTGGTAACTCAAAATAATACCACAATGAGCATCCTTCCTATTTTCGAGGGTGGTATATTTTTAATTTTATATAAATTGTACAAAATAATAATTGCTATCATTCACCCATAATGTCACTCCGTTAAACATCTGCCCACACTGAATTGGTAAAAAAAAGATTTTAATGGGAAACTGCACTTCCTGATAATAGGCTACAAAGCAGTTTTCTACCGCAATGATCCTTTCGGAAATTGCATTCATATTTTGTCGCCATACGTAGTTACGTTTGATATTTGAGACCTATCCCATTGATATTTGCATTTTATTTCGGCGATCAAAATTAGAATTAAACAAGAATGTGTCACATACTTCATTTTTCATTCATTAATCACCCCACCGATGAATTCTGGGTCTGGACATAACTCATACGCGAAAAGTAAAAACTGCGAGCGGACAGATTTCCACATCCCAATAGGACAAGTGTGGTCTCCAGGGGCCGAAAACTCGCACATTAGACCGCAGTACCCCCCTTCGTCGCTGTTTACCTTCTCGTAAATATTTTTGATGGCATGGTTGAAGCGGAGGGAATCGAAACGATCCCCATCGTTGGTTAGATTTTGCCGCGCACAGGACTTGAAACTTGCCGTTATTAGGGAGGCGGCGGGGATTTTGAATCTTGGGGAAATGGAGGCGTGTGTAGAGTGGGTCGGAGAGATGGGATCGAGGATAGGGTGATGGGAAAAGGAGACGCGGGGGTCGTGGAGATAAGGGCGGATGTGGAAAGGGTTTAAAGGGACAAGGAGAGGAGGGAAATGGGTGACTGGGTGGAGGTGAATGAAGGAAGATATCCTCTGCGTAGGAGGAGGCATACGACAGAGCGAGATTCTGAAAACAGAGCGAAGGTCTATTCTTAGTCTAAAAAAACTGATTGTATGAGGTAAGTACAGAGGTGAGAGTCGATAATTCTCGAAGTATTTTCCTTCGTGAACTAATTAAACCGACCAATTTCGAGGAAGGGGAGCAGGCAAAAAAGTACAATGGCTTAACCCTCATAGGAAGCACTTAGCCATATTATACTTTATTATTTTTACTAACTTCTATTCGCCTCTTATGAAATAGTTGTAATATATGTACGCACTTGTATATTAAGCGCAATGTGAACGTAGACATGCATTAAAACATTTTTTTCATATTATAATTTTTTTAAACGCCATCCATCCACAATAATCAACCCGTAGATTGATCAAATCTGATGGATGAGAGTAGGTTTCACCTAGTGCTAAGCCCTACGGCGTGTCAAATTCACGCATCAAAGCAGGGGCGGCGATCGGAGACCACCTTTGCCGCATGCCCTCCCCCAGGAATATCTGGTAACGGAGAAATAGCACAATTTGAGTGAAGCTGCTAATATGGAGAAGAGCCAACCGGATTTGAACCCGGGGGTCAGTAGCCCAAAGCCAATCCCACCAGGCTACCAATTTACCAGAATTAACGAACATGAAATTGGTGTCGAGACTAGCGTCATGAATTTCGATGACGACGAACGGGGTTGCATGCCTGCAGGTGAAGAGATATCACCGTGGCTTTGAGCTCCTATATTAGGTCGTTGTGAGGAACACTCTGGCGTAGTATGTATGGAAAATTTGTTTTCAACCGTGCCTTATTGATTTCTAGAGCTCGGGAAACTGATTCAGTGCCTAACCCTTATGCCAGATTTCCATCCACCTCTTCTTCTTCCCTCGGACACCCCCCTGAACCTTAATATTTCCCAATCTGTAGTGCACCCAATGACCTCAGTAGTCGAAAAAATTGAAGGAATACTTGGTCAAATATTGAAACAGATATTAAATGTTTAATATCTCCATATGAATACAAAGGAAAGCATTGTTAAGCATTTTATAAAGTAGATTGAGGATACGTAAGCGGGATGCTAAAGGGTTTGACAAAAGGAGTGACTTTGTGTAAGTGGGGGAGAGGAAGGAATTTTTGAATAAATGAAAATATTCATTTATTATTTTTTAGTACCCTGCAAGCCACCGCTGGGGTGTG
Organism: Hetaerina americana; assembly: GCF_022747635.1. Lineage (NCBI taxonomy): Eukaryota > Metazoa > Arthropoda > Insecta > Odonata > Calopterygidae > Hetaerina > Hetaerina americana. The sequence continues at coordinate 164,589 of NW_027287172.1, read as the reverse complement.
TGGCAGGGGGTGGGTACACACCAGACTAATTTTGACCCGAATATTTTTGCCCATACCGCGGTTCGGGCAATATTATTCTGATCTCTCATCGTTCGTGGAAACAATGACATTTTCAATCTATCTGTTCTACACTTTATCTCTCTAATTTCATTGAAATAATCTTGCCCACTGTTGTACATTGGGGGTATTAATACATTTTCAACATCATTGCTAAAGAGATATCCTTCCAATTTATGCAAGAAATTTAATCTGTAATTCAACCGTCGCTCTGTGGGTGAATCTCGGCATAGCTCCTCTAATATTTTGGAGTAGTAGTTTTTATAGTAGGTGACCGACAGCTGTGGTCATTAGCGCCATTAGGGATGGGCAGGAAAGGACGAAGGGTGGAGAGAAACCCGGCGTCGGTACTAGCCTACTCTTGATGAAAGGTGCAAAGGGGTCCGCAGCTTAACGTTCCATCGGACGGAGGAAATAAACTTTCACAAGGAAGAGGGAATTGATGAAAGGGATGTTCATTCAGGATGTTAAGAAACGGATCATCAAAACTTTGATTGTGCCTCGTTTTGTACGGCACGGAAGCATGGTTATTGAAGCAAGATGATTTTGGAGGCTTTTGAAATCTGGGCGTGGAGAAGGATGGGAAAGGTGTAATGGATAGAAAGGGAAACAATGCTAGAAAGAACGCCAGTGGAAAAGAAATCCTAAGATGGCACGAGAGGTCAACACAGAGCATTTTAATTGGGGATTGCTGAAGACTGTGATAGAGGGGAGAACATTTAGGCAAGCGAGGTAGGGGTAGTTAAAGGTTAGTTATGCTGGACGAAACAAAGATAGGTAAAATGCATGTGGAATTGTAGAAGGGTGAGGATCAGGGAGGTGCGATGGCCAATGTACTAGCTTCCCATATTGAAGGCACGGGTTCGAGTTCTGAAAGTGGCAGCATTTGCCAGAGCTCTCCCGATCTCTACTTGTGGTGCTATGTGGACAGCGTTTCAAGTCCTCAGCTCAGCGCCGTCCGTCCGGGACGCTAACCTGAGGACCCTTGGGCGCCTTTCGTTAAGAGATGGCAAATGCCGGGTTACCCTTCAATCTTCCTTGATTCCCTGAAAATCCTACCCCTAAAAAATTACCCAACTATTCGTAATTCCTCAACTAGTCTTAGCTGTCGGTCGCCGTTCATGATAGCCATAATTCGTACTCGTAACTATCCTGAAGAAGGGTTTATAGCAGTGTAGGATGCCATGTTGTGTCTTGTTGGACGAAACCGAGAAAAGTAGCAATAATAAGTTTGTGTTGTCCAAAACCTATCACAAATAGTGAACTGCCAATATTTATAATCTAATATATATAATCTAATTAATTATACGACGAAATGGGAGCTATGAATATCACTTTAAGAATTATGTGACGAAAGCAGACATTGGTGGATAAATAGGAAGTGACTAATCTGGGACAATCTGTTACATGAGAGGGAATGAGGAAATACACCGTAGTAATACAAATTAATAGTACACAATGTGAAATAATACCGACTGAATAATAAATATTTCATAAAAAAACATTCTGTTACCTGGCCGATAAATAACGTCTGCATTGATTCCATTCAAGTTCGTACAACGTGAAATCTTCGACGCATTTCATGCAACACATGGAATGGCACGTTCCAGAGAGCAGAGGAGGGAGAGAAGACGGGAGAGGGAACCAGAGGAGGGAGGGAAGTGGCTGGCTGAGGGAGGGAGGGAAGAATTTAAAACTACAACAAGAAGGAAACTTGTCGATAAGGAAACGCTTCATTCTGATGTGACGTGGGAGCCTTTTGCCCTTATCACTCACTTTCCCACCTCCTCACCGCGAGGGGCCAGCCGAGTTCTCATGAAGTGAAATTAAGCCCCACTATATTTTCTTTTCTAAGTCAGCAGCTTTTTGAATGGGTGGAGGGATTAACACGATCTCGGGGTGGAATGCGACCATTCGAATACAGGAATGACATATGGCATTCTGTCGTCAATAGCCTGGAGCAGGCGAGGCTAGGATAACCCCGTTTTGAAAGAAATGGCGAACATATGGGACAACACAACCGATAATATATTTGTTGTTCGAAAAAAGGAGCCAAAGGAAATGACGAGAGTGTTACTTTAATTGAGCATGCCCTGTATTCGCTATTGCAAATTTACAGACTTTTCCATGGCTGACCCGTGTATTTGTAAGCCTACCCTTCTACCTAGACTACCCACCCCGGGGAGGGAAGCATTTAAAGAAAAAAACAGCGGACACAATAGTTTCTGAAGGTAATTCCCGGCGCTTCGTCGGGCATTGCGGTGAAAAATCGGCACGGACAATCTGTCCGCGCTGTATTGCGTCCTCATTGCTCAGGGTGACCGCTGCTCTTGACAAAGCGTCCCTATCTGCCCTGCCCTATCCGGTAGGGAGACGTTTATGCGGTGATTACTTCCGAGGAGGAGGAATTCGGAAGGAGGAGAAGAGGAAAGATATTTCGCGAAGGCGGAAGTGGTCTCAAAGTCTCAAGGCGCTGGCTCGGCTGCTCACGTTCACTGACACTTAGGATGACGACCCGGCCGGACGACTACTCTCCGCCGCCATCCGCGGGACCCTCTGGGTACCGGAACTCCGAGGGCCACGTGGGCTATCCGGGGAACACACAATTTTCCTCCTTCTTCATCGACGACATCCTCGGGCAGGAGGGCCGCGTGGGGAAGAGACCCTTCAGTGGGTCCCCAGCCAGGCCCTCCAGGCCCCTGCCCGTCTATCCCTCCGCGACCCCGTCCCCGATCCCCTCGCCTCCCTCTTCCCCCGTCGACCCCACCGGGGGCTGGCCGGCGTCTTGCCTCCCGTCGGTCGTCACTCCGGACGCTCTCGCCCTCGACGGTGGAGGGGTCCTGGCGGACTTCCGACTCCTGCCGCCGCCCTTCGCCCTCTTCCACCAGAACGTGATGGCTTCCGGGCCGTCGTGCCCCCTTCGGGACTGTCGCCACGGCCACCATTCCCATCAGCAGCAGTCACAGCACCATCACCAACAACAGCACCATCACCAGGGCCTGCAAGTGAGCCAGCACCGCATGCGGGAGCCTCAAAGTGGGGCGTTTGCACACTTCCCTTCACCGGGTGGTACCAAGTCGTTCCTGGAAGCTTGGAGCGACCCGTCCTCGAAGGGTATGATGTTCTTGATGTTCAATCATTGGTAGTTTACATATTCAAGCTAGGTCTTTGGACTGCCTTAATCAACTATCTTGTACTCTCGTATGCACGTCTAGAATGTAATCTTGCTCCTGCTACATTATGTACTTGAGTTCTTCGCTCAGGCGTATCTGCCTTCTAGCCATCTAGAAAGCCGATCCCCTTCCCTGCTCTGCAACACGTACGTCTAGATATCCCTTCTAGTTCGGCCTTCAACACTCCACCACCTCCCATTGCTTCTCCATCCTAAGTTTCTCCTTGCTTCGGATTTTAATTTGACAATGTTACTGGCAGAAAAATGGGCCATGAATCAAGCTGGAAACTACATGTTCACCAGCACCCTGTTTTTATGAACAATACTATTGTTCATGTACAAATAAATATGGACACAGGGTTTCTCAAGGTTAAATATCCTTATATGATACCTCTAAACCTGTCGGGAATATACTCGTAATGCAAAACTCTTATCCTGCGTAACGTAAGCAAGTATTGTGACACAGTTCATTACGTCATATTTTTCTGCATGAGCCAACTATGAAGACATTAAAGTTGTTTTTTCATCTAGGGAAATAGACCTCAGTTTTTGTTGACCTAGAACATTTCAAATTCCTCATCATATTTCGTAGGAGGAATTAAGTGCGCAAAGATTATTTGAGCCACCTATTGAAAATGATACATTTATCGATAATACCCAATACTATCTATTTGAAGACTACTTTCAGCCTCTCGAGTGCAAATAGCATTAGCACGCAATAGCAAAATAGCAAATATCTCGATAGGAATTCAAGTTTTTGTAAAATATACATTGCGTAGCGATTCACCTGTTCCTTTACATACTTTGATAAGTACCAAAGATAGAAAATGGTGTTGAGTTATTCAATTAAAGCCGTTGTGATAAATGCACATTTTTGTCCCGATGGAAAGGTGGCGGGTTCCTTTGAAACAAGAGTGAAAGCTTTAAGATTCATTTATTTTGATAAAAAAACACGAAAAGAAAATGACGATTAAGAACTTTCATATTTAATAATTTTAAAGTTGGTTAAGTCACCGATATCAAAATGTTACTGCATGAGTGTTAAGGAATGCATTGCAGTTTCAAATAAACACCTGACAGCATGTGTATTTACGCTCCGGATTTGATTTTAATGTGCCCCTATTTCACAAATAAACAACGTGGTAAGAAAGAAATAATTTCCCATTGAATATTTCTCCATGTAAAGTTTAGAGGAGTTTGTTTTATAAACGAGGGATCATAACAACCAAAAATCGTCAAACTTCATAGCACCCATTCAAGATATTCTATCTATTTTAAGACAGATTTCGAAAGGCGTCCCTAACGGCTATATAATTCTAAGTACAAGTTTTGCGAGAACTTTCTCCTTCATTGCTCATATTATTTTTTATTCATTTTTCCCAAAAATTCAAAAAGTGTTTTCCATTATTTGTAATTGGAATTACGTATTGTATTATGAGAACTCTTGTTGAATCTAGCACGACAGTGAAAATTTCACATAGAAACGCTCAGCGTGCGAATGGCTTGAAATGTCTGATGTGTTTCATGTTGAGTCGTACAGGAAAACACAGCCATTATTTTTCATATCTTCAACTCCATTCAACAGCTTTCAAAGAAGTCGTTATTCATTCAAAATTGCGCAAATTTTGAACCGCATTATTACCCAACTTAATAAGCCAATTATTTTATTTTTGTTAAGTTAGATTGTGTTATTATATTTTCTCGAAGGTAATGAAGTTTTCAATTTTCGTCAATTGGTTTTTAATGAAGTTACTCAGGAACAGGAATCTCTTGTTCCATACTGTACAAAGAGAAGCAGACGTTTTTGACTCAGAGAAATGTAGGTGAATGCAATTTACATCCACATTAGTCACTTGTCTGAGCACAATTGAATCGCTCTTCGTTCCCTCGCCATATTTTCTAAGTGATTGCATCTGGTTCACTCTAAAGAGGAAACTAGAAATAGGCACACAAGCATCTTCCCAAATTTAATACTTCGTCTTTGTAATAACGGATTTCGTAACTGTACGATTTACCTGTACAAATGATGCACCGATATTTTTCAAACTCTATTTCTCAACAAGCGATAGTGTTCTCTAAAGAGATAACGAATTAAAAACAAAGCATAGCTTAAAGGCTTTATCGCCGTAAGTCATCTTCGTCACACGCAAGCATAACTTGCTATAAGAACCCATTGGCAACCATACCTAAATAATTCATCTCATTCTTTGTTCTCTTGTCGTAGTGATGGTCCAAGGGTAATCCGTCAAAGCTAGAGGGAGGGGGCTTTGGTACATGGGACAAACAGCAAGCACAGTTATTCCCGTGTCGTCACTCCTCACCCTGCATACCACACTATAATACAAATGATTAAATGAGACGCCTTCCTTCAAATCCCGTCAACTAGAAGATAGTTTAAAAAAATACTTATTTACTCTTTTGGATGAATTTATACCAACTCACCCAAATAGTATTTATTTTATCATTGCTAGTGAGCAGCAATTATTGCAATTTAGGGTAGTAAAAATCTGATGAATATAATAACTCAAAACATAAACAGCAGATAATGTTCTACAGAATTTATTTTCCCGTACATTAAATGGGAATATTGGAATAAACGGAAATGTATACGTCTATGTACAATAATAATTAACTCACGAACGATATCAATAGTTTAATTTAGTTTATGCATTGCTCTATAAACGATTTTCGACGGATAACTGAAAACCTCATAGATATTTCATGGTTGCAAAAGGAATAATTTAGTTTGATGTATGATTTGTTTTGAGAATGAATAATTTTTCAGCTATTTTATAGTTATAACTATTTTGAGATTGACGCTGGTGAGAACAGAAGAAAAAATATTAGACCCATTCCTTATAAACATTGCAGAGCGTATTCTGAGGTTGGCTAATGACGAGGGCTCGGTTGATCATAAACTACCCCTTTTCAATATCCAATTCTGCATGACCTGCCTTGGTATGGTGGAGGTCTATCATATAAATTCAGTCATATTTATTTATCATTTTATCATATTTATTCCATCCCTTTTCGTTTAACATAACACTTAACATAAGTTTTCAGCAATACGTATATAAATTTGCACGTTTTTCGAGGTTTTAATGAATTTTTTTCCATTTTTGTTCCCCTCCCTTATCCCTTACGCATCCCACAACGTGCTTGCACCCCCTGCCACACATATTTTTGGTGGCTCGTGGGGTATTTATGTAGATATAAATGCAGAAGAACATATAAAATAGCATAGGGCTAATCTTTTCTTCGAAGTACAAGGTCTGTACAAAAAGTAGTATAACTTGTACTACTTTTTCCCGGATAGACGAACGGACGGGCGGTGGTTTCTTTGGCTGGGTTCGAGGAAGGGGGTTCTCAGGAAAGTCTGGAGGCTAGTGGAATTTGGCTTCCAACCTTTGCGGAGTGCGGATAGATCGTTTGCGAAACCTCAATAACGTGACCTCGTTACGTTCCACCAGGAACCGGTGATTGAAACAGCGCTGCGCCATCAAATTTTGCGTGAAACTGGGCAACACCGGGAAAGAGACTCATGAATTGCCCAAGGCGGTGGTAACGCCTTGGTGGTGTGGCAAGGTGGCGATAACGCCATGGGTAGATCGGGTGTTTTTGAGTGGCAAGTTGTTTCGGGAGGGTAGAGAAGTTGTTGAGAACGCAAAATGTTCAGGATGCCCTTAGAATTCAAAAAGTGACGAAAATCTTGCAAGAGTGAAGGCTTTGCTGGACAGGGATCGCAGATTAGAGGTTTGCATGGTTTCTGATGAACTTGGCATCCTAAAAGTGATGTGGATCGAATTGTGACCGAAAGCACGGGCATGAGAAAGGTGCGTGGGAAGTTGGTACCGCGAGTGCACTCGAGCGAACAAAAATAACTCACACGCGGATCTGCCAAGAGCTTATCGACCATGTGAGCGATGATCGAAATTTTTAGGCAATGTCTTTATTGACTTTTTCCTCTTCTCCCACCTCAAATCCAAGCTGAAAGGATGTCACCATGGCTCGATAGAACCGTAATAACAAGTAGTAACGAGGTAACGAGAGAGCTTAGCAGCATTCCGGGTACCGCCTTCCAGAAGGCGCTCGAGGCGTGGAGAACCCGCTGGCAGAGGTGTGTGGGCGCAATAGGGTGCTACTTAGAAGACTTTTGAGTGAATATATATGAATTCTGGCAATTAATATTTTTGAACCAACTCAATCCTACTACTTTTGGGACACACCTTATAGGTGGCAAAGAATTCCTATAAAAATATATAAGTAATAATGGGAGGAATCGTGGCAAATTACTTTAAAAAAAGTTTTTTAGAGTATTTTGTTCTTTTTTTTACCAAATCCGCAACCAGAAATTTCAATGCAGCAGCGAATGAAAGAGAATGCAGGGCTTTCTCTGCAGGGAATTGACTCGTAAAATATTCTCTCTAATTCAAATGCGACTCATTTCATTTTCCTAGATTGCTGGAAAATTTAATTTTTCAACTACTATGTGTTCCGCCACTTTTATCGTGCGGCGAGAGGGAAAAATAATGACCTCACTAAATATAAAAAAGGCATAAGCATTATGGATCCATGTAGGAGATAGTGAAAATTAGTACTCCGACCCCAAAGAAAATGCTTGGTTTCAGAATTTAATTTATAATAACCGTTAATATGGCACGAATGTATTGGGTTTACTCAAGTACCTGAAGCTCTAATTTAAAAAAAAAATCATACTCTATATCAAAGGTTTCACTTCCCTTCTTTACATTCATGCTCAACGTCCCTATAATCAATTCCTTCTTTATAAAATCCTAATTGACTAACGAGGTGCTTCTTCCAAGGTCCCAACTACTTACGAGATCTCGTAGATCATATTGGTTCAAAACACCACACTAGGTAAACTGTTTCACCTGCTCTAGTTATACCCTCCAATATTAGAGTTTAAAGTAACATTTCTCTTTCTTGAAAACCTCATATCCTTTCTTTCGTTAATTAGGGACACATATAGATCAACATAAACATTTATGGACCCATAAATATATTAAATATTGTATGGTTTTTTCACACACAGTAGAGATTATGAACTGATGAAGATGGTGAAAATAGTCCTGGGGTTTCAAAATTGCGCTTAAAAACTATACAGAATCATCCTAGGCAGACTGATAGTTAAACGCTTTAAGGTTTTGTGTAATATTAATTTTTAGGATAGCATGGATAGACTGTAGGTCATATTAATAAGTCGTTTAAAGTTAACAAGGCAGGGGAAGCGACAAGAAATCAGCGCAAAAGCTTTGATTATCAGTGGAAGTTATCCGGTCTGGCTGAAACACTCATGGCATTTAGATACGATTCTTCGAAATAAAAATAGATAAGACCTAATGAGAACTAATGAGTGAGACATGGGTTTTTCTATAACGTAAGCTATCTGGTGGTTCCTTACAATAATGCCGAATCCCTCAGTTTCCGTGATTTTACATATCCGTAGGTCTCAATTATGCTCAATTAGCAGTTTTATTAAAGGGAGAATGTGGAATTTTTAGAGTTTAATTATGCGAGATGCCGAGTAGGGAGAGAAAATAGAAACTCTTTTCCGTTTACCCGGAACGAAGCGGGTTCTCAAGAATTTATATGCATGTAAATGTTCTGCAAAGATAAAATAAGTAGCACGGATAATCTAAAAGTTTATTAACAATGAAAAGTTTGATTATATATATATGGGTATATATATATGGGTATATATGATTTCCACATTTTTCGGGCTGCGTCCGCGTATGTCGTTTAAAAGTACAACAGTTTCGCCAGCTATCCTGCTGGCGTCCTCAGGTCAAGGATGAAAAGAAGCTTGTTGTCCCGTCTTATATAGGAAAAATCCGGCGCCAATACCGGGAAATTTCTTGGCCAATCAGGGAACGTCCTCATATTTGCGCGGGATTATTCGTTTCCACGCACTGTGGAGTGGATATCCACTCCACAGTGCGTGGAAACGAATAATCCCGCGCAAATATGAGGACGTTCCCTGATTGGCCAAGAAATTTCCCGGTATTGGCGCCGGATTTTTCCTATATAAGACGGGACAACAAGCTTCTTTTCATCCTTGACCTGAGGACGCCAGCAGGATAGCTGGCGAAACTGTTGTACTTTTAAACGACATACGCGGACGCAGCCCGAAAAATGTGGAAATCACCTACTCATCGCCGCGGAAACCTTCGAACGAACATATGGGTATATATATGTGTATATATATATATGTGTATATATATATATATATATATATATATATATATATATATATATATATATATATATATATATATATATATATATGGCTACATCATGTGAGGACTGCAGGACGATAAGTTTGATATCCCACGCAGCTAAAGTTGTTCTCAGGATCATTAACAAAAGGATAGAGAGTAGGGCAAATGATTACTTAGGGGATGACCAGTTTGGGTTTAGGAAGGGGAGAGGTACGCGTGATGCCATTGCAGTAATGAGATTATTAATCGAGAGGAATATAGAACACAACCAGGAGGTATTTGCCTGTTCCGTAGATTTCGAAAAAGCGTTTGATAGAGTGAATTGGGAAAAACTAATGAGTATATTGCAGAAAATAGGAATAGATTGGAGGAAAAGGAGGCTAATCCGCAACCTGTACATGTCTCAGACTGCTCAGGTACGAGTGGGGAACGGGGAGTCCGGTTGGGCAGTGTTAGGAAGAGGTGTAAGGCAGGGTTGCCCATTATCACCGTTGCTTTTCAACCTGTATGCAGAGGAAATGATTAAAGAAGCATGGGAAGAACTGGAGGTAGGAATGAAGGTGGGCTGGGAATTCGTAAAATCAGTTAGGTTTGCCGATTACCAAGCTTTAGTTTGTCAGTCAGCCAAGGGGCTGCAAGCATTGCTCAGTGAATTGGAAATCCAGTGGGACAGGTATGGGATGAGAATCAATATTGATAAAATAAAGGTTATGCGATTTTCTAGAAAGAAAAAGGCTAAGCTTAACATTAAAATAGGAGGGCAAAAACTAGAGCAGGTAGAAAAGTTTACGTATCTCGGTAGTGTTTTGGACCAACACGGTCAAAGTAGTAAGGTCAAAGGAGAAGACTTGCGCTAGGCAAAGAGGCTTTCACAAGGAGGAGGGAGTTAATGACGGGGACCTTGAGTAAGGATGTTAAGAAAAGACTCGTAAAAACTTTGATATGGAGCGTAGCTATGTACGGCGCGGAAACGTGGTCGTTGAAGCAGGAGGATAGACGTAGATTGGTGGCTTTTGAAATGTGGGTGTGGAGAAGAATGGAGAAGGTGAAATGGACAGAGAAGAAAACAAACGAGGAAGTACTTGGTATGGTGGGCGAAGAGAGGGGTTTGTTGGGAGCAATCCTATGGAGGCAGGAAAAGTGGCTGAAGGGGATATTGACCGGCAGTGGGATGTTGAAGACTGTAATAGAGGGGAGAATGTTAGGCAAACGAGGAAAGGGAAGGAACAGGATAGGGATGTTGGACGGGATGAAGGGAGGAAGAAAGTACTCAGAGATGAAGAGGGACCTAATGTAGAGTAGGATGTTGTGTTTTGCTAGGGGCCACAAATTATTTAATTAGTAATTACGTCCATCCAAAAACCTACCTTAACCGGTAGATTGCCTAATAATTTATATATATATATATATATATATATATATATATATATATATATATATATATATATATATATATATATGGTTTATGAATAAGTAAGGAATTGAATATATAAACAGTATAGTTCATCGTGAGAATGTGAAAGCATTATTCCCATCCTCTAATTTAGGGGTCCACAGATAATTGCTCTATACCCTTCAATGTTTCAAGAGTTTACCATAGGCTTTCTATTTCTCTATCTCTCGAACACCTCATTTAAAGACTTGGTGTGATCAAAAAAATACTGGACTGATTTTATTCTGCGGAATCCGCTGAACGGATCGAAACGAGACAGTGCGCCATCTAGCGACATAACTGACGACCAGAACGAGAGGTGTTGCGTTTGTTTACGTCGAGTCGATACGCAGCAGCAGTAGTACGTAACTTAACCTGTTCGTCGCCGCGCGCAACGGCAGCAATGAAGGAGCTAGAGGAACAGTGTGTTGGGTGAAATTTTGTTTCAAATTTGGCAAAAGTTCTACGGAGACATTTGGAATGGCTCAGCAAGCCTTTGTTTTTGAAGCTATGAGTTGAAGCCAGTGTGTTGAGTTGCACAATCGTTTTAAATCGGGCAGAACATCGACAAATGAAGATTCGCGAACGAGGGCGGCCTTCCAGTTAGACAGACCCAAACCATATCAAATTGGTGAACGATTTGGTGGGGGCAAAGCGCCGTTTATCTGATAGAGCGATAGCCGAGGAAGTGAACATCAGTTTTGGATCCTGCCAGACAATTTTGACGGACATTTTAGGCATGACGCGCGTCACATCAAAATTCGTCCCGCGGGTGCTGACTGATGAAGAGAGACAAAAACGTGTGGACATTTGTGAGGAACTCCTGGATCGAACCAATGCCGACCCAGAGTTTCTTAAAACCATCGTAACCGATGACGAAATCTGGGTTTACGGTTGAGATCTTGAGACAAAGCCCCAGTCTTTTCAGTGGAAAGGTCCTCATTCTCCGCGACCGAAGAAAGATCCCATGTCCCGGTCCAATGTGAAGGTCATGCTGGTGGGTTTCTGAGATTGGCAAGGGCTGATTCATTACGAATAAGTCCCTCAGAGCGCCAACAAGGATTTCTGCTTAAAGGTTAGGAAGAGGCTGAGGGTTGCAGTGAGCCGAAAGAGGCCGGACATGTGGAGAAACAATTCATGGCGTTTCCACCAAGATAACGCGCCGTATCACACGGCGCTGATCGTTACAGAGTTTTTCGCCAGAAACGGAACTTCCGTGGTCCCGCAGCCACCCTACTCTCCAGGCGTGGCTCCATCAGACTTCGTTATATTTCCAAAGTTAAAATCAACCTTGAAAGGGCGCCGATTCGACTCTATTGCGGACATTAAAACTAGTCGTACGGCGGACCTGAAGAGGATCCATAAGACGGCTTACCAGGCAGGGTCCGAGAGCTGAAAGAAACGTTGGCAAAGGTTTCCTATCCAATAAACAATCAACAATATCTTCATTTCAATAGCTGCCAACCATCACATACAAAACCCCTCCCAACAGAAATACATTGACCTGCTACAGAACTCCCTTAGAAAATGCGGGTACCCTGAAAAACTACTGAATAGTAAAAATTCTCAAATCAACCCATTACACTCCTCTCCCCAAACCTAACTGCACAAAATGCCCTAACCATATCACCGCTTTCTTCCCCGGAACCCACAAAATGAAACATATAATCCGTGAACTCTTCCCAATGATTAATACCAGTCAGTCCACTACACTATAATTTCCACATTGCCCTCCCTTTCGTTTAAACGCCTCGAACTTGCGAGGCATCTTCAAGTCGACGAAACCACCTGCGAGCACCCCTGTCCATTCTCTGCCATGCAACCGCCCACGCTGCAAATGCAGCCATATTCTAAGACCCGCCACCTCCCTTACTACCAGTTATCAACCCGACGTCACTTGCACCTAAAAAAATATTATATACCACCTCCCCTGTAACTTCTGCCCTGCCTTCTACGGGTGACTGCATTCCCACCCTTCGCCTCCGCATGAATGACCACCGGTATTTCACCAAATCTCCCACCTTCCTTAATTATCCCATCCCTACTCTTACTGCTTCCCACCACCAATCCGTCGATGACTACTTCTCTGTTTCGGTGATTAAAACCCTTCCCAAATCTGCAAGTAGCAAAGAGGTGAGACCCCGCGAAATGGCGCATATTTTGGTGCACCAGTCATTTCAACCTCCCGGACTGAATCAAACCCACTGAGTGCATCTAATAGCTGCCTACATGTCCCCTCCCACCCCTTGTCCGTTACCTCTCCTCCCCTTAACCTTCCCCCACACATGTCCTCTTCGCTCTCCCCGGTAAACGTCATTCTGACGATGAGACGGTCGTGCGGTCGAAACGTCCGAACTACATATGCGAATGTCCTTTCTATGTGTTTCTATGTTTTCAAAATCTATATCTGTGTTTTTCATACATTTATATATATAATATATATATATATATATACTTTACTTGCTTTTACCTTATATATATATATATTTTACTTTACTTTTATATATGCATTACTTCCATATCTTCAGATGAAGACGGATTGTTTCCGTCGAAATATCAAGAAAATACGTGTGAGTGTCGACGTTACCTCACTCTACACTTCTATTCCCCATGCAGAAGGTTTATCCTCCCTCCGGCATTATCTTTCTCTGCGCCCCCTACCCCAGCGCCCTTCAACGGAATTTCTCCTCAATCTTGCCACTTTCGTCCTTACAAAAAATGCATTCACTTTCCAAAATTGTTTTTACCTACAGACAAAAGGCACAGCGATGGGAACGAGGATGGCACCATCATACGCCAATCTCTTCATGGGCCATCTCGAAGAGACCTTCCTGTCACAGCAACCCCTTCAACCTCTTTTCTGGGTCCGCTACATAGACGATATTTTTATTCTCTGGACACATGGCTCTGACTCTCTCAACAACTTCTTATCCGCCTTAAATTCATCTTTCACGGTTAAATTCACCTCTTCCATTTCAGACTCCACTATCACCTTTCTTGACACAGACATCTCACTTCAAAACAACAAATTCACTACTTCAGTACACATCAAAGCCACTAACCATCAGCAATACCTTCACCACACTAGCTGTCATCCTCAACACACAAAACGCTCGATTCCTAACTCTCTCTCTATCCGCGGACACCGAATTTGCAACACCACAGCCACTCTCAACAAATACCTTGCCAATCTACACCTTGCACTCCTCAAACGCGGTTACCCAGAAAAGTTGCTACGAAATAAAATCCAACGTTCCACCCGACCACACACACCACACAATAACAAGCCCACATCTGACGCAGGACTCAACCTTTGCACCACCTATTACCCCGGATCACACAGACTGAAAACCCTCCTTAAAGAACTGTTCCCAATTCTACATGACAATGACGCGACCTCATCCTTACTACCCCAATGCCCATCTATCGCATACAGACGACCCGCCAATCTCAAAAACCTTCTGAGATCCATCAACCCTTTGGCGCCCCCCCGTGACAAATTTCCCAATATTTCCCCAACTTGCAACCGCCCCCGATGTAAAACCTGTCCTCTTATTATGCCTACTCCCCTCTCCCTACATCCCCTCATAGCCCCCCCACCTCGTTCCCACGCTAATTGCCTCTCAAAAAATATTATTTATCTTTTATCATGCAAGCATTGCACTTCCTTCTACATAGGTGAATGCATTACCCCCTTATCCATCCGAATGAATAATCACCGATACTCCTGTAATTCTGCCTCACTCTCTTCTCTTCCTATCCCTTCACACGCCAATTCCCACAACCTTTCATTCGACCAGTGTTTTTCCCTCAGCATCCTAGAATCCCTACCTGATTCAGCTACCAACATAGAGGTGAGAACTCGTGAATCCGCCTACATACTATCCTTCCGTTCCTTTAAAATTCCCACCCTTAACCGCCATATTTAATTTCCCTCCCAGCATTCCCTCCACACCTCCCCTCCACACCTCCCCTCCACGCCCATAACTCTTTCCCCTCTCCTGTTCCATAGCATATTTTCAGTCTCTCTTGAAGAAGGCCCCTGAGAGGGCCGAAAGCTCGAACAATTTACCGTGTAAGTGTTCTTTTATATGTGTCTATTCTTTTCTATTTGTGTTATGTTGTGTCAGCCAATTATTGTGCCGCTCGTATGAGTTTTTCCGTACAATCGTTATATATATATATATATATATATATATATATATATATATATATATATATATACACACACACATACACACATAAAAATACGAAAACATCGTTTATATGTATACAAGTATATGTATGTATATACATATACATGTATGTGTGTTTGACATAACTATTAACTAGGCGCTGATACACTTCAAAGCTCTCTAGAATCTTGCTAGCGGATTTAAGAACTTTTGATGGGTTAACTTTAACGATACCACCCTGAAAATATTAGGAGTCAGAAAATACCTCTCTCTATATGTACACTAATAGAAGTGCTGTGTTTATATAGGCCGTTGAAGGAAAAAGCCATCGCCAAAGCGAAAAACGTTTAATAAAAATCCGATTACAATTGACATTTTTTCTTTTATTCCCCTGCTTGTCAAACCAATTCATCAAACTCAAATTTTCTCCTTAAACGTAAAATATAAAATTATATTTTCATTACTAAGATTAGTCTAATGGTAAGTATGGTGCATGAAGAATCTATGAACTAAGCACTGATACGCTGAAAAATCCGTCTAAAACGACCCTAAATACTCCAACACACTGCATCGTAATAAATCATTCTTAAAAATTCCTATAATTCAAGCCTCCCTTCATTCCTTCGATATTTGTTCATAGTTTTTAATAACTTAACTTTTATGAATTTAAATTTTGACAATTTTGGCCTTTATTTAGGCCACCATACCAATTAAATTAAAAGCTTGCAGAATTGATAAAAGGACGGTGTTATAATTGGGAAATATCGTACTGAAATTATATTTTCTTGAAGCCTGTACGCGCGCGAACCTTGATTCGTTCTGTTCGATGCTCGTTTTTTTTAATCAGCAGAGGCACTTCCTTTAAAGTAATGGCGATGACGAGATTAATTTCTAAAAAAAAGATACTGCTTGGTTTTAATTATAAGAAGGAAGTTCAGCTCCATTAAGACCGGACACAGCTACTGGTTGGCAGCTCAATGAGCGAAGGAATCGTAATCACTTTAATTAAATTACCAGATGAGTTCCTGGATGTTAATGATTATTTAGAAGAAATCATTGAGCAGCTCAAACTTCCGCAATAGCAAGACACTGATCATTTAAAATCCGGTGCGCTGGTGAAATCAGACTCATGAAAATGCAGCCTCACTCCGATGTTTAAAACCAGTGATTGAACTTAATTTTCGGTCAAACTGACAGATTAAACTCGCATTGTATTTTGCTGTGACATTTCCTTGCGTAGGTTATTAATAAAATGCTTATACTGCGGGTGCATGATAATTGGTAGTGATCATCCACACAAATTTGCTCGTTAGAAAATGATTCAATTCTGGATTTCTTCGAGAACAACGGAATTAGAAAAGAAGCTACTGAAAGTGCTTAATAAACAGTACTCTTATTATATGGGGTCCATAACCATCGGACTAACACAACTTAGTCCCACCCTCCAAGTGGTGGAAGATAACATCTTAAATTTCGGATAAAATTAAAATCTAAATTTTAACATAAACCTTTAAAATCCAAAAAATTAAATATATTCCTTAAAATTTAATTTAAAAATAAAAAATCGCCGGCACCGGCGGTGGGGGGGTAGCGTCCTCGTCTACCAACCCAGAGGTCACGGGTTCGATTCCCACCAAGGTGGTTTTTCCTCCACCTAGGGCTTGGGTGTATGTAATTGTCAAATTGTTATATCAATGTTCTAAGTTTGATGTAAAGGCCGAAGTGATTCTTTCGGAATAATGCAAAATAAATAAATAGCAATTTAGTAGCTTCGAAAAGGTTATTTAAAATTCATTGGTATATTAAACGATTTTAATACTATTGAATGGTCGCAATTTTGATGATTTAAAAAAAAAGAAAGAATATGACGTTGGAGAAAATATTGAGAGGTGAAGGGATACTGAACGCCTAGTACGTATCATTTTGGGCGACCGAGGAAAATTAAGGACTTAGATGGGAAAAAAGG
Source organism: Hetaerina americana (assembly GCF_022747635.1). Lineage (NCBI taxonomy): Eukaryota > Metazoa > Arthropoda > Insecta > Odonata > Calopterygidae > Hetaerina > Hetaerina americana. The sequence goes on along the minus strand of NW_027287172.1, from coordinate 147,548 downwards.
AGTAGGTTTTCTGGTCGGCATGAAGACTGATATAAGGTATAAAAGACTAAAGAAGAAAGTAAAAAACCAGTGTTAGGATTGGGAGAATTCTACGGGATGCGCAACAATTATCAGGGACCGACGAAAGTGGCCCCTGGGGTGTCGCCCCAAATGATTTCTAGAAAAATAATATTTGACCAAACTTTCACTGATAACGGATCCTGTGCTATCTTAAGCAACAAGTATTGGGCATCCACAACCAAGGCGGTAGGCCGACTGTCGGAATTCAGTGGAAGTAATGGTCATAAATAGACGAGAACAAGTTCTACGACTGGTAGCTCAGGAGAGAGAAAATAGAGTTGCCGTGAAAAACCTCGTTAAGAAAATTCATGAGAAGTCACCCCATGGCATGCTACTAAATGGCCTGCTGAAAAGATAACGTATGGAAACTTCCACCTAGAATATAGGAAATAGCAAGAAACCCCTCCTTTATTTACGAACATTATTAAGGGAGCGAATCGCAATCTTTTTAACTTCGTCAAGATTACTGCGGGCTAGTTTGGCTGGGATGAACGGAAGGGTACACTTGCCCGTGCCAGCTGCGCTTGCCACTCGCGGAACGACCGGATCGTCTAGCGGCGACTAAATCCGTCCGCGGACTTTTCTAATGTCCCCTCGTTTCCTGCCTCTAACTCGATTTGAAATACGGTCGTTGTCGACACCGCTGCAGGCAACTTCTCGTCTGGGTTGAGCAACGGGATTCATCGGTCCTTTCAGCGTATTTGTCTCGGTTAATTTGACTCGACGTCGCATCCCATTGCTCGAAAGTCAGCAAATGAGGAACGGAAGAGGTGACGAAGCGGCCGTAACGAAAGAATACCAGAGTTTTATTTTGTTTCATTGTTTGCCTTCCTCTCTATTCGACTTATTTTTATGATTCTTCTCTTCATTCCCACGTCTCAAAAACCTCTATTCTACCACCTCCTCATGCCTCAGACAAAATATATTGGAATTTACCCTCTATATTAAAGTCTATCGTCATTTTTCCTTTCAGTTTTTACATAGCGTACCGGTCATCAGCACCCGGTAATTGGTAAATATCTTCTTTCGCAAACGCAATTCTTCCGCTTCTGTGTGGAAAACAGCTATTTCGCTCACGACCCTTCCAAAAACATGTATAATAAGTGAATAAATTGGTCTATCTGCTTAAAAATCTGTTCTCCTCTTTTAACGTTAAACGTTAACTCCCTTTTTCTTAAGAATACCAGAAATAGAGCGAAATTAGGTTAGGCATAGCGGAATAGGCGGCCATCGATAGAAATGAGAGCGTGTCCAATAGTTAGCGTACTTAGTGCAATAGATGGTTCGCTTTAGAATAGCATATTTCTGCGTATATTAAACCTAATAAATAAAAAGTGGGCGGTAGGATGAAGGGAATGGCTAGGTAAAAATGATAAAGTGGATGGAGGTGACATTGAGATGTAGCAGGTTTTGAAGGAAAAGTGAGAAATGCTACAAGAGCCCATTTAACATAGCTTTCTGCTAATATGGGAACTAATATGCTAGAAATTAGTCAACAACTTGATTCATTTGTAAGCGCCTTGAAATTCACAGTGGGAGAGGTGCATGGATAACATTTTACCGGCAATTTAGTGATTTAAAGCTTTAATGATGAAGTATTTAAGAAAGAAAATAATGAGATCTGGGTTCAAATCTCGGTGTGGGTGAACATTTTTTTCAATTAGAAATTTCTCGAGTTAGTCAGTGCGATTTCGAAGGACGTGATATAGTCATTTGACTAATTAAACTAGCCAAAGAGTTGGATATGTAGGAAGAAAGAACAGCCTTAACATACAGTTAAAGCTGACAAAGAGCATGACGAACTAAATATGGAAATAATTGCATGGGTACGAATGACTTTGTGGGTGATGGTAATGTTCAGGAAACCTCTAAGATATGAGAAATATTTTAGAAACTGCCCACTATCGATGTCTGATCGGTTTACTTAATACCACTGATGGAAATGTGAATTGTATGATGGTGTGTTTTTTTGGTAACATTAGTCAGGCTTTCAATTGAACCATGTTATACATTCCAAAGGAACTGCCGGAGATGCCACAACAGTAGCTTTTAACAGAGTCATCCGCTAATATGCATTTAAATGCAACAATATCAGAGGTTAAAAATCATTCGTCTTGACGGGTATTCAAACCCGGATCCCTCAATGTCCGGTCGAGTGCTTCGGCCAGTTGAGCCATCGAGGCGTCCTCCTAAACTCAGAAATTTGGGACTTAGAAATTTTAACCTCGTGGACTGCAGCGCGTCGCGCACGGGTACGAATGCCTGTGACATTGTATGTACGGTATTTCGTCACAACATCTTGTTCCTTTAAAAGCTCCCAAAATTTCAGAGTTTAGGAGGACGCCTCGATAGCTTAACTGGCTAAAGAACTCGACCGGACATTGAGGGATCCGGGTTCGAATACCGGTCAAGGTGAATGATTTTTACACTCTCGAATTGTTGCATTTACATGTTATACATACTAATAGTAAGCCAACCCCTGGGATTCTAATATGATTGAAAGGGTAAGGAATAATGGTGAATAAAAAGAAATATGAGTGATTTTTCCAAGTAACATTCGTTACAATATGTTTTGGGTAAAAGTTGCAAAAGTCATTATTGTGTTTGTAAGATGGAACTGAAAGAGCCGAGTCTTTGCACCATAATATGGACCTGGCAAACGCTCAATCGGATAACACAACGTCCATGTCTTTCAAAATCGAGACCTTGAGTTTGGTTGTCAAAATGAGTGAAGCGAGTTGAATATTTTTTTGGAGCATTTTCAATTTCCAAGTCAGATTGATTGAAAATACATCGATTAGGATATATCAACTATGCCTATTTTAATTCAACTCGGGCGCTAACCCTTCCTACATGATTTAAATATTCCTCGCAATCCAATGAAAACATTGATTTTTCACGGTTATAAAACAGATGATAAAAAACATGAACGTGGTACCCATGAAAATCTCGGCTCCGAATGAATGTGCGATGCGAAATCCGACGTTCGACGCGGATGCGACGTCGTGAGACATACCTAATTAGGATACCGCCGCCGCCGTCTGGGTAATTTAGTCCATTCAACCGGCGACTTCATTACTCTTTTGCTGCATCCAATTTATATCTCAATCCCACGTTCCATTTCCGAGCAGGGTACGGCGGTAACACCGCTTGCCCTGCGGATAGACGCCAACAGAGTGAGTGTGGTATGGAGGGGTGGAACCGTGAACGGTTGGAAGGGCCCAATCGTTCAGCACCGCCCTTCACTTCCTACGGAACTCCATGACGAATAATTCACGAGACCCGGACCGGTGCTGATGAGTCTGGAACCACGGGACTCGGTCGGTATTTTGAATTCCTGATCGCTTCGTCGTCGGTCGAACTCTCCCCATTCCCCGCCTAGTCGCCCGAGGCGATGAACGCAAATTGGGAAATTGTTTAGGCATTTTTCGCTTGTGTACGCTTCACGGATAGGTAGGTCCGTGTGGTGGACCGGGGTGATTCCATTTCACGCGGCAACCCCAAAGGTCTGTTCCGATTCGCTGGAGCGATTGCAGTGAAGGGTTAAAGAGAGGATGGGGGCGTTCGAGAGAACCCGCAGCCGAGTTAACCCGCTCCGGGATTCTATGAAATTATTCCTATAAACAGTTTCTTGGAAATTCTCTGAACATGTCAAAATAAAGGCAATGAAGAGAATGGCTCAGCAGGGATTGCAGGCCAGGAAACTATCGGATTTACTCATTCTTCCTTCCTTCAAGATAAAGATAAATTATGCCATAGATTACTGTGTTCCCCTAAGTTCCATTTCAATTCAAAATTAATTATTGTCAATATAGCTGTAATTATGGTCTGTTACGTGGGCATTTTTTATTTGTTTACATTGAGTTCCGCTAATATATTAAAGGAAAAGGTTGTTTACTGGTTTATTTTTTGGCTGAATTCATCTGAAGTAGTTTAGCTAAAAATAATAATTATTGGCGCGATAGATGAAGTTCATTACCTTGGGTAATTAATTGACGCACCCTTGGTACCGTTATTATTGCAGGGATTCATTCTAGACATCCTCTTCGCTTAAATTTTACTTCAAGAATAGGTTATTAGCTGTGCGACTTCATCGTTCATTTTCATTATTCATGTCATATTCGTTATGATATACAACTTGTAAAATGATAGAGTTAATATATTTATAGCTGATCTTAAGCTGCGTAATGGGTCACGGTGGTCCCGGGGGTAGAGCGTTGGACCACCGACCGGAGGGCTCGGGTACTATTCCCGGACAAGCATCTCTGGGCACCTGCAGCTCCACCCAAGCTATGTGATTTTATGGGTACTAGATCTTTCTGGGAAACCATAACCGGCACGGAAAGGATCTGGCCCCCCTACCCTGATGTGTGAATTTCACACGCCCTATAGGGCTTAGCACTGAGTGAACTCTACCATCACCAAACAAGCCCATTAGGTTGATTACTGTGTTATGGCTTTTTTAGGCTACGTCGCGGACCACAAAAGTTTCACCGAAATTAACGAGATAATAAAATAGCTCAAAGGTTACATTTTATCAATCATGTCACATATTTTCAATTGAATTTTGACAAAAATATCTACACGTTGAAGTAGCTACGACTTAGCCTATGTTTTAGTCTTACGTCACTCAAATAACCGATACTCATCCAAACATATCATACGTATTTTTATCCATCCATTTTAACATTTTAAATCACGTTTTAATATAACTACAGAGATAAGCGCTTTAAAAACATTTTTTGATAACTGTACAGGTTCTTTTACAGTTGCAACATGTGACGAATTGTTAGTTACGGTCATAAGAAACATTACTTTATGCACTTTCGCTACCATTTGCGAGATTCTCGAGATCGCGTAAACGGGTTGATGATTAGAAAAATATTTTATCATAATTTCGAATGATAAAGTATGCATTTGACACAACAGGATTGAAAATATTGTGATGCCAGAGGAAATGAAAGAGTATTATGTAGAGTTCAGAATACACGAAAATTCCTTCTCAATTCCTAGGAACACTTGAGGGTCTCTGCGAGTACCAAGCAGTAAGAAGAGAGACACCGTAGTATAGTGAGCAGGTGTAGGCATGTATTTATGCATACATATATAATTTATTTATGTATTTATTTTTTATTATTCATTTCATTTTATTTATTTATTAAAGCTCGCATTGCGTGTTTCCTACGTAGACGGTAGGGCGAAAGGTAGGCAGGCTTTGATACGGTCCGTTGAGGAACTCTAATCCATAAAAACCACGACAATTCCCGAGGTAATTTCAAATTATCTGGAACATCACAATTTTTTCCCTAATCTCACGCCCGTGGCAGGAAGAAAGAGAGCTGGAGTAAGGCACGCCAAAGGTCACGCAAAGCTGTTGAGCCGTCGGAGTGCACCCGTGCGAATACTTTAAGTCGCTCAACATTCCCTGCGTGTGGCACCACAGAGCTATATGCAAACTGGTATGCCTCAAGGGAGAATGGACGTAATTTGAGGATCAAATCACCTGTGGGTACTTCCTACGCCGTTTTATGGTAATTGACCCTATAGCTTTCAATTCAATAGGGATTATTACAAAAGTTTACACAAAAAACATTGCCATAGATAAGATGAATTGAAGTATTTTTTTTCCTTTGTCCGCAGATTTGAATTATTTTAAATAGCGCGGTAGTATGAGCGAAGGATCCAAGCAAGCATAATTACGGACGAAAATTGTTGTTTTTGCAGTATTCGGGGCAATGAATCTATAGAAAATGTACCTTTTTTCTAGATTGGCAGAAAAATTCTTCTTTTAGCATAAATATCTGTAACGCCTGTCGTATTGTAAAAATTAGACAATTATTTTTGCTCTGGATTGTCCTCAATCTACAATAAATCCTACGTAGTCGTTAATGGCTGTCAATTTAAATTCTCTCTGGGAACAAACAGCATTTTGGGGTAATTCTCACACAGTATGATCAAGATCAATACGGATAGCTATTCAATTAAAAAAGATAACGTCTGATATTTCTAATGGGTAAAGATATTATAAAAAAAACTCGGATAAGTATTCGCAAGTCATTTTTTCTGCTAGCGCATGCTGCTTGTTAATTAGGTTTCCATTCCGATAAGACAGGAATCAGAAAAGTTGACGTTATATCATAGATGATCGGAAATAAATTAATCCACCACCATGAAATGGAAAGTCAAAAAAAGAAATAGGTATAATATTATATCATCGGAATGTTTTTCCTTAAAACATTTGGTGCAAGAGTGTCCTCGTTCAATGCGTGCTATATTACAGCCAACCACGGATTTGCTTCCGGAGGGCAATTTGGCATAATAGTCACTACATTACATCTGAATATTATCCAGAAAGCAGCCATCGGGAATTAGTTTGATAGTCAATTGGACTTGAGACGAATTTCAAAAATAAAGGAGAAGAATTGGATGTGAAGCACTGCCTTAGGAAGAAAATAGTTGGATGACGTTCTAAAATGATAAAAATTTTAAAGGTTTATAAATTAATAACAGCCAATTTATTTTCGGACAGCGATCGTCGATTTCGGGCGTTAACCCAACGATGAGCAGACTGAATTATTTTGTACCCGTCATCGAGCGATCGAAACATTTCCTTCAAATTTTTAGCCACCCATGAAAAATATATGATGTTTTTTTAGTCCTGTATCGAGCTTCGTGATAGTCCTTAGTTGATATGAAATATATATTGGCATTTATTTTGTAAAGTACTGTTTCTATAAAGTAAAAAATTCAGCCTGAGAACACGACCGTTTTGCCAAATATTACCTTCATTTTATCTCCAGATTTATGTAATATAAGATCCTACAGGCATACATGAATAAATATTAAATTAGAAATTGATAAAAAAATAATTAAAGATCGTACAGGCCATAACTGGAAGTAATTTCAAGCAAAATTTAATTTTAATTTTAAAATATAGTTATATAAAGAGAAGAATAATGTCATTTGTTAGGTAATTTCTCTAAGTTAAGGCCTTCTCAGTGAGGAGCGTTTTAGATGCATGATTTGTGCGTATCTTCTATATTTTTTCTAGACGTCAAAAGATAACAAAACGTCTTTTTTCCAACCTAAGGGAAAGACCTCTTAGAAATCAATAATGTGAAACACTGTAGGGAACACGACACTCGGATATAAAGTTTCGATGTGTTCGAAAAATCCTCTTAAGATTCCCTTCGCCTACCAATTGCTATTGCTCGAGTCCTTTGAGATCGGTCGTATCTCATTCCATGGTAAATATAACTAACTGCTGTGTCTACTGATGAAGACGAATTTAATCACATTTTCGTGATGAAATATCCCCAGTTTTTTAATTGAATGGTTTTGCAGCGATTATTGTTTACGCTATGTATTTTGTTCACCATTAACTTTTGAGTTTGCGTATATTTTCCAAAGAATCAACCTTTTTGGTTCTCCGTCCATATATTTTGCGCCGGCAGTCGTTGGTCAAAATATGTTATATACGATCGTACTTCGGCAAAGCCATTTTAATTATAGAAGTATTTACACAGTCGCGTCGCACATCACATACGAACAAATATTAATCTAGTATTTACGAGGGTCATCCGGAAAGTAGTACCCGTTCGTGAAATAAAGACACAAAAGTAAATATTAACAAACATAAAAAATTTTATTTGAAAGAGGATACTTTAAACTACTTCTCAACATAATCTCCAAGCAAATTAAGGCATTTGTCATAACGTGTGACAAGTTTCTGTATTCCTGCTGCATAGTCCTTCGCCGCCAGCTCATTGAGATACGCGAGGGACCCATCTTGCACAAATTTTTGCATAATGCAGATGGTGTTTAACAATTTCATGAACAATTGTTCGAGAAACATTGGGAAAATGCTCACAGATGTCATCAATTGTGACGCGCCGATCGTTCCTCACGAATTCGTCAACTGAGCTCACCAGTTGGTCTGTAATGACAGACGGTCTCTCCGAACGCTCATCGTCGTGTGTGTTCCCCCTCCCCATGTTGAAGTTGCGACACCACCGCCGAACAGACGACTCGTCCATTACATTGTCTCCATACACCTCCTTTAATTGGCGATGAATATCACATGGGCGAACGTTTCTTGCATTGAGGAATTTAATCACTGCCCTCACTTCACAACTGGCGGCGTTCTCAATTTTTTTAAACATTGTAAACAATCACAGAAACAACACAGGCAATGCTAGCGTCACGCAACTTGGCTCAGAGAAGGCAGACAAGCCACTGAAGCTATCTGACCTCGTCCAGCGGCTACTCGCGTCGTCAGCACTTCATGCGGCACGAACGGGTACTACTTTCCGGATGACCCTCGTATATCTTACGTATATTGTCTTCCCCATCCACGAAATCTTATCCCGCATCTTTGTGTGTATATGTGTATATATATAAATACACACACACACACACACACACACATATATATATATATATATATATATATATATATATATATATATATATAATGCATAACACTTAGCACTAGTGGACACAGACAAAAACACAGAAACACACAAAAAAGAGGATTACTATTTTTCGAATTTTCGGTGGTCGTGACCACCTATATCAAGGATGAGAGGGACAGAATAGAACTGAGTTCTGTGCCTCTCTTCCTTGATAAAGGTGGTCACGACCACCGAAAATTCGAAAAATAGCGAGTCTCTTTTTTGTGTGTTTCTGTGTTTTTGTCTGTGTCCACTAGTGCTAAGTGTTATACATTATTATTCACGTCCGTGAGACTTTCAAAAATTGTTATATATATATATATATATATATATATATATATATATATATATATATATATATATAGCGATTGTACGGAAAAACTCTCACGAGCGGCACAATAGAACACAAATAGAATAGCAGCATTTAAAAGGACACGGTAAATAGTTCGAGATTTCGGCCCTCTCAGAGGCCTTCTTCAAGTCAAGACTTCAAGTGTCCTTTTAAATGCTGCTATTTTATTTGTGTTCTATTGTGCCGTCCCATTGTGTATATATATATATATATATATATATATATATATATATATATATATATATATATATATATATACATATATGTGTGTGTGTTTGTGTGTATGTAGAAGGCCGAAAGCTCAATCTACAATGCGAGCGTCCTTTTAAGTGTTATCTATTTTATTTGTGCCGTCCACATATTATATATATATATATATAAATATATATATACATATATATGGGTATATATATGTATCTATATCACAAACTCACATGTCATCACCATATGGATTTTAATGGCTATTAGCATTTGTGTCAGTAATTACCAACCGTATTCATTACCTTTAACCAATATGTAACAAGCAATCTGACATTATATGATTAGAAAGGAGGTGGACCAGCATTTAATGAACTCATGACTTAAACCTCTTTGGTTATAAATCGATCACGCTCATTTAATTTTGAAAATCACATCGCAGGAGTATGCCGCACGAATGAATAGGAACTGAAAAATGATAAAATTCCACAAGTTTTCCGCACGGAGTTCACAATCACCCCAACCCACCTCGCCACTCTCCCCTCTAAAAAGTGAAAACAAAATTTGAACGCTTCAAAATATAAAACATTCATCGACCCTTGCCGGTCCACCTAAAAAACACACACACACTTACAAACCCCTTCCGCCTGACCTGAAAGCGGAGTTATTCTTCAATCGTTTCCAATAACATCGGCCCACTCCGCAATCAATTCGGCACCGTTCACGTAATTGAATCGCTTGAATCAAAGCTACTTCATTAAACGGGCGGAAATGGAAACGGAGCGTGCGGGGCGGAGACGTGCTCCGCGGCTTGTGTGACTTACTTCGCCGTCCATTTGTCGAGAGCTAATCCGATTCTCCTTAACGAGTTGAATCATTTAAAGATTCTGAACATCGGTCTCCTTCATCTTGTCTTTTGTGTTTTCAATTCAACTTGCATCCTGCCGGCCGGTTCAGCTTTTCGGACTACTCTCCATGGAACACAAAGGATTGGTGCCCGAAAACGTAAAAAAATACCGCGAACGAGAACAAAGGTTCTGGGCGTGAGAGGTTTTTCGAAGCTACAATCAATTTAAAAGTTTTATTAGGTACTCATTCAAGGCTTTTAAATATGAAAAAATCTCTTTCTACAATTCCTCGTGATTCTGAAATCTGTTATATGTCTGCACATGATATTAACGATAGATTTAGGGTTCGGTCTACCCTTAACCGCCTTACTTAAATTTCCTAAGAGTTTTAAGGAGGAGGAAAGATATTCTGTTTAATTACCTTTCCTTGCGGGAGTTAGGGGTCGTTCCAGGATGAATCTTAAATAAGGTTTATTATTTCATAATGTCAACCATAATTTATGAAGAAAAATGATAATTATCCTCAATCATCAAAGAAAGCATTATGATCAATGCTTAATTATGAAACCCTAGCTTCAAAATTATTTAAGCATTTATCAACCCAGTAAATGAGTTTCAAAATGTACGTTTCATTTGCCTAGCTACTGATATGCCTGACCTACTGTTTTAATATATGATAGCGTACTATTTTCAGCATAAACTCGTAATTGAAGTGGCCAGTCGATAATTTTAGAGAAAAATGCTTTCTTCCGACAGCTAACTTTGGATTAGGTGATGCTGGTTCACATTTGGAAAAGTAAATTGGCTGACTTGAAAAATGGTGGAATATTTTGTGAGAGTATATGCCATCAAAGGAAGCACAGAAAAGTCCTAAATATTTTTAAAATGAGTTAAACGAAGCTATCAAATGTAGCGATGCTCAATTTTTTCATCCAAACGTATCCTTAACGGTGAAATACCAATATTAAAAATTGACGAAATCGTATGAAGTTGATTAAGGACACCGGAGTGAAAAAATTGAATCAATTGCAGTGGTTCACTGAAATAATGGCTCTTGTTTGCTATACTACTTAGTGTAGTATTTAATTTTCAATATTTTACCAAGTTTTAATTGTCTTCATATTTTTATTTGACAATCGGTTAGATTTTTAAGTTTCTTTTTCCATTTATTGGGTTAATTGAAACGAAATTATCGTGATATACCTGTAGACGTAGTATGTATCCCGGCTACTGACCTTAGTTGAATGTTCCGTACTTTACTTTCTATAGTGTTGGAGGAATCACGAAAGACAAGTAAATATATAGCATTTTAATCGGCGATGTAAAATGTTGAAGGCAGTGATAGACGGGAGAATATTAGTCATTGCAAGTGAGGTCGGGGAAGGAAAAGAAACTCATGCAGGGCGGAAGGAAGGGAAGCAAAATGTATGTGCATTTGTAGAAGGGTGTATTGTACGTAGTGCAGGGTGTTACATCCTGCCGTGTTAGGTGAGGAATATATATGTAGTGGTGGTTAGTCAGTGTGTCCATCCAAAACCTACCTTAAACGGTAACTATCATTTATAATGATATGGTTAGCTCAAAGCACACCACAGTTCACGATAAAGGGAGTGAAGCCAATAAAAGAAGCCTATTGGACACCTTATACAGATGCACCCTAAATACAAGGGCTGTCCAGAAGGTAAATTCCGTTTTTGTGTTGCGTGAGAATGTGGAGGAAGCCGAATGGTCGCTGTATTGACTCAGACAGTAGGTCAGTACGCCTCGTGCTGCAGTGGTTGGAAGGTCGCGCCGCTTGTCTTTTGTTTGAAATAGTGAGTCAAAACGAGCAATATAATTGAGTTTTCCGCCGAATGTGAAATTCGTTGAGTGAAAAGATTTTTACTGATAAAAAACTACAAAACTGATGACATTCATCGGGAAATTTGTGCTCTGTACAGAAAAAATGTGATGAGTGACAAAGAGTTGTGCGTCAGTGTTCTGGTTCGTTTAAGAGAGAACATAAATTCCCAAGATGATGGCATAAGTGGCCGTGGTGAACAATGAAATGCAACTGAAAATTGACGAAAAGTTTGCGAAAACCGAAATTTTACGATATCTTTAGAAATTTTTCTATACCTGATATCTTTAGAAAGTTTTCCCCAGATTTCTACGACTCTACTGCATGGAAACACGATTGAAATGTTAGGCTACTACATGACATGTTTTGTGTTCGTCTCGACGATGAACTTCAAGATACCGTCACCGGTTGACTGCAATCTCAGGAGGCAGAATTGTATGCTGAAGGAATTTGAAAACTAGTTCAGAGATATGACAAATGTCTAAATCTGTTTAGCAAATATGTATATAACCAGTAGAGATTTGTAATTGTCGTAGTAATCTGTTGCCAGTAATTAGAGTTAAATACTAATTTACGTATGATATTTAAAATTCTTAAAAGGGCGCTTTAAAAGACAAAGGAAAAGAGGCTTTGATATACGACATTCATCGTTCGGAAAATGCGGTCGATGTGTAGCAAAAACAATGATTATTAAAAGAATCAATGATTTCAACGTTGATTGACTGGATTTTCGTTATCTTAAGGCAAAATTGGAATACGCCGTATGGAATCGGAGCTCCATCTACGTCTATCAAGAATCGAACATGCCTCTTGGTCACATTCTATCAATAGCGATCGCTCTTTCTTGACAGTCACGGAACTAGCTGAGCACCGAATTTCTCAGATAAGAATCTCGCTCACCTTGTTTGCTCCTTTCAAATACAGTGGCGGTAAGTAATCGGCTATAAATGTACACTACAGTTCCAAAACACAAGTGCCTAAAAATTTTTTAAATGGTCAGAGGACTATATTTTTTGCGATAAACTTTTTTATTCTCTGCTAATGCGCGATATGTTATGAGGTAAAGAACAATCAAAGGAAACGAAAATTTTCTCAGAAATCAGCTAGAAAATTGTTACTTTCTGTAGGTAACTCCCAAAATTTTTATGTAAATCGCTATGAGACAAACAAACAGTAAAAGGAGTTACCTGAGCCCATTTCAATGACTTATAAAAAAATCGAAAGCGAAAATTTTAATTTAATCGCAGTGATTGTCATGTTAACTTGAGGCGGTCATTAAAATTCAAAAGTAGTTAGCTCAAAATCAAAACATATTCCGAGTGTGTTGGGATAATTATTATCAATCGATCAATTGAATGCCCTCATCTGCAAAGGCCTCGTGACACCTTTCCATCAGTCGCCGTTAACGCTGATGCTGCTCCATTTCTCCAAATTGACATCCTATTATGACCTTCGAGAAATCCTGACCACGTATCGGTTTTGACCGCAGCGCTACCCTATCGTTTTTCATCGATGATATATTATGCCAAAATAACTTTATTTATTTCTTCAGCTTACATTTTCGTTTTATTTTCGACTGCATGATGGATTGCAGTCAAAACAAAAGGATTCATCTTTTATGGTCATCGACAAAATACACTGGAGATGATCACCATCGTATCGTTCCGCTTGGCAAGATTGGGGAAATGCAAAGATTATTAGCGCCGATGAATTATTTAATTAGGGATAAACATCTCCTCGTTCTTGTTACGCAAGGAATTTATAGCTAAAGACTCAAACACATTTCAATCCAAATGTTTCGAGCGAGTTCTGCATCTTTTGGGCATGGAAATACGAAAGTTTTCCAGTTTCAGTCTTAGTAGGATCATCTTAATAGTAGGATCATCATCACGATGATGAAGAGCGGGATATAAGCGTGGCTGATTACGGTTAATGCTCAGAAAGTTTTTAATGTAGCGGTAATTTCTGAAATGGTCCTTCTAATAATCCAGGATTACTTCTTGAAACGTGAGCAGAGGTTTAAAAAAAACTTATAAATGGGACAGTTCTTCCGAATGAACCACGTTCAGCATATCCATATCTGATGGCCAAAACAAAAGTTTACAAAGACGATATAATTATTGGAATGGAACATTTTCCAAAGGGGGGGAATTTTATTTTTCATTACAGTTTTTATATTTGTTATAGTTTTCCAAAGGGGAAAGGGGTTCGGCAGTATCATTCTCAGATGAAATAATTTTCCAAGGCGAATGATTTTTACACTTAAAATGTTGCATTGAAATGCACATTAGCGGATGACTCCGTTAAAAGTTACCGTTGCGGCATCTCCCACAGACTTTGACCCACAGACTCTCCTTTGGACTTTGTCACCTCAAAACAAACCTGGATAAATGAAAGTGAATTATAGTTCATGATACTCATGTATCGCCTTATTGTGCCTAGAAAACGGCGGTTTATTTGATGAAATCGGTAATCCAATAAAATAACTTATCATCTCAAAAGTGGTATAATAAAAAATATCTTAAAATTAATGACGATCTAGAGTCAAGAAAGAGGATTAATGATCGGTTCGATTTGCTTGCAACAGAATAAAAAAAATATTGCACCAAAATTCTATTCCCAAATTTTATTTTAATAATCACTGGACCAACAAAATTATTCGGGATCATGATTATGAGCAGGTGGCAAATTTACTCCTTTTTCATTATTATTATTTCTAACTTACGGAATGGTGATCAGCACTGCAACCCAAAATTGGCATTATTCTGTTTATTATTTATAAAAAAAAACGATTTGTGGATTCTACCTCCACCCTCCAAGAGTTTTTCTAAGGCAGGAAGTTAATACAAATGCAATTCTCGCATCCGAAAGTAAATAATTTACCTAATTTCATCAAAATTCTAAGGCAAGCTTTAAGATAGAGTGAAGAAGAAATGATCTCAGCAGTAAATCAGTAGTAGTGTAGGGTATATTAGCTACTAGTGGCTAACAGCCATCATCACATCCTAACCATTTTGGCACAATATCAATTATTCCCTATTATCTTATTTATTTAAGAAGAGCAATTGATGGTTTCCGGCGTAACTTTATGGAATCGATTAATATTGGAAATGAAACATAGAAATGAAACTTTGTGATTCCACTGAAAATGTTTTTCAGTGGAATCACAAATTTATTATTTTTCATTTCCAATAAACAGAACAAATAAAGATGCAAATTTACATATCTGTTGATTACCGAATATGTATCTATTTAGATTCAGCATTTAGTGACTTTCATAAAAAACTCATTATATTTTCAAGACGTTCCCTTTTCCAGCTTTCACTACCCTGACATAAATATCACGATTTGTACATTTGGACAATCTTAGTTGTGTATCATACGTTTTAGTACATTTTTTTATGTTTATATTTCTGTTTAACTCTGTTTGATGTTAATTCATACCTGGGAACCAGTTATAAGAACATAATTAATACGATAGAAGTGTATAAGAAGAAAATTCATCGTTGAATAGTAATATCCTTTAGTTCCATAGACTAAAATGGCGCTTCCGTAGAGTAGAAAGTGAAATATGCGGTTAGGGATACCAGATCTTTTGAGGTTAATGAAGGGCAATGGCAATCAAAAGGTAAGACAAATGGGGCATGCAGTGGGCAAAAACGTTGACTCCCCATACTTTGAACATGTATTCGTTCCAACATTTGTACAATATGTACGTTCAAAATCCCAACGTACATATAAACCATTATTTTCCACCGCATGGAATTTCCCTGAAAATAATAGAAATCCCAACCGAACGTTCCCAGAATGCGTTCAAAATGAAGGCCTGTGCAAGAAACGTTTGGTCATCATAGATACAAGCGTTCGTGAATACTTACAATACGTTACAATAAACCACCAGGACTTAAGTGCTTTGGGTTTCCACAGAGAAGATTCCACAAAGCGCTTTAGTCTAATCTAAATTTTAAAGCGAAATAAGTAAATCACATGAAAAAACAAATAGATTGGTAGAAGCATTATTCGCATTTTAACGCTGGTTGGGTATGATTAATGAATGCCACTTTGTTCCATTTTTATTGCACTTAGACATTTCCTTCAAGTACAATTTGCAGGGTACTCATCCATTAGGCTGTTTTGATGGCCAACTAGTTAATTTTCTTACGTGCTTGACATTCGAATACACCAAATAATGCTCGTAATTAGTGAGACAAATGAATTTAATTCCACTATTTATATTAAAATCCTCGAAGATGTTTTTGTTTGCATGATAAATGGACAAATAAAACGAAGCCGGACGGTACCATGCTTGGAGATATTCACATCTCTCCAGTAGTTTTCGCCATCGCCATCAAGAGTCGCAAAAGGAAGAAAAAGCATTATATTTTTATGTCCCCCAGCTCGAGCCCATTTCTTCTTCTCTCCAAAAATATGACGTGCACTCCTCTCGCGCAATGGGGTTAGGCAAAGAGCACAAAGGAAAGGCCCGAAAACGTGGCGGCGCCTTGCAATCGTCGGCCGAAAACGTTTCGCCCATTTCCCCCACCCTATTCCTCACCCCACCCCGAGTTCCAAAGCGTCGGGAAAGCCTTTTCGGACGTCGTTTGAGGAGAGGCCGCGCGTTATTCATTTCTTCGGAGACTTTTATTTTTCCCAAACCCTCACTTCCATCCCTCCACCACCCCTTACCCCCCGCCCCCCAACACGCGCGTTCCCTTCATCCCCCCCCCCTCCGAACCCTCATGCACTTCCCCGCTTCCACACTTCTCCCCTCTATTCCCTCCCACGACCCCCTCCCTCACAAAAGCCTTTTCTCGCCCTCTCGTAAGAAAATTCCTCCTTTCTCTCGCCCATCTTATCTGCAGCCATTCGTCGCCGCGCGCCTCGTCCAGTTTTAGGTGAATGCAGGATTTTTTGCGAGGGAGAGAGAGATAGATGGAGGGAGAAGGAGGGGGCGCGACCATGCGGCGCGAACCATATAATTTTATCATTATTATCAACGATAATCTACCGGTTGAAAAAGTTTTCTTTTTAACTTACAAGGAAACTAAACTCCGGCACACCAAAGCCAAACCTAACGCGGAACTAAAAGCTCAAACGCCAAACATAACAATAAAATGTCAAATACCTTATATCTCATTTCATTCCGTGCTACACTCTTGATCATCCCCCCCCCACTGCACCACGATTACCCAAAATTCTCTCCTCTATCGTAGTCTTCAACGCTGTTCTATTGCCCCTCAAAATGTTCTTCATTCAGAAAAGTGAATAATAATAACTTCGTAATTAGCACTAGTTTTTATTTTAAAAACGATCGGTTTCGTCGAATAGTCGACATCATCAGGTGATGATCACAGTTGAAAACATCAGGTCGGCTGTTCATGTAGACTATTCGACGAAACTGGTCGTTTTTAAAATAAATAGCAGTGGTACTTACAAAGTTATTATTCTTCACTTTTCATCTTGAAGTTCCATCAAGTTGAGCCGAAAACCAAAGAACTCGTTCTTTATTCATATTTCCTGCCTTGAGAATTGCTCCCCACAACTTTCTATTTTCCTCTACCACGAAAAGAGTATCTGAGTATCTATATTCCGTTATATTTCATCGTATATTTTCTGTAGATTTCCTCATTTAATATCATTTCATAACTGCTTCTTAAATAAACAAAAATAATTTTAGAATTTCTCTCAAAATTCAGACACCAGTGATGCTGTTGCCAACAATGTCATCGTATGCGGTGAATACCCGAAAAACGGAGAGAATTTTTTCTGATAAACGCCGCGGAAACCTATGAATAATAAAAATATATATTAATGCTAGAAAGCAAGTGGAAGAGAGAGAACGGTAAAGGGAGCGTTTTGGAAGTTAAAATATATTATTTCTTCGATCGATTTAAATTTGTCCTCGGACATTATGAGAATATAAATTTACTCTTCAAATATTACTTCGTATTATATATTAAATAGGGAATATAAAGGAAGCTTTCTTTCTTCAACGGATGCCCGCGCTCCCTCTTGCACCTATCTGCGCCCGCCACTGTTTCATTCTACCCAGCCTCCTTACGTCGTTCCACTCTTCACCAAACTGCTCCTGCCATACGTCCGACTCCTTTCAAACCCTTACGCATACTCCTTTGAGTCCTAGGCCCTTCACTTCGTGCCTCCACCTCTCCAGCAGAAATGGGCGAGAGTTTATCGCTCGCGACCCCCTTCTTCTCCCCTGGCTAACCTTCCGTATCTCGCACTGGCACGTGTACCCGAAGCCGCGCGGTGAAAAATTCCAGCGGGCGCTTGTCGATGGGAATCATGTTTCAGAGAGAGAGGGGGGGGGGAACGGGACCCCGTGCTGATTTTTTTTCCTCTTTTTAATTTCGAAAATTTCATTCTCCGAAGAAACCTGCGATGGTATCGGCCGTGATTTACTCCCTCCGATCCTGTGGCTCGGGAGTTGAGAGTATTGTGTTTTGAATATTAAAAAAAAATAATGAAAAAAATGCATAAAAACCCTCGCTCCGGATTCTTTTCTGCGATGCTTGCTTGAGGGTGACGAATTTTGGGTCGGGAGAGAAACTCGTTTTCTGCCTGGGTCTCGCCGAGCCCGTGTTGCGGGGGAAATCGCCCATTTGTTTAAGGGACGTCTAACTAGATATTTAAAAAAATATATAGTCAGTAAAGTTTGTTAAGGTCTGATTTGAATCTTCTTTAAAAATTGCAAACGTTAGAGAAATATTAAATTGGAGCTTTTATAAACAATTATTTTGGCGCATTTAAAACGAAAATTGAGCGACCTAGACGTATAGCTGTGCCAGATGGACTTGACGCATGAGCAGAAGTTTGCTGCGGTCTGTTGCATCGCTGATGTACTATTCGTCGTTTCGTTATTTACGATTCCTTTAACCGCTATACTCTTGCGCTTCAGATACGAATGGGGTTGCGAAGCGTTTTTATCATTCCAAATGAATAATACTGAAATCAATGAAAATACTAAATAGGTAAAGGACAAATCACAACTGAAAATTTAAAAAAAAATCTGACTACTTCGTAGGAACATAAATTCCAGTCAATGATGTAAAATAATACAACAGAATTTAAACCACCTCTGTATAAAAATTTTAATATTTGTTTAGGGCATGAATGTACTTGATATTTCCAAGTTTTTTCGAATTTCATTATTACACTATTTTGAATTAGTAGATTGTTCTCGTTCGTTTAGCAATCAACTATAATAATATTTATGGTATTAAAATGAGTTTTTATATCTTAATAATTATCTTAATGGATGGAAAGGTATTAGGAGTAGACAGTGTTGTTTCTCGAATCCTCGGTATTTACGCCCAAAAGAAATATACTTTTTTTCGCCATCAAAAGGTTTCCATTTCGAGAACTTTCAAATTAACCTCGTAATACTTTCTTGTCAAACTTGACTGCTCATTTATTTGTTCTCTTGGGGCATAATTTTCATCCACTGGAACTGTCTTGAGAACTTAGGTTTTCGGCCCCAGAATAAAATTATTTGGGTCATATTCTGCTGCATCTGTCGCATCCAAGTTTTGATTTAAATAAATGCTGTAAGAGTGTTAATTACGTAACTTAATTCGCATATAATGTTTTTCGTGCTATACATATTTTTTTTCGTTCGTGCACAATTATTTTTTCCTTTCCGATAGGTATCCATCCAACCGCAATAATGAAGCCGAAGATTGGTTTGATAGGTGCGGGTGGATCTCACATAATAATAAGCCCAACGACGTCTTAAAATCACACATGAAGATAGGAGGGCCAGTTCTTTTCCCTTCCATATTTGGTTTCCCAAGAAAATTTGGTCCCTGAAGAATCGATCAGCTTGGGTGAAGCTGGGGGTGCCTAGATTCACAACCCGGAATCTACCCGGGTCCTCCGATCAGTAACCCAGCTCTCCACTCACCTGACTAACACGTCGCTTCCGAAAGTTACGAGTTCAATAAAATTGCATCAATGCGCTGGTAATAATGGAAGGGTTATTTAACTATTTCAAGTGCGTCATATATCTACAAACATTTACGTATATTCTTCCTACTTAGGTTTTCCATAGAAATGAAATGAATCATGCATAGTTATCCTTGTGGAATGTAAATAATTCATCCGTTAACGTAATAAGTTTGTTTCATCATGCGTAGTCTAATTAGCTTTATTAGGTAATTAGACCCTTTGAATCCAAAAACTCTTATGTTCGTGTTGCATTTATTCGTAAATTTTCAAAAGCCATGATGCCTATGATTACATTACGCGAGCATCACCAAATGAATTCAAGCTCAAATTCTACAGAACAGCATTCATGCCCCCAACAAGATTCCATATTTGCTGCTAGCTAGAAAGCGAATTATGCCTGCTCAGATAATTCGGATTGCATTTGAAAACAATTATTCTCCTTTGTAATGTGCTAAACATTTTGGATTCCTCGGTCATTGAAGTTAACTGAAGACGGGCCTCTGAAAAATTCCACAATTTGAAAGTACAGCGGACTGAACATTCCCTGAATTGTCTCATTTAAAATTTGGTTCCGGATTAAAATTCACTTTTTATTAATAGGGAAAATATTGCAATTTATCAAAGATAATTGAAAAAAATGTAGTGCTCTTGACCGTTGGTGCATCAAAAGGTTTCCATATCCGCATAGTCCGAACTCTCCATCAGCAAGGATGTAATCCATGTTGGTGAGCTGCATTGAATTAGTGTTCCCTGAATTAATTATATTTGTTCTCAATTAGAGGAGAAAGACGAAATATATCTTGTATCACAAAATAGTGACTTCCTTCACTTGCTTTTAACCTCGGTAACATTTCCAGCTTTCGCAATAATTCTCTCCTCATGAATATATGTTTTGAATTAGGGAAATCCAAAACTTTGGCGCCGAATCAACCCATCCGTGGGAAATCCATCATATATATTGTGAACTTTTTATGCATAAGACGTTAGAACGACGATCATATCTCCCCACTTATGTTATCTTCGAGTTTTTTAAAGATATCTTCTGCAAATGACTTCACACAGCAACGGAGAGGGAAATGGATGCTGAGGGAGTAAAGGAATCCCTGGAATCAGGATCAAAATATAGCAATATCATCACCTCAAAACCCGTTGAGGATTTGTATCTATTCCTGACTTTAAAACTCAGGGATCACCCAATAGTGTCCTACGGAAATAAAATCTAGGTGAAAACTGGGAAAAAAATTCACGAAGCGTGGAAAGAATGGATAGAGTGGTGTAACCGTGAAAAAAGCGTGACTGGGAGTCACGGTCCTAAAAAGAGTAAATTATTAGCTCATCAGCACTCAATTACGCTATCAGAGTGACTACCTGCATTTATTACTACTCATGAATCTAAAATTTCTAAAAATAAATTTAATAGGGACGTCATCCAAGAACAAATTTTTGAATTGAAGGGGAAGAATGTAAAGAGTTGAGTGACCGTGATAAAGAGTCACGCTTGGTCACGACACAAGTATCTTCATCCTCTCCATCGTGACAGGGTGCTACGGTCATAAGAGTGAGCAATACCAGCAAAACCCATTGCAGCGATTAAGATACGAATTTGAACCCATTTCTCCGTCTGCAACTCATTGGTCGGACGCATTGAAAAATAAAATTCTTTGGAGAATAAAACGATCGTAACTTAAGAAAATATACGCGAAGAGAGGAGGATGGAGAGAGAGAGTGGTGACAACACGGGTAGTGAGGGGTCGAAAAAAGTGCAAAAAAATTTAGCTCGGGCAAAAATCGAATGAAGTCATTTGAATTTACTACGTATGAAGGCTTCCTTACCCCTCTCACCTTTTCTCACTGCCTCTCCTGTTCTCCCTCTCGCTTAGCGATTCAATTATATTCAATTCCCCCCCACCCTCAGTCTCCACCCCACTTCTTCTCGTTTGCCTCGCCTCCTCGCATCAGCCCCTTGGATACCCTCCTTCCTGCACCTCCTCCCCTTTCCTCCACTCCCTCCGCCGACCCCCCTCCGTCTCAACCCCTGACCAGCCATTCCCTTCCCTACCGTCCCTTTCTTTAAGGGTGGTCGCGCGTTGCGGAAGACTCCCCCGGTAGGGCATTAACCTTTCCATTCTTCGAATCTCGCGTTCGCATCCCAGCCAGGAGAATTCCGTGGGGAATGGGTGAGGAAGGAGGAGGCACCGGCTATCGTCACCCCCTCTCATCACTTTGGACTTTAATGACTGCGCGGCATGCATTCCGCGTGTCCATATGCTTAGTCGTGCGCTTCCGAAAGCCGGTGTTTGTGAATTCACCCACAGAGCAAAACTCCCGTGACAACACTCCACACGAGGGAAGGGAACGGAGAGATTATTTCTTATTTCCCGCGCCACCAGCGTCTACGTCCTTTGACCGGGGGACACGTCATCCTTTTCCTGGGCAAGCGCACCATAATGCACATAACATAGACAAAAGGATAGGAAGGGTAGAGTGGGTTTGGATTGATGTTTCATGAAAGTGAAGTCAGCGCGACTGTTTGTCGAAGATATTTGGAGAGTGCATGTTTATCTTTTCATCTTTTTCACCCACGGCCCATGCAACAGCGAGAGAAGAGCGAAGGAAGAGATGATGGAAACTATTCGTGCTCCAAATGAACTAACCCATTCTGAAATCTCAATGGAGGGTAAAACATTGGCTTTAAAACTATCAACGCTCAAAGCGTACATATTATTTAATAAAAATAATGCCTGTGTATGAATAAATAATTAAACTACACGCACTAAAGCAGTATATTTAGGTGTAGATTATTTCATTTACATCTCAATCGTCTCACTGTTAATTTTTTTGGGACTCTTTGAGATTTCTTTAATAATTTCATGTATTTTGACGAAGGAGCTCGTGGATTTGAATGGGTTAAAGGAGACGAGAGATACAATTTATTTACAAACGGAAAATGGGTAAGAAATAGAAGCTCTCGGGTTTATATAAATGAACTGCTCCCCTCTGCCCCCTTCTATTCCTTAAACAAACAGTAAGGAATGCAAATGATTTCCCTCCAGTCCCCCCCGCACATAAGGTCTTCCCAATACATTTAAAAAACAGGTTTACCTTCTCTGCCCAATGCAAATTTGAGTAGTTTCTTACAAAATACAAGACGTTGTCACCCTACAAGAACATCTAGAAATTGACTGGTAAAGTTGTAATGTTTATCTTATAGAAAGATTCTTTTCCCTGAAGCCCAAAATACGATACGTACTTACCTACATCGTACAGTACGCGAATTTTAAGATTTCATCTCAAGTTTAACAATGTTTTCAGCGGACTCGTAAATCGACGTCACCACTTGGAGAAAAAGTGCCTATGATTTCGTAAATATTTTCCATAACTACCGCCGCGGACGGTATTTCGAAAGGCCCCACTATTTCCTTCCATCTAGTTTGCGTTTCAAATAGAAGTTCACCCGTGATTTCCCGTTATCCTTCATCCAACAGATGTGCACACCCCATCACCCCTCGATACTTTGCTGCACGTGTTCACATGGGGAGCAACCATCAGTGAAAACCATTTGACTTGACTGACAATGATCCAATTTGTCACGGAACGGCTGCCTTTTTTGCCTGCCTTGTACACACGCCTTGTTTTCTTTTACCCTTAAGACTTTAATAAATGAACAAATAAACCATCTACAATCAGTATCGTTTTCCGTAGATCATCCAAATTTTATTGGGAACTATTTGAGTGGCGAGAAGTATTAATCTTCCGTAAATCTCGAGGTTTTCGCCATTCGTTCAGTTAAGGTATTCTTATTATTTAAAGGTAAATTTTGGTCAGTTCCAGACGATTATTCACTTCTGTGTATCGTAAGAACTTCTAGCCATCTGACACAGATGGCTGTGCGAGGAGAAATTAATATTGTTCCCACTAGTTCAGCTCCAAAGGCCGACGGAACTAGCAAGCCCTTCCATCACGTCCAGGTCGCAGTCCACGGGCGAGCTTTTTTTTGTTGCCAGATTGGAGTTTTTATTTTCAGAATTTTCAAGGAATTATAATATCCCAGTTTTTCATCTCAATTTTTAAGAATCCAGTGATCGATGGCCATTTTATCAATGTAATCATGTATTTTCTCATAAAATTTCGACCCAGATTATGAAAAAACAGATAGGTATTGAAAATCGAGGGTTTCTTGTTTTAGAGAAGGCATATGATATATTGTCTAAGGTACCTCTTGAATGAATACACTCACCTACCACAGCTAAATGTCATAGTCTCACCGAGGCACATAACGTGGCACCGTGCACCACCATAAAACCTTATTCAGAAAGTGTGCGGAAATGATGACGGACTCATTTTGGTATAGGATGTCATGTTTTGCCGTGTTAGGAGAAATTTATGAATGCTTCGGTGATCAGGCTGTCTTCATACAATATAAATATGAATACTTAACTCGGATACAAAATAAGTAAGAATCAATGATAAATATGTGCAATAATTCATATATCCATCCAATAAGGTGTTTATGGTAATGGTAGCACTCGAGCTTTATCAAGAAAAAATGTCATCGCATGTGCAAATCCGCTTAATGGTTATCAGGCTGTAAACTTGGATCTTGGACCTTTCATGAGTTTCTAAACACATCGCAATTTTTATTTTAGTTATCCTTCGATCCAAGAAAAAATATCAGATTTTTACGAAGTTTCGTGTATTTTGAGAGTTAGCGTGATAAAAGCATCGTGATAATTTTTTTTTCACAAAAAAGTAACAGATAAAATGCACAAATATTATTTGACTCACACGCAAGTCGTATTTCTATTCCCTTCAGACATGACATCGCGTAAGTGTACGATTGTAGTTTGTGAAGTGCCATAAAACTTTTGGAAATATATATATATATATATATATATATATATATATATATATATATATATATATATATATATATATATATATATATATATATATATATACAAGTCCATGGTATTTTCTCGGCTTCGAAAAATAACATAAAAACCCCAGGCCTAGCAAGTTAATAAGGTTTTCGTAGTCGCGCGTCTTTTATGGGGGAAAGGAGGGGGGAGTGATGAACAGTGCGGCTCTCTGAGGGTATTTCTTGAGAAGAGTCGGCTAATATCTCGTGCCCAGCGTTCTTTATTTTTTCTCTCTCTCGAGAATGCAAATGAGGAAAAAAATGGAGATTAATAATAATAATAAATAAATAAAAAATACCATGACGGTCGATTATAAGTTTTGTTCACCGGTTGTAAGCTCATTTCTCGGCGTTTTACCAACTTTCTTATTGCCATTTCCAGACGTGTAATCACGCTCTCGGCATTGAAATTGAGGCCTGCGCCACGGGAAAGTTAAGAGTTGCCTCTACCACTGATTTTCGGAGGCGAAGCTGTGAATTTCAAGAGGTAATACCCCGATAAGCTTTCAAATCCTCATTAATGACATAAATTACACCGACATTTCCAGTAGTTGTTGGAGTAGACTACAAAATTAAACCGCGTAGCAGATTGAATGATACAGTGGGACCTAAATGATGTGATTTTAGTAATTAATAGTATTAATATGTGTTATGCACCATTATTGATTCCTATCACCCCCTTCATTACTCTTCTAGCTCATTAAAATTTCACTGATTTTCATCAACCATTCAATAATGGTTGCACATCTACTTACGTTATGGCCATTTGGGCAAAATAAAACAAATTCAGATGTGGATGCGTATTTTATCAATGGATTATGAGGAGGATAAGACTGCTTTTCCTTATTCATCCACATTGAAATACGTGTAGGGAGTTCTTATATAAAAATATAAAAAAATCCTGACTCTCTGCGACTGAGATTATTACGTTTTCCCTCGATGTTTTTGAAATTTCATTTTTTTTCCATTCGCCCCAAGAGTGTTTGTCATCCTCACGAAAAATCAAATTCCTCATCATTTTCTCCCATTTCTTTTCCGTCTCATTCTCTTATTTTCCATTCCCTTTTATAATCTTGATTCCTTCTTTGCCCCTCTTTTCCATTACGCCTTTAGCCCCATCAACTCCTACAATCTCCCGCCTGACCATGCTTCCTGAGCGCATGCTTTATGGTTGAGCATTACCTTATTGTGCTTAATTATTTTTTTTGAATCCGTTGGTGGGCAGTAAATGTTTGAATAACAAATTAAAACCCGTTTGCGACACGAGTGGAGCATTTTTTTAACATTCATGGAAAATAATCTTCCGTAAAAAAGTGGACCGCTTTATCGATGGTTTCTCGTCGCTCAAAAAAAAAGAAGTGTAAATCTTCGAGAGCCGTTTGGAGTTCTTTTTTTTAATTTTTGTGTTAAATCGAGGGTTGTTGTTGCTATTATTTACGTCAAAGAGAAAACTTTTTCCTTCGCCGATACGGAATCGGCATGAATATCGATTACCTCATTGCATCGTTTGAAGTTATTTTATACAAGTATTCTCATGCCATTGTTTTGTTCTTTTTAACTGTTGGTGACCTAACACCCCCCGCCACATGCCCTTGTGGCGGCTTGCGGGGTATTACGTAGATGTAGATGCCATAAAACGAATCTAATCTCTACTGCATGTGGAGAGCGCACCTCAAGTGTACTACACCGTCTGACGTATGGGACGTTCAACTCTGGACCCCTTGATGTCTTTCCTTAAGAATCGTCTAGTGCCTACGCCGGGTTTCTCTCCGCCCATCATCCATTTCCTAAATATCCCACAGGTACCAAATTAACCACCTATCCCTAATGGCGCAAATGACCTCTCTGTAGCCTCTCCAGATAACTACTGACCATAACACTCCTCACTGTGCACACTCCGCTTTCTCCATTCACCGATTTCATGGACCCAAAGTGGAGGTCAAACGAGCCACCCGTTGCCCAATGGTTGGAATCTACTCCCAGGTCAACCCTCTGCTCTCCTCCGAATCCACTCCAGGTTCTACCTCTCCCTAATAATTACTCCACCAGCCACGAAGGCAGAGCCGCAATCTCTTTGCTGCCCAATTATCGCAATGGACCACCGTCTCCGAGAATTTCTCTCTGCAAAAATCAATTCATTAGCTGAAAGAATTTTCAAGAATCTTTTGAATCACTCATCATCCCGTAGTCACCATTTACCGTTCGGTTTGAGGAAGTGTATCTTAAATTGATTCCTGCTCGAACAACGTGGCATCACTCTTGCTAAGAACATAAATAGTATCACCAATATTTATTTAACTAACCAAGTTCTATGTGGTTAAATTATTATTCAATCTAAAAGATAAATTTGAGTAAAAGAAGAATATCGAGTATTTCGAGGCAATGAGAGCCCTTGCGAAAACGCATACCATCCACATCTACATGTTAACTGAAAAGCGGGTGAAAGCAAATTAGGGTGGAACAAAAGATAATCTAGGACACCAATTTAAAAGGTAAAATTACTTCTTAGTTCACGTACCCAAAATACAGGTAGGGCTTCATTAATCAAGAATTGTAATATCCCTATTTGTTTTCCATTAATGAGATCACAAATTGTGTACAGGGAAAAGAATTCCTTTCATAGCTTACTTTGATAATGCATTTTTACTCCAGTGATCTCACTTGCCAATTTAAAGTTAATCTCTCAGGATAACCATTAAAATCATACTAATCCGTGGTCAAAGACGTTTAAAAAGACCAGAAGTGCCACTGTGAGAAAAAATTGAGAGAAACAGTCCATATTGCTCTTCTACTAATTTGGCAGAGGAAACAAAGTGACAATAAAACCATCAAAATGGGGCTTCATACGCAAAAAACCTGGCGGGAAGGCTTTGCTGGGCATCTTTGGTATAGCCTTCCTATAAAAATCTGAACTGAGAGATAGTCCTATTTCTACACGAGCTCGTGACATCGTTGTTTTGTTTTAGACCATTTTCGTATTGGTTATAGTTCATCCAACTCCTTTCTTCTCTTTTTCCCTATCACTAAACCTCTTGTTATGTTCCCCTGAGAGTTTTAGCCTTTTGTCTTTTATTATTAGCAGTAGGCTACTGAGTTCGGGGGATTTGGGGTGGACCCAGGAAATACACTCAGCTTTACTCCTAAGCCTGCCTAACACTACATAATAAATTCTAAAAGTCGATTCTATATACTATAATGACTCATTTTATAGCATTGAATACTTTACGACTCCCTTAATTTCACCAAAAATACCAACTATCTTCCTCCCATGCTTCTCTTTTGGAGAATTCTCCTTCAATAGCATCTCATTCACTCTCAATATCTCCCGCATCCACTTGTCCTGCCTCCGATTTACTCGAAAAACCTTTTCTTCTTCTTGAAAATGAATAGAACTTCTTCAATTACTTTCATTCATGGCCATTTTATTGTATTAATATTTTTCCAAGCCTAAGAATTCAAGTATCCTTTTTTTCCATAATCTTGATCCCGAAATATACAATTATTTGCTTAATATTAATGTTTATGCTAGTTTTTTTTAAATTTTCCCGTTAGGAGATCATCATCAACTACCATCCTTTTTAAAGACCTTCTTCATCCAATGCAATTTTTAAAAAAATAATTTTTTGCACTATTCCTCATTTTTCACCAAAATATATGCTTAATGCGAAATTTGTTGGAGTTTTTACTTCGGCCTTTATGGTCCCTAGAACTGAATAAGCTGAAAGCGAATTATAATTTTTGCTGGTAGGAATGCATTGCGTATGATCTATTCGTAAAACCATAGGATCCTTAGTTTTTGATTCTACTACAAAATCTGCACGTTAATAAAGTTTTAAAAATAATTTGGAGGATTTTATTTTATTACAATGGATTCTATTTCTTACGAAGGGCGTTCACGATGAAGTTTAATTAGCATAAAATGTCATCGCCTACCCTTTCCATGGTAAAATTTCCCCTCTGTCTGCAAAGGAAAAACTTTCTAATTGATGCACCCCGTAAATATTGAGAATTGGTTTCCACCATGAGCAGGGTGCGAAATTATCGGGATATTAAATTTTACCTCAAGAGTATAAGTCAGGTTTTAATGTTGTTCTCAACATTATGGGTTTTCTTACGGATATTTAATGCCTTCACCACATTTATTCTCTCCATTCCTCGAGATTCTTTCCTGGTTCAAATAATAACTTGCCTGATGTATATTACTAATAATTTGCACGGATTTTTTCTTCTTACTTCCTGATTGCTTTCACTTCCCCTGGATTTCTTCAATTTCACACTTTCTTTGTTATTTTTCTATATCCTTACACGACGTTTTCCTAAACGCTCCTTTCGCCCAATCAGTTTTTTCTTCAGTTTATTATTCAACTCTTTGTTCTTTCTTCTACAAAGTACAGTATTTATATCATTCCATTTCCTTTTCTCATCTATCTTCCTAACCATCGCGTTTGTAATCTATGTTCTGGAGCTGTTCAATTTCACCTTTCCTCAGCAACGTCTCAACATGCCAAATCCTTACGCTAACTAGTAACGGACGGTTTATTGAGCCGAGTCCCGTATTTGCCAGGATTTATGATCATTATTGTATCCATCCTAACTTCTTCGGATAATTGAGGTGGTTTCCCTTTGCCTTACTCATTATTGCTTTTCAAATAACACCGTCTGTTGATGGCCGCCCCTCTTGGATCAGACGGCTTTGCAGCTGCCTCTCTGAGGAACTGACGCTGCGCGGTCTACCTTTAGTCTAGCTTCTAACCGTCGACCTATCTGGTATGAGTGACCCTACCAGGAGCAATTACCACTGCTCCCGCTAATGCACAGCTCTACGGGCCATTAGAACACACAAGCCCTTCCGCCACACGTATTTTGTCCGGAGGAGGGGGTATCGGAATACATACCTGTACAATGAAAAGGAGCATTTTTTTTAAAGTTTGATAAAAGTTTAAATAATTCCCAAGCGGTTCTCATTGGCGAACATTCACAAATGCTTTCATTGGTAATCAAGTAAAAATTTAAATTATTTCTTCATAGATAATGGCTGGAATGTAAATATATGATCGATACTTAGGATTGTCTTTCTGAACTCCCTCTTCCACCCTTCGTAAGGAAACCCTGTAAAATGGTACACCCTCCCCTCCCCCGGATAACACTGACGTAATGGTAGGGCATCTCCATGACTTGCGGTGTTTGTAAAAGACGGCAGAGTTCTGCACGAAGAATTCTCCTTCGAAAAAATTACATAAATCGGTTTACCGGAGTTTGAAAATAATGGCGAATTGGAGGTAAAAATCGATTAATTACTTGGTAAAATACGACAAAAAATCATACAAAAACCCAAAGTTTATATCGATTGCTCGCCCCTGTACACTTACTATCATTTCACAGTCCACTGACAGTTAATAAATTTAATTTATTTAAATCCTACTCGTTATACCTAAGACCATATTTAGATGATTAGCTCATTCAAAGAGGATCACTTAGCTTCTGGATAGAACACTCTGTGAATATTTTTGGACAATAGAAGTTCCAGACTTTATTCGTCAGTACCAATTTGCAAGCCACTTAAAGGACTTGACGCGAGTCATCAGACTGGAAGACAAATAGATAATTTCCCTCAGGGGAGGGCTCAAACAATATCCGCTAACAACTCTATTTCTGCTCTTACCAAGTGAAAAGCCAAACACACACACACACACACACACACACATACATGCTCAATGCCTTTGGATCATACAGCCGAATTCGTGTCGTATACCCTCGAATACTATTACTGTGCGCTTGGCCGTAGAGTGGAAGATTCGTAATTCCCGTCATCCGTATGACTGTACAAGGACCAAAGATACGTAAATAGGGAAATGACTGGACGGCAAATAGGCAAGAGGAATTCACTCATGAGCATAAGTTTATGGAATCGTGGGAACATTTGGGGAGTCATTTGTAATTTTGTAATTGGTCACCCCCGATCTCCATACTAACCACGCCTTGAATCTATAAAGTCCTTAGTGATATTATAATTGTAAATAGTTTGAAACTCGTGGATAAGGTATCATTTATCACTACGTATTCCAAAGATTAATATGATATCCAGATAAAATACAAATATGAGCAGTCCATAAATCATCTTCTGCTGAGGAAGGGATAGCTCCCTTCAGGCCCCTAAATGTTCCGAAGTTTCATGATTTTATTTACTCCCCTCTTCTTTACCAAATGTTTTCAAATAAACGAATACAAATAATTATATATATATATATATATATAGATAGTTAGATGATTTTGTCGAAGTAACACGGAAGTGTTGAATAACAAACTTGGACAGCAACAAACAAAATAAGAACACATAAAAAAAGATCACTCGCACGTTATTTCTCGATCATTTCGACGGAATTCAGCTCCGTCTTCATCGGAAGAAATGTAAGATATCATAAATAAATATATATATATTGTTTTATTTATTATTTAGTTTATTTATTTTATATTTATTATTTTATTTATTTATTGCATAACACTTAGAACTAGTGGACACAGATAAAATGTCTCATGGTCTCACGTCCGTGAGGCTTTCAAAAAGTGTTATATATATATATAATAAATAAATAAATAAATATATATATATATATATATATATATATGTATCCATAATAGTACCAGTATGAGTATTGTTTCATTAAAATACATGTATTGGCTGAGAAGTTTTCCCTTTTGATATCAAAATCAGCAAAGAGAACATTTTAATATATATTACAAAATGCGCATAATTTAATTGTGAATTAAGTTGCATCATTACATGCTTACGATGATGATGCACGAAGTCTGACTGCTCTGTTAGGAATTGGTAAGAGAAGCAAATAAGCGCCACGAGCATGCTGGGAGATCCCCGTCAAGACGAATGTTTTTCACACTTTGACATTGTTCAAATGTATTGCTGGGAGCCTTTTCTCGATGAGAGACGGCAAGAAAAATTTTAGAAAGGTACTCGGCACATGAATTTTTTTACTACACAGCGGGAAATATTATGAAATATTATAATACATGTGCAGAGTCGATAATCGGGATAAAATAAAACAGATTAAACACCGTCACAGATAGATTCAAGCACTCATTCCTCCCTCATATGATACGAAATTAAAATAAAATTGAACCCCGCTAAAATATTAAAGTATTGATTTAGTCAAAACAGCAACCATTGCATAATAGGTACATATATATATATATATATATATATATATATATATATATATATATATATATATATATATATATATATATATATATATATATATATATATATATATATATATATAATGTATGTACACGAGCGATTTTGTATACTAGCTGATTAATACTCAAGTTTTTGTATGAACTAAAATTTTTGCATAAATGGCTGGCACCGTAAAACACTCCACAATGCACCTTTGCGGACTAGATTTAAATGTAGTAGAAGAAAGTATAACTATGGGAAAGTAAACGAAGGCACGGATATTACTTTTGGGGATTACTTGCGAGTACAGCAAATTACACAAGCGTATGAGGAAGGCATGTAAGCTTGAAAATTATAACCATAGTTTCTCTTGAAACTTGTAAAAAGCTGTCTCTACCTCTATCTTCGTCGAATTTCATCGTGGGGGCGTCTCTTTAGGAACACTATCCCTTGCTATTAAAGCTAGGGATGCGACTGTACCGAGTTCAACGTCACGTCAACCCGAATTAAAGGGGAAATACCCTCAGGGAAGCGCGAATCTCTCTCGCCGCTGTTCCCTTTCAACCTTCCACCTCTCCTCACGCGGTAAGGGTGAGGGAGGGAGAGAAGAGAAGGACGGAATGTGGGAGAAGCGGAAGAGAAAGAGAGAGGGGGAGGATGGCGGGAAGAGGAGGAGGAACTCGTTTCATTAGAAATCGATGAGGCAAGAGCCATTAAGCTTGCAGCGAGAAAGTTCCGCGCTCCCTCCCTCCCTTCTCCCCAGAGTTGACCGCGCCGTCATCGCACTCGTCTTTCCCGCCGAGCAAGCTCCCCTCCTCCTTTCCCCTCTCTCCGATGATTTCATTTGTTCGGCCGCGGGATGGCCAACAGGAAGTTTTCGGAGGCGATCCAACCCTCCTCTCCACCCCCTCTCCGCGGGAAACACAAATCAGTCGGAGCGGCGCGGAGTCGTCTCCTCTCTGGATCCATCCTCTTTTTTTTCCTCCAGACGAGATGCGTTCTGATTTTCGTTCCTTCCCCTCTGAGGGAAGGATGTAGTGGGACGCAAGGGTTGGGAAAGTGCGAGGCGGTGGTCCCCCCCGCCCTCAAAAATAAAGCCCCCTTCCCCCCCAAAGGCGTGTGCGTGGTCCGACGGCGGTGTCAGCTCGGGGTCTTGCCTCCCTTCCTTCCTGAATGAGTCGGAACAATTTCTTCGGTCGGATGGATTCCTTCGCATGGTATCGATGATTGATGAAACTCGAGAGCGGTTGGACCGAAATTGTAGCGTCGTGAGGGTCGATAACGCCGACGGACGATGAGGCCGCAATCCCTTCCATTCGTGGGTCATTAGCGAGACGACTCCTTTTTCATTGGGCTCATTGTCGCAGAAAACAAAGCTTGACCACGGGCACATTCACCGACGAGGATGCGTGACAGCGTGTCCAAAATGAAAGTTTAAAAGGTTGTCAGGTTGATTTGTCCGTAATGACGATTGCATAGTAGGTAGCCTTTTCTTAAAGAGCAGAGGATATTAATTTAGAAGCATATCCTCTAAATATTTTGACTGATAAATTCTTACAGAGCACTTGGGGCGTGAATCGAGTCTATCTCTGACCCGTCTCAGATTCCAAATTAAATTCGGCCCAATCTGAAACGCACTATACACAGCTCATATGTATACAACGTAGATTAGATTGAGTATAGAGTACATGCATAAAAATGTACTATATAGTATATATGTATATATATTTATTTATATATATTAATTCACATGGAGATAGATATAAGGAAAAGGGTTAGGAACACATATAAAGGACGAACACAAGAGAGGTGGGGAAGGCGGAATCGAGCAGATCAAAAAAAATATCCGGTGCCTTTCGACTTGCCGGATGTCAGTGTAAATTACGTTTCCTCGATAGCTTTAGTGGTTAGAGTATCGGCCCGGTAAGTCGAAAGATGCGTGGTTTAAGTCCAAGTCAAGGAAATATTTTTGCATCTGCATTTTGTCCTTTACATGTGTTCTTATCCCTTTACCTTATATCTCTTTCCATGTATGTATATATATATATATATATACATATATATATATTATATATATATATGTATTATATATATATATATATGTATTATATATATATATATATATATATATATATATATATATATATATATATATAGTCTTGTATGTTGAAAAAACGCAATTCTACAGGGATATATTAATTCCGCAGGATAATACCGCTGTTAGTATCCCTGCAAAATTAGCGTTTACATTATGTCCGATGCATAAAAAATATAGAGTGAATAATGCTCATGCTATTCCTCATAGGCAACTCATCAAGTAGAAAGACCACCTCCCTCCGGGATATGTAGAATTGACTAGGGGAACTTGACCGCATTAAATTAGTGACTTCCTTAGTAGCGGTTGTTGTATTTATTAGGGGTGGTGAACGACAGCAGAGGTCATTTGCGCCACAAGGGATGGGTGGGTAATTTGGTAGGGGCAGGATACTCAGGGAATGGAGGAAGGGCGGAAAGAAACCCGGCGATGGCATTATTACCCTACTCTTAACGGAAGGCGCCATGGGGTCCACAATTTAACGTCCCATCCGACGGGCGGCGTACCCATTTCAAGTGCGTGACTTCCTTGATCTTGAAATAGAAATTCATACCCTTTCCTCTTTTAAAATGACAAGCACCGCGCTGTAAAAATGAAGAATTGTAAAGGACTTAATATTCAAATCTTTTTGGAGAAGGAACTGTAAGTAGTCAGTACGAACAAGTTTCCTATAAAGGGTCACGGAGCACGAGTTTAGGACGGTAAAATATACCATCGTGCATATTTATAAGTTTGATTTAAATCTAAGGAAGACGGGAAAGGGAGTGAATATTAAAATGGGGATATTTTTGCTCTTCCGGACTTTCTTTGCAAAATGTTTAGCGACGTATATGCATTATGCATTCACCTGTGCATATGTTAAACATAATGCTTGAGTGGATGCAATGAATGCAAATATTTTGACCTCTCAGTCGTAATAACTTGAAAACATAAATGGGACGGTTGCAGTAAAATTACATCAACACGGAACAACTGAGTCGCAAAAGAGTTACAAGCTACGCCGTTTCCTATGTCCCGATATCAGAGCTGGTGTCCATTGAGCTAGTGAAACATCGTATGGCAGTCGATTTGTAGGTCGCTAAATAATAAACAGCGTACATTAACGCACTCAAACCGGGGTACGTTCCAAGAGACAGATAAATTTTCGAAGCCTTACTGCATTACGGAAGACATTAATAATTATATTCTGTTATTTTTATTGTTATTATACCGTTTATGGTACCTTTGACCGTAGACACAGACTGAATAAACGCAGTTTTCTTTACCTTTCCCAGAAAAACACAAAATGACCTTCGACACTATAGTAAACCCTTATTTAATATTACATACATGCACTTCCTTCTTCCCTTTAATCTGTTCAAAATACATCTCCTTTCGATCGTACTGATAATTTCGAACACCTAATCTCCATCGTTTACACAACGTTCTCCCCTCTATCCACAGGCTTCAACATCCCATCACCAATCAAAATGCTGTGTATTCATCTTTCCTGCCTCCTTTGGATTTCTTCCAACAATCTCCTCTTCTTGCTCACCATACCTTGAACTCTATCGTTTTTCCTTTCCACCCATTTCACCTTTTCCATCCATCTCCACAACCACCTTTCAAAAGCCTCCCATCTACGCTTATCATCTTGCTTCAACGACCATGTTTTCCCGCCGTACAAACCACGCTCCATATCGAAGTTTTAACGAGTCTTTTCTTGACACCCACACTCAACGTCCCTGTCATCAACTCCCTCCTGTGGAAGTTTATTTGTCTAACGCAATTTTTCTTCCTATTCCCCTTCTACTTTAACCATCTTGGCCCAAAAAGCTTCCAAGATAGATAAACTCTTTCACCTGCTCCGATTCTTGTCCTACTATTTTTGCGTTCATCTTATCTTTCCTCTTTGAATCGCAATCTTTTAATTTAAATTGTGTCTCATCCCATTCCAATCACAGTGATTTTTGAATTCACTCAGCAATGCTTATAACCCCTCTGGCTGACTGACTAACTAAAGGTTGATTATCCGCAAAATCAATTAATTTATTTCCCCGTCGACTTTCATTCTTGTCACTATGCTATTGATTGGTGATAAATTGAGGAAATTACTGAATTAACTTCTTTAAACCCCCCCTGAACTTTTACTCTAAACCCGTTTATCATGACACTTATTTAAATGTAATTCATTCATACTCAAATAGTGGACGCACATTCGGGGCGTAAATCTAACATGATTATTCAAAACGCCGTTTAAACGATGTTAATTACATGGAGCATTGGCGGTGTCTGGGTAATTGCCGAAATGACTATAAACACGAGCCCTTCTCCGTTTGTCAATAGAGGGTAGTTAAACAATAAGATACAGAGAAAAAGCGAAAACAGAAAGTAATTGGAACAGATTGAGGGTATTGGAGACAAATTGGAAACAAATGAATGTTGTTACGTGACAGCGGTGAGCATAAAAAAAATCGATGTCATCTAATCAACGTGAATGTATCTTTCTTTTGTGTCTCCACGTCCAAATCGCTTGAAATCGGCAAGAATTTTCTTGTTTAGGGCTGTTAGTTAAATCATGAATCGAAAGGGAAATTAACGGCTGTCGCACTAAACCAATTGGTCCCGAAAATCGAGTTAAAGTCCCGAGTCGAATCCAATTCTACGCTCCACACAATACTATTTCGAGTATCCTGAGTGCATTGCTGAACTACGTGCCTCTTGCAAAGAGGTCTCTCCCTCCCGCGCTTGAAGCTTCCTCCATCCGCCCCCCCCCCCTCGGCGAGTTACGTCGGTCGCCCCCGACCGAAGTTTCCACCACGTCCCCTCACCACTCCCCGACGCTTCCCCCCTCCCCCGCCCAAGCCCTCCAAAACCTCCGCCCAAATCTCCCCCCCCCCCCCTCTCTCTCTCCCTTTCTCCCGGTTGCCCCCGCGACGGACCACTCACTCGCCTGGACCGCCC
Source organism: Hetaerina americana (assembly GCF_022747635.1). Taxonomy (NCBI): domain Eukaryota; kingdom Metazoa; phylum Arthropoda; class Insecta; order Odonata; family Calopterygidae; genus Hetaerina; species Hetaerina americana. The sequence goes on along the minus strand of NW_027287172.1, from coordinate 110,681 downwards.
TCCGCCATCCATAAAACACACGCAGCGGTCCTTCCACCTGCCACATCCGTCTCTCACCCCCCCCCCATCTTGCAAACCTGCCCCACCCCATCCACACTCACGCCTTCCCCCGCCCACAACCCCCGTATCTTCTTGGTGTGGGGTCACGCTCGAGGGCAAACTGAAAAAGAAAACATTCCACGCCTAACGTTATGAATTATTTGTTTGTTAAAGCGCTATGTCGTTGTTGTTGAGACGCACCTTTGAGTTCCTCCACGGATTTTTTCAATACTCTTCATTATCTCATAGGAAAGTTTGGTAGTAAGTAAACCAATGCTCAAAGTAGGTTTACGGAGGAAAAAGTGACTAAACAATTCTGCATTTCTGTCTACGCCTATCACTGCAATAAAAAATGCTGACGATCTACATTAAAAATCAATCTTTTTTAACATCACATAAACTGCCCCTCCTACCTAATTCATCCGGTTGAAAATGTTTACTCTTTTCCACCTCCCGATTAGATAACATTCTCCCCTTTATCTGGTTTCAACATTCCAATGTCACTTACTATGCCCTGCAACCCCACCTTTCCCGCCTTCATCGAATTTCACCCTAAGGGCTTTTATCCAACCTGCCAGAGAGGTTAGTTGGACGAAGGCACTACCTCATCTAAATGTCGCACCAATAAAGATGTTTCATTATTATCGTTCCTCCCAGTTCTTCGTTTATTTTTTCCAACCTTCTCCAAACAGAGTCTTCATGGCATAGATGCACAAAATTGCGCGGTAATTAAAAATGCTCACAATGTAAAGCATTAAGTATATTTAACAATTTTTGTGCCTGCAAGTTTAATATTATAATATTAATGAAGTATCCATTATCATTATTCCATTCAAATATATACTATACTAACAGTTATTGTAGGAATTCCACACACTTTTTATTTCCCATTTCTGTTTTCAGTATCTCGTAATTACCGAAATATTATTTATTTATTTATTTATTTATTCAGTATTAGTCCGAAAACAGCACATTTTGGCCTTTACATCAAACTATTAACAACGATAACAATGATCACATTTACCATTTTTTGCTGAACATGTCAACTGACACTTTTAAAACCCTCTGTAGGGCATGTATTTGATGTTTTTCCTAAGATTAACTCCTTGTGTTACGTGAGAAAGTATAATTTTAGGCACCGGAGCACCGAGAATTGTTTTACGTCTACCGCTCTTAATATTTAATATTTTGCGGATCAGTTAAAGAGCTCGAACTATATGCACGTGCACGCTGTAAATGCATAAACGAAAAAAATAATTCACGGTTACGGCGAAAGAGAGGATTAGTTTTCGTCTCATCCAGGATCGTGTTAATAAAAGTTAAAGCATTTCATCGCCCCCCCCAAAAAAATAGTATTTTATTTCTCAGAAGCTTCACACACGAAACGCCCCGACCCTCTCCCACTTCAAGAACCCTCCCGGGCGATGTACACAAGTCCTTCACCCTGCCACATCTGCCAGGAGACCCCTCACACACACATAAACACACACATACACACACGAAGTCAAGGCCTTCACGGACGTGTCTCTTCCCATCGACAGCGATAACAGCCAGACTCACTGTCTCAACCATCGCCTCAATGCATGCAATTTACCCCCCCCATCTATTATTCATGCGACCACCAACGACCGCTCACCCCATCCCCCCCCCTCCGGGCTTCGTCGTCACCACCATATTTCTCCACCCCCACCACCGCCCACGCCTCCGAAAACATTTCCCTTCCTCCTTCCCTCATGTAATCCCCCCTAGGGTACCCTACCTGCCGTCTCCAACCCCAGAGACAACGACCGCGTCTTTAATCTAGATTGATCGCGAAAGCTTCCGCCTAGCACATAATAGTCTTTTCCGCGACCATAATTGGGATAGCGTTCCCCGTCAGGAGGACCTTCCGGGAACCTGGGGGAAGGAAAAAAAAAGATTACGAAAACTCCACCGGAGACTGGCAAAATTAGAGCCCGTCACGTGGTGCACACATCGCACACACACACACACCGGTCCGTGCGAAAACCCCTCCGACCCCTCCATCCCCTCTGATAAAGTCCGCCACGACTGCTCCGGGATATCTTAAGGTGAACAATGATGAGCAAGGGAGTGAAACAATTTGCAATTTCCAACAGAACCCGCTAATGGAAATTTTTTTCCCTTCGTGCTTTCGTAAAAGATTGAACGACGTTGATGGCAACTGGATCGGGGTTTGCAAAGCGCCACTCTGGCATTAATTTGACAGACTTATTATTGCCGCGCGTGAAAAGCCCCTTTATGTTAAGCGAAGTGGTAATGATTTTTTCCTTCACGCAGAATAGGAAATTAATGGCGATGTTCCTTGGATACCTATGCTATAAAGGGCCGTAATGATAAAAAAAGGTTAATAACATTTCGGAGAGCCTTGGAAAAAATTATCGGAAGTGGAAAATATGGTGGCTGAATCTAGAAAAAATATATCATCAGTCCATTAAAAATTCATTTTTATGGAAAATTACTCTAAAAGATTGTTTTAAAATTTATATTTAATCACACGGAAAACTCTGGGAGAGCACCAATTCATTTTATAATAAAACGCGAATTTGTTAGTGCTTAAGGAACACATGAAAAAGAAATTTCACATGAGAGCTACAGGGTTCGTCCGGAAAATAAGTGTACTGAGCTCAGGAAAAAAAATTTAGTACACTTTTACATGTCTTAAGCTAATATTCCTCAAAATAGGACCCTTGTGAGTCGATACACTTGTTCCAGCGGCGTTCCCATTCCTGGAACGCTCCCGCGAAGGTATCATCGGGAACCTCTCGAAGACTCGTCGTCGACCTCTTCTCTGCCCTCCACGAACATCTTGTGCCACCGAAAGATCATGTTTCTGGACATGGCTGACTCCCCGTAAGCCTGGTTAATCATATCGACAGTTTCGGTAGACGATTCCCCAAGCTTTACCGCAAATTTGATGGAATAACGCTGCTACAAAAACTTCGGCATCGCGTTCCGTGACGTGGGTCGAGCGTGGAGGTTCGCGTTAACAGAGCTCCTCACTACACCACAGCTCAGAGCCGACTGCCTTTTTCAGCGTCGCTTGCCAACATACCCCCCTCCAATCGCAGCCCATCAGAGCGGTGCTGGGCGCGCCTGGAGCGGCGGGAAAAAATCAGTAGTCAGTACACTTATTTTCCGGACGAACCCTGTAAACCTTTTCCACGGAAACGCCGCCTTCGTCCCTAGAAGAGATGCTCAGGATTGCTATAAAAGTAGAAAAAAATGGAGCTTTCATTTATTTTTCTGACATTTTTAGTTACGATTTCTCCCTCTGCCTTTCCTTGCCAAGAAAAAATAGACATTAATCTACCTTTAGAGTGTATTTCTAAATTAGCTATTTGGCTAAATGGAAAAAATTATGAAGCTGCGTTGAGCATAAGTGTATCTAATGCTGAGCTCAGTATTATGAGCCAATACTTTCCAATTTGCAAATACTTTAATAATGGTGCCAATAATTTCTTTCATCTTTTATTAAAAAAAAGTACGATTATCAATGACTGCCAGTGCGAATATTCGATTGTTTAACAAATGAAGAAGAAAATGATTATTAACTCATATCCATATATTACTCAGAAGGGGGTAAGTTCACATTTGTATAAAAGTATGGAACCACAAACATTCTAACTTCTTCTAAAAATGCAGTGGAATACGATAAGGCGTGTTATAAATTAATTTTAAATCAACCGAAAAAAATTACACGTCAAACTAATTTTGACACAGGACCTATTTTTAACGCACATTAAACACCAAGCGTCTTCTTTAGATGGCTAAAACTCATCGTGTGTAAAGAAAAGTGACATAGAAATGTTAGATTATTTAAAAGAGAAGATTGCCAGGTCTAAATAAATACACAGTTAAGGAGGCGAAAATTCCAAGCTATATTTATGACACAGAAACCTCTAATGTTGACGTGGAATACTTTTTAAAGGGTTTTTTTGCTCGTAATAAATATTAAAGATAATAAATTATAAATTTACAAAATATTTAAAAAAACAAGAAAAGATTCTTATTAAACGCCAACCATACCCAATTGCAATAGCGGAGCTGTTGGCAGACGTAACTCCCTTTTAATAATCGTGATTCATGCTTCTGGAAAATGGCCAAAAATCGCAGATGAGCCTGTCGAAAATGATTCAAATGAAATAGTTTTGCGGGCGGTTTCCTAACACCCTCCTCCACAACCCCTGTGGATATCTTGCGGGCTGGGCTATTACGTAGATATAGATGAAGACTATATGAACAGTTACTGCTTCATTCATCCTTCCGTTTCCCGACAGAGAATCATGGGTGAGGCAAGAGCTGCCCCTCCTTGTCCCGCTCTCACCTGATTCAGACTCCATCCCTCTCTCTCCTTCTCTCTTCCTCTGACCTCCCGACACCCGTATCCAAACTCGTGCGCGCGGGACAGACGGCGCTCTAAAACCGCGCAACTTGCCGTTTCGATCCTCGAGCGGCCACCAGCTGTAGGGATCGTCACCTACCTTAGCGGGTCGGGTGAGGGCGGGGAGTTAATGACGGTGCGGGAGGGAGCGTGAAGAATGTAGGGATTGAGAGAAAATGAAGAGAAGGGAATGAGAAAGTAAAAAGAACTTCAAAACGGAGGGAAGAGAGAAGAAAAGCGGCGAGTGGAAAGAACTCTTGCCTTGCTCTCTTCTGCTGCAATGGAAGAAATCTTTCTAATCTGGGTCCAGGAAGTTCAAATTTCATTCACGTCGTATTTGAAGGCGTTAAATTAAAACAAAATTGCAGACTTTATTTTCTGTCATTTTGTCCTATGATGGTTGGAGAAGAGGGTCCAAATTTTAACCGTTACGCAAAAAAAATGCATGCGTACGTGCCGTGCGTGTGGGGCGAAGAGAAATATCTGGGTCACCTATTGCAGGTGATGTGATTTCCGTTACGTCGTCAGGATTCCCGCTTCCTTGAAGCTAGGCGAAATATTGCACATCCACTCCGGGAATTGATTGTGAAGGACTCGCGGCAGAGAAATACCCCCTTTGCATAGCGAACACTCAACGTGAGGGATGAAACCTAAAAATAGGGGGTATAATAAAATAGAAGAGAGTGGTACAATCACGAAGCAATGCACATAAAATGTTAAGAATGAAGAAATGTATTGCCATGAACAAATTGATATTAAGATTTGAAGATTTGACACTTTTCAATCCCTTTCTTGATAAAGCATATCATTAGAGACAGATCATATTTAATCTTTGAAAGTAGAGTGTATAATTCAGAAACTTCTGCATTCGTACACGATCTCCATTCATGTGTAAAAGATGCTGTTCGTTTCATTGCTCCGCATATATCTTTTTAAATGTGTACGTAAATAGGCAACGTTAAAAATGAGCATCACTGTCTTCCATTATTTTATATTTTTCGTCACTTTCACCATATCGGATCAGAACCACATGCTCTCTCTGTTGAGAATCAATCAACCTACGGTCATGGCTGGTAAATCTAAATTTATTTTAAGATAAATTACTAATCAAGGGTAAAGTTTTTATAAAAAAACAGGGGTTATCGCTAGATATTTTTGTGTTTTTCCTTTACGAATATGTCTGAGGACAAGAATACCTTTTATTTTACATATATTTCTTCTGAATTTAAACTGGCCCTAACAAAATTACTCTTCTAACTTCCTCTCCAGGCTCTTTTATCCAGGTTGATTTTCTCCCAAGGTTTTCCAAGATGTTTCTTTCATGGTTCATCTTGTCAATCCACCACTACATTTGTCATCCATCACATTTTAATTTTGTAATTGGTAAGTTTACGGTCTTCTTAAAACAATTCTATTGCTCAATAATAATTTTGTTAGTTAATGAGCAGCAGATCTTTCTCTCATTCCGCTTTATGTCTTTGATTGCAGTCACATTCACAGTTCTAATTCTTGGCCTTTTCAATCATTATTTTGTTTTATTTTTTTATAGTTTCTTGCTAGTAAATGTTTGAACATCCTCCCCTCTTGAACTTTTATTTTCTTTTATTCCTCACCAAGTACATCTGTGGCAAGTGATTTTCAAAGGTTCCCTCCTCCCCATAGCTTCCTTTTTTTGGCTTGCATATATAATCCACTCTTGTACTTTTACGATCTTTCTGTGGCCTTCTTTTTGGTCTTATGTTTTAAAATTATTTTGTTTCTATCTCTAGTGCCGGTGAACAGTATACTCAGTTCGATTCTTTTTCTATCACTTTGTGGAATTAAGTCGGCGTATCGTTCTTGCCTTCTAGGTTATTACCATTGCATGTCTGTGATATCTACCCACGTTTATCTTTTGAATACTTAGTCTGATTTTTAATCTCTGAACTAAAATCGCGCATCAAATTTGATTATCTTCTCATGTACCTGTGTGCCTTCAACATATCAATTTAAACTATTCGATATTTCAAATCCGAACTGTCTTTTCCATTTATTTGAAAAAGTACGTTTTCCGCAGCTAATGTAATCGCTCCAACCCAGAATTCCAAATCGATTTCCTCTTTTTCATTAAAGAATGAACTCAGTTTTTATTAAGATATAATTTAATTTGATGTGAAAATGTGGATTGGATAGAGAGGAAAACAAGAATAGGGGGGGGGGAGGAGAGAAGATTGTTGGGAGAAATTTGAGTAAGACAGGAGCGGTGGATGCATGAAATTTTGATTGGCGATTGATTGCTGAAGACTGTGATAGAGGGAAGAAAGTTAGGCAGGCAAGGTAGGAGGAGAAAATGAATAGATATATTGAACGGAATGGAGGGATGTGGAATAAATGTGAATTGAAGAAGATTTTACTTCGGTAGGGGGGTTTACGTTGTGCTTTGTTAGGCCAGGCTAATAAATGTATCAATTTCCAGTTTGCGTCCATTCAAAGCCTATATTAAAAGGTAGAGTGCCAAAAAATAATTTAAATAACTGTCCCAAGAAGACCAAAAAGGTTTCAACTCAACATGGTCAACATGAAAATCATTGATCGATATGGAAATTTCGTTGATAGGTGCACAACATGGCTCAAGTTTTCATGATATCTTAACGGGGATAATTACGGTCACAAGATGACAAATACTTTAAAATGTCAATAATAACAGAAAATCGTTAAAGATTAAAGATAGACCAAAATCCCAAACAGTAAAGAAATTATCATAAATATGCCAGAGCAAAACTTGATTTTCTGTTACCAACATTAAAAGTCTTTAGTGAATAAATTTGCTGAGGACAGCAGCCCATTTGATATTAAGATAGGCCTACAATTGTATATATTATTCATAATACCAGAATAAATAAATAAAGGGCTTACCTCTCGCACATAAATTTAAGTACTAACAAGCCAAATAATTATCATTTATTTTCGATGGGAATAGTTATGACTGAATCACGGGAAGCCTGAAGACCACATTCTTAATGGGAAAAACCAGGAGCAGTTTAACCGTGACTAATCCAGTATAAAAGAAAACAGGAAAGCACTAGGAAAGGGCTTGGAAAAACCTGCGCGATGTTTAAGATAACGAGGGCTGTAGAAGGCTCTTACCGAAACAGTTATATTCCAATATCAGAATCAATAGTGAATAGTAGAAGAAATTTGACGCTCTATCCATCAACTGTGCTGTAAGGGTACTAATTTAAGCTCCTATTACATATTTTGAAACTCTTCGGCATTAGCTAGCCACGAATTCTGTTCAATTATGTCAAATTGGAGCTGAAAACGCTTGTTATTATGTGCTATTAAGGCTTAATTTTGAGATCAAGGTCTGATCCACATGGGCAACATTCGTGGGTCACAATCGGTTGAATTTATACATGCCAAATAGCTTACCAGATATATCAACCAAAAATGTAAGGCATAAAAGGAAAAAAAATAACCACTAGTGAACATTATCAAACTCAGTCATGCATTAAAAGTATGAAAAAGTGACGATTTCCAAATTGAAAATTTCAGTATATGGTGCCGCTTCAGCATAGAATGATTTAACGCGGAATGCGAGTCTGAAGGAGGGTTCCGGGGTTCAAATCCCAGGTAATCCTTTTCAAAAACGCCAAGCAAGAATTCAAGCTTCACAAATGTCCTAGTTACTGGAACTACGAGGTAAACCGAACGGTAGCAAAAATAAAGCGAATGCATCCTGAATGTGTGAATTTGATGAACCTCGAAGATTATGATTCCAGGACTTACACTCAGCTATGTAAACCGGGCAGCAGTTTTCAAATATTAATAAAATGGGGATTTAATTCAATTAAATAATCGTAATACAATGTTAGGATGCACACATCTTGAAAACTTACGTCTTTGCTGCAAAATATCTTTGAAAAACACTCAGCCGAGGACTTAGATAATAAAAAACTAGAGAGTATGCCAATGAGACATAGTGAACGAGAAATACGTTAACGAGAAAAATCTGTAGTGTTTTAAATGATAGTGAAGCTGGTGACATACGCGCACTGTGTAATTGATAATCACTAATGGATGTGTGAAGAGGCTGCGAAGCGTAGAATACAAAATACTCCGAGGAGAAATTTTACCTAGCGCCGGAGTAATGGACGCAGAATTGAACTAAACAAATTGAGTGACTTTTATAGGCAACAAAGGATATTACCCTACGTCTGCGTCCCGACTTCATATCAATTAGAGTCTTGACAGCGTAACGGCAAGGGGTAAATTTGATATATAGCCGGTGAAGTTCGCGACGAAGATGGGCAGAGAGAGAGAGAAAGATAAAGGGATGGAGAGAGGGAGGGAGGGAAGTGTTGAGGAGAATAAAGATGGATGCGGGTAAGGCGGAGTCGGGATTAAGTGGGGAAGGTTGACGAGGGACAGAATGCAAAGAAGAGAGAGGCAAAAGGAGAAGTGAGACGGAAGGGGGTGGAGAGGGGGAGCGAGGCGCCGGGGGTGACAAATATGAGCGAGACGCGGAGCTGAGCGTTGGATATTGTCAAAAAGTTTTGGGGGAAAATGGAGAAATGCAGGAATAGGGAGGAAGAAGTATTTCGCCCGTGGAAGGTGGTCGGAGAAAGGAAGCGAATTATTACGAGGGCGTCGTGCGCAATCGCTCTCCCGTGGATTCAATTACCCCATCTCAAAAGGAGTCGACACGAAGAGAGCTCCATGCCAGGCGACTCCAGATTACCCAAAAGGATGTGTCCGTTTGCAAACGCGTACGAGTTTCTTCTATTTTATAATATTTATTTCTCCATTTATTTGTACCCTACTAACTCTCTCGACTCCCTCGCGCTGGCGTCATATCCGGCCGTCGCGAGGACTTCGTCCGGTTCTCCAGCTAGGAAACGAGCTAGCCCGCTCATCGATTGTCTCATCAAAGAACTCATAAAAGATCTGTTGTCGTATACATTGGATTGGAAAAAACAAGGAATAAAATACAGGAGTCTGAATGGCTAGAACGATGATCATGGCAGTATGGAGTCAAAAAATTAATACAAGACCATAAATTATATTATTTAATATTTATTACTATCGGTAGTCTACTGATTAAGGTAGGTATTCGATGGAAACAGTCTACACAGCGATGCAACGTTATTTCCCTTGCCTCTCCCACTAAATAAAATGGACACAGTCCGCGCAATGATACAGCATTAATTCCCTTGCTTCTCTCACAAGAAATAACCTGAAGTCTAACACTATGTTTTAAGCCCCTTTTCAACTCAGCACACTTCCTACCTCTCTTCGTCCAGAAAACTTTTATTGATTAATTAAAAGACTTTAATATCTCGAATAGATTACACTAATTACAGCTATGAAAATTTATGTGTAAATATTAAAGCCAGAGAAAACGTGATCGCATGAGCAGTAAAATTTAGGTAGGTTACGATATGGTAGGCACGAGAACTTTCAGGGGGAATAACAGCATTGAAAAACTAGCACCTTCTCAAAGAAGGTAATGCCCTTGTATCTTCTCACTACATTTTTGTTGGAGAAATGAAGAAACACTCAATTATTTCAGGAGATTATTTTGTAAAGATATAAGACCCTGTAAAGCGATGAAATGGGGTTTTCTTAAGACTATGTATCATTGTGAAATACTCGGAAAAATCTCCTTACGAGATTTGAAAAGTTTTTTTAAGATGCTTGCGGATAATTCAAAGAAGTCTAGGCAGATAAAAGACAAAAACATAACTTGCGTCAACGAAAGGCTTAAATAAATGGGGCTAAATGCGAAAACTCGGGTGTGGAAAGGTTCGAAAAGAGAAGGTGGATTGGGAGGAGGAAGACGGGTGGCCGGCAGAAGTAGATACCAATCAGAGTTGCTCTACCCACCGTGAAATAGTATCGTCCTACAGAGGTTCTTCTCTTTTTCCCAAAAAGGCGTCCTCACACACCAAAGTGCGTATTCATCCATTCCAGGCACTTAGGGCCTCTGTCTTCTCAAACGAGCCCCTAGCCAATGTGGCAGAGCTTCCGTTTCGTGTACATATTTCGGGAAACGACTCCTTTTACAGGGAATGAATTATTTGAGGAGTTTTCACGACCCTGGTTTTTATCTCGGTTTACAAAAATTCAAGTTTCATCTCCACCTTCGGAAACGAAGTCAAAGATGGATGGATCACTGACTTCCCCATTCTTCACAGGGATTATTCTAGGAAGATATTTTTATTATTCCTTTCCTATATATTGCCGAAACGATCAAGTCTTCGGATCAACACTAGATAGAACTCGCCTGCTCTTGGGGTTAATAAATTATTGGGTGCAATTCTCAGTTAGAACAAGGTGGATTGGAATGGTGTACAATATATTTGCAGCTGAAGCTTTAAAATATTTTTACGATTGAAGAATTAATACTATTTAACCCAGAGCTAAAATAGAGCAAATAAACAATCATGAAAAGTTTTTGTCTTCGTCGTTATATCCAAGTTGATGGATTTGATTTTCAGACCACTATCTATATGCAGAGAGATCTTATGAAAACCGAAATGGCTGAGGTAGAAAAATGTTTGGAAATCAACATTTCATATCGTTCCTAAATTTTAATTTTCTATTATCCATTACATTTATGCTTTCTTGCAAATGATGTCGCCAGTTTTTCCTGTAGGCGTTCGGATCCGTATATTATCAATATTAATGATTAACCCTTGAGTATACTCATATATTTGCTTTCTTTCATGATGATGATATTAGAATTATGATGATGTTTTTCATTTAATTGTTAATAATAATAGCAAAGTGTACAGTGAATTGCAATGCGATAATTTTGAATGGCTAACACACCGAAATATCAAGAAGTTTTCCAATCCCTGGCAGAATTCTCGGAAATAAACAGAACTTTTAGCAGAAATTAAATTTCCACGATTCCATTTGCAGGTAAGATAGTTTCCTTGATCTTTAATTTAAACTTATTAATTAGGAATTTTCATATCCGCATTAGAGAATGGCTGTATGGCGCTTTGAGGTTTCTCCATAAATCAATGCATTCTCGTAAAGATGCTGTTTTCTTCACATCAATTTCCTTTTACATCAATTTCCTGGGTATTCAGTTGGTAGGGTACGCTTTTTTGGACTATGATACACATACAAGCACTCCCTTTAATTCGTACGGAGAAAACCGTTTGAGAGATTGGAGGCGCCTTGGAGAATACCCCTACCCAAGACGAATGTATGGAACTGCGTCATTGCATACGAAGGCGAGCCTAATTTATCCTCGCGTGTCCAACACATTTGTCCTAACGATACGCCCACTCGTCCCAATTTTTCCTCGTTTTTTACGTTTTCACATTCTCTTGTTTTCAACCATTTAAGCATGGAATTTCTGCAATGCTACTTCTTAACTGTTGAGCTCGAAACACGCATTTTTGCTATCAGCGTCATAGTCGGGACCACTGGATTATTTTTCACTTTTTCAGGAGTAATGTGAATAGATCTCATTAAATGAGGAAGTCCGAACAGGACAGCGTGAATATAGTATATATAGATGAATATATACATAATCTATATATATAAAGGAGAGTGTTTGTTTGTATGTATGTAATTTGTTTACTTTTTTGCTGTCATAGAAACACAACCACCTCCTGTAATCCATCTAACCCAAAAACATTATGGGAAAAATATAAAGAATCAATGAGTGAGGATATACTGGCTAAAGTTCGAAGTGAAAATCCTACATTGGATATTATGTTTAACTCCGACATTTTTAATAAAACTTTGATTATTTTGGAGGAAAAGTGTATCACCATGGTTAACAAGACTTTAGTGGAACTCGGTCTTTTTGCACCTGTACAAGATGAACAGGGTGTATTTTATCCAGATTATATACGTGAAACTAGCTACAATGTCTTAGACTTAGAAGCATACATCGGATAAAAAGCCACTTCTTAATTAGGATCAGAAATTCGCGTACGAAACAATAATGGATCAAGTAGATAAACAAGAAGGAGGTATTTTTTTTTGATGCTGCTGGTGGCACGGGAAAAACATTTTTAATTAATTTAGTTCTCGCTGAAATCAGGGTTCATGGAGAAATTGCACCATGGGAGGGAGGAGCTCTGGTACTCCTGTGTGGAGACTTCCGTCAAACTCTGCCTGTCATTCCAAAATCGACTCCAGCCGATGAAATTTATGCCTGTTTAAAACATTCTGTTCTATGGAATCATGTCCAAGAAATTAGCCTTAAACAAAACATGCGAATCCTCTTAAGAGATGGGAATGCTCAAAATTTTGCAAATAAACTTTTGGAGATTGGAGAAGACAGATTAGTTATTGAAGCATCTGGTATGATAAAATTGTCATCAGATTTATGTGTATCGGTGAAAACTGTCTGCGATATGATACAAGCAGTCTATCCTAACGTTAATCAATATTATAAAAATTTAGAATGGTCGCGAGAAAGAGCCATTCTTGCTCCTAAGAACGATGATGTTAATGAAATTAACAAGGAGATACTAGCCATGCTGCCAGGAGACGTGATTGAATATGAATCGGTTGATACCTTAGTGGATGCTGACGAAGCCGTCAATTATCCAACGGAATTCCTAAATTCACTTGATCCAGCTGGATTGCCACAACATCGCCTTATACTTAAAGTAGGATCTCCAATCATTTTATTGCGAAATTTAGATCCACCAATACTCTGCAATGGGACACGATTGTGTGTGACAAAATTAATGAAAAATAAAATACAGGCAGTCATTTTAACTGGAAAAGGAAAAGGTGAAATAATTTTTATTCCACGGATACCTCTAATCCCAACTGATCTTCCCTTCAACTTTAAAAGATTACAGTTTCCAGTCCAGCTAGCTTTTTCAATTACCATTAATAAATCCCAGGGACAGTCTTTAAAGTTTTGTGGTGTTGATCTAAGATCGCCATGTTTTAGCCACGGGCAACTTTATGTTGCTTGCTCCAGAGTAGGTTCGCCTAAAAATTTATATATTCTTTCTCCTGGATATGAAACAAAAAATACAGTTTATAAACAGGTGTTAAATAAAAAAAGATTCTTAAATTTGTATGAAGTAGGGTATTATTTTACTTTATAATTTGTTGTTTTTATTTATGTAGTATATTTATATTATTGTTTCTCCCTAACCCGTGCAAAGCCGGGTATTCAGCTAGTATATGATATAATAATATGAATATATATATATATATATATATATATATATATATATATATATATATATATATATATATATATTATATATATATATATATATATATATATATATATATATATAATATACATAATAAGGCTGGGAACCTCTAGAAACTAGAAGGAAAGTAAGCATACTTTGTGGAATGTTCCAAATTCTGAAGGGGGAGAAAGCTTGGGCAGATCTTAGGAAAGAGGCGGGGAACCCAAATTTTATAGGCAGAAATGATCACAAATTTAAGGTAAAATGCCGGCCACAGAGAACAAATAAAAAAAAAATTCTCTTCTAAATAGAACAATTGTTGAGTGGAACACCTTACCTGCAAAAATATTCGAGCCCTTTCCTAACAGAGTGTATACTTTTAAGAATAGATGTAAGGCATATATGTAATAATTTGATTGATGTGTGGTGTATTTTATTATATGTAATTGCTTAATTTTTTTTATTTATCTTTTTTTTCTTGCTGATTAATGGTTGTAAATGGGATGGGGATTCACTTGTTTTGTTAAAGAGATTTGTGTTTTGAAGTCTGGTTTTATGTATTATCTTTTGCGATTATTTGGGACTTGTGTGCACACGCCGTCGGGCTTAGTACTGGGTGAACTCTACCATCACCTACCAAACCGACCTTCAGGTTGATTACTGTGTTTATGGTTTATATATGTGTTTATGATATATATATGTATATATATAATATATATATATATTCTATATATATATTATATATATATATATATATATACATATATATATATATATATATGTATATATATATCCAGGAGGTATTTGCCTGTTTCGTAGATTTCGAAAAAGCGTTTGATAGAGTGAATTGGGAAAAACTAATGAGTATATTGCAGAAAATAGGAATAGATTGGAGAGAAAGGAGGCTAATCCGCAACCTGTACATGTCTCAGACTGCTCAGGTGCGGGTGGGAAACGGGGAGTCAGGATGGGCAGTGTTAGGAAGGGGTGTAAGGCAGGGTTGCCCATTATCACCGTTGCTGTTCAACCTGTATGCAGAGGAAATGATCAAAGAGGCATGGGAAGAACTCTAGGTAGGAATGAAAGTGGGCGGGGGATTCGTAAAATCAGTTAGGTTTGCTGATGACCAAGCTTTAGTTTGTCAGTCAGCGAAGGGGCTGCAAGCATTGCTTAGTGAATGGGAAATTCAGTGCGACAGGTATGGGATGAGAATCAATATTAATAAAACAAAGGTTATGCGATTTTCTAGAAAGAAAAAGGCTAAGCTTAACATTAAAATAGGAGGGCAAAAACTAGAGCAGGTAGAACAGTTTACGTATCTCGGCAGTGTTTTGGACCAACACGGTCAAAGTAGTAGGGACGTAAGGAGAATAATTGCGCTAGGCAAAGAGGCTTTTACAAGGAGGAAGGAGTTAATGACGGGGACGTTGAGTAAGGATGTTAAGAAAAGACTCGTAAAAACTTTGATATGGAGCGTAGCTATTTACGGCGCGGAAACGTGGTCATTGAAGCAGGAGGATAGACGTAGACTGGAAGCTTTTGAAATGTGGGTGTGGAGAAGAATGGAGAAGGTGAAATGGACAGAGAAGAAAACAAATGAGGAAGTACTTGGTATGGTGGGCGAAGAGAGGGGTTTGTTGGGAGCATCCTATGGAGGCAGGAAAAGTGGATGAAGGGGGTGTTGACCGGCAGTGGGATGTTGAAGACTGTGATAGAGGGTAGAATGTTGGGCAAAAGAGGAAAGGGAAGGAACAGGATAGGGATGTTGGACGGGATGAAGGGAGGAAGGAAGTACTCAGAGATGAAGAGGGGACTGATATAGAGTAGGATGATGGATTTTGTGTTTTGTTAGGAGTAATAAAATATTTGTTTGGTAGTTGTGTCCATCCAAAAACCTACCTTAACCGGTAGATTACCTAAAATATATATATATATATATATATATATATATATATATATATATATATATATATATATATATGTATATATATATATTCTGAATAACACAGTGATGGCACAAATATACAAACACTTTGATTAAAACTTTTAAACACACAAACACAAAGGAAGAACACTCACATATGTAGTTTTGACGTTACGACGGCACGACCGTCATCATCAGATATAACACATCAATTATTTAATCTAATTTCTTTTATATAATGCGGCTTAAAATTAATGTTCCATCGATCTAATTTGATACTTTCCCCGATCAACAAAGCCACATAACTTTCAAATTGATGAACAATTCGTAACTTGGAACTCCAGGAATTCCTATACTGTATCGCAGCAATGTCGTCATACGATACTTGACATTGCAGTATCGCATTTCTCTAGCAATTTACCCAGGTTATCGAGCGAATTCAGCACAGCTTGAGATGCACAAGTTGCACTTGCTTCAGCCACAGTGGAAATAGGGATGAACAGAGAAATAATCAACGGTGACGCCGGAGCGATTTGCCGCTATTTGAAGTGGAACCGCCACACCATCGAGCGCATCCCGATGTGCTCCCGGACGGTCCCTCTGGAATTCATCGGACAGCGGCTAGCATGTCCCGCCCATGTCTCGTGACGGGAACTAATTTGACCGAACAAGGAATTTGGACTACATTTCAGAGGACGATACCGCCATTGATGGGATAATTCGCCAATTAATACATTTTGGACGCTGAAGCTTCAGGATGATCTGGAAATCGATCGAAACCGGAATTCTTCATTCGTTTCTCATCGTGAAAGATTTTCGGAAGTGAAGACCAAAGAACATTTCAGTTTCATTATTAATAATTGTTTTATTTTTACGACCACTGTTTCTTGGTGAAATAAGTTCATCCAAATATGATGCGGTGTCTTGATCAAAATTTTACGCTCTGAAATTGTTGCATTGAAATGCACATTAGCGGATGACTCCGTTAAAAGTTACTGTTGCGGCATCTCCCGCAGTTTCTTTGGAATTTGTCAAAGGGAAAACACCATACGTGTTTAAAGTTGGCTTTAACCTCGTGGACAGTGGCGCCTCGCGCACGACTACGAATACACGTACGGTACGGTATTTCGTCATAACATCTAGTTCCTTTAAAAGCCCCAAAATTTCAGAGTTTAAGAGGACGCCTCGGTAGCTTAAGTGGCTAAAGCACTCGACCGGATATTGAGGGATCTGGGTTCGAGTCCCAGTCAAGGCGAATGATTTTTACGCTCTGAAATTGTTGCATTCCTTTTTCATATTATTTTAATTATATCATAATCAAGAATCCAGTTCTAAGGTTAGTTTACCACAGCCCTGCATTCTTTCCTCTTAAGTGTTAATTCCTTCACCCAATGAAAATGTTTCTGCCTTATGTTCTTCGAAATTTGTCTTAGATACTTGCCTCTTTGTTTTCTTTGCGGGATCTTCCCTTCAAGTTTCCCTTCTTTTGTGTTTCTAACTGACCCATTGTACCTCAAGTTGTCTCAAAACCAACTAGTTCTTCTCTGACGTAAAATTACCTACATTGCCCTTTCCTCTTCTGCTTTTCTATATACTTCCTTGTTCCCCACTTTGTGTTCCCATTTAATTTTTCAAATTCTCCGCCATATTAACAATGCTTATATTCTTCGCAGGTTCACTTTATTCCATGTTCCATGCCTCTGGTTCGAGGAGTACCAGTCTCCATATTTGCGCTTTGATGAAATTTTTCATTGTTGATAACCTTAGGATCTTTGAACAAAGTAGCTGCCTCTTCTTAATAAACATCTTCTTAGTTTGAGTTATTCTTCGCTTGCGGTCGGTCGAACTTCTTCCATCTCCTGCTGCCCAGGTAGAAGAAGGGCTACACTTGTTCTAGTTTCACTCCTCAAATTGTATCAGCTTCTCTGCCCCTCACCCAACGATTTTAGCTTTCTTCTAACTTATTCCTCCCGTTCCCCCCTCCTGGACCTCCCTCTGTTCCTCAGCCCCTCTCCCCCCCTGAAGCAGTACCCAACCGTAATCTCCCACCCCGACGCCATACACAACCGTCTTCTCCCCCTCCCCCCAAACTTACACACCATTTCCCTTTCTCTTTCCCCTCCTCCCTCTTCTCAAACACCTCCCCTCTCCAGTTCTCTATCCACTATATAAAGCCCTGTGTCTTCTGTTCTTTACCTGATGATGACTTTGTAAGTCGAAACCTAGGTCGTGTTAATAAAATATATGTGGAACAACCAAGTATTTCTTTCTTTTCCGAGCTTTCTTCTTATTGATACTCATACTATATTTCCATGCATTATTTGTATTCCCGAGTAAGTATTTGGCCTATGGTATTCAGGATTGCTTTGCAGGTCCTCTCGGGTTTATGCAACTAATGCGAAGCCGTCTGCATCATGGCTCATGTCAATTTCTTTGCCACTCCCCTTTATTCCTTTGATTCCCAATACTTTTATCGCCTCTTCTAGCTATACGTTGAATAGCGCTGGCGAGATTTTTCACCCTTGTCTCACTCATTTGTCAATTTAAGCTTCTATTTGACGTATGTATTTCATTTTCATGGTTGTTATCTAATTCTTGTAGGGATGATGGATTATTCTTGTCAGAAAAGCCGACTCGTGGCGCTTCTTGAACATCTTGTTGTCCATCAACTCCCTCCCCCTTGTGAAGGCCTCTTTGCCTAGTACAAATCTTCTCCTTACGTCCCTACTACTTTGATCGCTTTGGTCCAAAACTCTCAATATATCTATATATATAGTGTAAAAACAACATAAGAACACATAAAAAGATCACTCACACGTTATTTCTTAATAATTTCGACGGAAATTAGCTCCGTCTTCCTCGGAACATATTAAACACATTATTGAACACTTCCGTGTTACTTCGACGAAATCATCTAATATATATATATATATATATATATATATATATATATATATATATATATATATATATATATATATATATATATATATCTACACACACACACATATATGGAAACGGTATTGGAATGGGAAATATGTTATGCCGATCACATGAGAATCTAAAACCACCTCGTCCCTCCCGTCTCGGTTATTCTCACACTTATGATTCAGATGGAGCAAGTGCCTAAGGCCGTTATTTTTGGAATGACGCAAATCTCGGTTGGTGATGACGGTCTATCAGTATCATATTTCGCGGCAGTGTTCATGAGAGTGAATAGCAGAAGCTCCACCACGTTGTAGGTGGTAAGAGCTTGTGCATAGGAACCGTTAAAAATTTCGAAAACGAATTGAAATAACAGTTGGCATTATTTAGGATTAATATAAATTAATAGTCATGTGATGCATCGAGAAATAACTAATGGCATATTTTAGGATATGGAATTAACGTTTTAGCTGGCGATACCAATCGGTGTAATCCAGATATTCTAGTATTTCAGAATGTAGGCCATCAATATTTTGACTGCACCGTGCCGTTAATCGCAAAACTTAGACGTATAAAACAATCAAAACTTTTCACGAATATGAATTTCATAAGATCTGGCGGTTAAAATATAAAGTGATTTCGTTTTAAGATGTTTTTTTATCATTTATAAATATTGCCTCTTATTTTCTAAAATACCGTTATGAATAAGAATTAATTTTTCTTAAGGTAAATACAACTAAAATCCTTCCATGGAAAATTTGCACGTGAAATATCTTAAATTAATTTTAATTTTGTAAATATATTTTGATTTGATACAACGTCTATTCACAATTTATTAATTGTGAAACGTAATTTATAATTTAAGGTAATTAAAATCCTCTGGAATTGGATTTTGATAGTTTCATGATGGCGTTTTAATATCATTGGATTTAAAAGGAAGGAATACCAATAATTAGGCGATGACATTATTAAGAGAGGATAAAAGAATGAGAAAGACGTAGGAAGAGAAAATATATTGCGCTGATTATATCAGATAACGCCGATATGGTACGGAATTCAGATGCGGAATGAGGATGAGAAGGGCATGTACAGAATTGTATGATACGAGGTTGAAAGTCGGTACGGCAAATGAAGCAGAAAAATCATTAGGAATATTTGTATTCTTCGCGAACTTACTAAAATGCCAACGAAAAGAAGTATTTTCAGCTTACTCATAGTATTTATGAAAAAGAAGTTGGGTCTGAAGAATTCGTGCCGCCAAAATTGTCGTATTTAGAAAACTGAGTAATGCCAAAGCTCATTATCATAATGGGGTCTTACAGTTAGATCGGTAATGACAAAACTAGGCAATTTAAACAAGGCTAAGTGGGAAAACTAAAAAAAAAACTGTTTCAAGAATGGAACACTCGGTAAATTATTTAGAGATCATTTATATTCATTAAAGGGGGGATATATGAGTGTGCACGACGTTAGACTAGTAATGAGAACATTTCTAAGAAATTTTCTTCCGTGCTCATTTATTTTGAAAAGCCATTTGGGACAAATGGACACATTGGATGAAATTAATGAAGATATATCGGGAGGATAGAAGACTAATTTTAAACCTGTACCTGATTCACAGTGAAAGAGAAAGTGGATGGAGGACTGGGATGAGAAATAATTTTGCGTGGGAGTAAAATAGGGTAGGAGAATTAAGGTAGATCAGCTGTCCTTTCTCACGCTTTTTTAAATTAATACACCAAGAAAAGGCGAAATGAGGCGCATACAGATATAAGTAAGTATAAGGACGAAAACTGAAAGAAAACCGGAAAACTAATTAAGTTGAGGGAAATGAAGTCTCAATTAGCCATTCAGCTTCTTCTAGTCTTGTAATCGTTATCAATCATTAAAGGATTAATGTGAAAATGATGACAGGGAGATCAATCATTAGTAGACAAAAGCATTGCATTCCTCAAGAAAAATGAAAGCAAAGTTAGGCATCAGAGCAAGAGAAAATAAATTATAGCAAGAAAAACATTAAAACTATTCTGGCCGTATTTTAGAGGAAAGTGAGACTTTTAGTAAATAAATTTAGGAGAGGAAAAAATAGCTCAAAGTGTTTTATAAGCAGAGATCATATTGCGATGAGTGAACGTTAAAAGGTGATTTAGAATTAAAATTGCTAGTTATAATTTTACTAAGTCTTTAGTTCATGAATTTAAGAGAGACACATTTTTTCGCATCACATATAAAACTGTCCTGTTTTCACTCATTATTGAAAATACCGTGGAGAAAATCTATGCCAAAATAAAATTTTGCTGGTGACCGTAGTGGCAAATGGAAGAACCCTATTTGCAATAAGGGTGACAGGGAGGGAACCATGAAGAGAGTTATGAACCCACTATAGACATTTGAAAAATTAAACAAAGCTAGAAGAGGATGCAAAAACTTAATAGAACTGAGGTACTCTTATTTACTTCCTAAATAACTTATGACAAACAAATTTGCACTTTTCCACAGATTTATTGTAACGTACAACGCGTTTCACTTCATCGAACCATCTTCAGGTACAAGACAAGATTCAACATGCGATACATCATATTAATACCCGTTTGAGGAATTTGGGAGTGGGGGGGAAGAAAAAAGTGAGAGGTGAGGTGAAGATGGTACAATGAACTGAAAAGCGTTGTACGTTAAAATAAATCTGTGGAAAAGTGCAAATTCGTTCCTCGTAATGGCGAACTTCCACTACATCTCTCCTAAATCTTTGGAATATATTTCTAAATAACCCTATAAATGGCACCTAATTTCGTTTAAAACCTAAAATAAATTTATGCAAACGAGAGATGTCATAATTATGGACAATAATTCCTTTCTATCTGTTCCGATGCAATAATTATGTAATGCTATATCATCGAAACTTACACTGTCAAAGAACGAATCGCAATAAACTTTGAACCTGATGAGTACTTTTGTAACTTATGTGTTGCCAAAAATATTGAGTTCTTGGAAGCAAGTTTGAGAGATGAGCTCAAAGTGAGTGGAGCTCGCACGACGGGATTTGTTTCCTGGAACGTGTGTATCTTAATGGGATACTTGTGGCAGGAAGTGGTATTCCTCGGCGGTCGCCAACAGCATGTTAAAATAGAGGCTTTTACGAGTGACTGCTTGAGGTTGCGTTGCCTCCAGGATGTGTCGTCGACTGTTATTTTCACGAAACGTTAATTAATTTTCTACTCCGCGACCAACCACGACAATTTTCTCAGCTTGTCCTTGTCTGGAAGTCAATGGCTAAGGCTAATGATTAAGACGGAAGATTTTAACCGGTAGGTTTTCTGAACAGGTAGAAATAGAAAAGGCAACATACATTCAAGGAACGAGAGTGAAACCCACAAGAAAAAACCTCCATGCAGTCGAGATAGCGTTGTGAAAGCTGTTTTTTCAGGATATTGTTCAGAGGATGTGGTCAATAGAAAATAAATTGAGGCAATCTCTGGAAAATATTTTATCTTCATTTCTCTTGAGTCCTATTTTTCACGTCCTCTAATAAATCACTCTTTATTTGAAGAATTCCTGTGCTACATATCCGTCAATTGTGAGTCGGAAATCTTGAACGGACAACTTGTGGAATTTTTCCTGTTGCAGAAGAACTTAAAAAGGAAATTTTCTTGAAAACAACAGGGAAAGTCACCCAAGAGGGTGCAATCAGTCACAATGGTGATTCGATTTCCCAAATAAAATTTGACTCGGTTCAATTGATTTTAATGGTAGAAAACGTCGATGGGATGGATAAATATGAAAATATGTTCGAAATCAGTAATAATACATGCATTGATGACGCGGAAGGGAATGAGTTAAGAGTCGTAAATTTTGGCTTTCGAGTGGAATCACCATGTGAATGGGATGGCTGGATAATTAATACGGCGGAACTGCATAGTCGACTCCATTTTCAGCTCGAGTTCCGGGGAACAACATTCTCCCACGGGTCGTGCATTAATCCACCATTCTGTGAACATGATAACGGACCTACGGCTCTACGTGCTCCACGTACCATGGAGGCTGTCTCAACTACTTTGAGCCGAGACAAGAGTGAATAAAACAGGTCACTAAACTCGCCGACCGAGGCGATATAGCATAGTCTCTGAAGTTCACCCTCAAACTTAGGCCCCCGTGTTTGTTAGTGCTCATATAATTAAATCAGTAGTTTTGTAAAAAAGTGTTAATTTACTAAATAAAGAGCGAAAAGAGCTAAAAATTCTCCGATATAGAATACACTCGAGGTCATCGAATAAACACGGGAAAGCGCTCAGTTTTTCAATGATGAATATGCATTTTCGAAGCTCAGTAAAACGCGTAGAATTTCACTGAATATTTTTATTTTATTTTTTATTTATTCTACGACTTTATTGGGGCGTGATTGAAACTTCCTAGTCCCTTATTTCATCTAACCCTTACACATTACCATTAAGACAAATACAAACATAAATGCCCAACAAATACGGTAGCGTACACAAATATTATTACTAGACGGGTCCCTTGAAAGTTTGTAACTATTGATTACTGCACTGTATATGAGGACAATAACTATTTGAATCAATAGTTTATTATTATTGAACACATTTAAATATGAATACAAAGCAGCTAATATTATTTCTCGAGGATAACACTAGGAGAGGTTTTGGGTAAAAAATATTTCCCCATTTCTTCCACTCCCTCACACCATTCTCGTAATTTGAAACACCCTAACAGCATTTGAAATGCATATAAAAAGATGTTTATTCGCCAATGCGAGTACTGATAGTATTTACCTCAAAATTACAACAAACTTATCATAAACAATGCGATCTGGGAAACTTCGCATATCAAACATTAGCATTACATCGGCTCCAAAAATAATTAACACATATAGCATTCAAATAGAATATTCCATTTTCAGCAAATTAGACGAAAAAAATAAAAATGCAAACGAAGGAAAATTATTTCGTATTTTTTGAGCGGAACATTTCATAGAAATCATTTAATTTTACGCCAAATGGTCAATTTCATTTGAAAATCCAACTTTCTCCGTTGCTCTTGAGCAGATTCATATTTTATGATTGCTTAACTTCGTATTTCCTTTTCTGTTTTTCTCAATAAAGCTTTCCCTAAAAAAATCATAGTATTTAGCACTGTTATTGCGTTGTTATTTGACCCATTAAACATTCCTGGTCTTTGAATTTTCCAAAAAATTGTTGTATCTCCGTCACGTTTATTTCTTTTTCTTGATCTCTTTTCAATTAACCTCATTTTTCCCCGATAGTTTTAAGTCATAATCCACCCCTTTGATTTGAAATATAGTCTCCGATAGTAAGTTTGTAAGCTGTGTAAGTGATGTACTAGAATTTCGCTAAATAATGCAAGAGCTTAATTCTTTTCTAAATTTTTAGAAACACTACAAAATATTGTTGCGTTTCCGGAGTAACGAGTTTTACTGAAGCTCGGTTCCTAGGAAAACAAGTATTGTGCGCAGCAAACTGAATTCGAGTAGATGAATGAGGATTAACTGCTCTATAAAGTATAAAGATAGCTATTTAAGCTATCCATTGTTAAAAACTAATCTAGATAATAATCTACCTCATAAAGTCTTTCCTCTAACTTCAGTCTCCCTCTGAAAAAACCTTCTATATTCAGATTTCTACGTCTTTGATCGCTTCTTGGTATCTAAAGCCAATTGCATGCGCTATGTGTTGATTAAGCTCTTTTGTTGAACTTGATTAGATCTTTTCCCGTGGTTCCGGCGGGTATAATAATCACAAATTGGAGATCGTGCGATAC
The DNA here is from genome assembly GCF_022747635.1 of Hetaerina americana. Classification (NCBI taxonomy): domain Eukaryota; kingdom Metazoa; phylum Arthropoda; class Insecta; order Odonata; family Calopterygidae; genus Hetaerina; species Hetaerina americana. The sequence goes on along the minus strand of NW_027287172.1, from coordinate 86,428 downwards.
AGATTAAAAAGCAGACTCTGTTCTCATAAGTAATTCCACACACTTAAACATTAATTTTGAAAATTGATTTATTCATTGATATATACTCGATTTCTGAAAATATCAACACTTGATTGCATACAAATATTTAATTTTACGTGAAACCAATTGAAGTTCTCATTTCACTCCGTATAATATATTTCAATGCTGTGGTTAAGGTTACCCATAGGACAGAGCGCCTGTCTGCACCCTTAAAAGAATCTTGATGAAATGCACAGAACAGGGAAAATAATAGGTTTCCTTCCTTGACATGTTTTATTTTCACGTAGCTATGAATTACTTAGGCCTGGTTCTTGTTCTCATTCGTCCTAGCCAACGTTTGGGTTGCTATGATAATAAAAGTGTGAAAAAATCAAATGAGTGGCAGAAATTATCGGAGTTTCAGAGGTGAATTCTTAAAAAAAACATTTAGGCAGGCACCAGTGGTAATAGGGTACAGATGGTAACCACGAACGTTATCCTAATATGATCACATATGTCCACGTCCAGAGGTCTTCATTATAACACGGTGGAAAATACGCGGAGAACATAAAAAGCTTATAACAAATCATCACATGCTCCTGGTTTAGTATATATATTCCGCAGCAATTGAGGTATTGAGACCTCCGCAAATAATCATCCTCACTAAATGAAGCTGGGAATGTAGACTTATTTTGAGTTACTAAGCTTAATTTAGAACAAATGATGACAAAAATTTACATTTAGAAATCGCATTGAAACTAGTTTGACTATTAATGCGACACAATAGGTTTTTTTATATGAACTAAAAGATTTTATTATGTGTTAACTGAAAAAATAATAAATGCGAAGAGTAGAACTGAGTAATGAGTTTCTAAATATTTTCTAAGGAAGACATTGATGTATTGTTAAAAGTTCATTTGCATTTCCAATAATTGTTTGCTTTAATTCATTTCAAATTTTGTTTGCCTCTGAAAATATAATATAAATGTATTTTACGGAAATGAATTTCTTAATTAATGCTGAAGGATTCCATATCAGAGATATTTTCTAATTATTAATATAAATCTTTCATATCTTTAGGGAATATTTTACGTTGCCTGTTACTTTTGAAACAAATAAAGTATTAATATTCCTAATGGACAATAAATCATGAAAATATTTAGCTTGAAACCACTTTTTATGTGATGTGACAGTAACTATTGGTGTCAATGCCAATGTAAACCAGTTAAAGTGGAGGAAATTCCCGGAAACCGCCGCGATACAAAGAACTAAGGCCATAGAAAACCTCGCAAAGGCAGGGCGTTATCTTAAGTAGTCTGTTTTTTATGAGACCTTTTGTATTTTCCTAGTTCCACTGGGCTTGTTTACCCATTTTCTTCCCCAAAACCTGCTTAGCTCCGTTTGGCTTCCGAGCTGGTCTCGCAGGAACCGAGCCATCACTGTTTGTGTAACAACTATGCCCAAAGTGAGACTCGGATAAGCTGCTTTCGGCTCAGCATGCGGGCATATTATCCATCAGTCGCAATACCCTGCTGGAAACATTAAACGGAGAAGATTTGGGACACGCAAGGTACAAACTTAGTCGTTATTAAGAAAATATTACATCAGTTAGGATATAGAACATTTGGTTAATGAGCTAGAGGAAAATGCGTTTGTATATTCGGTAATTACTAGCCTATGAAATCGGATTTTTATGCGGATCCTATCATGAATGAAATAACAAAAGATCTCGTACATGCATGCATTTTATCCTGAGTCTCTACTTCATAGTCTTTACTCTAAGTAAATCACGCCAGAATTATCACCAAGGCTGGAAGTCTGGAAAATTATTCCCCGAAAAAAGGTACTTGACACTTTTATCACGGCGTCTACTGGCAAGTACTTATATATAAAAAAAGCAGAACTTACTTCAGGAGTACGTGTCATGGAATATTAATTCATCATAAACGATGGGGAAACGACAGTAAGAAGTACCTGTTACGTAAAGAAAAAATGCAGCTTTTTTTTCAGGACCGGGTTTCAATACATAGTGACACCAATTAAAACTCGTTTCCCAAGATTAAAATATTAAGTGGCATTAACATAGTGCATTTTTTCTTTCCGCAATGGATTAGTTCCGCAAAGTCAAGCCTGAAGTAACGATTTTATCCGAGAAATATCTGTTTAGGCGCTAATTATAAGCGCTGATTAATTAATCAAAAATTACATGTTAGTATTCATTCAAGAGATCAAGCACTTAGTATAAACACTATCATACATATAGTATGCGATGATAGAGGAAGACAACCTAACCGGAAAAACAATGGATGGATGAAGTTACGGAATCCAAAGATACGGAAAAAATTAAGAAAGAATTGCTTATTTAAAAATAGTCGTCTAACATGGCATAAAATTTACCAGAGGCGTGGCTGGCTCACTTCTATTAGACACATGGGATGAAATGTAGGCTTGGAAGTGAATACTAAATTTCAGATGGAATTTTAAAAAGAAAAACGGGGAAATGGGTAAAACATATTTGACGATTTCTTTAAGGCAATCTACCGATTAAGGTAGGTTTTGGATGGACACAAATACCAAATAACTATATCCTAACCAAAGACAATACAGCATCCTAATGTACAAGTCCCTGTCAAACTCTGTGTACTTTCTTCTTCCCTTCATCCCGTCCAACATCGATATCCGGTTCCTGCCCTTTCCTGGTGTGCCTAACATTCTCCCCTCTATTACAGTCTTCAACATCCCACTGCCGGTCAATACCCCCTTCATCCACTTTTCCTACCTCCATAGGATTTCTCCCAACAAACCCCTCTCTTCGCCCACCATACCAAGTACTTCCTCATATGTTTTCTTCTCTGTCCATTTCACCTTCTCCATTCTTCTCCACACCCATATTTCAAATACCCCCAATCTATCTCCTGCCTCTAAAAGCCTCTAAGTCTATCCTCCTGCTTCAGTGACCATATTTCCGCGCCGTAAATAACTAAGCCCCATATCGAAGTTTTCAGGAACCTTTTTTTAACATCCTTACTCAACGTCCATATCATCAACTCCCTCCTACTTGTAAAAGCCTCTTTTCCAAGTGCAAATCTTCTCCTTACGTCCCTACTACTTTGACCATTTTGGTCCAAAGCACTTCCGAGATACGTTGATTTTTCCACCTGCTATAGTATTTTCTCTCCTATTTTAATGTTACGTTTAGCCTTTGTCTATCTGGGAAATCGCATAACATTTTTTTTATTAATATTGATTCACATTCCATATCTATCGCACTGAGTTTCCAAGTCACTCAGCAATGCTTGCAACCCCTTGGCTGACTGAAAAATTAGATTTTAGTCATCAGCAAACCAAATTGATTTTACTAATTCCCCGCCCACTTTCATTCCTACCTCCAGTTCTTCCCATGCCGCTTTAATCATTTCCTCCACACATATGTTGTTAAGCACCGGTGATAATGGAGAGCCCTGCCTTATACACCTCTTCCTAACCCTGCCCATCCGGACTCTCCGTTCCCCACTGGCACCTGAGCAGTCTGATTGCACTATAGGAGAGGAACATAGGAGCATATAATATGTGCACTATAAAATAAAAGCATGACATTAAGATAAAATATGAGTTAAAAGTTCAACACTATCAAGGTAATAAATTAATAAAAACCACGATGCTATAAATAAAGAATGAATAGTAAGCATTATTGTCCATTAGGCCTTAGATTATGCTAAAAAAAATTGTAAATCACGCAGAAGGAAATGAGTAAAAGCTGGGGTTTACATGAGCTTGTGTTCCAAGGGGTCGAAGTTTGGTGTGTCCTCTAGTAGCGTGCCACCAACCGGCCATTCCTTGTCGTTATTTTTTTCACATAAATGCGATTGCGTATCTCTTTGATGAAGATGGGGAGGGTTGGGAGGAAGCCTTATTTTCACGGGAAGAGATGGAATGGGGAGAGAGGTAGGGAACACGAGAGAATTTTTTGTATTCGGACATAAGGGAGAATTTTCGAGAAGGGTGAGAAATTGGTTGGCTGGTGGGGAGCGGTTGGTAGCAGGGTGGCTTTAGGAAGATCGTCCAAGGAAGAGGGAGAGAGTGTTAGTTTGATAAGAACTTCACGATAAGAGGCCTCCCCCCTCTTCCCTTTGTTTTTTTTATTAGTTCTCCGAGAAAGGGATTGAGTGGATATGTTTCAGAAAGAAAGGTTCGATGGAACTCTGTTTTGAAGCTAAGTTTGCTATTGGAAAAATTTCATTTTTCTCTTGTACCTCCGGTTCGGTTACTCTTTATCGTTTACCTGGAACTAGTTGTCGTAATTTCATAGTAGATCATTTATAGCATGAAGAATTTGAGCCAATCATTTCGACAATCTTATGGTTTAAAAAAAGTATACGAGATATTCTAGGAAAAGAGCTGTGTCAATTTGAAAGCAATAATAAAAACTGATATCGAGGTTACCGCCTAAGTTATCTGATCCAACCTCGGAGATTCAAAGAAATATTCTTGAAAAGGTTTGTATTTCAACTTTCATTCAGAGCATATCTAATCGGTAAATACGAATTGAATGGTGAATAATGTGATGATTAATAACATAATTGGTGAATTAATTTTTTCTTTAGTAAGAAGAAATCTCAATCTTTGCTATTATTGTAATTAAAAGCGAAGCAAAGCCATGTGCCGCTCTTTAATCCATATTTTGCATTTTAATAGCATTTGAGCTGTAGTAAATTGACATTTTCTGAAGGATCCCGTAGTTATCCGAGCAAATGCATTAAAGAAGAAATGAAACCACCAAGATGAAATGTGAAAATGAAAGTGAAGTACAATTTATTTCAATGTTGCTCACAAGGGACTTTTTTTCTGCATCTAAGGTTCTTGAAATCGTTTTCCCTTTGAAGGCAGCTATTTAATGCAAAAAATGTATTTCTAATAGACTATCCCTTTATCCTTATGACCTATGTTAGCGCTACGTCTTATCTATATAAACAGGATAAAGTGTAGTTGAAGTAAAAATAAAAATTGTTAATATTACAGTACCTTATATCAGAAAGTAACTAGGTTTTTGAATATAACTATTAGCATTATTCCCAGTACGATGAACCAGTAATTTTACAACACACTAAGTGGTTATAAGAGACTGTTTTAGCCGTTACTCTGTGGAATTTTTCCATCGCATAGAACGAAAGAAAATGTGTTTTCTTTCTTTCTATACACTAAGTGGTTATCATAAAGTATCTACACCAAATTGGGTAGATTAGTTACAAATGTATTCTGTTTCTTTTCAAGGATCAGATTACTCTCTTTTTCACTGTATTTTAGAAAGTGAGTGTAAGAAAAATGGAGTTAACTTTCATGTTTTCCTACAATGAGAATTCATGTCTCCGGCTATAACATCTGGAGATTTAGGTTCATGTAAAACCTGCCATAAACGATTGAAAATCAGTAATAATAAGGAAAAATAACATGGATACGTGTCGGGACAGAACAACACAAATCAATGCCACTATTTCTGTGAGGAATTTGTTGTTTGGTCTTTCCCCTGTCATATTTTTTAAAATATGAATTTTTGGCATTTTATGAATATTACTGAGAAATATATATCTTTTTACTTCACGTACAGTATGAGTCTGAGATTCCAACTGAAAAAAATATTGCCTCAAATAAAGACCCTCCGCGGCGAACATCAAGGTAAAGGTTTATTATGCAAGTAATTTTCTCCTACCAATACCAGTTTCATAAATGTACTTAAAAAATAAAAAAATGTAGTAAAAAATTTAAAATTAATAGAAAAAGTAAAACGAGGAAGTTTTGAATAAGTATTCTAATTTACTTGAAGGCCATGTTCACATTATATATTGTCAGAACTTAGTGATTAAATGTGCTACCGGGACCATCAAAATCTTTGATTTTGAGTCTTGATCCAAATAATACCCGGAAAATACTGCTCTGAATATAAAATGAAAACATAATCCAGTTATATTTGTTGCATCTACACATTCATCTATTAAAATAAAACCATGAACAAACATTTTAAATGCAAATGTCATTTTAGGATAATCATAATGGAATTTCAAATCATTATGTCCTGAGTAGACCAAAAGATAACGCAAACGATATCCGTATGCTACCTAACGGACTCCTCCTCTGACCTAATATAATATTTGTTTCTTCCATTTGATAGTAGTTAAACTGAATTTCGTTTCAATAAAAGCGCACAACAGTTAAAAATAGAAGAGCGTAATAGATTGAGTGGAATATAACAGCAAAACAACACTTCCTCTAGAAAAAAAAATGCATTACCCAGTAATTAGGTTAGCCTCGCCATATAGAACTCACTAATCTAAATGCCACGTGATTAACGCTGGGTGAGTTCAATTTCGTCTCCCATCATTACTCTACTTCCATTTATTCCATCCATCCACTCGCTCCTTCCGTTTCGGCCATCGTGGGCGGACGGGTTAGGGGTATGAGGTGGGCATGAGGGGACCCTGAAAAGGGGAGAAGCGTTTGGTAAAAGTTTGAAAACTTTCGCTGTTTCGAACTTCCAAGTGATGGTCGTGGCGTCTGTGGGACGAGCAACGAAGGTGTGGGAAGCTGTCGGTTAAGGGAAGGAGTGAGGAGAGGGCGGGAGGGAGGGAGCAGACCGCAACAGTGAGCTTCAATCGAAAGAGCGGCTCCAAATCCTCCCGGTAGCCCTCTCTTTAGCCTCTGTCTCTCCTCCTTTCTCTCCACATCCCTCTTCTCTTCCCCCACTGCACTTTCTCCCGAGCAGCCCCGACTGTCCCCCATCTCCACGATTCCCACCCTTCTAAACCACTTCATTCCCCTCATCCCATTGCACCTCTTCCTACACCCTCCTCTTATCCCTCGGCCTCCTCTCACCTCCCTCTCGATCGCCTCCTCTAACTTCCCCAAACCGAATTTTTTTCCTCTTTACACGCCTTGAGTTTTTTTTTTCACGAATCCCCCGATCCTCTCGGTTCTTAATGCTACCCCCTCCCCCTCTTTCTCTCCACCGCTACCCCTTCCGCTATTTGCCTCCCCCACCTCTCTTGTCTCCTTTACTTGGTTCCCAGGCCTTTAATTGGTAACCGTAGTTTAATTTCAACCTTTACCTCTTTCTAACCGTCTCTCGGTTGTGACTCAATATTATAATATGTAATAACATACATTATATAAATTTGTCAAGCCTTTCTTTTTCGTGTCTCGTCTACTTCATTTCGTTTTGGAGTCGTCTGTCACGTCGTAGGTTTTTCCCCTCGTGCTCTTTATTTCCTCTTCGCACGCGGTCGAAACGACCGTCGGATCGTGCCTAATTTTTGGCGGGTAACATTCCTTTTTCTCTATGTACGTTTTTTTATATTTATTTTGTAATACATGCCGTTGGCCATTCACCGCGGTTGCTTCGAGGTGGGTATTTTTCCAGTCATTGTTACTTGGAAACTTATCGCGGATAATAAATCTCCGTCCTACTTTTTTACGACCGCTGTGGTTTATTTTTTTTTTACTTATTCCTTTTACGTAAAATCATATTCTGCGAGTCGGGGGGAGGGGGAGGGCGGAGGTTTGGGCCATTTGCTTCCGTGTTGGTTGAAAATGTGGGCGAGGATGATTGCCCTTTTGACTTTTACGGGCAATGCGCACCTTAGATGATCTGACTTAACGGCTCTCGTTTCGTACACACCTACTTGATTATCGATTTGCAAAACTATGAACTAATAAGCTTACGCTACGGTTTTCTCTCCCTCAACTGTTTCTACACTCAAATATACACATTTATATTTTTTCATAAATATATCGGATCTGTGTTTGTCAAAGGAAAATCGCGTTTTCATTGAGTGTTTTTTGAAAACTTACGAAATAGCTGAGCATTTTTACTTCATTGAACAGAAAGCGAAACGGAATATTTTGGATATATTTTTGAGACGCCATTTAGTATTCCTGTCATGGCAAATTTCAGACTGTCCTCAGTTTTATACCTGTAGTTCATGTTCTCGGTTTAGATGAAGTTTGTCTTTTTGAATATTTATCATTTTCACAAAAATTTGTATATACAACCACAAATATTTGATTTATTCACTGATCCATTATTTCCCAAATTTTCCCGCAATCTTTTAATATTGGGGATCGGAACGGTGCGGAGGCAAACGTACAGGTCTTACACTGTGAGGACCCGGGTTCGAATTCCAGAGGCGGCAGATATTTGAGCACTTGAGAAGCTTTATGGAGAGAGTACTTTGGGTGAGTACGACGTCCGTCGGATGGGACGTTAAGTTGCGAACCCCTTGGCGCCTTTCTATATGAGTAGGCTAACGCGGACGCCGAGTTTCTCTCCACCCTTCATGCTTTTTCATCCAACCCTAATGGCGCAAAATGACTTTAGCTGTCGGTCGCCTCCCCTAAATACTACTTCTACTACTTTTCATATTTTTCAAAGCCTGCAATAATGCGAAACAAGCGGGTTAAATCACGAAGTATTTGCCCCCGTGAGTTCTATCACACTCTCTGCAGTATGATATTTGTTTTGCTATGACGCACCTATTAAACACTGGTCCAGTTGTTTAATTATTCTGGTTGCAATAAGCAACTCAAAACATATAAATGGTACATGTGAAAGGCTTCTGAGGAATTCTTAATTTGATTATAGACAAATATTGCACTCGTGAGAAGTAGATGATAATTTAGGGAAAATAAAGTATTAGCGCAGCGTTTATAGATTTCAAAAAGCAGTACACCTGTTAAAACAAACAGTAAACAAAATCCTAACCGCAGATGAAATCAATCTCTTGGATATTATCTTGATGTGGATGATGACTTAGGAAAAAACCTGTTAGAAATAGAGTCGTGCTTGTTGAAAAAAATATACAGATATCCCTATAACGCCATCTGTCCTTACCAAATCTAATCAAGCAGGAAGTTGTCGTGGAATGTTTGGGTGGTGGTTTATCCAGGACTAATTTCGGAAACCAGAAATCCAAGAACAGATAGAGAACTCACTCGATCCGGAAAAACCAACCTCCAATGTCGAACGACTGCCAAATTTTGGATACCCAACCCACATGCAAACGTAGGGAAATTCAAGTTGTCATCCAATCACCGATTAAGTAAATGATATTTTGATCGTGATGCGTATAAAAACATGGGCTTCAGTTATCAAATATCATAAAGAAAGAGTAAGGCCATAATAGTAGAAGGGAAAATGGTGAATGGGTGAGGTGTAAGAAGAAAGAGAAGAGGAATATTTGGACAGCATGAAGGCAAGTAAAATGTTCATAGAACTGGAGGAAAAATATAAGTTAAACAAAAAGGAAACATTAAACATAGTACATAATTGCTATTGAGATAGCATCCGACTGAAAATACTGCTGCAATATCACATGTACCGGCTAAGAACTTGTACAAATAACTGAATACCTATGAATACTTATGTTAATGGATTCATATCTTTAAATATGTGCTGCCAGCAAGTTATCTGTCTTTTCGACCGTGAGACAGGATCGGGAAAAGTAATATTTGGGAAGATAGGGTCACAGGAAGCGTCAAATTCTTTTGCATTATATGCGCAAAAAACATAAACATTATTTGTTATCATGCTACTAAGCATGGAAAAAACGATGGCCACTTCTGAGTTTCTTAAAATGTGAAGAATTACTGGGTAAGAGGAGGAGAGTGACACAAATACTGTTTGTGGTGCCTCAAAATTGTTACGCATTAAATTAATGAGCAACTTCTTAATCATTCAAACATGATCGACGTGGGAAGAGGATGGGCAAAGTGGAATGTAGGGACAGGATAACAAAACAATAAGCAATATGCAATGTGGAGAAGGAGAACTAATGGGAAAGTAGACGGAGATCATTTTGATTGAAGTTGGAATGTTGAAGACGGCGTCAGAGGGGTTGATGTTAGCCAAGCGAGGTAGATGGAGTAAGAAAATAGGAATTCTGTACGGGATGACGGGAGGCAGTAGCCGGAGCATGCAAAATTGAAGGATTTGCTATAGTCCTGGGTGTCAGGTTGTGCAGTGTAGATAAATTTTAAAAGGGCATTCTTTTTCCATCCAATAGAAACCTTAAATGGGAGACTACCATTATTAATAATTAATGTAATTATCATATCAAAAGTATAATCATTAATGTAGATATCCTATTTCGTATCAATAATTAATTGTTCTTATGTGCTGCCAATTAAATGATAGGACATTTCTGATAGAAATAAATTAATAAAATTGATAATATTTAGCTGATGAACTAAATTTATTAACAAGGGGATAACAAAATTAAATCGAATGTTACATTTTTTAATGAAAATTTCAAAATTCTTAGGTCCATGACTTTAAAAAATTTTCAAGGTTCCATATGATAAACAAAGATCGAAGCGGGAAAGGGGCATTTGGGGAAGGAGTGGATTAGGATTAACTAAAACTTCTTGCGACCTGATTTAAATGGACTACACAAGCGGTACGCATTCGTTCCAGCTCCACCTCGACCAATCCATCCGCTCAAACCCTCAGGCCTTCCTACCTCCTACCCTTTCTCTCTCTCCGCCCTTATATTTCTCCTCCTTTCTAGTCTACTGTCTCTCTCTCTCTGGAGTGTCCCTCCTCCCCCCTAACTCCACCGTTCCCCCGATCTCACCCCCCGTCTCGGGCGAACGGAGCAAGCCCGCCCCACCCCTCTCCTCCGCACCAATTTCCCCTGCGCTCATTTCTCTTTCTCACGCCCTCCCCCATGCACACAAGTTCCTCCTCCTACCCCCCAAAACACTCTCGCCGCCACCTCCACCATCTACTTATACCCACGCGCCGCATGTTCCCATCGCACTTCCCCACGTCTCTTCGCGCGCCGCTCCCCACAGACTCGGCGGGCGGGCGGCCCCGAGGGGGGCGGCGAATGGTTGCAATGCCACTCCAACCCCGCGGTGAACACTAATTTTGCCGTTTTAAAGATCCTTTCCCCCTGCCTCCTCAGGGTTGACTCCGGGGCGGCAGCGAGAAGCTCGCTTCCGTCGAACCGTCAGGGTCGGGTGAAAGCGACGCCAGGGGGAAAGGCGGCCTTAAAGGACTTCCCGAGTGAGAGAGAACAACACTTAACGTCTTAACCCTTTGAGAATTAATCCGTAAAAATACAGCAAAAGTGAAAATACAATCGCTAAGGTCTGACTCGAAGAAATATTACGTGAACTAACGTGGGTTACATACGTATTAGTAACTTATGTTACTCACACACACACGAGTATATTCAAACACGAAAACCCGCCATATGCACATACACACGAACATATATAATAATATATATATATATATATATATATATATATATATATATGTGTGTGTGTGTGAATATATATATATATATATTTATACATATGAGATAGATACGGAGAATAGGTAATGTAATTGTTTCACTTACTTTTATGAAAATGAAACAAAGAAAACAAAGTGATGAAATACAAATCTTGAAATTCTCACTACCTGTTTCTCCGCTGGGCATAATATTTGTGAACTAGAGCGGAATGGATGTCATTCATATGGAATACAAATGAATGCCATCCTCTTAATTTCTGACTGAGCATATTTAGAAGTAAACATTACTTCGGAGGAATTACAAATAAATCCCATGCAAGCATTAATAATAAAAGTGTGACTCTGAAAAAACTTTAACTCAAACTGGCTTCGTACTATATTGTATCACACTGATTTTATTTCGCTCATAATCAACAACCTATACAATTCTGAGATCGGTAAATGATTATCATAAAAGTAATTGCAGTGGCGTGTCATTGCATTTTAGGTAAATTCAACTTGATACCTCATTAATACATGAAGGTTTAAGCATCTGAGCAGTCGCCTCGATAAAATTCTCGTGGATTCGATGACGTGATTTTTTTATCCACTTTTCATTTTTTGTCGAACTCTGTGGAATTTTGTTCTTTTTATTCCTTGAAACAGGGAAATCATTTCAAGAGCAAAAGTGCTCCCTTTCGAAAGTTTCTATATGGTCTCAAATCAGTGACAGAATGCTTTCGACCTTTTTGTTGGACTTGTGTGAACATGAAAAAACTCGTTCGTTATAAAACTTTTGTTCAGATTTGCAGTGACTCAGGCACTCATTTACTTCTGAATTATGCTCTCTAATATTATCACCATACTATTGCAGTGTTGTTAAGATTAGTTCAGAACGTAACCTGAGTACCTCTAATTATTGGAAGAAAACTTGGAGAGAGAAGGCAAAAACTTAGTTTGATTTTTTGATAAGCTAAATTGTTAATATTCTGGAGGAAAAGGCAAAGTAGTATCTCTATCACTACCCTTTCGATACGTTTTATTAACAGGAAGAATAATTCAAAAAATAAATTCGAAAGAGGAAAATGCATGCAAAGCATACGGTTTCATTGGAGATGAATCATTCGGAGGATTTTCCTGGTACAATAAAGTGAAGTTGAATGACTCTGATTTACAGATCAAATTATGACGCCAAATATAATTAGCATAGCGTTAGCTCTAAAATAGATGATGCGGTTTCTTTGAATAATGTCTTCAGACTCCTGAAACTTCGTAACGAAGAATTTCAGTGTATTGAAATGTGTAAAAAGAAAATAAAACTTAAAAGTCCATAACCTGTTTTGTAACTAAGTTTGAATATTAATATCTCGGATCTGGGCCTATATCTGCTTTAAATAAACCAATCGATTGTATCAATAGAATGAATTCATCATATATGAGGTGAAAATTGATATTTATTGAAGTATTCAAATACTAATTTTGAAACATTTTTCCTTAAGTTGTCTACAGGAGGAAAACGTCCAATAAAATACAGCCATAATTGCTTTTATATTTTTATGTATCTTTTTTTTAGATATAGTGGCATATAGCCCAAGTGACTGCCCTGATATTCCCTTAATAGGGGAATTCGCGGAGTGTACGTAGCTCGACTTGTTTTGCAAAATTATTGACGATTAGTTTCTTCGAATGAGTATGTTGCTCTGAAATCCCTGAGCCATTGGTTCAAGTAAGCGAGAAAACAAGATCGTACCTATGCATGAATTTAAAGCAAAAAATACAGACCCTCTCAAGGGTCCCCCTTCGTATAAAGTCTCGAATGTATTTGACTCTCATTACGCATCCACGACCTTGAATGGATTTCACCGTAATATCCAGAAGGGAAAGAGAGAGAGAGAGAGGGGGGGAGGGATTGTATTTTTTTTGCATTCATTTTATCCTCATCTTCCCCCGAAAATAAACGTTTAGGACTTCACTCGTTACTCGCATTTCTCTCGTCTCGACAAGTTTCTCCCCGCTGCCACCCTGCCCCCCTCCCCCGTCCCAACCTCCTTTCCCCCAACCCATTCGGTTCGCCTATGCGGAAACGCGAACTCGCCTGCCGGTGTTGCCCTCCCCCTCTTAGTCTCGGCGTCCCCATTGCGTGCCGGCAATCTACATCTCTCCAAAACGAAACGATATCCCTCATTTTTCTCTCGTTTTTTCTTCAAGTTTCTCCCTCTCTCCTCCCAAGCCCTCTCTCCCCCACCGCCACCCCTTGGGCTTCTCCCACGGCCAAACGAGGCGGGAATGACGTGAGAGAGATGACCCGGGGCAAATCGCGGGCGGCAACGAAAGATGTCTTATTTTTTCACTCTCTCCTTAATTGTTTTTGTTGGATTACTCGTGAGGACATGGACCTCTTGGGAGCTAATGCCGTATCTTTTTATCCGATTATTGCGCGCACCCATGTTTTTGTCTTGAAATCGGTTCGATCACAAGTCATACTTATTGTCCAGCCGAATTTTTTTCACGTATCAAATTAATTTTTTGTCAAGATCTTGGGAAATTTGATTTATTTTTACTTTTTTGTCAATTTTTAGGGCCTGTCTGGAGGAGAGATTGTACAAAAATTCAAAATTAGATCGCAATTCGTTTAATTAGGACCGAGAAAAAGTAATTACATTTAAATTCCATGGGAAAGCACCTTCAAAATTAAATAGAAAACTGTATCCATATTATTTATTAGTTATTATTAAACATTTTATGTTCTATACAAGAAATTCAAAAGTTACATTAATGGTAAAATTGTATTATCTGGGCAATAATTCATTTGTATGATGGTAAAATTGTATTATCTTGAGTACTAATCGAGTACTAAGAATAACTAATGATTAGGAAAGGAATTACATCAGCAGAAATTATGCGATATCAGATAAAGTACGGGGGTGATCCGAAATATTCTCGGCCTAGTGATGAAAATGACAATTTTTATTTTTAATTTGTACTTCAAATCTTTATTGCTAAATAATTACTTTTTACTCCCCGAGCACCTAATTTTTCTCTTTACATGACTGTCCCTACCGGAAATGAAATCTGTCGCAGTGAAACCTAAGGGAAAGTTATTAAATAATGAAAAAAGCACACTCTATTTTTTCTTAAATTAATTAATAATAATCGTATGTGAACGCAGGATTGCCCAGTAGGTACTTTGTTGAATAACGTTTGGAAGTTGAATGACTGAAATAATTATCCTCCTCACCACGGTTTGACATTACATTTTTTGCAATACGTACAAAGATTCGAACTCTAGACCCTCTGGTTAAATAGCTAGAGAGTAAGTAATCCACCAAAGTAAAAGACACCGGTATTTTGCCTCATTGACGAAATATTACTAGATGAATGGTGAACCAACAAGAAAAATAGGGTTTTCGCAACATCCTCTTTTAAACATAGTTTAACTGGTTTAATTAAATAATTGGTTTTAAATGAATCCCAAAACTCAAGTACATCATTAACATACATTGAGTATAAATAAAAGTCTGTGACCATGGGAAGCAAATGAGTGGTGATAATCATGACTGAGCGAGTGGTTAACATCCGCTAACTGCAACAGCCGGGTTTCAATTAGAACCGCAGCCATAAAGGTGATGAAATCGTTAAAAATTCAAGCTCAAAAAGATTTTTAAAAAAGTGCACTCAAAAATTGATGAAAAGAAGAATGAAGTTTCATCGTTGCATTGTATTTATCTCTGCGTCATGCTTGCAGCTGATCTCCTACGTATTTCAATGAGCCCTTCATGTATTTTCTCATGCTTTTTCATTGAAGAAAAAAGATTACGGAGCCTCAAGCCCGAGTCACTTTAAGAGCTTTCTCGTTGGCTTTTACACTCAAACTACCTTCATGCCTATTTGTTGCTTACCACATCATTAGGATATATATTATTATTTTTTATTTTTATGAATCAGTGATGAGGAGGAGTGCAGAGCGTTCGCGATAACGGGGTCAATTACAACACTCGTATTGGGAAATAAGTGCTGGAGAGGACGGAAGTGTTATGGATAGCATAATAAGTGTAAATGTGTTCGTTACCTCGGGTGGGAGGAGGGAAAATAGCACAGTTACCACTCCCCCGTCCCTTTACTCCGAGATGGATCAGATCCACATGCGCAGTAGATTATCGAGTTTTAATCAGGTTATTCCGAAATCCTTGCAGCCTCATAGATATAAGAGGGTAAGTTTATAAACAAATTGGATAGAGACAATAAAAATTCAAGAAACTTCCTGCAAAATATTTCAATTTTCTAAATATTCACCCTGTGTATTCAGATTGTTATCCCATCTGTTTACAAGTCCTCGACAACCGTGCAGCAAACTAGTCTTCTGCTTGCTGTGACAACCAACGAGTAACCTATTGGACTACGGCATCATAATTTTCAAAATGTTGTCAAACCAAATGATTTGCTATGGGCACGAAAAGATGAAAATCACTGGCAGCTAAGTCGGAACTGTACGTTGGTTGCTCCAAGCGTTCCCAATGAAATGTTTGTAACAGCTCCTACGCTTATCTTGCGACTTTTTGCGACCTATTTATTGCCTTACCACCGTTTTAAATAGTAAAAATGATGCGGTTACGAGAGAATATAAAACCTTGAGGGTCCATAAGTTCGCGTGTGGCACGTAATTTTTTTCAATCGAACGAATTATTTCTCCATTCGCAAGAGTTTTGCAAGCAAGTCGGAGCGATGACTTGAATTGCAAGAATAATATTTGAGTGAAACTTCATTTTCCTTGTGTCTTGGTCGTCAATTGTACAATAGGTAAAATCGAACCATTGAATCTACATATACTTGTTTTCTCGTGGTTTGTGACATATATAATTTCTTCTTTTCGTCGTCAAAATACAACGGTTGATGCACTTTCAATAATAAGTATAAATTTAGTTTTAACAGAAGCTAATCCTTCGTGGTCACAAAGGGTGTCTATTACAGATTTTGTGGCTGTTGTCTGTCACTTCGTTTTCTACCGTACCACTTAGAACTTTGAAACATTAGATGACACCAGAAAACTGAGAGGAAATAAAATTGCGTGACATTCGTTAGAAAACGGAATTTTTAACATAAAAATGCGGGAAAATTGAGCTGGCTTCCTATCTTGACGTGACTCAGGCATTCGCAAACGTCATATTAAATTGATTGCTTTCTCAAACGTCGCAGTTGGATTAAATTCTGGAAATCCACGATAAAATTTTCTTTCTCAAGACGTCATCTACGACTATTTTACCCTCTTATTTTATTTCTAGAACATATTTTTGAACCTTGAAGAATGGTAAAATAAAGTTTGAGCAGTGCCGATAATGTAATTTTGATGTTTTTATATGTTCACAGTTAAAATGACCACTTTGAAAAAATACGCATGAAAGGGTAAACCTTTCACTTACGGTCCCGCTATCTAATGAATTGTCTTTGTCACACAGTGTAGTCGCAATATTTTGCTTAAATGTCTCACAAATTGCAGTAAATAAATTGCAGTTCGGATAAGAGCGTAAAAACTATTAATTTTGGATAAAATATGTGAAACTTTCTCCAAATGAATTATTTCTCAACTAATGCGGCATTCAAGGTCTACAGCTCATTCTAAAAAAACTGGTTCTTCACTTGCCATATGAGATCATGAATACCGCTGCTATGCCTATTCAAATAAAACTGTAATCAATCAAAGGTTGGTATTGGATCCAAGCCATGGCGAAATATTTAAAATTTTTGCACTAGGAATCGGTACCTAGGATTATTTCTTAACTATAGATACCGAGCTACCGGTGACAAGTTTTCTTGTCCTAGGTGCCGATCCTTAGAGCCTTATATAATATAGTTAAGTACATAGTACGGATGTGTACCATGGCTGGTCCTTAAGTAACGAGAAATATCTTTTTTTTGGAGTTCTTACTCCAGATACCAGTATCTAGGAATGTTGCCCTTCGTACTAGTGTCAGGGTTTCAGTGCTTAATTTTATTGCGGTATTGGCTCATGAAACCTGCAATTAGTCCGTTTCAAGCCGAAGCACAATCGCTTAGTGCCTATCCACAAGGAAAGAGACCAAGCGTTCAGTTCCACTAAGATGTAAGAGAAGAATGTATCCACTTACAGGAAACTTCGAGCGATGGACGCCTCTTCACTGTCACCTGATGGCTCTGCGGCAGGGGAGAGGTATGCCGCAGGGCACGCCCGTGGGCGGCAGCGTTCTGGGACTCTGCAGCAGCAAGCGAAAGGGCGGGCAGGTGAGGTTCTCCCCGGATCAGACCACGGCCCTGGAGAGGAGGTTCGGGGGACATAAGTATTTGAGCCCGGAGGAAAGGAGGATACTCGCGCAGGACCTCAAGCTCACGGACAGGCAGGTGAGAGAGAGTGTCCCGGACTGTGGACGACGACAAATATTCCACGTCTACATTTATACATAAAGCCCTGCATTCCGCCACAAGGGAGAGCTGAGGTGGGTTCTAGACAATGAGAAAATGAGGTCATAGGCGATTTGTAGCATTAGGTAGCATTTAATTTTCGGGAATTTCGAATTACCGTTCGGGGTAATTTGTAATGTGGAAGGGAAAAAGAATTTCTTTCGTTCTTTACGCGAGACAGTTATCCTTCGCGCTGTGTTCTCGCTTACCAATTTATTGCTCGGCAAGAATTATTCCCTTTTGTGCTAGCGTTAAATGAATACGATTTGTACTTTAAGGAAAATCGTATGCATTTAACGCTAGTCAAATCGTATGCGTTGAGAGTAGGTTAGTTTGTGGATATAACCTTCACGTGGCCAGTGACTCCCAATCCAGAATTTCCAACAATAGTGTGACGAATTTTGTTCAGTCATAATGAATAAAACAAACGACAGACTTCCTCAGTGTTGTTTGATTAAGGAATCAGACTTTTCTGTTAAAGCTACTCTCCATTTATGACCAGTTTGGGGTAATAGTCATAAAAAATGTTTGTTTGATTTATCTCGATAATGGTTTAACACTGTCACTAGCGAAAATAACTTTGCGTTAATTAAGTCATATATATATATATATATATATATATATATATATATATATATATATATATATGTATATATATATACACACACACATAGTTTGTATATGTACATATAAATATATACATATACAAACTTATATGTATACGACGTCCGACTAGAAGGTGCAATACTTTTAATAAAATAGCCTATCTAGAACAATTAAGTATTAAAGCCCTTCGAAGTACTCCCCTTAGGACCCTACGCACTTATCCCAGCGTCTTCCACTTTTCAAAACAATCGGCAAAGTATTTTTCAAAATAGGTCTCAGCTACCTCGTTGAATTCTCTTTTATCTGGTCAACGTCAAGACTTTTGTGCTGCAGTTGTAGGGGACTTGCTTGAAGCCGCAAACGATGACCCAGGTTCTTTAAAAAAGGACCAACTTAGAAACGAGTCATCCGGTACGACCCTGAAAAAAAGCCCAGTCTTCCCAATGGTCGAAAGTAAGTGGGACTGTCTATAGGTACTTCATATGTATAAAGTGATTATTTATGTGAAGAAAAATCAACTTCATTGAAGTTAAATTTTTATATTATTCTTCGTTGAGTTTAAATCTTTACAATAGCACAGATACATATTTGTTCATAGATCCTTATCTTTAGAGGCTGAAGCACCATCTTCCTTATATTGTTTTTATTAAATTGAGGGAAAATGGAAATGTATTAATTCTTTAATAAAAATGTTTCTCAGAACAACCAGTCATCACAAGCGCATAGTCCAAATTATATTCTACCGGACCATAACCATTGCTTACAATTATCAAACAGGTTCAGCATATTTTTACATTAATAACTTTCTTACTCCTAAATCCACATATTTTAAGGCAGAACATCTAGTAGATGAAGGTTGAAGAACTTTTCTATTAAATAATGGCGGTATATTATCTTATATATGATTAGCCATTTGATACGTTTTTTTTTTTAATTTTCATGCCGCAAAAGAATTTAATGCAAATCTTTGAGCCGCGTGGGTTCAAGTTACTTCATTGATGTGAAATTTGTATGAGGTTCCAAAAAAATAGACTTATCTGACTGTGAAGACCTGATTGAATTTATTTACGAGCTTCATGGTCATTGGAGGAACCATTGCTAGGTGTGGCGCTCATAATTGTTGTCCGGTAAATGGGGGGATTTTTACGCAAACGAATGCAGGCATATGCGTGGGGAACGTAAAATAGGCGCGGCTGTAATTCTCCTTGAGCGGGCGGAGAATGAAACTTTGGAGCAGGCTGCCATTTGTAATGCGTGTCCTTGTCTCCACAACATTTTTGCCCTGGAACTGTGCATTTTGGTCCCCCATCCATTCGTTTTATTCAAGTCCAAGGTTTGCATGTCAAGTACTCGTTTTTCAAAATGATACGATTAGGACAAGACAGAGAATAAAAAAGGGTAAAGGGGGATGAATTTGAAGCACAATACACGTTATGAAAGGAGAAAAAAAATACTCGAAATTCTCTCGGATTCGATGGAGGTTTCTCGGGAGCACACGTTATTTTTCTTCTCGAGAATATGCTTTAAGTCGGGCATTGTTGCATCGGTATTTTTACGAAAGCACTCGAACTAAACTCAAGGTTATGAGTAATTTCTTACCACACAAAACATGGAAGTGGCGCTAAAAAATATTGAATGAACATGAAATTTGTCTCTGTATTAAGGAAATACTTTTAGCGTAATAACAATCACATTTTTTATCAGAAAATTTTCAAACTCAAAAATGTAGACAGAAATAATTTCTTCTATACAATGGATTGCGCCTTGGGAAAGTATTTTAAGGACTTCAATACAATTAATTATTAAGAAAGTATGTAGCTTTGCCTATCATGACGTGAATTTAGGAGTGAGCTCTTCATTTAATGCTAAAGAGTATTGAATCGCAGGAGAACAAAAAGTATCTTTAAGGTAAACGATAAAATCGATCGTTGGTCATCAAGCACTCGTTCAACACAATTTATTTGAAAAATTAATATATAGACTCGATTGTTCCCAAACCATTTTTTAAGCCTCTTGCGTATTTTAACTCTTTTGTTTTCCCAAGAATTTGAAGAAAAAAGTTAAAATAACGTTCAGAGATCTTAGAATTTCTTTTTATCATAAAGGGAATCACTTCCGTTCAACCTCAGTGAACAGTCTAACTTTCCGTCGCTGCAATGCATTAGATTGTCCGGATAATAGCTTCGGACTTTGAAAGTTTTTTTGAAAAAAAAAGAGAATAGTTTCGAAAGCCTTCATTCTCACGGAAAATTTTTAAGGGACTTTACGTGTATGAAACGTCGAGTAAGTTTCTACCCTCTACATCTTGCAGGAACATGTCCATGGAAATATAAAAAATAAAGTTTACATGATTAAAACTTTAATTTATGCTCTGGACTTGGAAAGTTAGATTTTCATTCGGCATTAAATTATGCATGCGTGCTGCATAGGCAATGAGAATGAAGGGCATAAGAGAATTTCGTGCTGAAATAATGCTATAAAAATTTAAAGTTAACTATCTACGACTCGAGAATATTTATAGCCCTTGTCCAATTTTGAAAGCCATTCCAAAGTGTTCTCGAAGAAAAAAATAAGTGACAAGAGTGTTTTATTTTGATGCGGTCAGCTGAGGGGCATCACTATGCATATATTTCACAGTTTATGAACAAATGGGAAAAGTCACATGGGGCCACCGATGTGTATACCAACAAAGATTCATGGAAACACTTTTTCTGCAAAATTTCACGACTTATGTTAGTCTGGGGTCCATGAAGGAGCCAACTGGAACAGGAAGACATTTTAAAGGGAGTGACTTTGCTATTATGCGCGAAACATAAAGAGTCATTGTGATCCGCGAAATATGAGGTGCAAAAAAATTCACCTTGAACTTTGAATCCCTCCACCGCGAAAACCCCTCCATGAGACGAGCTTGAAAATTCTCCCTTGGAATTATTATTAAATTTCTTTGAATATTTTTTCATCGCCGTTGAGGGGAGGGGGTGGTGGTGGCAGTGGGAAGATCAATATCCTTTTTAACTTCTGATGCCGTGACTGAAAGAATAACACTTTGTTGTTTTCTTTTTTCTTTCAAATATAAGAGCATGGAAAAGCTTTCAGGGCTCGGATATGTTTTCAGAGGTAGTACTCAAAAAGCATTCTATTGCTGGATAGCGAGATGAAAAGATCGAATTTTGAGGAATTTTTTATATTTAAAAAAATTAATGGTGGAGCAGCGTACTAGTGTCGCCTCTATTGGAACGTCAGATCAACTATAACTCTATCCAAACCCCACAAATGGGTGGTCTCCGACAATATTCATACTTTGACGTTTTTATTTTGGTTTTCGTTTTAAATCACGAGTCGATGACATGTCCGGAAATTGAGGTATTGAGCCCACATACCATTTAGGGAACGGACGTCGAATGAAGTGACGAAAATGAGCTTCGAAGGATTCGGAACTTTTAAGTTGAATTTGTTTCGTTCTTGGAGTCCGGAATAATTTTACATTGTCCTTCGATCATCTGATCTTGAATACAAGATCGAAACGCTGTCTGGCACTATTAGCTCCAGTTTCGTCCCAAACGTGGATATGGGGATTGTTATGGAGTAACTGACCACGGATAATTGGTGAAAAGTTCTTTTCCGTGTTTCACCACGTTTCCGAGCAAAGTGACAGAGGAGAGGGAGTCGTGAGCCCATTCGAGAATGCATGGGTCTGACTCGACTTCGAGTTAAAATCCTCCCGCATCCACTCAGTCAATGACTTACCGAATTTATATCGATATATGTCCAGTCTACGTTAGAGGTTCATTACATTCCTCATGCAAAGGAAACTAACTGATTTTGGGACTACTATTATTTTTTATAGTCCATTGTCAAGAAATAGGCTTTAGATTGTCTCGAAAAATCACTTATTACCTCCTAAAGGACTTCTAAAACAATTTTAGACGACAGACATACATTTTTCTCGGCGCTATATTTACCTCCAGTTCTCCAGTTGTTACCCCGCCCCTCTAAAAATATCCCGAAAATTTATTATTCTTTCTCCTTGCTGTAAATTATTTTTTCTCTCTGCCTGGATCATATTCTCCATTCTTCTCCGCTAACTTAATTTAATGGACTTCAATATTTACTCATCGGTTTTCTTCCACAACCACAAACTGTTAAAATTTAACTTAGGAAAAACCACGTATTAAATTTACATCATGTACTTGATTGAGGGGAAACAACTTATAATTCGTATTCAATGCTTAATTAGTGAAATGAAATTCATAACGCGACATACGACCACTTTGCTTGACATTGGTTTTTCTTCGTGGGTTTTATTCAGGATGTAATATACTCGTAAGTATTTATTTCGGTGGAAAAAGGGTTATCTATCTCCAATGAGAATCGAAGGAGTAAGTTGGAGCAAAGTCAGGTTTGGAGTTCTTTGGAGTATTGACTCTATTTTATCTATAGTTAAATTACGGGACTAAAAATACAGAACCCTTTCCTTATTTACATAAATATCATATAGATTAACTTAGCTAAATAGCAATAGGATGAACGGACTTTGATGTTGGATTAGTGATTAATTTGTCTGTTTTTCAAATTCTTATCTGGTGCTACTTTCATTAAACATGTAGATCTTTTATAAATATAATGTTAATCCAAATATATGTTATTATAAATAGAAAAATAAAATTACAATAATCTCAATTTTAAATGTTAAAAGATAAACTATATCTATTTATTTGGAAAATATTTTTTTCCAGTAATTCCTGTTTCTTCACTTTCGACTTAATTTCAAGATTAGGTTTAAATAAAAATTTGGTCTAATTCATGACACATTTTAATACTTACTGTGGTTATCAAAAGCTAAGCATTCTACTATAATGATAGCAGCGAAAAATGACAATTAAGCTTCCATTTGATGTAAATTAAACTGTTTACAAAAGATTAAATTTTAAAACTTAAAAAAATTTCAAACTTTCAAAGAAATTACTTCTTATTACAGGTGAAAACATGGTTTCAAAATCGTCGCGCCAAGTGGAGAAGATCAAGTCAGGTAAGTTTCGACAACCGATATTTTCAAGTTAATTTTAAAATCAAAATTTGCAGACTCAATGGTATTATATTTCGCCTATTATTTTCCACATACTTTTTTATATCCTCAAGTGATGTCAACACAAAATAAATGAAAATGATTACTTTACTATGAAAAAAGCTCATTCATTTCAAACACAGCAAAGGAGAATATTGAATTTCTCACTGCTACTCTCCCAAGCGTTAAACGGAGGTTTCTACTGTGCATTTTGACTCGGTTGTTCGTTGCCATTATGAATCCATGCCACAAAGTGAAGCGAAATATCATCAAAGGATGTGCAACGTTTCATAATCAGTGACATAAATGAACTTTGCTCTAGCAAAAGCAACTCTAATGTTGTTGCTTGAACTTTTGCAAGTACAGTCTACGGGTTATTACAAGTGAATTACGTGTTTGAAATGAATGCATAAAGCCACACTCAGTCTTTACAATTTCATGTTTTTTTTTCACTTTTTCAATTGTGTGTTTATTTATAAATGTCATATTTTACATTTTATAGTGTTAATATTAAGGTTTAAAAAGTTTCTAAATTCATGAACATTATATCTGAAGGGAACGTTGGAAATCTGGGTCGGTGGAATTATATAAAGGAATTTTCTCAAATACCGTAACATAAATATATTTTAATCGTAACGCGTTCAAAGTTTAGATTAAGTCACTACCTCGGAGAATATTAATCAATTTCAGTATGATTCAAGAACTGTTAAGAGCTTGAATTAAAATATTGATAGAGCATTTCGAGAAATGATAAAACAAATGCTATCTTTCTTAAATATTTTTCTTGACAAAGAATTTTCGTAAGAGGCTCGGAAAAATATCAAATGAAGAACGTTTATGTGGAAATAATCAGAATTAAATGGGATATTTCCTGTTATTTTTTTAACCATCTAAGCCGTATGTAAGTAGAAATAATTAATAAAAAATTATGAAATTATTATAAAACTATACTTAAATACAAATTATTAAAAAACGATGATATATACTAAAACTGAATTTTCATGTACCTTGAAAAACACGTGTTTCCATGTTTCATCGATTCTGCATGAGCACTCTTTGAGACTCAGACGACTCGTGAACTATATGGATAATGAAGAGTGGGAAAACGCGTCCTGGTACTCCCATGAGCATGAGTACCAATAGCATGTGACGTTATGAACTCGTGGCAGCACAATGGGACTCTTTTAGCGAACGTGACGTGGGTATTTAGTCGGCAAATCTGCATGCAATGATGTGGCCTGTTTTCAATGGTGAATTTTTAGAGGGAGAATTACGGGGATTCCGCAACACTTCATTTATTATGAAATGTAGTAAGCTACCCCAAAGTTTAGTCCTCGCTCTGCATTCATACCCACGCTAACGGAAAAGATAATTTGCCTAACCGTCTTCCACGAGTTTTCTAAGGAATTACCGATTGGTAGAGCTTAATCGTAATAATCGATTATCTGGGAGAGTTTTATTAAAAAGCCACTCGCGCATCCCTAATTCTTGAATCTGTAACATAACGGAACCCTGTTCTGTTTCTCGGTTGTCGTGATTTCTTAAAAAAATATCCTGCTTCCATTTTTTAACATGTCACATGCTATTTTCAAACCCCACCTGACCAATAAACACCTGAGGCCACACATTATTTTTTAGTTTCTTAGCGTTTGCCTAAGTAATTCATATCACTATGAAACCAAGATTTTCTTCTTCGAAACTGATCTGGATTGGCTGTGGTGGATCCAATATTTGACTGTAGTTTTAATCTTTATAGTACTCGGAGAAGTCCTCTAGTGATACTTTAATTGTTTGTACAGTGCATTTACCTCTCATTTTGTTTCTTTGAAGTGTTACTCACATTTTCTTTCACCCTCCATACTATTCATGCTCTAAGGTTTGCAAATATTTTTCTAACATTTCTTGTTTATTTTTCCTATTTTTTAATTTACCTGGTTGCGGTGATTTTCGTACAGTATTCAATTATCGCGATTTCCTTTGTAGAAATTAAAAAACGTTTTATTTTTGATTTTTTAGACAATTCTTTAGCACGTTTGTAAACCAAGACGTCTCGTTTGTGCCATTTACTTTTTTCCTTAAGTCCCAAAGCCTCCTTAGCTGTTTTCAAAATATCTCTGCTCGGAATGTTCATTTCTTCGTTCTCCTTGTCTGTGCTTTGAATGAATTTTTCTGTCAGACACTTTTTGGGCAATATTTTTTAAAATTTTTTAAATACTGATTTCGTTTTATTAAGTGAAACTAGTTTCACCAATATGCCTCGTATGATGAATGATGAATCATGTATATTTAGATTAAATAAAACTCCTAGATAACGATATTATACATAAAACTTCTTAATTATCAAATTTATGTTATTGTAATTACCTTAAACTCTTTGGTATCTTAAATAAGTTGCAGTAAGGTTAATGTTTTATAACACGATTTCACTTAAAACCTAATAATGCTAACATTTTTCCTGAAAGATAAAGCGTTCTATCGATTATAATATTTTAAAATTAAACATGAATACTTTTGTATATTTGACGAAGAATGGAATTCAATTTTTAAAGTAAAAAAAAGTAAATGATGTTTAATATCTAGCCAAATAAAAGTGCAAACATTTTGGTGCCCAAACACTTTTTATTACACTTATGAAGAAGAAATTATTTTAAAAAGCTTTAGTTTCCCATTGAAATGACTTTCCACAATGGTCGAATGAAGTTTTGGCAAACGATGATGTGAGAAATGGCATGAATATTCTTTATTCATGAGGTCAGTCACTTCATTACACGTTAAGCTTAGAGCTCACAAACAAATATAATAAATTATAAATAAATAAAGTCAAAGTGCTAAAACATAATTTGTAATAAACAACGGAATCCATATTTCAAAGACCAAGTCTGATTTATTCATTGATCCCTCCGCTTGGTGAGGTACAAATAAAAGCACGGATGGATATCGCGAGTTAAAATTTATGATATTAGCGGCGTCATTTTGTTTAGAATTTGTTTTCACGATGATAGGCACTACGTACTTTAAAATGACGAACAGAAGCTAAAATTGGACCAACGAAGCAAAAATATCTTATTTCGTCATAGGGAAAACTCTTTTCGAAAAAAAGAGTACCAAAACGAATAAGATTGGCAAAACTGATGAGGAATCCACAGAATTTACTGAAGAATTTTTCACCTCATTCATTCTGTGAGATCAATCTTTGGGGAACTTTCGAATTCTTATTAATATTATTGCACCAACTGTTTCATGAGCTAGAAATGGAATATTGAAGTGCAGTAGTAATTTTTGGAAAAAGAAATAAACCATATACGCGGAAGATAAAAATGTAAACATTTCGCTACCTCCTGCATCGCTAAAAGCAGAATAGCGAAAATTTCGTGCGCCTATGTGGAAATTCGTAGATCTCGGTTTGAGGTTAACAGAAGAATAATGAAACCATCGAAGAACACATAGCCTGAAAACATTAGAATGAATTTTTCAAGTTACCTACGATGTAAAACATTAAATATAAACAAATTAGATAGTTGTTTTCACAACTTTTTTTGAGTTTTGTACACGGCAGTTTTAATGCATTTGCATCATCTCCAGGTGCACACAAGAACTCTGAAGCTTTGATATGCGTTTTACAGTGATGAAAAAAGAAGTTAAAAGAACGATTGCTAATTTACGTCACGGTTTCATTATCGTGGTAACGTCCCACGACATTAAATCATAGTAATATTACTTTCCTAATTATGCTCTCCATCAAATTATTTTTCGACATATACCTCAGGGTTTGGGTGTCCTTCATGCATATCCTTCCGCTTTCATTGCGTTCGTATATTTCTTTGATGAACGGGATCAAAGCAAACGAAATGCGAATGCTTGGCCGCGTGAAACGTCTCACAGCGACACTCCTCCTCGCAAAAAAAATCACCCAGAGTACATAACGAAGCGGAAGGCTCAAAGAAATCCCGCGCGTCAGGGCTCAGGAGGTGGATGGGGAGAGGGGGGTGGTGCGGACTTCTCCGAATCACCGGGCGTTGCACGTCTCTCGCGACGGGACGAGGGAACGTACCCCGCCCCCTACGTCCCACTCGTGTAAAAATCATCACGGGGGCTGGATGCTTCGCCCGTCGCGGAGGAGAAGGCGACCAAACGGGTCGCTCTCCATGCGGGGTAAAATTATATTTAAAATACGCGACGGCGACAGATCTTAAAAAATTCCATTTGAAATCATCCAACGAAGAAAACAAAAATAAAACAAAATTATGTCGATGAAGGAAGCGACTTCGCTTTGACAACGGTTTAAACGCTGTCTCTCAACCAACCTTCCCGCCCACCTCACTCACCTCTTCGGCATATGAACCTGCCTCCATCTCTCGTTTTTCCTCTTCTCCCCCCGGCTTTCTGCTACAACATTCGCTTCCTTCCCGACCCCGCACAAGCCCCCTCTCCACCGCCTTCATTACAGACCTCGCGCTCGATACTCTGCAGCAAAGATCCCCCTTCCCACCCCACCCCAAAGCACCAACCCACTCACCCGACCAAACCTCACTCCCTCATACCTCTCTCACCCTCTGCCTCTCGCCAACACTTACTTTTTTTTTGCCCTCCCACTTTTGCTCCTTCTCTCTCTCTGCTTACGTCCCTCCCCTCCCCCCACATCCCACCCTCGAGCACCATTCCACTTGTTTCTCCCCCAAGTGATGCTAATAAACCCAACTCGGGGAGTACTTCCTACCTTTTGTCCGCTGAAATGACGAGACCTATCTCAGAAATGCACGAGATGAAAAAACAGTGGTAGAGGATAGGAAAGCCTCCTCCCTCCTCCTCCAACCTTGTTAAGGCCTGGATAAGCAATGTCTGTGTCTTTGTGCGTGTGTGTATGTGTGTGTGTGTGTGTGTGTACGGCTGCCGTAATTTCGCCAAACCTCGGGTCGGAGACGGCAAAGTTGAATTATTTTTTTTCTCGCTTCTTTTTTTATTATTATTTGGGTGGGACGCTGGGAAAAAATGTGTCTAACTTAATCATTCGGCAGGCTTCTTGACGTGATTTCGATTAAGTTGAGGCAGACAGGAACAGTATTAAAAATGCTCATATCATCGCGCTAGTGTTTTAAGCCTCGCCGATTGCCTTTCTCCTCCGCATGATGGTTCAATCCCTTGCGAGATGTTATTGCTGTTTCCACTCTGTGATCCTACATCATCATTGGACGATGCTGTACTGGTTATTTTTACTTATGAATCCTATTTAAATGATTTTAACTTCTCTTTGCCATCTACAGAGTTCGACAGAAGGTCTGGGTATTGATAACAAGTGATGATGCTTCGTTATGTTTTTCATCAAAATAGAATAATAATAATTGTCACAATTCGAACTAACCCATTAATTATCTACATACATCAGAGAATTTTAACTTTTGATAAAATTATCCTCTAAATGCGAACATTAGTAACTATCATAATTTTGTAAGTGTTGTTTTATTTAAGATTTCCACAATTTAAAACAAAAATATACCCGATTCTCTTGATTCTGTTCATCATTAAATAATTAAGAGAGCAGTTTTTTTCAGAGCAAAAACACTGTATTTGTACAGCTCTTGACGAAATACACAGCTCAAGTATCAGAAAAATTAGTCCTGTTTTCATTGTTTAAATTGGGCATTAAATTTATGCGTGGTTGCATATATTTTCCGCATAATATGTGCAATACAATTTTTCGTCCAGTAATATTTATACATTTGCAAACATGATCAACATATATCAATTCAAATAAAGCACAGGAATTTTTTAAGCTGCAACGCTTGAACTTTAAATTAGGCTCAACATTTAGAACTCTTGAAATTAGGAAAAAATTTTACAATTTTCATGAAATTCTAGTTTCCAAATGAATTGATCAAGTTTAACATTATATAACACCATTAGCTCGGGCATAACAGTTTAAAAAGTGAAAACAGGAGGAACAATTAGAAATTAAGAACAAAAATTGAGTAAACAAAATAATTAAAATAGTGAAAAAATCGTGTCCTGCACTCAAAACCGAAAAGAATTCCAACTTTTCAAATTGGAGACCCACTAAAAATAATTAGAATATAGGTGTAGGTGTATAATCGGAAGCGCCGTTGGTGTGAAAAGCTCTTCAAGAGACAGTCATGCGGGAGAACGAAATTTCGATGGTTTAGATACCAGAGCTCGCGAGGGCCAAGTCAATTCCGTAACAGCACCTGCAGGCGGTGTATTGCTATTTCAGGCCCTCCCGCCCGCTAAAGGTCCGACTTATCTCCTTTGGCTCCCTTTCCTTATGGCGGTGGGTAGTCGACGGGAAAACCAGTCACTGCAGACACCCCGCTCCCTTTCACCCTCCCAATCTCCGTTCGCCCGCCAATTCGGGGTGGACGGCGTGGGGCTTTCGACTCGCCGCCGTCCCGTCCCGGTCGTTTGGACCCAAAACGCGCGTAGGTCTAATGTGGCGTGACCATACCCTTTGATCTGCGTGAGAGCGGAACGGGTCCGATTGTGTCAAAGGAGAGGAGACGCGTTTGTGGACGAGAGATCGAGCGTACGGCGAGAGGAAGGGACAACCGGTCGCAAACGCTCCTGTCCCGAGGTCATTAATTATTACTATTATTGCCATTACAGTCGATCCACACTCATACACCAGACATCGTTGCCCAATGCAGCAAGGAATGAAAAGCGAACCGACGAAAATGGGATTGACATCCCCATTGATGCGATGCTAAGTATTTGAGGTGTGAATTCCCTGGGGAGAGGGTGGAGTAATTCTCATTCACTTCCTGAAATAGGAGAGCGTAATAACCAGCAACCACCCTATATCAATCAAGCAGAAGGTTGGTTTGATAGGTGTGGATAGAGCTCACCTAATACTAAGCTTAAAAGCGGGCGAATTTCACGCACCAACTGAGTAGGGTCCCTTTCCTTGGGTCGTCTGCGGTTTTTCAAAAAGATCCAAGACCCCAAAAAAATACGGCTTCGATGATGGTGCTCAGATGCATCAACCGGAGTCGAACCCTAGACTCCCTGTCAGCAGTCTATCGCTTCTCCCGCTAGTTATACACTCTACTTTGGGAGAAGGGTATTTTTTATCGTGGAGTATTTCAATTAAAAATAATAATATTTTCAAATTTTATTTGGAACCGGCGTCATTGAATGATTCGCGTTTATGAAATGGAGCATATTATGGATAAGTGATGAATGGAAAACTTTGGAAAAAAGGAGAAATTCGCCATTGAGCGCATAGGTAGACCGGGACTATTAAAACATGTTGTGGTTCCACGTTGCGCATGATAGTATAGAGGAATAAGAAAACGGAATGATTGAAAATTAAGGGCTCATCATATGGATTAAGTTAGACAGTTTGCCACAAGAGATAAATGTCTTCTTGGACTTTTCAAGCATCACTGCAGGCCTTAATGGAGTTTTCGCCGAAAACGATTCCCCTCATCAGTCTATCATACTTTACCGTTGTAGCTTTCAAAACAGTGCATACCGACCTCCTATCACGGCATGAAGCTGTCCGATACCAAATTTATACCGCATCGGATTGCCAAAGCAAATGAAAAATGGGAAAATTGTCAATTTACATTGACTTTGAATTTACAAGGACAGCATCGCTTTTAGTACTCGTACGGGTATTGCGCGTACTGCTTTCGTTTTTCATAATTGTCATCGAGGCTACGCAAATGTTGACATTTTTATGTTCATTCTATTTCTGTGCAGTCATTCAATACTCATTGTGAATCGCGTCATTGGCTATAATTGATTGCCTTATAGTGTTAATATATTTTTTGGGTTCTTGAACGTAATTCAAGAACCGCTGCATATCGCGCGAACCTCGAAAAAAACTTGAGCTCTCGTTTCCTCTACATTATTCCCGTTACCTATTCGTAAATACCTCTTCTAACATTAACAAGTGGTCAAAAATACCTCCTTTGTTCCTTCCTCTTTCCCTCCTATCGCGGCCTGACCTTTGATCCTGATCAGGTGTGCGTTCACAAGTCTGCCTCCATGGTTCCATATCGCGGGTAGATTTTTAAATAGTACCTTTTAAATGATAATCCACAAGATTGATGACGATATGGTGACGTGATGATGATATGATGACGAATAACCGTTGAAAATTTTGAGATCGTGTTGAGCTCCGAGCCCAAAACATTTCTTGCAAAAAAATCTCATTTGCAACGCAAATCGCTGCCGATGCAACGCAATATCGCACGGGACTCCAAAGATGCCGCTGGCGCGCATGCCCCCCACGTATTTATCCTCGCTAAGCTCGCAGGCGCGTGTTTATGCGACTCGAAACTAGCTTGCCGGCTTCGCAAAGTTTGCCCCCCGGCGTCTCTCTCACTTCATCCCACCCCGGTGCCACTCAGCCGGCGAAAATAATCCAGTTGAGTAGTTGCGCTCACGACCAAGCCCCGTAAAGCTTGAATTGTTTTAACAGCCATCAACGCACGGCAGCCAAAGTTTTAACCTCGATATTCACGGCGGTGATGAGATTGCACGGAAATTACTCAATGGTAGGGAGACGAGACGTCTGTGAAGCTCTCCGTGGAGTAATAACGAATATGGAACTGGCGACGTTGTAGCTTGGGGAGGAAAATTATATTAACGTGCCGGGCCATGGAAAAGTCCTCAATTACTAGGTAAAAATCGTGCCCGTCCTAATTCGTCTCATTTAACTTTCGAGGATGATGTGAAACGAAATTTAATCTGCGAGAGAAAAGTATTTTTTTTACCCCTTACGACAGGAAAACGAGATCTCCTGTAATGAGGAAGGGTTTGAATTAAAATTCAAACCATTCGACTAATGTGTAATATGCCCTGATGCCAAAATTCAACATTTACGTAGGAAATAGAGAAACAGCTAGAATCCTTAGTTTGCATTTATATTCTGAAGAAGCAGGAAACTAATGATTTGGCTCACGAGTTAATATGGATGTGCCAAATTAAATAGCGTAATGAATACGCATAGTAACTGTGATAATAATGATAAATCAGAATCAAAAGATTATTAGCAAAAAGAATTTTACCATTCCTTCTACATACGACACGAGAATGTAGACTAGAGTGAAGTCGTATGCGAAAATTTTCTCGTTTTTTTTGAGTGTGTTATAGAATCCATCATTTTATGGGCAAGGAAATAGAATGAGATAAAATTAGGATTTTGGAGCAGAAGAAGGAGAGGAATTTTATCTAGGTCGGCAGGTGATTTTATTATTCAGGGTACATAAGTATATATCTATAGTAGAAACCCAAAAGGGCAAATGGTATAAGTTAATTATTCATCACCATTTTTCTCAATGCAGTTTGATAAGGAGAAGTTCAAGGGCGTCTTACCCATGAGCCGAGCGAAAGAAGCACGACCTACATTCATCTCCCGATAAGAAATTCTCAAGCTTTTCCCGAGTCGTAACATGATTCCGCTGGCTACTGATTTTTTGCATTTTTTCCTTTGCTTTGTCCATACAATCAGAGAACATTTTTATTTCATATCTACCGGGTCAATGTTTCTCCTTTCAGTTTTTCACAGCGCCAAAAGCCAAAGAAACACAAATTGTAGAGGTCACTTTAAAGATAAGAGAGCTTTTCTCCTTCTAGCCTCATTCAGGTAACGGAAATCTCACAATAAGACTCGAATGTTTAATTTTTCATTTAAATTGTTTGTACTCTGGGATACTCCATGCTAATTTTCAGATATAAAGAACGTGGATAAACCTTGGTTTATGAACTGATGAGGAGGATCCGCGAAATTAAGCAAGAATGACCAATTAATTTTATTTATTCATTATGTAACTTTAAGTAAATCGATCTTATCGGTTGGCATAAAATTATAATTCGAGTATGCCTTTAACATGCATCGATTTTTCATATAATGCCGTGTCAAACTGAGTTATCGTTTTCTAATTTTTGCATACGGATTCGTATTTTTAATAAAAGTTGTCTAAGTTTAGTAAAATATGAATAGTTCATTAATATAAACATGAACTATATTCCCATACATAATATTCCGTTACTTATATACGTATATAATGAATGATAAACCCTTATATCTTTTATAAATGTGTAAAGTGTTTTAACAGGTATTTTCAATACGCTGCTAAGTTTGTCATAGCAAAGTTTTAAAACTCTCTAGCTCCTCTAGGCTTCACGCGATACGATTCGGCAATCAATCCAACTTCGAATCCCATATAATGGCAGTATATTCTAAATGGGGCCTAACCGGCGGAAGAAAATATTTCTCTTTGATCTTTTCGTCACATATACCCAGTACTCTTCTAATAAATCCTAATTTTTTGTTAGCTTGTCCATATATTCCCCGTATTTGTCTCACCCAGGATATGTCGTGAGTGAGGGTAACGCCTGTTTATTTAAATGAGTCTATACATTCCATTTCGGTGTTCCCGATGCAGTAGGTGCTCTGGAGGGAATTATTCTTTTTCCAAAAATTCATCATGATGCACTTTATAAAGTTTAATTGTAATTTCCAAGTTTCGCACCAGCGTTGTATAGTATTAAGGTCATCTGTTAAAGCTGCTGTGTCCTCAGGACCACGGTATTAACCCCGTGTCCCACACCCTAGCAGTGACTTTCAGGGTACTTAAATTACTAATAACAGGTATGTATGCAATATTTACATTGTACAATACAACAATTTCGAAGTGTATTGATCATGATCGTTCAACTTGACTGGGATTCGAACCCAGACCCCTTGATGACCGGCCGAGTGCTTTAGCCAATTAAGCTGTCGAGGAGCCTTAATGGTTTTAGTGTCTATAAAGGAACAATATGAAGAAATACCGTGCATACAATGTCATAAGTATTCTTAGTCATGCGCGTTGCGCAACAGTCTAAGAGACCAAAGTCAACGTTTAAACACAAAGATGTTTCCCTTTGTAAAATTCAAATAAACTGCAGGAGATGCCAAGACAGTATCTCCAACGAAGTCATTTGCTTATGTGCATTATAATGCAACAATTTCAAAGTGTAACAACTTGTACTTGGTAGGTATTAACTGCTTTTGTACGCAGACATTAGTGTGTATATACCTTCCACATAATAGTTTTTAGCTCGATATTTCCAATCTTATTGTTTCTGGATTCAAGTTTAATGTAAAGGGAACAGGAAGTTGGAATGCGTTGTTTAGACTTCATTTAAAATATAATACTTTCCTTTAATTTCTTAAGACACAGTAAAATATGGAGTAATGAGGAGTAAAAAAACGACAAAGGAACTATGCAATAATGGTGAAAGGTGTTATTCTCTTGACGCAACCCCCGAGTGCTTTTGTTTGACTCTCTCCTACTTCGTCTGCAGACATCTGCTTCGTCCACCTTGCTGGGAGGCGTGGACGGGAGCCGGGCGGCGAGCTTCTCGGACGGCGGCGGAACGAATGTTTCCTCAAGGACATCGACCGAATCTTCCGGCAAGGGAAATGAACCAAAGGGCGGTGAGAGTGACGTCGAGGACGAGGTATTCCAGGAGGAGCACGCGGGAGCAGCCGGGTGACCCAAGCGACACGGGGAGTACCGCCTGTATGGGCTGGTAAGTAGGCAGGAATGTTGCTGGAAATTACGTTGAAAATTTTGAGGCTCTATTGAGCTTATATATCCATTGCGTGGATGAGCGTGCCTCCGAATTTGACTTCGTGTGGGGAAAATTTCTCAATCCAACGTATCTCTCGTTGTTATTTCATCTCCTTCGGGAGTGGAATCTCCTTCCTAATGACTGTCGCTGCGACGCCACGAGTGAACCTTGGAGCAAGATTGTATTCATGAAGCCAAAGTTGTCTGCATTATCGGATCGCTGTAAAAGTTTACGATCGAAAACCATGGCCCATTTCACATTAAGATACCAGCACGGAGATCCTTCACCACTTGTAGAGATACCAGATGTTTCCCATGCAATGTACCAGTGCTAACGTCTCGTTCAAGTGTAATTCAAAGCATTCAGCTACGGTTATGCATGTAACGATACTATTAATGCCATACGCGTATCTTCGTCTCGACAACAATAGTCGTATCGTTTGGACTCCTTCATTGAACTATGAGAACCCATCGACGTAGGGGAAAGCAGAAATAGCTTGGGTTACGTTAACTGCGTTTTGACGGTTGTGGGTTTCAAAGGATACATTTATGTACTATTAGCATAAAAATAATGTCATTTGACTCATGCAAAATTATATGAAATACTGGAAAAAATTGAGAAAATTTATCTACCATCACGCCTTCCTTTTCAATGTGGGCGTTACTTGATCCCTTTTAACAATATTTTTTTTCGAAATTTAATGAGATTCGATAAAAGTTATTGGTTGGTAAAAACGAAGAGACAAAACATTGTTCAATTCAAATTTCTGATTCATGGTGTGTAAGTCTTGATCAGAATTATTTGTTAGAATATTGCGAACAACTTTATGTTTTACATGAATATTTTAGATGTAATGGCCGCAGGGAATCGACGAAAATAAAGTGAGTGCAATGAATTTTTTAAGAAATCGACAAAATTGAGGTGTATGAACAAAGACACAAGCACAATAGTTCTTTTTGGTAAATATTTTAGAAAAAGATGGATGAAGTAGTGGAGACAATAATATAAGGCATACAAAATAAAGACGGTTTTACGCTGAGCATAGAGTAAGTGACAGGTACCCTAAATAATAATAAAGAGGTAAATGTGGAGTGTATTATTGTGCCGTGTGGAAACTACGAGAGAATGCGCCTAGATTATAGTTTTATTGAAATTTGGTTGTGGGGGAGGATGGAGAATTTGAAGAGAACGAAGAGAAAAATGAACGAAAAAGTACCAGGCATGGTAGTGGAAGGGAGAGTTTTTGGAAACTATGCAAAGAAGGCAAGAAAAGTGAATGCACAATATGTCGGGAGGAAATAGAATGACCTCAAGTGCTTTAGTTTAAATGCTGCACCTTCCCGCCTTCTTCCAAATATTGCTCCCCGAACACTCAACTTTAGTTGACCCCCTTATGACCTACACCCTCCCGCCTGCAAGACTGTCTCATCTCCCACCCACGTCCACGTTTTCTCATCCAGCCATTACCGGTTTTCTCAACATACATGCATACCGATTTTTTTGCCAATTACGTCAAAATCATGTAAAACATTCCCACCCCATACAACCCATACGTATCCCAAATTAATGCATGATTTTTGTGCCCAATGATGCCATAATACCGACAAGATATCAGTGGAAAAGTTCTTTCGTATCTTTGTTTTAATATTAATATGGAAGGAGATTGTTGAAAACTGTTTAAGTTGCAAGAATGTTGGCATGAAAAGAGGAAGATGCAGGAAAGGTTTTAGAAAGTAGAATAAAATTAAAGGAAACAGGAAGTATGTAGATTGGAAAAATGGTTTATTTTAATGCATAATTATAGAGTTTAGGGTCGTGTTGGGTGGGGGTTATAATTTATGCATTGCTTGGTTGATGTATAACTAAAAATCTACCTTGACCGATATTTATTCTTAAAAATAATAAAAAAATAATGGTCGCAGGTGGCGCTATGTCTCAAAGGCGCGGTTCGTTTTACGTTTGTGTAGAAACTGGCCTTAAAATTAAAATTGTGTAATAAAATATCACGCAATGGGACCTATGTAGAATGGTAAACAAAATATTCAACGAAGTATGAATTCCCAATTTAATGTTGACTGGAGTTTCAATGGAAAAATAGGGAGAGAAAAAAATTCGGAAAAATAAATTTGTCAGCAGAAGAAACGAATACCAGAAAAAGGGTATTATTATTATTATTATTATTATTATTAGGCTCTTGCTAAACAAAGAAAAGAGGGATTGCGTATTGTTCCTTGGGGCTGAACAGTTCATATAAGTGGTCCCTCAGATAGAGTGAAGCAGGAAGAATTAAGGAAATTTGGTGAAGGATACAAAATTTAATATCGCTTTGAGTAATGAAGTTAGTAAAGAAATAGTTTATTCAGAAGAAGTAATAGGTAATTTCCGCACGAAATTATCACACAGAATAAGTAGGTCAAAGAATTAGTATGCATGCATAGGGAATTATTAAAATCTCTAATGGGAGGACGAATTTGACTCGGAACGTGAGGAATTAAAAGACAATAGGGAATTCTGGGTCGCATGGAGTGCGGAATTAAATATTAATAAACTGAAGAGAGAAGAAACGGTGTTCTTATTGCTTGTGAAGTTTCTAAAGTCTTGCATTAATTTTCGTGAAACTAACTTTCAAAATGGAGAATGACTTATTACGATGAGATTTCAAGGAGAATTTCAGCTGAGCGCAGCAAGTGGAGGAAGACAATAGACATATAAGATTACATGAGTTGCGATGATAACAATGGAGGGATGAAGGAAGAAACGTTGTGTGGAAAGTGCGTGCATTGTTTGAAAAGTACTGCAAAGCATTAGTTTTCGAGCGCACCCCAAAGCCAGCCACTAAACAGTAGAATAACTCATAGCCGCACAAAAGCTTCTCAGGGGCGTTTTATTGGAGAGAGCTTTGGAGAAATAGGATTCAAACAAATTTTGAGCCCTTGCCTAGTTATTTACTCCCTCTTTGAAAATTATTACTATAATCTGAACCCTAAAATCTCTGTCATAATTTTGAGGATGCTGTGAAAGTGGCACGCTTAATTACTGAACACAGTCAACTTTCAGCCTCTTGGAATAAAAAGAGTAGTCAGTTCATTTCTCAGGAATGGATTAATATATTTACTCCTTTCTGCTGGCTTTCCTTAAATTTTTTTCGAAGAAACAGTAAGACTGTGAAAAGGGCCGCTCTCTCCTTTTATTGCCATACGTTGATACAATGAATACATAAAAGAAGTATCCTTAACCACATAAGCCTTATTACTGATTAGAAATCATTTCGTAAAAAAATTGAATGCTCGCAATTACCAACAAAAAGAATTGCTTTAATGTTTTTTAGTGGAAATTGGAGAAATTTAAAAAAAAGAGACCCAAATGTAGAGATATTAACGCCCAAAAACAATACTAACTGAGCTAGAGAATCAGATTGAACGTAGAAATCTCCGATGAATTTTAGTTGTATTTTTTTCCGTTAAAACCACATCCGTCAACCGCCGTATAGCTTGACTATTAGTTCGTACTCTATGTTCAACCAATAACGCGAACGTCAATTAATGCAAGGCTAAAAATTAGCCCTAGACAAACAAAGGTTACGGTCAGATATTCATCCTAAGCGGTCAGATATTATCTAAACATGGGCGAAAGAATTTCAGGATTACCAGATGTTTTCTTACGGCAAGAAAAAATCCTTTTTAGAACGCGGAAGAAGAGTTTCACTTCGCCCTACCATAAACGATGTTAAAATATAGAAATATTCATGACATTACACTATGGAGCTCGATGATTGTTAACGACAAGCAATTTTAATTGACTAGCTGTTTATGACAAGTACTAGCTACTCGTATGTGGTGTTAAATACGTAGGTGAAGGACATATATTTCGCGTCAACAATTCTATTAGTTAAAAAAAAATTAACTGCCAAAACACTAAGAGTGGCGATGAAATCAAAACCTAAATTTTGTCTGGTAAAATTACGTATGCAATGTTATGCTTAATATTTCTATTTTCACCATCCAAATGAGCTTTTCCTCTAAATATTGAAATAAATTTTAAATATTAGCACAAAAAACCTTAACCTGGGCCTCTATATTTTTTTCAAAAATGTGATTGCAAATGATTAAATTGAGGACTGAGCAACTTTCATCTAGTTAAGGATGCATCCCGATGTGCGCAAAGAATTATGATGGTGATCCGTAAAGAGTCGACATCCAACTTGGTGATGCTTACAATGAAGGTCCGACCAGATTGATATCATTGACGGACCAGAGACCACCCATTGGGCTACCGAACATTGTGCTCGGTGAGTGAACTGCTATTTTGCTTAGCGGTTGGGTTTTTAGCTGGTATCACACGGGGTCTTAATGACAGGAAGTAGAGCTAACACGGGCCTTTAATCGACCGAAATACTCAGAGGGAGGGGCAAAAATGTTTTGTCCACGGAAGTTGCGATGGGCGTGTGAAGGGGAAGTGAACCACTAATACGGGATCTATGCATCCAAGCCTCCTTTCTTCACCGTTCACCGCTCCCGATGCCATCGGGACTTGACACCCTTCCTGAAATCTGCTTTAAACCGTCGACCCCTCCCCGAATCTCCCGTCCCGCGCACTAGTCTAACCTACCCATATCCTTCTTCCACACCGTCCCTCCTTCGTAGCAAAAAAGGACAGACAAAGGGGTTGATGAAAATTTGGATGATTGATATGAACATTTTGTTTCGACGTGATCAAATTTTTCAGAAAAAAATTTTCCCTTCTATCCATGTCTACATATGTTGTAAAAATTGCGCGGTTGTAATCAATAGAGACTCATGGCATTGTCTCATAAATGCATTTCATACGAATATTAAAGGCGAAAAAGGATATAAGAATGCTCTCTCTCCCTCGATTTTTAGTAAATATAATTTTCCTCGATGAAGATCGGGGTGCCAATTAGAATCGGCGGTCAAACTGATAATTTATTTCAAACTCTAATAAGTTGATGCTAAGAACATATTTAGATAAAATGTTATGAACTTATATAAACCTTAGAAAATACAGTGAGACAGGCAAAGCTTAAGGCAAAGAATCAAATTTATTGTTTTGTGAGTTCATATGAAAAGGACGTAGGAGGTCATTTATTAAAATACTGCATAATCTCTCTTCTTTCCACAGTTGATGCCTTAAATGTACGCCTGATGTATATACATGCCATACATACATATAAGATACAAAAATTGCAAACATTTTAGGGGCAGAGAGCGCTCTGCTCTTTGAAGCCATAGGGTCGATTACTCATGTTATTTCTTTATTTTAAATTAGCCCGAGAACAGCACTTCTGCTTTTACATTGTATTTAGAACAATGACATAGAAATTTAAGAATAATATACACCGATTCCCGCCTAAGTGAAGAAAATATCACCAAGGGGGGAATCGAACCCGCTACCTCTAGGTTGGCAGGTGAGGAGGACCTTTCCCCGCCGCCACAGGGCCCGGAACGATGATATCACGATGGAAATCATGAAAAAGAGACATTTGAACTTGCTACTAAAATTTAAATGATTATGAGTTCCTATTAATTTATGGCTGTTAAAACTGATATGCCTTAAGAAATTTGTCCTCCATATACTTGTCTTGCGAAGTATATTAGTATACACCACTCTACAAATTGCTATGGCAAAGAAATACAGAAGGATTCTCCCTATTCCCAGATGGGTGACTCCAAGCACAAACACGCGGCAATTATATTTAATGAAATTAACGTCTAACCTTATCAGATTCATTCCTCACGGCGTAGTTCAAATTTCAAAGGGCTCTGTACGTTCATCCTTCAGTCAACTGTAGAGTTTACTTTAAGCCAGAAGGGACTTCCAAAAAAATGAGAATGGAATAGCTAGACGCTTAATCCGCTGCTTCGTTTTTGTACTCGTAAAAAAAATAAAACGTGTCGATTGAGTCACTTAAAATGATTAATGTATTAACTTTCCGCACACCATTCGAGTGAATGATTCCCCTCCTTATCTCACCTGACACCATTCCCGCTGGGATTGATATGATTTATCAGAATCGCCACTTTCTTCTATGGATCTTAACGAGAGTAATTTCTCCTTTGGATTTTCAGGGACCACAAGCCGGCGATGCACCGTCCAAATCCAATTTGAAGGATGGGCGGAAAGGACGTCGCTTCCAGTGATTCCCCGGTCCTGCCCCGCCCGGTGGAGAGAGATCCGGGGCGCGGGGCGAATGACTTGGTTCAAAACGACTAAGAGCGGAGTGATCGAAGATTGGGGGAAAGAGGGAGGGGCCAATGGGGTCACCCCAAAACTTGTGGCCGTGAAATGACGCGCACGGACCTGCGAGCTTCCTTCTTGACGACATCAGGCCCGGACTTCGCTTCCACTATGACCCCTTCCATCACGCTCGTCATGTGTTGAACTCTGAATATCTGTACTCTTTCTTCTCGAAATACGAGTGATGTGATTTTCATATGTGTGCGATGAGAGATATGTAGCTATAGTATATGTACATAAAATACCAATCATTATTATTTTATGTAAAAAAAACGTTTTTGTCGTTCGCAATGCCGAATTTTGTAATTGCAACAGGTATAAAATGATGGTATTTAGCACAGCATTGGTGAAGACTACAATAAAAATTTCTTTGTTACAAAGCAAATATATCAACAACGTCTTTTGCAACTATTATATTTCCCAATTTGAAATAATTACATTATTTCCCCATATTGAAAATAACTCACACGTAAATGATTTAATAAATTTATCATGGAGTACACCAAAGGACGTATTTAAGCTATTTGTTATTTTCTTATGAATATCGTGAAATATGATGCTAAAAGATTCCGTTTTAGACATAAAAACAATATTTATATTATGTTTGTTTCCATCATCCAATAGGCTGCAGATACCTAGAACATTTGAATTATTATTCCAGTAGATATATGAAAATATTTAGAAAGTCACCATGCTGAAGTTCACAAAAAAATTAATTAATCAATAAATCTCAGATTCACGCAGTGAAATACAGTATAGAAGTTTATATCGTGTAATAATTTGGTATTACATCGTTTAAAGTAGGTTTTGATGGACAATATCTATAAAAAATTGCATCGACACATTTATTTGTAACCGTTATAAAAATAAAACCTGATATTTAACACTACAACAAGCCTCTTTTCAATTCCACAAAACTTCTTTCTCCCTTCATTTCGCACAACATGCCTAACCTCTACATCTTCCTCGTCGTGTGCCTAACGTTCTTTCCTTTATTACAATCTTAAAACATCTCATTACCAATGAAAATCCTCTGCACGAATATTTCCTGCCGTCTTTGAATTTTTCCCAACATTCCCCTCTCCTCCCCTCTTACCATGCTTCGCACTTACTCGCTCGTTTCCCTTTCTCTCCATTTGACTTGTTCCATTCTTCTCCAAACCAACATTTCAAAAGTTTCCATATTCAAACGTATCACCTTACTTCAGTGATCATGTTTCCGCACCCTACAAAAAACCACGCTCCATATCAAGGTTTTGGAGAACCGTTTATTAACATCCTTATTCAACTTCCATCATAAATCTCCCTCTCATTAAAAGAACTTCTTTGCCTAACGTAATTCTTCGTCTTATGCCCCTTCTACTTTAACCATTTCGGCCCAAAACACTTTCGAGATAAGTGAACTGTTTCACCTGCTCTAGTTTATGCTATTATTTTAAGGTTTAAATTTGCATTTATGTTTCTAGAAAACTGCAAAATCTTACTATTTTTACATTTTGATTCCATAACAATTGCACTGATTTTTCAATGCGCTCAAAATGTTGGCAAATCCTTAGTTTACTGGCAAACTAAAGCTTGATCATTTGCAAACCTAACTTAGTTTAACTAACCTCATCAACTTTCATTCCTACCTCCAGTTTTTCCCATGCCTCTTTGACCATTTCCTTTATATAGATACAGGGTTCGTCCGGAAAATAAGTGTACTGATTTTTTCCCGCCGCTCCAGGCCCATCAACGACATTCAACGACACTCACCGACGAAAATGTGCGAAAAGTTCGCGATGTACTGAACTCTGATCGTCGTCTTAGTGTTCGGATGATAGCAGAGCAGTGTAATATGCCAAAAACAATAGTGCACGAGATTATTAGGGAGCAATTACAGATGCGAAAAATTTGTGCAAAGTTGGTGCCGAAAGTACTCAGTGATGATCAAAGACTCAATCGTTTGGAAATCTGCTCGCTCGCGGATCGCTGCCGCACCCGCCCTACAGCCCGGACTTGGCACCACCGGACTTCTTTCTGTTCCCGAAGATAAATAGGAGTTTGAAAGGAACGCGATACGGGACTTTGGACGCCGTCAAAGAGGCCGTGACGACGTGTCTTCGAGAGGTTCCCGATGATGCCTTCGCGGGAGCGTTCCAGGAATGGGAACGCCGCTGGAACAAGTGTATCGACTCACAAGGGTCCTATTTTGAGGAATATTAGCTTAAGATATGTAAAAGTGTAATACACTTTTTTTCCTGAGCTCAGTACACTTATTTTCCGGACGAACCCTGTATACGTACGTTGAACAGCACAGGTAATATGGACAACCTAGGCTTATATCTCTTTTTAACACTGTCCATTAGGACTCTTTATCTCCCACTTGCTGAGATGAAGAGTCCTGATGCGGCTGTTCTGCTTTTATTTCTAGTAATAATATTCTATCACTCGCCAGCTCCATGTTTACTACGCTTCTTCTCACCTTATTTTTCAGTATTATAGAACCGCGCAGCGCTGACGTTCTTCTCCTTGTATATTACTAAATAAATATCACTTCAGTAATCCCCGCTATCCTTACATCTCACCTTGCACAGCCCATTAATATCTACATTTACTCTCTGCATTTAAGTCTATATATTTTCTAATTTCCCTGTCCCTAGCATCGTTAAAATATTTCAAGTCCCTATTCTAATATGTTTGGACATATTTTATGTGCTTTCGCTTTGAAAGGATTTCGTGAGATGAGGATTACAGAATCCTTGCCGCTCCCGCTGCCATGCACGACACATGTCCACAGCGGTCCGACATCCGTGGTTGCCAGTATTCTTACTCAGATTCACAATCCATTATTGTTTCGTGGGATAATTAATTTGGTTAGTTTTCCTTTGCCTCCCTCAATAGGGATTATAATGCGACGTCATTACCCTAATGGCGGCCCCACTGAGATCTTACACCTTTGTTGTGGTCTCACTCTGCTCTGTGGAAAATGCTCGCACAATATGCGAACTAACCTTCGTCTATTTCCTACCCTTCGACATATCTCTGGTATGGGGGACTCAATGAGGAGCAGTTATCATCACTTTCGCCTCCACAACTGTAAGAATCATCAAAACGTGGCAGCATAGCATCACGTCAAGGTTTATTTGATGGGAATAGATATGCTTAATATACTTTCGATGATGAAATACTACTATTATTATTCTACCATAAATTCCTATTGTAATCTTCAGTAGAATACGTGGCGAAGTATTGCTGATCCTTTCCACCAGAATAAAATATTTTTTATTTAAAGATATCTCCAAGTTTTTTCCCATAATTTAAGAGAAAGTTTGACGTAAAGTAGCTCGGTTATGTCACGTGCGTTGAGTTTTCCACCAGGGGAAAATATTTTTTGCCAATAAAATTTGAACGTGTCGCGCTATATATTTTAAGTAAAAAATGGAAAACATAGAGTTGAGTTAACTTCAAAATGGACTAAATTAAATAAGAATCTCGTGGTCCAGAAATTGATGTCATCTTTTTGGGCACATTTTCAATTGCCATTTAAC
The DNA here is from genome assembly GCF_022747635.1 of Hetaerina americana. Taxonomy (NCBI): domain Eukaryota; kingdom Metazoa; phylum Arthropoda; class Insecta; order Odonata; family Calopterygidae; genus Hetaerina; species Hetaerina americana. Next base: position 41,691 of record NW_027287172.1, on the reverse strand, counting down.
GATACTATTATCTCATTTGGAATTCCGAATTAAAATAAAACAGAATTGGATATCCTGCTGGTCACAACTTTAATTTTGGAATCTGATCCAGGAAAATGTATTGATTGCGAATTTGTTATTGACCACAAGGTTAACCGCATTAATAAATACTCAGGGCAGTGAATAATGGAATATGTTTCCCATCACGTAGAAGATAAGATAGGAATAAAAATACCAAAGAGAGCTGGTCAATAGCAAATAGAGCTAGAAAAAAATATGAGCTAGAGCATCATATATACAACATATACAGGAATGTATGTAAAGTTATCAGATAAAAACACATGATAGGGGTAAAATAAAATTGCATTAATTTTTGAGCAAAAATAGCCAAAATACCCTAATTAACATTGAAATGATGAAAATAAACAGAAAAAAAACGGAATAAGAAAAATACGAAAGGAAAGTGGATCTTTTAACCACAAGAAGAACGAGAAATAATCGTCAAATACGGCAAAAAGAAGACCGTTACAAAAGGTAATGGTTTAGGTATGAGATTATACGGGAGAAAAACTAAAAAAAAATGTGCTCATCATATTAATTCAATATTTGCGGGTCATATTCACAAAGGACATTAATCTGCCAAAATTCGCCATAGTTCAGCGTGGAAGAGTTCCGAGGGAAAAATGTTTCCAGTGAATCGCGTGAAAAAAGTTTTCTCAGTGTCACCGATTTCTCATATTCGCTCCAACACCGAAGTAAACATAAATCCGTGAGCGGGCAGTGCTTGCGTACTTCCCATTCGCATCGAGATCGATTCCCTCCGCGGGAAACAAATCCCGTCTCCTCACGCGTTGAATCAGGCCGTCCGGGTTGATTAGAGAGCGAAGATCTCTTTGATTTCCGGCGGCCGCAAGCGACAAGCGGGGAAGAGGCACGGTGGGAGGGTAGGGAGGGGAGGGAGGGAAAGGAATGCGAGTGGGGAGATGAGGACGTGGGTGGGGAGGATAGGGCTTCTCACGGCAGGGTGTGGGAGGAGTAGTGTGGAGAGAAGTGGCGTGGGGGGCAAAAGGAGGTCATGGGGACACGAAAGCGTTCCGACCGGAGGAGGTGGGGTGGGGAGGGAGGTGGAGACGATTCGAAAAATAAGGGGGAAATAATGATAAAAAATATAAGTTACCTTCACGTATGAAATGGGGCTTGGGAAAGGGTGAGTGCGGGGGACCAAGTTCTGTCCAGTCACATTTTTCTGTGGGCTTCAGGGAGTATTTTTTTTCTTCCGAACAACGGCCACACCTCATCCCAGAAGCCCATATAACCCTGATCGACCCTCTTCATACCTCCTCCCCTTTTCCATTGTGGAGTGAGGGGAAGGGAGAGATTGGAGGTGGGGCTGTCAACGGTTGATGATTGAAGTATGGTGAGCGTCGGGAGTTATTGCCGGAAGGTTGGGCATTGTATTGAGAAATATATCGATGTGCATAAAACAATTATTCTAAATTAATACACCATCCGACTCTTATCTATCATGCGTATATTTTGTAGCTAGGAAAAACTAAATTTCATATGGACGCCAAACATATATGTTGCGAATTCCTCTTTATCTTAAATAATATTAGCTATTGAAAAAAATTACGAGAGAAAAACCGATGTCATTTTAAATATATCAGAATCGGTGATGATGGAAAGAAATAAACATTATTAATGGTCACATATTTACAAATGTTAATTAAATATCCGGTTCTCTAAGATGGAATTGCCAAACGCTGAATGTTTATCTTATTGGCTCTTTAGTTTAAAATTGTCTAAAACTAGTAAATACTTTGGCGAGTTATTTTTCACTGGAAGGAATCATGCTTTTACTGTAAAATAACATACCAAGTAAAGATTTCTTTATAAATATATTTAAAATGTTTTAATAGAATTAAAATTACTTTGGCTAATAATTAAGAGCTCATTAACTCTCAGTATTTGGCGCACCTTCGTCCCATAGGATCAAGTTTTATTCAGAGAGAGATTCTCAAACTTACTCGGATGTTATCCAGTCACAAACATAATATAAGTACCAACATATCATAATAGTGCCAAGAGTAGAAATGTGTTGGCTAATTTATTCCCTCTGAATAAAAGAGGAAAGGAATCGTTTCTGTCTTTATTCTATGGAATGATTTCACGGTTCACCTCGATTGCACATGAAATTCTATATATTCATATGGACATGGTTGACTTTATTATACTTATGTTTAAATAGTAGTGGTTTTTAACTGTACCTTGATACTGGAGTCTAGCAGCAAATTATGATCATGTAAATAAAAAAATTCACAATGGTATAATTACTTTCGAGATGTAGGAGTTGCGAAAAAAGAAAATGGACGAAACCTAGCCGAACAAATACCATGAGTTCTAGGGGAGGAGAGACGTTTGCTGGGAGAAATCCAAAAGAGGCAGGATAGGTGGACGTGTATGGTAAACGGTGGCATAGGTAGTAGTGAGAATGCGATAGAGGGGAGAACGTTCGGTAAGCAAAGTAGGGGGGGAGAAGAACAGGAATTTCGGACGGAATAAAAGGAAGTAGAGTGTATTTGGAGTTAACTAAGGGTTTAATTTTTGTCGTAGAGTACAAGATTGTTCTTGGGGTTGAAAAATAGTAACAGAAACTTTACACTTCCACACACACTTTTAATGCCCTACGACCATGTTTTCGATGCTGCGCATCATCATCAAGGTTGTGTTTTGTTAGGCGAGGCTTAAAACGGTGTTTGGTCTGTATTCGACGAAATATTACCATAAAGGTTAGCCTACCTGAAATACATAATAATAGTATGGCTTCGTGTTCCCCTTTCAATCACGAAAGAGCAGATAATGCATTCTTGAAAACATGGGAATTATCGATTCCATCGATGCATTTACAGACACATCGCCAATACATTGATAGAGAGCGTTGTGTCGTGGAATATCAAGGGGAGGTCGGCGAAAGAGAGAGAGAGAGAGAGAAAGAGAGCTTAGATAGATATTTGCGGAGCGTGGAGGGGACGGAAAACAATGGATGGGTTTTAGATGGACCGCGAGAAGGGAACGGGCGAGTGGGAGAGGCGGAAGGAGGAGGCGGAGAGAGGCGGTAGGACCGAGCGCTGGCGGGAAAGTGAAAGAGCGGAGTTCGTCGGGGCGAGAGGGGGATATATAATGGATGGGGCGTTGCGAGACGTGGAGCGGATCGAATGGGAAGGGAATCGAATTGATGTGAGTGCGGGGTGCGAGTCGAATGGACCCGGGGACGGAATGGGGGTGTCGTCGAAGGAAAGGACAAATGGATGGGTGGACACAGTCGATCGACTTTATGTGAGGACGTGTGGTCGACTGGTATTTGCTTTTTACGTGCTGCGCTCGCTGAGGTCATTTCACATCGTAAATAGTAGAGGTTGTGTGCCCTTAACTCTCCAACCTCCCGATGTGGCGTCCGGCCCAATTCCGCAAAAGGAAGATTGCAGAGGAATAACATTTTGTCGGTGAAATCAACACGCTGCTCGATCAACAGGCCACGCTGCTGTAACGATGTTACACTTTGAGAGCAGAATTGGCAGACACAGAAAACAAATTTGTTGCGTCAGCCTCGTTTAATTCGCAGGCTGCGTAAAAAAAACAATTGATGATTGAGTACTGATCATTCTCCGGATGTTGCTACTGTTTGCGTTCCGCTGGCGAGAACAAAGAGAAAACGTTATCGGATTGTCAATTTGGCAAAGAGACAGTTCATCAAGGAAAGGAACAGTAAATGCGGCCGACGATAGTATATAATTACGATATTTAGTTGACTGACAATTGAGAAAGTTTTATTGGCCAAGAGAAATGAGATGAACCGATTCGATCGTCTTATGAGACACCAAATTCCACGGGGATAATAATTGCAGTGGCATTGAACATAGTCAGCAAATGTGATTTGTGTGCCTTCACTAAGGTAATGAAATAAAATATGTTCCGTGACATTACAATAAATACGTTAGATATCACCATCGCTTCGAAAAAGGATAATTAAGACGTAGGAAGTGGTGAAAAGCTATACATTACCAATGACAAATCATCAGCCAACAGTGAAGGATCCAAAATGGTCTAAAATATCGTTTTTCTCATTGAAAATTTTGATATATCAGGCCTAATGTTTGATCACGTGATCCAAAAAAAGAATATAATTTATTTCAAGTGATATATTTTTCCAAACTGAATAATTTCTATCCGACCAAGATACTATGAATGCATCTAAGAATAACTTTTAAAACTGGCAAAGGAATATTTAATTTTGGTACATGCCAACAATGCATGGCCAGCCCCAGTGGTGGCTTTTTTTCACCCAGGGTTTAGGTGTGCGTAATCGTCTATTGTTGAATGGCCGAACTGCTTTTTTGGATTAAAGTGAAATAAATCATAATTACTAGAGTACATGTCAACGAATTAGTCTGTAAATGTAATAAAAAAAGCAATTAGGAAGTGCATTTTGTTAAAAAATTAGCACAATTTAAATAGGCACAGAAGAGACTCAATCATTAGTTCTTAACGATGAAAGAGAATGGATGAGTTGCAAACTAATAGCTTTTTACATCATAATATTAAAAATGCTCAAAACGCACATTTGCGTGGACTACACTGAAAAATAATAAAGATGTGTCAATAAATACGCAAATTTTTAGATTCTAGAAAATAACTGACTTCAAAGAGAAGTTTGGATAAGTCCTTCCCTCCACATGGAAGAAGGTTTTTCGTCCTCAAAGGGAAAGTGCAACGCAGAGAGCTCGGACAGTTGACGCCCAGGCAGGCACTCCGGCTAAGGCCACTAATACGCATCAAACCAGGGAATACCTCCAGAACAGGTGATGAAACAGTTGTCCACATTTCTTCTAGCGAACTGAATCCCAGGATTCTCCGTCAGGGATCCTGATAGTGCGGTTTACTGGCTTCTCAGCCCGAGAGACCGTGTTCGAATCCCGGAGGTGATAGAATTTTTCAGATGCATCCCGATCCTTGCATGGGGTGCTATGCGTAAAGCGCTTCAAGTGGATTAGGCCATCAGTCGGATAGGACTTTAAATTATGGAAAACTTTAGCACTTATCTTTAAGAGTTTAAAAAATGTTTACTTAAATTATTTCCTGAAGATGTGAAAACTTGTGTCCAATTTTTAATATCCTATCAACGGTAAGTGCTAGTTTTTAATTCTGTAAACTGGTCTTTCGTTGAAAAGTTTGTACCGCAGTTTTCTGAAGATTTCCTCGAGGGGTTGGCGTATTAACGAACCGGCATCAAGATTTTCTTGTAGGTATCAATGACTGAGATAATCAACGCCTTACTTCACAGGTTCCAAAATTCACTTTTATCCAGACAGCATCAGATTACAAGTCTGCAATATTTGTGCTCAGCCGTCAAGCACTCAACGGTCCGATCTTGCCCGACCATGTCCATCTATTTAAAGAAATTCCAAGATATTGAGCTTGTTTTCTTTAAATGCTATATTTTAATCTGTGAGGGGCCTTGAAAACAAGCCCTCGGAATAATTTGGTAAAATATTGGAAAGCGGTACGTTCATTTCCCGTTAGACCGTGTCACTAAGGCTGAGCGGAAAATTTGTGAATTTCACAGATTGAGAAACATTAGAAAGAAGTGTGCCATGGGAAATGACTACAGGGTTCGTCCGGAAAATAAGTGTACTGACTCCTGGGCTGGGCGCGCCGCTCCAGGTGCGCCCAGCACCGCTCTGACGGGCTGCGATTGGAGGGGGGTATGTTGGCAAGCGACGCTGAAAAAGGCAGTCGGCTCTGAGCTGCGGTGTAGTGAGGAGCTCTGTTAACGCACAGCTCCACGCTCGACCCACGTCACGGAACGCGATGCCGAAGTTTTTGGAGCAGCGTTATTCCATCAAATTTGCGGTAAAGCTTGGGAAATCGTCTACCGAAACTGTCGGTATGATTAACCAGGCTTACGGGGAGTCAGCCATGTCCAGAAACATGATCTTTCGGTGGCACAGGATGTTCGTGGAGGGCAGAGAAGAGGTCGACGACGAGTCTTCGAGAGGTTCCCGATGATGCCTTCGCGGGAGCGTTCCAGGAATGGGAACGCCGCTGGAACAAGTGTATCGACTCACAAGGGTCCTATTTTGAGGAATATTAGCTTAAGATATGTAAAAGTGTAATATAATTTTTTTCCTGAGCTCATTACACTTATTTTCCGGACGAACGCTGTATTCTCTCTTTCAATTCATTCTGACGGTTTTCTGTTTTGAATTAATCCTGGCTTATTTACTGTGTGCATATTAGATCTTCGAATATCACATTTTGGTATACACCAAATATGTGTATATATGTGCATAAAGACACTTTCGCATACATATATGCAAAAATAGGGGATTATGTAACATTTTAAATAAAAATACATTATGAGTGAATAACTGATCGTAGCACTTTTCCACTTGATATATTTTCCACGTGATATCAAGTGGAAAAGTGTTACGATCAGTTATTCATGATGTTCGAGTTCCACCACATCATGCCTGAAGCTACTAAATTTGCATTATGAGTGAATTGAATAAAAATAAAAAAAATAAAAGGAATGATATATCACTCTGGAGACGTCAAGAAAAATAATACGATATAATTTTCATAATTAATATAAATGCAGCACATTGATGTATATAACTGAGCTAGAGCTTAAAAGACTATAACATTCAGCTTTGAAAAAATATTCCACTCATGTTCATTTCGATAATTTACAGTTTTATTACATTATATATGCGCAAATGCAAAATTATAAGGGTACGCAACACGTACCCTTATAATTAGGCCAAAGAAATATTTTCATCTGCTCGATTGTAAAATAATTGGGTCACATGCATGCATTTGGGGACCATCAGCAAAACTACTAATCAAAGGAAGTGGTAATTAGGTGCTAAAAAGCAAAGCTGACGAGAATATTGCAGAAACTAGGTTGGAAGCCGTGTGGGACGCAACGAGAGAAATTCGGACTGACACATTCAGCACATTAGGGGACACTCGAGATTATTTCTTCCACCGAGACAATTATTAAAACAACACCATATCAAAATCGACTGAATAGACAAATAAGTGGAAAAATACACTCACTAATGCACCTTAATCTCTCTCGCTGGCAATCCGTGAAAAAAACAAAGCAAAAGTATTTTCTATGCACATATTTTTTTAACGGACACTTCGTAAAAAATGAATACTTCGCTGCAGCCGCAAAATCAAAGGTTCTTTCGCCAACACCTGTCACCCCAAGTTCACGTGATGGATCGTGGCATATAATGCACGCGCAGATGAGATTTTTCATGCTTTACTAACTAAAAACATACTCCACTGTTCCCCAGGGCTGCACTGGCGATGGGAAAAAATTCTCATGTTTTTCAGAATCACGATTCCGACACAGAATTCGAACGAGAGATTTGAAGCGAGGGAGATTGATCAGATGTTTTCCACTGACAGCCAGAGAATGGATCACAAAACTGATCGATGAAAGCTTTTCGTTATAAACAGGGATTTTCTTTTTAAACAATGAAAGGATTAATGGAACGTTCTCCGAAAAGTCATCTCCCATTTTTTTTAGGAGTAAATTATCCAACGCGTCGTTTTTTTTCAGCCCTCGGCACCGTTGGTTGTTTTTTCAAAGCCATCACGTTTCATTATTGAGAGCTAAGAGCGTCTATTAACAATTCCGTTCAATTGTAGGCTAAATCTAGGTAATGAATATTCGATGCGAAAGCACTTTGCTCTGTTTAGTCCTCACCTACATGCTGGCGATAATCTGTCAGGAAGGAAGAACATGGTATTTTCAATAAATGATAGCTGCTAGGACATTATGAAAGAAATCACAAAACAAATACATAGAGAGCAACAAAAAATACTCAAAACAGACCCCGTTTTTCCCTTCCTCGCTAACTAACCTTTAACAAATCTAATTTGGTTAAATTAATGTGTAATGTCATATCATATCTTATTCACAGGTGCATCTTTAATTCCATGACAACTTTCAATATTGATTTTACCTCCCAAAGTTAACGGTCTTCTAAAATAAACACCTTATAATAATGATTATAGTCTTTTGAAACAGAACAAATGTACAATGAATACATAAAAGGATAAGAGAAGAGTGTTGGATGCTTCAATTAAATTGGATAAAGAAAAGGTTAATGACTGAAAGTGAAACTGGATTTTTCATCCTGTCAAATAAAATGTGGGCAATGCATAACTTAAATTTATAGTTACATTACATAATTTACACAAAGTAAAGTACAGCCTAAATTTACCTTTGTATATTGATTTAATTCACTCAATTGATAGCCGAACAATCTTTCAACAGCATGAAGAATGGTACGTCTAACCTAGACATAAAAAAATTTAGTCTACGTTAGTGTCTTTTGATATAAATTTAGGATCAAATCCATAATTTGCAGTAATCAATTATACTGTAGTGGAAAAATGCTATGAGATGTTTCGTCACCTGGCTTTTCCAACGTCGAACGAGAGGAGAAGTTAAAATGATGAAAATATTTTAACTGGAATAAAGAGGCAATAGAAAAATCCAGCAGCACTTAAACCATGATGCGATGCAAATGGGGATCGAGATGGTGCGGGGGCTAACGTACTGGCTTCCCACCCTGAGGGCGCGGGTTCAAATCCCGGCGGTGTTGAATATTTTTCAGAGGTATCTCGATCCCTACTTGAGGTGATTTGTGGAGGGCACTTTGAGTGAGTACGGCGTCCGTCGGATGAGACGTTAAGCTGCGGACCCCTTGGCGTCTTTCGTAAAGAGTAGGCTAATGCCGACGCTGGGTTTCTCTCCACCCTTCATCCTTTCCTGTCCATCCCCTATGGCGCAAATGACCTTAGCTGTCGGTCGCCTCCCCTAAAAACTACTACTACTACTGCGATGCAAATATAAGATGGGAGAAAAAATACAAAATAAGGTATAGAAACGAGCTAAAAAGTATATATTCTCCTATCGTCACAGTTCAACATATTTTATAGAAATAAAACAATTGCTATCATGTTATCCTTTGATTAATTTCATTGAGGAAAAAATTGACATTATTATTTTGCATATGACACTTAGTAGTATGTTCGCATAAGAGAGATATTAGAGCTGAAGTGAATAGGAAAGAAATAATCAATGCAGATAACCAGAATTTGAATTTAGACAGACGCAAATTATTTCATTCATGTATTATTCACAGTATGCCTACATAAGAAGATTACCTCCTAGAAAAAATTTTTAAACATATTTTAATGATAAAATAAATAATACAAACGTAATATAAAAAATCTATTGACTACTTTTCTTTCATCAATGTTAACTCAAGTAACAGCTCAAAACACAAGACCACATGCCCCAGCTCAAATGACGTGGCATCTATGACTTAAAATAAAATAAAATCTGATAATTTGAAGAATAATTACCAATAAGTTTAATTATATGCACATTTGAACGAAAAAAACAAGTTGTGACATCAGAATATCTAACTTCATTAAAGGAATTCTCATTAATTTGCATCCAAAAAACTTCCAAAAAAACGTAAAATAATAAAGATATTAGTTTAAAGTACAGTAAGGTTTTATGAAAACCCATTTAAAATAAAATATTGGTGTCAAAGCTTTCTGCAAATATTCACTTTGCCTCAGAGAAAGTTTTTTTTTGAACAATTTTAAATGAATATTAATTTCGTATCCGTTTTTTGTGTGCATATAATGGTGGGGGTTACAATATATCCTACTACACGCCTCTGTGGTTTCGCTCGGAATATCAAGCAGATGTATGCATATAAGATGGGAAGTATACGCTGTTGAGTTTAATATTTTGCCTCATCCATAGTTATATCCTGAAGATAGGATGTTGTGCCCCTGAGGAGATATCAACATATCGTCTCTCTGCTAGATATTATGTAGTTTATAAAGCATGCTCCCCCATTCACTCATATGACTCATTCGAACCTATACTAATACCAAAAAAGTGGTAACTTTACAAATTTAACGTTATTCAATGATCAAGGTGAACTGCAATAAAATTTAATGTCTTTCAGTGCTATATACCTGTATTCGTAAACAGGCGTCTCACTAAATATTTACTTATCAATGAGTTGATATTGAGACGTTTTCAAAATGATTCATATAAATAGGAAGTCAATTATTCAAATACGAATCAATATAAGTGTATTAAATGCCTCCAATTTTATTTTAGAAGGTAATTGAGTTTTCTAAAATACACTTAAATATCTATCATAGCTTCAACACTACAGCTGAACAACTTTTGGATGGAATAATAATAACATTTTTAACAAATAAGTTTTTTAAATTTCAATTATTATCTTAATGAGATTGATTCAATAAAGTACTGATCATTGACCTTTTCAATTATGTAACTTGACGCATCTTAAAACCAGCAATGCATTCTGATACATGCGAACATTTTACATGTGAATGGAATTGCACAACGTTCACCCAGCCGATGGCGCACTCGTATCTGAAATGTTCCATCATCTAACGAATTCTGAGAAAACAAAAACGGGGTTGTGACATTTAAAGCTCGTTTTGAGTTAAATAATAATCAACATTAAACGATAACTTTCACGCACGGCGTACTCCTAAACGGTGGTGGCGTCTATCTCTCAGGCGATGACAATCATCCGAGGTGGACCAGGCTGTCCACCTTGAACAAAGTGGACGTAAAAAAAAGACTGAAGCAGTCCCGCTCGCGCCGTTAAACACCAAAAGAGGACCACGTCCGTCACTTTTATGGAAACATTCTTTCATTATCTCCTAACGGCCCCCATGACGTAATTATAACTGCGATGGCCCGGACAACCCGATGGGGAGAGGGAGAGAGGAATCGCTCTCTACGCTCCCAGGCCGACAACCCGCGTGAAATGGATGACGGGAGACGAGAATGGATCGGTAAAAACGCAATAACAAAACACGCCCAAATAAAGGCGGGGTGAGGAGGGAGAAAAGAAGATTGAGACGGTGCCGGATGGGAGGGAATTCCGGAGGAAGAAGCGTTTACGGGCATAAAAACTAAATGGTTCCGTTACACGGGGTGGGCTCGAGGAGATGAGTGGGTCATGTGCGGAAAGGGAAAGGAAAGAAAGACGGGTATATGGGGACGTCACGTCAGCGGTTGCCGGTTGAGATAGGGGTGAGAGTGGACGCTAGCGGGTGGAGAGATAGATCAGAAAAAATGTATTTAGCTCTAGGACCTACTCTCCCCATAGAACATCAAAAGATAAAGCTATCAAAGTTTCAGCTTTTGCGTGTGTAAGAACACGAAAGATAATACCTGACAGTTTACAATTTTTATAAAAGACATTTATACCACATTTTAAATACATAAATACTGTATTTTTATTCATGATCAAAATTATAAAAACCTAAAAGTGCTTTAGACGGTAGCTGTGTTATGCTAAACATAAGTATGTGTGTGTCTGTGTACGTACAGGTACCTGTGTGTGTGTATGTATATATATATATATATATATATATATATATATATATATATATATATATATATATATATATACGTGGATACAGACGTAGGGAAAAAGGATAGGAATACATGTAAAAGATCAACACAGGAGAGGTGGGGAAGACGGAATTAAGTAGACCACAAGCCCAAAAACATTTCCTTTACCGACCGGGACTTGAACCATGGATCTTTCGACTTGACAGGCCAATACTCTAACTACTTTTTTATGTGTTCCTATCCCTTTTCGCTATTTCTGTATCCATGTGAATGAATATTTGTTCGCCACATGGCGGGTGTCTCATATTTTAATATATATACACACACATATATTTTATATATATATACACAATGTATATATATACGAGGGTCATCCGGAAAGTAGTACCCGTTCGTGCCGCATGAAGTGCTGACGACGCGAGTAGCCGCTGGACGAGGTCAGATAGCTTCAGTGGCTTGTCTGCCTTCTCTGAGCCAAGTTGCGTGACGCTAGCATTGCCTGTGTTGTTTCTGTGATTGTTTACAATGTTTAAAAAAATTGAGAACGCCGCCAGTTGTGAAGTGAGGGCAGTGATTAAATTCCTCAATGCAAGAAACGTTCGCCCATGTGATATTCATCGCCAATTAAAGGAGGTGTATGGAGACAATGTAATGGACGAGTCGTCTGTTCGGCGGTGGTGTCGCAACTTCAACATGGGGAGGGGGAACACACACGACGATGAGCGTTCGGAGAGACCGTCTGTCATTACAGACCAACTGGTGAGCTCAGTTGACGAATTCGTGAGGAACGATCGGCGCGTCACAATTGATGACATCTGTGAGCATTTTCCCAATGTTTCTCGAACAATTGTTCATGAAATTGTTAAACACCATCTGCATTATGCAAAAATTTGTGCAAGATGGGTCCCTCGCGTATCTCAATGAGCTGGCGGCGAAGGACTATGCAGCAGGAAAACAGAAACTTGTCACACGTTATGACAAATGCCTTAATTTGCTTGGAGATTATGTTGAGAAGTAGTTTAAAGTATCCTCTTTCAAATAAAATTTTTTATGTTTGTTAATATTTACTTTTGTGTCTTTATTTCACGAACGGGTACTACTTTCCGGATGACCCTCGTATATTATATATATTATATATATATATATATATATATATATATATATATATATATATATATATATATATATATATATATATATATATATATATATATATATATATATATATATATATATATATATATATATATATATATATATATATATATATATATATATATATATATATATATATATATATATATATATATATATATATATATGTATATATATATATGTATATATAGTACACATTCACTTCACACACACACATAATTTTATGTGGGTGTGTGTGTGTGTCTGTGTGTGTGCGCGTGCGTGCGTGCGTGCGTGCGTGTGTGTGCGTGTGCGTGCGTGCGTGCGTGTGTGTGTGTGTGTGTGTGTGTGTGTGTGTGTGTGTGAATACATGGTAACACAAAATACGTGGATGGATCATTGCATAGAAGTGAGAGAGTGAAATAGGGATGTGTATCTCAACCCACCCGGAGTATTCCGGGACGCTGTTTGCCCTCTACTACGCGTGAATTTGTAGGAAGGGAGAGTTCGAGTTGGTCCGGTTCAACCCTTTGGGGTAGGGGGCTAGGTTGAAGTGGGGGAAGGAATAGGGATGGGCGGAGAGTTGGACGACGGGGTTAGGTTGGGTCGCCACGCGAGGAGGCGGACGTGAGACGGCGGGGACACACTCCGACCGTTTATTTCCAACATCGTGACACCCTCCGTCCGAACCCGGGTGGACGGCCTCCGCGGGTGCAGGACTTCGGGTCGGCTGGTTCGCCACGGGGTCAGAGGCCCTGATGTGGTTACAGCCCCCACTTCGAGCCGTTGGTTTCATGGCCCACGTCGATAACTTGGCGGAGGGGGGAGGAGGTAGGTTAAGAGAAAAATGAAAGAGATGTCGGAACTTTTCGTGTGAGCGATGGTGGGGAGGAACGAGGGGTGGGAAGGGTGCTTATCGGTGCAGAAAATCGTCAGACGCAACGCAGATCTGCCTACATTTGTTGCGTGCCCACGGCATCCTTATCCCCGCTTGCCCCACCCCTTTACACGCCCCTTACGTTACAAGCCCACCTACACGACCCACAACTATATCTGCCTCCCCACTTCCCTACCATCATTCGAGTGGGATAGTGAGGGCAATGCACGTCCGATGACCGTTGGGGTTCGCTCTAGAGGGAGCGAGGCAACGGGATAAGATTTCCTTTGCCGCGGAAAACGATGGCTTTTTTTCAATCCCTAAACCCCGTACTACACTCCTGAAACGTCGAATTTTTTTCTCCAACACCTCTCTCCCTTCCGCACGTCCCTCCCTCCACCCCTAGAGAGATTCGAAAGCTTTTCCGGGCGAAATCCTCGAGTTGGACGTCGGGCAAATAGATATCACTGGCCTTCCACAGTGCAATCGGACCTCTCCCCACCCTAAACCAGCAGGTTCCGTCGCCTCACCGACCAACCCACTCATTCCTCCACATCGCAGCAACGTGCTACATATTTTTAGTCCGCGAAAAATTCCTTACCTTCCTTTTTGCTCATTCCCATGCCCTCTCTCTATCTCTATCTTCCTCCGCTATCTCTCTCTCTCTTTAATTTTTCAGTCGGATTTAATTTTTTTCGGCCGCGGAGAAAGGAGAAGGGGAATAAGGGGGGGGGGGGGGTGGCTTGGTGTTAGGTCGGCGGGTCCGTCCTTTCCTCGGTTTCGTTTCGACTCCTTCTTTTTTTGCGTTAGCCTCCTCCCTACTTCCTCTCCAGCCTTTATTAATTTATTTACTTTTTTTCACAGTCCCCCTCCCAACCGGGTGACCTCTGTCGCCGGTCGACGTCGAGTCAAATACAAAACCAACGCGTCCCCGGCCGCGGGCGGGAGAGCGACCCTGTGGCGCACCCCGTCGCATACACACACACACACACACACACACACACTAAGACGGGTGGCACGTTCTCGATCACATGACTCGAGCCATTTCCTTATCGTTCTCCCGCGCGCGCCAGGAAAAAAATGATAAAATGCAAACGGGGATGGGGCTGAAGAGAGTGTAGATTTTCGAGGGGAAGGAAGGAGAAGTAATGGTAGGGGAGTGTGGGCGGAACACGAACCGACGCCCAGACCGCCAATTAAACGAGGGTGGGAGGGATGAGAGGAGAGAGGGGGAGGGGAAGAGGGTGCGAACGCGAAAGAGGACAAACGGGTGGAGGGGAGAGGGTTGGAAATTGGGACGATTAGGGTGTCGAAGGTGGGGATAGAGGGGGACAGGGTTCTTTTGGAAGGGTTCGACGTTCGGATTTATGGAAATAAAAGGAAGTCTTCGGGGTGCGGGAGGAGTTCTAGCGGAGGAAGAAAGAGAGAGGGCGAGAGAGACAGACGGCAGGTAGGGAGGAATCGTGTCGAGAGAGAAACGCATTCGGGCAATGATAACGGATTGAAGGGGGGGGGGGGGGGTGAGACGTCTGTGGGAGAGAAACCTGGAGAGTTCGCGAGTAGGGAAAGGATGTCCCTCTTTTTATCTCTCTCTATATCTCTTTATTTTTGTCACCGGTCGGGTCGGAAGCTAATTGGCCCTCCCTCTAAATAAATCATTAGAAAACGGCGCTGCGATGCCAAAAAGAATCCCCGGGAAGTGAAGGAGAGGGAGGAAAAAAAACTCTCGGGGACTCGGCGTGCGCTCTTTCGCCCGTCTTTCCCGTCGTTTTGTTCCGGTTGCGGTGGGCGGTTGATATTTTTGCGTGGACAGTGGGAATGAGCCATTAAAATTTCATGTGACTCGGGAGTGGTGGTGAGGGGATCGGGCTGAGTTAAGGGGGTACGAAATTGATACACGTAAAGGTCTACCTAGCTATGCATGGTAAGCATACCATACAACCTCCCGTGTTCCCAGAAACGGGTCTCTTTTGAAACGGGTCACGTTAAAAGATGTTAAATTAAGCTATGAATTAACGAATGCACGGAGTGTATCCTTCAATTGAAAAGGAAAAGGTAAGTTCCGGTCAGAAATCGAACCTTTACGGGAAACCTTTCTACACTTTATTCGGTAATAGGTGAATTTTTTTACAAACTGCTTGTAAAACTGCCGCATCTAAGGAGATTATCCTGCATAATTTCATTTTTGTAAATTTAAGTCATTATTTTCCTTGAAATTCAAAACAAAACAGAGTGACCTTAAAAGGCACTATGATTTAATTGATCAAAATATAACAGGCTCAGATAAAATTCAGATAATAAAGAATCAGATTAAATTAACAAATCATTACGTCAAAATCGCTATTAGACATTTTCAGATGGGTAAAGAGCGTTTTCCTTATGATTTATTTTTTATATTTGTTTGCTAAATAATGTGATCTTACGGTTGCTTCAAATACATATCCTTGCCATCTCCTAGTTTTCATTTACATAAAGTTTTGAGAATTATTTTTAAATGTTTTACATTGAATTCATTTCAATTTAAATCGTGTCTCCGATTGATTTACTCCCTAACCTCTCCTCTTCACTAATATTAGCATATTGGAAATCAATTATTGGACTTTTTTGACGTACTTTTAAAGCTGAGAACGGTGTTTTAATCTTCCTCAAAGGAACCGAACCATAAAAACCCACTGCTCACGCAACGATGAATAGTGAGAGGGAGGTAAGAGGGTATTGACGTTTTATTGATTGTGGACGCGTCTACATCTGAGGTCATTAGCACCTGTGCTTCGAATAGGGGTGATTGGGTGCGGAAGAGAGATGGGGATGGGAAAAGGAGGCGAGGGAAACCCAGCGCTGGTCAATAGACTCCATCCATTGGAAACACTGGAATGATGCTTTCTCATTATTTGCACACCACCATGGCCCACGAACCAACACACAGACAAGATTACCCTATTGTTTATGACATATCCAGGTAATATGACGCCTGTTTTATGAGTACCATTCCGAAAAAACCGATTTCCATATTACAGCGGATGGATGTGATATCCTTTTTTTTGAAATTGCACATCTCTTTTCGATTGACTTCTTATTATTTGGTGGAAAAATGTGTTTTTTTCATAATTTAACCACGAAATATTTTTAAGCAACTGCTGACAAAAACTACCTACACTTTGCAGATTTTAAAAATCGACTTTGCTACTTTTTGAAATCGACCATCATGGTTTTGCTTATTTTGGACGAAAGAGACCGCCAGACATTTTTCATTGAAATTGTCTTCACGAGTTTGCAATTGAAAGATTATGAAAGCCAATCATGAAATATAGTTATTCAAGTTAAATGAATTCTGAAACTAGAGGTTATATTTTGTGGAAACAAAACCACTGAAGGTCACAAAAGTTCACAAAAATGAGCAATGCCATTACGGTATATAAAAACGAAGACCTAGGTTTCACTTCTTACATTATTCTCAGGTGAAGATAGGATGTGCTCACTGTACTATATGGAAGGTGGTGGGAATGAGAGGAAGGAGGAAATTTTGAGACCTGCTAGACTTACCTAACAATGCCGTAATAAGCAAAAATTGGGTCATGAAAATATTTAACTAGTGATATTGCTCATTTCTGTGAATATTTGTGACCTTCAGTGATATAATTATGACTATTAGAAAGCCTATGCACTGATTATATTTTAATATGCAGATATGAGCAGTTACACTGAGTGGTATTTTAGATCACCCCAATCCATCGAATAAAAATATAAATAATATATCCATCGCATTCCTGGAAAATATTTTCATTTTTTGAGCGAAATTTGCAATTTTTCAATGTCCTAATAATATCGATAACCAAATAAATGCATTTCTACCGTAAAAGAAAGTCTTAATTAATTTAGGTAATAATTTACCATTACTTTTGATCAATTCAACGTTTGAAAAAAGCAAAGTACAATATTGGTAAATGTATCATATGAAAGCATAGCATAAAATTCATTGCGCAGTAAAGTATTTTAACTGATAGGTAGAATATAATAAATTGCGCCAAAGGACGTGTTCTTAGATTTGAGAAAGTGGGATTAAAATGGGAAAACTTGCGCTAGGGCTAAAATAATGTGTGCCACCGCTTTGAGTTTGAGTAATACCTTTCCCAAAATATGGCCAAAATTAGTTCCAGAGGGCAAAACAAACGCGCTACCAAATTCCATCATCATTATGAAGCTCGTGGAGCTTCATAATGATGATGGAGGATTTTGAGAATATAAACAAGAAATGCAGATGGAGATGTGGGTATATTGTGTGCCATTCGCATGAAAATAGGAATACGGATATATTTTTAGAAAAAATGTATTTTCAATAACTAATTCTCATTCTCATTACTGTCTCTAGCGTTGTATTATTGAGATGTACAAAATATCATGTGATGTATGCTCATCATAGTACGCATTCCAGTAAAGCTGTGTGCATGTATATATATATATATATATATATATATATATATATATATATATATATATATATATAATATATATTATATATAGTATATATATATATATAATATAATATATATATATATATTATATATATTATATATAATATATATATATATATATATATATATATGTGTGTGTGTGTGTGTGTGTGTAATTTCATCTAAGTAACGCGGAAGTGTTGAATAACAAACTTGGATAGCAACAAACAATATAAGAACACAAAAAGATAACGGAGAAACGTGTAAGTGATCTTTTTATGTGTTCTTATATTGTTTATTACTGTCCAAGTTTGTTATGTATATATATATGTGTGTGTGTATATATATTTTTATATACACACATATTCGTTCCATATAATACCTTTTTATTAAAGAGTGGCCCCCCTTAAGCCCATTGAAAAATCAAAACAGTCCACACGGAACTCTTGATTTTCGCACCATCATAATGAGTCTCTCAAATGATGAGGTCAAAAAAATATTTCGCAGCCAACAATATATTACGGAACGATCGCGGAATATGCAAACGGGATTGAAGAAGATCTATTAAAGAAAAATAGAGCTGGAGTATGATGAAATCTCTGGTAGAGACGACTTTTGAAAAATTACAAATAAATAGAACACTGACTGCCCAAAGTACAAAAAAATTGAAACATTCAAATAAAAATTTGAAACTTGATCATGTAGTTTACAAAAAAGAAATGTGGCATAGGATTTTTATGTGATTGGAATTCGTATGGGTGAATCACCGAGAAAAATGAAGCAAACTCATGAGGCCTCTCAAAATTATTTACAAACGATTGAAATAAATTAATAACTAGATTTATGCTTGTCATGGCATGATAAAAATTGATTCACTACTAAACTGAGAGAAATATATGTAAAGGGTAGAAGCGAAAGTTGAGGGAATGGAATCATATCGTAAAAGTTTTAAAACAATCGGATATTTTTATATTTACCCATATCTTCCATTAGGTAATATCAGTTGATGAAAATAAGTTGTTTAACATATAAAAATTTAAAAAAAAGTCCTTGGAACTACGGGATGCTTTAATCACATGAAAATATTTCCAGAGAAGAAGTAGCCCTTTGACTGTGACCAATAAAAGTTAAAAGACCCATCTTGACGTCATATCCAACAACCCTTAATTAAAATGTTGTAAGATCTCTGGCGCAAATCCAAGAGAAACTCGTTTGCGAAACATTTGTACGTCCTTAGTTAGATCGAATGAGCCGAGTCTGGATCTCGCAACGATCTGTTATGACTTCAGTTTTCGGAAACCTCACCTTATGTATCGTGGTTGAGCTCGCCGGTTCCGGAGGCGTAACAACAAACCTTTGGGCATTTAAAGACTCTCCGGGGCAAATGACATATCGACTTACAGCTGGAAATGTGTCAATTTAAAGAAAACGTTTTCCTCAAATAGTTTACACCATGATGCAGCTTCTCGATATTCATTCCCTTATTTGATCATTGACAGAATAACCGGCATGGAATCAGTGTGATATAATTTTGTTTTTAATAAAGTAAATTGCAATGAGTTCCTTATCACATTCAAGGAATAAAATACATTTTAAAAACATAAGTAGACAAACCGCTTTTTTACAAATCTTAAGCGAAAAAAAAGTATCTGAATTAAATTTTATCAATTTGTCGTCCAACGGAATTCTCACTTAGTAAAAAGAAGAGAGTAATATTCTGCAAGCCTTTGGACCCAATTATTGACTTTCCCTCATCACCAGTGGCCCAACCGACACGTTCTCACCTGCATGTGTTACTCAAACCTAACCTAAGGCTTCGCTGGCATACACTTTACCTAAATGAATATCTGGAGTAGAGTTACTGCCCTTTTAGAACAACGATGTTCGTGTAAGTCACTCAATTTCATCAAATAACCCACTAATTTCATAAATTTCATAACCTGCTAATTTCAAAAAGGTTTAGGGTATATTTATTATCATGTTCGAAAAACATTTACAATTCAAACTCAAATATTTAAATTAATTAAATATAAAATTCCAAAAATTAAATCATATCCCCGCGTGGATTATTTCCTCCCTTCCAATATTCTTGTCCGGCATAATTCTCACACAGCGTACCGAAAGTTCGTATATTCGGGACATTTTGCAAAGCTAATTTTTTTGGCGTGTTAAACTGACAACGATGGAATGGAAAAGTATACTATGAACATTATTAACGAAAACGCACTAAGTAAAATAATATTTCAAATTATATATTTCCTCAATCGCAAACTCACAATTATAGGGTGACTAAGTACCGTAATTTTCACCCCCAAAGATGACTATTATGCCACTCTAAGGTAATGCAGTCACTTTACTTATTTTACATTAATATTATGCAGTATGGAGTTTTCATTTCACCCTAAAGTTAATGAAGGGCTTTAGGTAATCCATTAAAAAGCACCTGCCCTTGTATATGCTGGGAAGTTAAGAAACCAATATATGTTAATAAGGGGAAAAGGGAGAGGGAAAAAAGAATTTGGAAGGCCTAGATATTAAGAAGGAAATGTTATGTGCTTCCCACGGTATTTTGCCCTAATGAGTCCCTTTACCAATAAGAGGATTGAAGCGTGGCCACAGAATTCCGCTCAAAATTTTCAGCCGCTTGGTATGCTTCATGAGCTGCCGGTTCCGGAAGCAATTACTTTAGAGTACGGTACAAGTAGAGGCTAAGTATCAGATACCAGAAGCCCATAAAGTATACATTTCTCGTCGGCTCATTTAAAATCCATAATGTTTCCATTGAACGTACTCCCATACTCTACTCGCCTTTTTCTAATCGCCACAAACATCAACGGGCATGAAAAGTGCAGAAAACAGTATGCCCGCAATATCATGAAATTTATTAATTTACCGTGTAGACCTCAAACGAGATTCAACCTTTCTGAGTTTTTTCTTTCTCTGTTTAATTTTTAAGCCTTCTTTTTTAGGCTAATGTGGCCATGATACCATTAAGATGAAATAAATAATAACAGCGCAGGCTTTTGAATTTCTAACCGCTTTTCCTCCTATTTATTGGATTTTGCGCCGCAGCTAAGACGCGTAAAACGATTCGGCGAATCTCACAATATGAAACTAATGACCAGGAAGGCACTGCTATCAAAATTTTGGTTCTGATTTCCTTATCCGTTGGCGCATTCCGGTGCGGTTTGTCTTTATCATTACCATACGCTTCTGTTTCATTTAAACCAGAACTCGCTCCTTCTGACCATTAATATGCTGTGCAAAAAGAGTGACATAAACAAATTTTACTCAAAAATACCATCGACGAAAACGCAGAAAATTTACGTATGTCACGTCTAACTCTCTCCATGTTTTTCATCCATCTTATAGGTAAATTTATTGAAAAGCTGTTCAGATGTGGGTTTCGTCTGCAGAACTTTAGCATAACGAACCATATATTTTTTATTTTTTTCGATCGGTTTCTTTATCATTTCACTATGATCTTAATTAATTTTACGAAGGCGGTATATCCTCTCGAATATACAAATGCAAAGCACATGGAACATAATTCTTGTACTTGTCTCAGTTTCATTATTCCATAAATAAAATTAGTTATAAAAATCTCATTCTTAAAGGTAGAACTCATTGTGCAAAGTACTAGGGGTAAAAAATATAAAAAATCCCTGTGAATTTATCCATAAAATCCCAAAAAACATTTCGGATAATATTCAAGGATAGCTTAGCTATTATATACTTATACTTAAGCTTAGAGGTATACCTACTACTAGCTATTTAGGTGAACTCGGAATGATAATTGTGGTATTGAATGGTTATTATATATATATATATATATATATATATATATATATATATATATATGTGTGTGTGTGTGTGTATATATATAATAACTATTCCATACCACAATAATCATTCGGAGTTCACCTAAATAGGTAGTAGTGGGTATACCTCTAAGCATAAGTCTTTCATCATGCAAAACTCATGAATTAGAGAAAGTTAAGGCCCTTCTTTGTCCACCCCTGTGGTTTCCATTAAAGATCTGATATCTAAAAAAGCTTTTTTGGGCTTGGTTTCAACCGGTAGTGTAAAAGCACGAGTGGATTTCGGCCAAATCAAACGCTGTCTACCTACATAACACAATTAAGGTTAATTTACTTTCAAATTTAAATAATTATTCTTTACACTTTTAGCCCAGGCATCCATTCCATGCTATAACCATTAATCGTCCGTAAATCCTATATAGGTATGGCGAGAAAGAGTAACTTCCATCTCTTATGGTCCAATCCTTATGATACGTATATCCCACTGTCGTCAACGTGATGGTTGGTTTGGTAGGTGAGGGTGGAGCTCATTCAATACTAAGCCCCACGTGGCTTGTGAAATCCACACATCGTAGTAGGGGAGCTATATCCTTTCCCTGTACCGCCTATGATTTCCCAGGAAGATCTGTACCTGAAAAATCACACAACTTTAGTGAAGCTGTGGGTGTTCAAGGCGTCACCCGGAATCGAGCCCCTGCCCCACGATCAGTAGCCCAGCGCTCTGTCTACAAGATATCCACACCCCTTATGCAATATCATGAATAAAAAATAAAAGAAACCCAAGGTGAACATGCCTGTCTCTTCATGTTGTGTTATCTTTAGTTAGTACGCCGCTTGAAAGTTAATTTTGAACTAAAACGTATGAACTGTAAAGTATTACAAACCGTGTATCTTCATCACACGTCCAAGCAATATAAACGCCTATTTCCCAGCAGCATATTTTTCTTCGGATCTCCATATTTAACTTATTACCCTTCATTTTTGCTGTGGTATGTCATTAAAAATGTACATTACGCTTCCTTCGTCTTCTCCGCTAATCTAACAATCTCCCATCCATCACATTCTTTGACATCCCGCCCCCCTCGACAAGGAGAATTACAACATTAGGGAATCCATGAAGTAAATTATGTAAGTAGATGACGCGATGAAAGAAAACGAGAATTTATTGCGGTGTGATCTTTCTAGAAAAGAAGAGCTACAAGCATTTGATCTTAAATTGTTCCGTTCTTAAATCTATTCTGGCTCTGGGGACAAAAAACCTTTGGGAAATGTCAACAACTGAGGTAATTCATGGCGTTGGCAATAGTTCCCCCGTTCGATTCCCGTGTCGTTAAATGGACTACAAACGGGTAACATCGCTCCCTTCTTGGTTTCGATCCAAAGCAAGGGAGATGCTCCCCCAAGAGCCAATCTTTGAGAAAACAAGAGAGTGAAAGGAGAGGTAGGAATAGCATGGGGGGGGGGGAACGGGAAGGACATTCGGAGACGGAGCATCAGGCAGCTATGGTTGGAATGAAAGCCCGACTTGACTGGAACAATTTCTTGCATTCCATCCGCCTTAAAAGCTCGGCAGTCAGCCCCCATCGCATAATAAGAAACCACTAACTCTACGCAGTAAAATAATACTCGCAATATGCTCAAGACAAACGCCGGAATGTTTAATATACATTATACTGCATAATTTATTTTTATGCATACCGTTGGTTTTTTTTGTCCAAGAAGGAACAACTCAAGCTTCATTCCACAGAGATTTATTAAATAAACCAGATTATATAAAAGCAGGAATCCACCAAAATTAGACTTTTGAATAGAGTTTTTATCAAATATACGAGGGTAGGCTGAAAGCTAATGCACACATGTTTGTAGGCCACAAACAAAATGACCTTCAGATGCACTCCTGGTGGCATGTGGAAGTAACATTCCCCCTCAACACGCATACACAAGTTTGAGGTCGTTACATTATAAAGTGTATTTTGAGAAGCGGAAGTATGGAGACGTGTTCTACTGCTATGTCAACGCGAGTTAAACAGCGTGATCTTTGTGATCTCGCCTTCCATTTTAATACAGTGGGTCCCAGACTAAATAAATTTTGAAATATCAATTTGTCCATTTGATTACGTCTTCTAAGTTATTCTCGTTCTTTGAGCGATTCACATCCTAAGTTTCTCAATGATAATACGAGGCATTGCACAAATAGATTGCAAGGGATTGGAATTTTTTTATTCGCATTGTGTTCAAATCGGAAATCAAATATCCAGACTTGGTCACAAATGGCCTTGTTCAAAATGAGACCCTGGCCGGTGAAAAAGTACCCTCTACATTAGAATAGCTTTTCACCATTCGTTCAATGAATCCCAACTTATAAAGTGCTGCTTCGCTGATTTTTTAAACCTGTTATTCCCATGTTAAAGTAGATACGGATGCAGCATAAAGGCAATAGTTATATCATTTAATTTTAAGTCCTCGTAAAAAAACAAATTCTTTTAATACTTTCGTGGAAGACCTTTTTCAAGCCAAATGCATAATTCCAACATAACTGTAATGAGTTAAATCATAAAGAACAAAAAGAAATGTTTTTAACATAAATAAAATTTTACCCCAAATTTTTTATGTTAAATATTATATATGTATAGAGAGGAGTTAAAAGAGATTATCGTACTCGGTCACTCAAATAAAAGGTTGCCCATCATGGATACCTATTTGATAGTCACAATCTCGAAAACTTCTGGATTTTGCGAATGAGAGTAAATAAAAACCAAATATACGTACCTCGTTTCAAACGATAATGGTTTGAAAGTAATTTTCAGAGTTCTCAGAGATATCATGTTCTAAGCGAATTATCAATGGCTATTAATCTCCGAACCCTTGACTTTAAAGGATGAATGTGGGTGGACCAGGGTTCAATAATTATCCTAATCCTGAGTGAAAAAAATTCCGCGCGGGGAGTAATTCCTAATAATAATAATGATAAATCCTCGGCACGAACAGTTAAATAATACCAAGTTTCCATGGTTTAGCATCCCATGCTATATAGGCAATACACACCCCAGAATTTCAAAATGTACTCGCACTCTAGAATATCAAACTAGACATTTAATACTACAAGAGGGGTTTGAGCATAATCGAATATGAATTGAAACCCGCTACGAAATTCATATCACGGAGAGCTCAAGGAGTAATTTATAAGCCTTCTGTGTTGAAAACTAGTTCAAAGTGTTTTATTCGTTACATTCATCTGCTAAATATAGAATTTTATGATTCAAATGTGTGTATATGATGGGAACGTTTTGTTTCAGTGCCTAAAATGTGACATAAAAATTATCATTTACACAAGAATTATTTTTTCAATCGAATTCAATATCGGAGTAGTAGATCGCATTTTGTGCTAATTGATTCTCCTCAGTTGACACCGTTTTGTAATATGACCCTTTGCCGTCGATAGGCCTAAAAAAAATTCCCATTCCTACCGTGATAAAATGAAAGAGTATCAAATTAAATAATTTGGACGAAATAGAGATCATAAGAAAATTAGTCAGTCAGAGCTCTGTGCTCTCGCCACGAACAAGCGGCGAGCAAGTATTACTCGACGGATGACAGCTGTAAATTGAAAAAAGTACCAAACCTTTAATTAGAATTACCGAGAAAAATTAAGTTTCACTCAAGCGCGTACACAAGCAAAAATCATGGGATAATAAACAGTCTTACCATGACCAAAGCAACTGACATGGACGCGGCTATTTATTTTACTTGATGCAATTATAGTTATATTCATTACATAAGGCAGTTGAATTATTGATATCTTGGGTAAAAAAGTATCCATTTCTAACAACAAGCTATCATTTATTAAGTCGTGGTATTGTTTATGTAGCGTCTAAAACTTACAAGAACAAAATGATTGGGCTACTGTAGATGATGACATACTTATCGCTAAGGTGAAAACCAGACGATTTTGACTTCTCAAACAACCCATGCAGGTTATGTAACCCTATGGTAGGTAATTAACCTTGTACTAGTCCCTATCCATTTCCAAGGCCTTAAGACATGGTGACAATATGAAAGGATGCTAATCTACAGAATATATTCCATCAATCACATGGCGAAAGAGAGACGATCGTCTTGAACTACATAGAGAGGCACACAACGATTTGTTCTTTCTGATCTTTCATGCACCTCGTGGACAGTGGCGCCTCGCGCACGACTACGAATACATGTGACATTGTATGTACGGTATTTCGTCATAACATCTAGTTCCTTTAAAAGCCCCAAAATTTCAGAGTTTAAGAGGACGCCTCGGTAGCTTAAGTGGCTAAAGCACTCGACCGGATATTGAGGGATCTGGGTTCGAGTCCCAGTCAAGGCGAATGATTTTTACGCTCTGAAATTGTTGCATTGAAATGCACATTAGCGGATGACTCCGTTAAAAGTTACTGTTGCGGCATCTCCCGCAGTTTCTTTGGAATTTGTCAAAGGGAAAACACCATACGTGTTTAAAGTTGGCTTTAACCTCGTGGACAGTGGCGCCTCGCGCACGACTACGAATACATGTGACATTGTATGTACGGTATTTCGTCATAACATCTAGTTCCTTTAAAAGCCCCAAAATTTCAGAGTTTAAGAGGACGCCTCGGTAGCTTAAGTGGCTAAAGCACTCGACCGGATATTGAGGGATCTGGGTTCGAGTCCCAGTCAAGGCGAATGATTTTTACGCTCTGAAATTGTTGCAATAAACGTGGAACCTAATTCGAATTGAACTGCATGCGAAATACAAGCTAACTAAAACCAAATACAAGCCAAACGCATATGGTTAATAGTGGCATTGTCTGACGATTACGAAGAGGCTATATACGGCTGTTTTCCAAAAAAATAACACAGTAAATTTGAAAAACATTAAAACTAAGACGGTAAGATCGAAATAATTGGGGATCGAGATGGTGCGCGGGTTAACGTACTGGCTTCCCACCCAGAGGGTCCAAATCCCGGCGGATTGTTGTTGAATATTTTTCAGAGGTATCTCGATCCCTACTCGAGGTGCTTTGCGGAGGGCACTTTGAGTGAGTACGCCGTCCGTCGGATGGGACGTTAAGGTACGGACCCCTTGGCGCCTTTCGTAAAGAGTAGGCTAATGCCGACGCCGGGTTTCTCTCCGCCCTTAATCCTTTCCTGCTCATCCTCCTTGGCGCAAATGACCTTAGTTGTCGGTCGCCTCCCCTAAATACTAATACTACTGCTCGAAATAATTTATAATCTCTCTTGTTTCCAGTACATTTTACGATGAAAGAGGCCACATACAAGGTGGTTCTGATTATTATCAGGATATGTGAATGCTTTTAGAAGTCTCTTTACAATGTAAGGTCCAATTATTTCAACTATTCATTAGATTTTGAAGAGTATAGGTTAAATGAACCACCAATGCTCTCTAATTTTCAAAGTATATGTACACAGCGTCACAGAGATCGAGGAAGATCACAAGTTATAACATGAAAACTCTCCATCTTTTTGTTTTCATAAGTAGTTGCTAATTTTTGTGCATGAATATTCCAGGAGGTGAGTCGAAACAATTGCTATCTATAACATGTAACGTAAATGAATGACCAAAAAATAAAAACGTTAATTGTATCTTACAATTTTTAAACGTTTTCATGCAATAATATCTTATTCGTATGAAGTGTCTTGGTAGAAGCAGTAGTCGACTTCGAGTCAGAAATGGTGAAGATAACAAAATGACACCAGACATTGTAATATTGCTCACGAGTCTTTTATGAATATGACAGGCTATTCCCGATTCAATCACACGGTGCGTCGTGAAGACGGGAATTGACAACGAAGAAAGTGGAGAGAGGGAAGGAAGACTGGAAGACCACTAGAATCCAATCCCAAAACTGGTTACGTTCCTTTGTTTTTTATTCTCGGTTGAAATTGTATATTCAAAAAGAAGAGAGCATTTCATTTAAAATGCAAAGGATATCATCATACAAATACGCAGCACTAAATAAGTATAAATATTTGCAAATAAAATGAAAGATAAATTAATAGGGCTTTTTCTAACTACCTCCTACAAAAAAACCAGAAAAACAAGCTAATCTACTTAACTTTGGGGAAATGCGACCTGTTCCGGAGCTCATTTCCTTCACAAAAAATACATTCCCAGGAATATTTCTTCAAAACAGAAATGTATGCCTATTTATTATACACGAAAAAGTATTATAGATATATATATATATATATATATATATATATATATATATATATATATATATATATATATATATATATATATATATATATATGTATACATGTATGTATATATATATGTGTGTGTGTGTGTGTGTATATAAAACATTTTGGCGGCACAATAGAGGGCAAATGAAATAAATACACCCCATGCGCCTTCCCCTCCCCCCCCCCAGACTTCATGCTATTCTTAGAAAATTTTCGGTTTTACTTGCATAAGGCCCGGGAGAAGGCCGAAAGCTCAAAAAATCTACAATGTGTGTCCTTTTAAGTGTTATCTATTTTATTTGTGTTCTATTGTGCCGTCCAAATGTTATATTGCTCTTGTGAGTGTTTCCATATCATCGATATATATACACACATATATACTTGAAGAAGGCCTCGGAGAAGGCTGAAAGCTTAAAAAATTTACAATGTGAGTGTCCTTTTAAGTGTTACTATTTTATTTATGTTCTATTGTGCCGTCCAAATATATATATATATATATATATATATATATATATATATATATATATATATATATATATATATAATATATGTATGTATACACACACACAACAGTGCTTGAAAAGTTAAATTCTTCCAATTATTTTTGCAAATTCATTTGTATTGGTAATCACCATTCTTGGGGGATAAATGTATATTATAATTACGACTATGGTATGGAATTAGAATTGTTTTATATAGTGAGCAAAGATATGCGACTAGGAAGTAGGTTTAAGATGGCAGTTGACGTCGCATTATAAGGAATGAGTAGGCAGAAAAGAAAGCAACATTCTAATTTTTAGGTAATCTACTTGTTATGGTAGGTTTTGGATGGACACAGTAGAATAAAATTAGAAAATCCTATGCTTCACCATCTAACGGGAAATGACAAACAGGGGTCGACGTAAAGAGTTCTTCTAACTAAGTCTTGTTTAGTAAACAAATGAAAATTAGTATAATTAGCATACTAGACTATCTTGAATTATAGTGAATCGATATAATTCTCAGAGAGATTGTTTTCAATCCATAAGTCAAGAAATTTTGGCGAGAGACATTTATTTTAAAACAATCCTAAATAGAGTACGGCTTTGGACAATAATGAGCACCCTGCATCTGAACAACTCACCGACATCCTTTCATCACAGGACGGCGTGCGTGAAATTTTTACTGCCCACTTTTTTCTCGGATTACAATTTTGATTCACACTTTTCAGAGAGGGCATCCTTCCTGAAATTCTCTTTTGAGATTAACGTTTAACATGAACAAAGCTCCGTTAAAAAAAAAAACTATTCTATTTCACGAAAGGTTGACAGTGGTGAGAAAAATGGGAGAGAGTGAGAGTGGGGTGGGAGTTGCGGGTGAATGAAAGGAGACGTACAGCTCCACGATTGGAGGGAGAGAGGGCGGGAGATGGGCGGCGCGGGAGAGAGGGACGTGAGTTTGGGGGAGGGAGGGAGGATGGACGGCGAGCGGTCGGGCGGCTCCTGGCCCCATCCCGTCCGGCGCCAGCTTGGCCTGACAAGGGCGCCATCCGAGGGAGGGAGGATGGGGGTGGGGATGCAGGCGAGAATGGCGGGATGGCGACGGTGACCGGGCTGTGGGTGGAGGGAGTGGATAGGATATTTTTCAAAAAGAGCGATGGCCGGACAGTTCGCATTTCTCCCTGTCCCCTTACCCTCACCCTTCTCCCTACCAGAAATCGAAAATGCTTTCATCTCCTCTCCTTTAAGGAGCACGCTTACGGAGTTATCCTCACATCGTCGTCTCCGCTTGATTTCGTTCGCCTCCGAAGGGTTCGAGCAGAAGGGATCGAACACGAGAAAACCGTATCCAAAGCACGACATCCGGCGTCTGGGTCGGGGAGAAGGGTTGCCAACCGATGGCGAGTTGATTCCGGAAGGCATATCGGGTCCGTTGTTGGGAAACACTGCGATACCTTCAGAGCGTAAAAAAACTCTTTATCACGATGTTGTTAACTATATATATATATATATATATATATATATATATATATATATATATATATATATATATATATATATATATATATATATATATATATATGCATACACATTCATTCATTCCCATGGAAATGGGTATAAGGAAAAGGGATTGGAAAACATATAAAAGAACAGGGGAAGGGAAATCAAGCAGTTCCCGAGCGCCAAAATTCTTCCTCGACTGGGACTTGAACGAAGGATCTTTCGACTTGCCGGGCCGTGGGCCTTTATGCTCCATCCTCTAAAGAGCATCGGCCCGGCAAGTTGAAAGACCGGTGGTGCAGGTTCCAGTCAAGGAAATATTTTTGCATCCGTGATCTGCTCGATTCCGCCTTTCTCGCTGCTCCTGTGGTTGTGTTTTTTTATGTATTTCTATATATGTATTTTGCTTGTATTTATATGTGTTCCAGGGAAAGTAACTGGCCCCCCTACCCTAATGTCTGAATTTCACACGCCGTCGGGCTTTGTACTGGGTGAACTCTACCATCACCTACCAAACCAACCTTCAGGTTGATTACTGTGGGTATGTTTTTATATGAGTGTGTGGATATGTTTAAAATAGTAGTAAATATTTCGATTTGGAGTGCTATTTTGTACGACTGGGGAGCGTGATACTTCAGGCTAATTAACATGGGCGGAAAGGAAGAAGTGCTAGGAATTGTATGGGAAGAGAAAATATTGGTGGGAGTAATTCAAAGAAGGCAGACTTGGATGGCTATGCAAGATGAAGACTGTGATCAAGGGGAGACTGTTGAGTAAAAGAACTAAATGGTAAATAGGAACGTTGGAAGGAATGGAGGGAGGTGGAAAGCTTAGCATCATGTATGGTTTTTAGTTCCGGACTAGACTGGCATTCGAAGTATAACAGTGCTTAGTCCCTGGGATCTTTAGCCCCTAGCCTTTTAGTCCATCGAAAACCTATCTTAACCATCATACCACTGTAAATAATTGATAGATCACTGTGAAATGGGTGGTATAATTTTATAAAAACAGAAGATCTTGATTCGTCCAAACATTTTTATTTCATAAGATCATCTGCTTGACCGTGGAGCTCCTTTGGAGGAGTCTGGTGGACTCCGAGCTAAATACGTTAATACGTAACTCCTATGTGTAATTATGAATAGAGAGTGGCCCGCAAAATGTCATTCAACTCTCCCAAAAAAATAATGGAATTGGAACTGCGTGAGTTAATGCTCTTCCCTATTTAAATTATGTTACATGGCACCAAAGGGCATTACCGTGAAATGACTATAACAAACAATGTTCTTTCAAGCTGAAATCATCCCAATACGGAGTTCACCATTTTATGTGTCACTCCAGGAGGCAGTAGTCCCACTCCCTCCCCTACGAGCGTCTTTGCGTAGGCAAAATTGGAAGTATCATGGCATCAAGTCTAGGAGAATGAACGAAACTGTTGCCACGGAAAACAACAAGCGAGGCGATAATCCCAGAAGAAGTATGGATATAGCAACGAGATCTAGGAAGCTCACAGATCAATGTTCTTTCATGGTTGTTTACAAGATGGCGGACAATAGATTGCCGACTGTTGGGCAGAGATTGAAAGTTGTTTTGCTTTTCTCGGAGACAAAGAGCTTGTCAACTCTTGGCAACGTCTACCAACGGTTACGGAGTGGTTCCTGTGGGATGGTGCTCATCCACACGGCGCCGACATTGTTCTTAATTTCCTTCATAAGACATTTGGCATCCGTTTAATGTCAAATCGGCTTCCTCTCTGTCAGGGGGTGGCAGCACGAGACCACAACGCAGCCTAGGCATTATTCTGTAAAATTTCTATGATGTTTCTGGAAATAAAATATAAACCAGAGAAGACCGGAAATGTATTGTAAGCAGAGCCTGAATCATGTAGATGTATGCCGCAACAAAGCTGATGATTTGTGTTATAGCGTGTCGCCAATGTTATGGAAGAGCCAGATTGTTTAATTTTGTACTAAGTCAAAAAAAACGGAAGCTCTAACTTCGCGTTATCAAATAAACAACCATATTTATACCGTAAAGTTTTGATGAAAATGTTATCACACGCCAAGAAAATATTCGTTTTTTCAATATCTTGACAGTGAAAAAAATTAAAAAAGCAGGACACTGTCCACGCGGGACGACTAAATATTGCTGAGTAAATGCGGGTAGTCACGGTAGCGAAGGGAATTCCAGGAATATTGTAAAATTTCTGGAGAGCCGCGACGAATCCTCGATTTAGTAGGGAGCCCTATTCGGGGGAAGGCTTTTCACATCCTTCAGACCTCATGCTTCCCGTATATTTAAGTGACCACGATCGGCTTAACCTATGCTTTCATACCTGTACACAAACCGACAAAGAAATCAGCACCTCCTCATAACTTTCCGAATAAGTAATGCAATTCGCCCTCTCTGAGTTGAAAGTGACTTCTAGGATTTTCGTGACGAGATAATTCTTCTCCTCCAATGAGATAAGTCGCTTGAGAGAAGTCCTGCCAACCCTTCGCCTGAACTAAAGTGAAAGTTTCAGAAAGTTTGATAATACTGGAGATAAATACAGTATCGCATAGCTTCCAGTTTGGAGTAAACAAAGTGTACAATACTATTAATTACTCTTCCGCATCTATCAAATAGCTGTTTAGTTTGAAAATTCCAAAAAAGGGTAATCCACCACGGTGACTGCAAACGATTCTATTTTGCTGTGGAGCAAGTTCACGTTTAAAATTCTAAGTTTATTTGTGAACGTGACTCAAGTATTTCCCGTCCACCCGTTTCTTTGCAATTTGTGGGAATCACTGTAATTATAAACTAACTCCTGCATCTGTAGTCAAGAGTCAGGATGTGAAGTAACTTTGTCATATTAATTAAGTGAAAATTTGCACGAATTTCAGGTCATCCAAAGGAATACAGAGTGGTGGAGAGGCGCTTTGATTACCTTCGCTTGGCTAAACTGTAGGGATAACGGGTGCGCCATGGACTGCTAATAACAGGGCCTTCCTCCGCACGAGGAAGGGCCTTAGGTGATGAGGCGGAAGGACTAGAGTGAAAGGTGAAGATGGAGAGATGCGAAAGTACTTCTCTAAGAGGATACTTTGGGAAAGCTGTTTTTGGTTACTTCACATATGTAGCGCTATCACTGCCTGAATTAAATATAAGACTCTCAATCACTCCATCCTAATCTAATTCCTACTTCCTGAAACTCAGAAATGAACGATAATTGACTTGTGCAGCGTTCCATGGCGCTTTTTATTTTATTTTAAATCTGCAATTTCGACTTCATGGATTGAGTTTACATGCTACAGATCGCAACACTCCATGATAAAATAAAATATAACACTTAAAACACAAAATAAAGAGGTGAATGACTTGTTTCTTTTAAAATTTTCCATCAGAAATATACTAAGTTCTTATTAACAAAAATTATAGATGTGATTATTAAAGAATATACGAATTTTGTTGACCGAATTTGTAATTTGTTGTGTGGAATAGTGAGATGCGACTGATATTTATTATCTTCCTTGAGCACTGATAAGAACAAAAATTAGATTCTAAATATGAAGTCGAAAAAATTAAAGAGCTTGACTCCGCTGCCTTAGGACTTTATTTACGTATTAATCCTTTTTTTAATTGCACCATATATCTCTTTGCTAATCTGCAGAAAATTGGCTCCTATTTACTTCTTACGTATCCTAATATCATTCTGCGAATATCTATTAGTTTGAATTACGTGGAGACATTTTATTAATTAGGCATATTGTTTGCCTTGTGTTCAAATGTATGCTTTTCAATTACTTAGTCATTATATCCCCGGTGATTTGGAAATTCTACCTTATCTATTCCTACAGTTAGAGACTGACTTATTGAGCATTAAAATTAGTTCTCAGTATAAAAATATTTTTCTTAAGACCAAACGGCCAAGAAACGTCCACAGCGGTAGTGACAACTAAGAGGAAATGCCTCAAAGAAAGGCCAAAATAGATTGTTTGGAAAATATTTGGAGGATTTAGCTGTGGGGAAATATGAAGAAAGAATATACAATAGATGGCTATGCTATAAGGAAAAAATCACAGAATTAAAAATGATATGGTAAATAAAAAGGTGATTTAACGTAGTGCGTGAGTAAACTTTAAACTATGACTCGTTTAAGCATAATAATATCCAATACATACATTTTCAAAGTTAATCAATCTATTAAAAATAGATTTTGGACGCTATCTAACAGTAATCATTTACCATGCATCACGAAAACTTCTCATTGTCTATCGTACAAAGTTTAGATATGAAATTTTTCTAAATGTTCACCATTTCGGCTTCGAATCCATTTGGAAAATAATGTGGGCATTGATTTCATTTTATTGATCATTACAAAAAAGTGAACAAGCTCTTCCATTATCTACTAGCCAACGAGTGTTTTTTGTCCGAGCTGCCAATTTGCTTTATCGGAAAACAAGGTTTGGCTATATTTACCCAAAAAAACTATTATAAACAATAATTGTCAATTCAGGTGCTGTTCACATTTCAAGTAGAATATATATACATCCAAATAGATACGAGCTTTAAAATAGATGTGAGTAAATAAATCCAATGCTTACTCTTTTTTCGCAAATATTCTGAATTAAATCTTACTGTAACTTTAGCCGAGGATAGCCAGAATAAAAAATGCCCCGAGATAAAATGCGCAAAGGATTCTTGCAAGATGACAAATCTGAACATCGAGGCAAGCGAGATTTCATCTTCTATTGGCATGCACATGGATTTACCAAGCTAAGAAAGTCTAAGGAATTTTTTAGTTGAATTATTTGGTTCTACAGTGTCAATTTGGTTGAATGTGGGGAAAGGAGTTTATGTTGGACGTGTAGGGACGAGGAAAAGATGGCGCTCTAGATGCCGAAGAGCGCCGAATGATGGAAGTTCCTGTATGAGAGTTTCTCCTATGGGTCTACAGAAAAGAGATTCGTGATGTGACTTTGTATCTTCCGTTATGTTTTAGTCAATAGATTTACTTTTAAATGTATTTTCGACGAGTGATGGATCTGATATTCGGAGAGAAAAAGAGTGGTGTGTCAGAATTATTGCATAAATATAGATCTCATTACTATGAACGATGTAATTGCACGACTTAAGTTTTCATTACTTTTTACTGATATATATTCTTCATTATTTTGTAATACAAATTTTAAATCATGTAATTAAATCATGGGGCCTCATAGGCCTTGCATAGGAGCATTCCAACGTCCAATTACGATTCAGTCTATGGAAGGTACCTAATTATGATTCAGCCTATGGAAGGTATCCCTATTTATTTCGAGAATACACCAAATTACTGACATTACTACTGATATGTACTATGCTGCCGCACAGTTATTAAGTATGAGTAAAACTATTCTCATATTGCATTATTTATTTAGCCCAACACTTTTTCCTGTCATGTTGTGATAACCACAGCAAAGATTGTATGAATTACCTCTCATAACCTCCTATACACCCTAGAAGGAGCATAATTCCATCGCTCCTGAAGCAAGGAAAACCCTGACTCACAAACCAACATAGCGAAATACAATGGAACGTCACAATCACACGAAAATCCGTTCGGAGAATAGAATTTCAGTTGATTTTATTTGAAAAATATTTAATTGCACAGAATCTCTCGTAACGAAATTTATTTTTCCCTTCACCCCTCCCCCCGCCCCCGATTAAGAAGACGATCTTAGTCAAGTAGTAGCAGAACTGATTTCGAACATACATCAAAGTAACCGTCACTCCAAGCTGCGATTTCCTAAGCTACGTGCTGGTCGCACCATTAGAACCGACCTTGCGTTTGGGCATAAACCACAGTTTGGTGAAACGGGGCCATGACTTCGTCACATTCTCCGCAAACGACGGAGACATGAGGTCGAAACGTTCGATTCCCATTTTAATCGGGTGTGCACTTTAATGCAGCCACGTGTACAGTAGGGGTTTCCTCTGGGACATCGGGACGAGGATATCCATTAAAAACGCTGCCACCGAAGGGCATTGCGTCGGGCTCCCCAGGGATGGGAAAGCAGCGAGCTGTACACGAGCCGATCTACCTCGGACGTCATTATTGCTGTCCGCCCCAATGTCAGGGCGCGCGCTTCACGGAGGGCCTGCACCTGCACGCCCTTGTTTGGTGCGGCTGGGCTGGCCTCATCGTCGTCAAACCTACGTGGCGTCCACTATTCATACTCGTACACCCATGCGAGCTGCCAAAGGGACATGCCAAGTCAAGGAATGGCTGGGAAACCCCCATTAAGGAAAGGATTAGACCAAGTATTCAATGAAAGGGATCAGGGAGAAGATAGGAGAAGGAGAAAAGACTTAGTAAGCATGTACAACCCACATTAGGATAACCAGTGTGCTTTCTAAGTGAAGGTCCTTTCTCATACTGGACCGTTGGCTAAAATAATTGGATCGACGATCAGTGTAAGGCAGTAAAAATGATCAATTGTTGATAATTTGTAAGGAAAATGCTTCAACGACTGCGAGATGGTGTGTATCATATAATACATATAGTACGTGTGGAATAAAATTTATGACATTAGAATCACGAATTTTACCCTTTCACCGATCGTAGGTCACCAGGTGTGGCATATTTGTCCCAAAAAGGGTCTCGTTACTTTTGAACGTGGGTAAAAGTGAAAGGTTTTGCTTTAGCCAAGGTTCAATATCAATAAATAGAGACATTTTCAGCGTTATGAGTATTTTCATGAAATTTTCATTTCATAATAAAAATTCACTTCTGAAAGTGATGGATTAGGGTTCTGACTTAAATTATTCATTCTTTCGTTCGCCATTTTCCCTCCCTCCTGTACAATCTCCATATGATATGCATGTGTCGCCATCTATTTTATTATGTTACCTTCTCTCTTATAAGTTACTATGATGAAACAGGGACTGAACCTAAAAGTAAATAACTGAGTCAAGAAAAATAGAAAAAAATGTACTTTGAACTTAATAGAATCAAGAGGTTTTCACGTAAATAAACTGAGAATAATATAAGAGGTGAATTCAGGAACACTATTCATAACGTATAAAAAAAGAAATGGAGCACTTCCGTATTTCTTAATTTGAAATTAGATTTGCACTTCAAACTTTTAGATAACCCGTTGCGTATTAAGCGGAGGGAACGTGTACGAATGGAATCTTGGGCAAAGAAAACCGACATTATTTTTTAGAACTTTGTCATTTTCTGTTTTCCTGATTACATCCCTCATAATGTGCAAGTATCTAACTCTAAATAAAATGCCTCCGACCGTATAAAATACCTTTAGGGGTACCAAAGTGCCACCTGATGCAATCACCCAGTACATTTTGCGAATTAATGGCCACTGAGACAGTTAAATATATTTATACAGCATAAAACTAATTCATAACCAGATTCGAAACAAGAACAGATTTTAAACATCACTGTAACATACACGTAAGTGTTACATTTGGTAGTTGATTCGCATATCTATAGAGGACTGCACATTATCGACTATTTCATTCCATACATTAGGGCAAATCCGTAATAAAAACCATATAATCAATTAGTAGGTGGTTAGTCTCATATTGAATGATCGTGTTTAACTGTAAAGTGAAAGATGGATGAGTGAAAGTTTCCTTCGACGACAGATTTCGAACCATATTTAGCCATATTATTAGGGGTAAGTTATACCCACCTATTCCTACCTGTTTATATTGTGAAATGTTCGTGTGTGACTCAAAGTATCGTAATTTGTACATAGGATGGAGATCCATTTATACCATAGGGCATAAAGTGCTGAAGCATTTTACTTCCGATTTTGCATAGCTACAAGGTCAATGATTACGTAGAAGTGCGAAATTATTTTCTTAAATTAATGAATTTTGTGAAGGAAGGAATAAAAATGGAAGTCTTCTGTAAAATGCACCAAATTAAGCACAACGAACTCGACGGACCTTCGCTTTGTCCGTCCTCAACGCAATACGGAATACGCAAAACAACGAAATGCAACGGAATACGCAAAAGGAGGAAAAGAATCAGATGAACTAAAGAGGAAAGCCAAAGAGGGAATAAAGTCGATGGACGGAGGTGAAAACGATCTCAAAGTATAAAGAAGAGATAAACGTATGAACTGGTGCCTTGGCAGAAGCAGAGGTGAAGGGGTTTGTCAGAACCTAAATATGACGGGGGAAATGCAAGACTGCACAGGGTAAATCTCCAGAATCCTGAAGTGACCGCGGCAGCGAAGACTACAACTTTTGCGTTAATAATCACAGAATTCGACACCCTTGCTACACTGGTCGTGTGCTTGGGAGTAAAGGATTTAGGGAGGGGGAAATAGAAAGATAGAAGGACAAAAGAGAATTGTGAGAATGATGAAAGAAGAGGAAACACGGAGGTATGGGTGACAGAGAGGGCACCAGAAGGGGCGACCGGGTGCAGGGACCAGGCGGGAGTACGGAAAGAAGGGAGAAAATGGAGGTATTAAGTGCAAGCCGGCCCTGGGAAAGCGCCGCGGGGGTCAGGGGCGTGCTGGAGTGGGGCGCGGAATTAAAGAGGCGTGAGTAGTGGTAGGAGGACGTGAGAGGGAGAGAGGAGTGGGGTCAGCCTGGATGGGCGAAGAGAGTGAAGAGAAGAGAGAAGGGGACAGGGGTGGATGCGGTGAACGGAAGGGGGAGGGACGGCATCCGAGGGGAGGGCAGGAGGTAGGAGGTGGATATTTAATTTACCGCACTCGTAGGCTCTATTAGTCTCTTTATGAGCGCTCTGGTCTATTTCGCCGACCACCGCGAGAGAGGCGTGGCTTGGTGGCCCGCTTATCCTCCCCGATACGGAGCATATCCACCTACTCCCCACCGGCCGCTTCTCTTCTCCACCCTCTCCCCCCGCGCGTCTCTCTATTCAGGAACGCGATATCGATGGACTATTCTTCCGGGCTTGTTTCTTTTTTTATGTTTACCATGACTCTGTTTTGCACGTTGATATGAGGTCGTATAGACACACACATATGATACATGAAGCATGCACTGAGGTGCATCGGGAAGCGGGATAAAGAGCATTTATTTGGGGGCAACGAATGAATATGGGCGGAGACAGTTGACCAGTTTTTATGTGTATGTGGTGTAAAGCGTATATTATGCGGCAACGCAGTGCAGACTTCACTTAAATTCCTCTCCAGGCTCGTTCCCCAGTAAGGACTTAATAGTATCTCTGTTGTCTTTTTATGCCAGCAGAATATCATAGTCATCAGGATTTACTCCATCCATTCTATTGCTTTCTACGTCATCTAAATTGCCCATCCATCATAAGTTACATTGACTATATCTCAATTCTATTGTAGACCTATGACCGCACAATTGTGAGCACAATTTAGTCGAAGGGATTGTCTGTGGTATAAAATGCCGAAAATGTGTTATTTAAAGCGGCATTTGTACATTTATTTTTTATTTTTTTAAATCTAAAGACTTCTTTACTATAACATTTGCTAATGCAAAAAGAATTGAGTCTTTATTTGTTATATATATAAACTTATTATAATTATAAAAAAATCATTTGTGTCTTTCTGCAAGCCAATGTTTCCACTTTAATATTTATGACGTTATGTGATTAATTTTTTTACTGCATTGCATTGACTATAAATTTTAATTTTCAATATTAATAATCCCGTCTGGTTTTACCATTTTAAAAGGTTACTTTATAAAATATTGAAATCACAAAATAAAATATGTTATATGGCTCGCTTCTAAAATCAATCCAAGAACTTTTTCAGAAAATATATTCAGACAAGTTCCCGTATTAACAAGAGCTTATAAATTACTGTTCATTTTCGTACCAGTCAAATCGAAGAGGAATAATCCACGTAGACACATATTCGATATATTTTAATTGTTCAAAAACCAATAAAAACTTTCATTAAATAATAAAGTGCTAGATCGTTTTTAGAACAAAACATGCATGTTGATATTGATCTATCAATTATAGAATACAGTGCCTTGAAAGTAAAAAAACTATGCCTAAAAAATAAGTCACAGTTTTGAAAAACGACCTTAAAAATTAATTTATTATTAGTATTAGTTTATTAGTTTTGAATACCATTAAGAGGATACAGAAATGCGATAGGATGAAAATGAATCATTATTGCATCAATACTGGTGATAAAAAAGTCTCCCAGGGCATTTGCCTTTGGCTGTACATTTTTAAATCTTCCATGGTACCCTGATAACCTCTAATTAATGCTAAAAAATAAGGAATAAATATCTCCTATCCAGCGACGATATAAGCTTTGGAAAGAAACAGTAAGCGATCAAGACTGGTGGACGTTAAATGAAAAGAAATATAACTCGATGCACTCTTTCGAGAACAAATAGTTACCCAAAGGTCCAATCC
The DNA here is from genome assembly GCF_022747635.1 of Hetaerina americana. Lineage (NCBI taxonomy): Eukaryota > Metazoa > Arthropoda > Insecta > Odonata > Calopterygidae > Hetaerina > Hetaerina americana. The sequence continues at coordinate 1,362 of NW_027287172.1, read as the reverse complement.
ATTACCCCTTATCAGAAGAAACTTGGCCGTGTTAGGCATCAGAAATTTATTGCCATTGGAAATTTACAGATGACCACAATAATGCTCGATATCTCTTTACAATCAGGTTATAACAAAGCTCATCTCCGACACATATAATGGGTCGTTTCTTCTGATTTGTGTCCTTCGCATGCGCCCATTGTTTGCGTTTTATATGACATATTCGATCAACTAAGTTATGATTCTATTTGATGACGAAACCACACCCTTCCCTTTGATTTTACTTATGCCCTTCAACGCCAAGATCTGCTCTTGTAGAACATACTAGGGGACTGTCAAGTTTTACCCTCATGAGTTGAGAGGGAACTCTAGCATATTTTATTTCTTGTAATTAGTTAACAATGAAAGTCTATCGTTTTAGGTAGATTTAGGATGGACGCAGAGGCTAACCACCGCTGAAATGTATTAAATCCCACCCAACACCACACAACCTGAAAGCGTACTCTACAAGAAAGCCTTCTTCGCCTCAGCATATATCCTACATCCCCTAGACTGCTGACTGGAGGGTCCCGGGTTCGATTCCCGGGATGGGCACTCTAGGCACCTGCAGCTCCACCCAAGCTATGTGATTTTTCGGGTACCAGGTCTTCCTGGGAAACCATAACCGGCACAGGGAAAGGAACTGGTCCCCCTACCTTGATGTATGAATTTCACGCGCCATCGGGCTTAGTACTGGGTGAATTCTACCATCACCTACTAAACCAACCTTCGGGTTGATTACTGTGTTTATGGTTTATATATATATATATATATATATATATATGTTTATTTATTACCATCAGCATACACATTGTAGCACTTAAATAAAGAAAGTAACAGAGAAAACTCAACCTCTAAATAAAAGTCTTCTCCCTATTCGGAAGAGAGCATCTTCCCTACTCTCTCAAAATAAACAAAGGTTCGGAGGTGCTTCCATGAATAATAACGATGCGAGATGATCTGTCCACAGCTGAACTCTAATGAAACCACCAAAAATCCCTCTGCCAGTAGGATTTTTCGGGAGCCGACGATAAAGACTGCTGGGATTCCCTACTGCCGTGAACATGGAAGCTCGTACCCCGGACACCGTGTCCGTCATTTTCCAGACTTGGCCGCAAGTTTCTGAACCACTCCAGGCATCCTTCACCACGGAAGGTTTCGCCCACTGGTGAAACTAATGCTGCTCACCACACCTTTTCCCTCTCAGAAGAAGAAATATTTCGCGAACACCGAGGAAGAGGTAGAAGGCAAGGGAGGAAAAAAAATAAAATTGGAGGAAAATTTCGCAACCGCCCTTCACCTTGTCACGCACGGTACGTCATCCACGTAGCTCTACTTGAGAGA